>NC_091855.1:2500000-3125000 GCF_037783145.1 Equus przewalskii
CCAGCTGGAATTTTAAGGATTAAAGTTTTTAGTCAAAGGATCTTAAGATACAATGTAAACCTCCACACCTCATGAACACCATCAGATAAATATATACACACACACACATATGCCATAGACATATGTGTACACATTTACATATATGCATATATATATATATATATACACATATATATAACTAAAAACAGAATATATATGATATTTATAGAAGTATATATAGACTGTAAAATATATATACTTTTATGCATATTTTATATATATACTTTAAAATATATTATATATTTTATAAATATAAAAATATATTTTATAATATATAAGTATATATTATATATTTTATAAATATAAAATATACATATTATGTTTTGAAGTATATATACTTCTACAATATATACATATATACTTATATATTTCTATAATTTATACTTATATAATATATATTCTGCCTTTTAGTTTTTCTCTCTGTTTAGCCAAAAGCATGACTACTTTTTCTTTCTGTCCTGTTTACAGCGGTGTTACTTACTGCATCTTATGAGGAGGTTTATCCAATAATCTGTAAGATGAAAATTGAGCACACAAAATTACCCCTCAAAGCCTTACAAAGGCATCACGTTAGAGAGCAACCTACAGTCCCTGCCGCGTCCAGCCGGGTTACTTCTCCCCTCTGGCTGTGGACTAGATCATTCGCTGTTTCTTCTGTTGCACCTCAGCTGAGGTACAGAGAAGCTCGCCTGATCTGCTCAACGATCTGGCCCTCTTGCCCTGGCAGGTGTACCAGATGTCTATGGCATGCTGGGTACTCAGTCAGCTGCTCTCCAGGGGGCCCGCCCACTCCTCCAGTCAGTTCATTTGGAGTCACTTGAGAGTATTTTGTTCCCAAATCTGTTTATGCTGATTGTACTTTTTCCATTTGAGAAATGTAACTAAGTGTTTGTAAACAGATGATGCATGAGTGTGAAAAGTAGAGGTGTTTCCATAAAAACTGTACTGTTGTCTTGGGAAGACTTGTCAATGATGAATTTACTTAAAAAAAAATTGTGGCCAAATTAGGTATAAACACGATAACTCTAAAAGATTGGGGGAAAGGCATAAAAAGCTAGGTAGATTCTGCAGGCAAATTGCTTTTCAGCTGACTTTGGGTTTTTTCTCTTCTTTAAAGAAACTGAACCTGAAAATCATAGCAGATTCCTGGTTTATACAGGAAAGACAGTTGGGAATTCCAGACAGTGGACCCATCTTCAAAGATGAGGCATTGTTCCTGTGCCAAGTTTGTGAATGAGCGGACTGGACACTCATATATTTAAATATCTATGAATATATATAATAAATATCAATTTTTATATATTATAAATATCAATTAATGTGTGTGTGTGTGTGTATATATATATACATATATACTGAGAGTGTCACTTTTATGAATCCATGCTTTAACCAACTTTTTTTTAATTAACTGACTGTCAACCCAATCGTGTGGGATTAGGAAGTTTCTTTTGTAGTGGCAGTATGCTGTGTAAAATATACTCGTCTACTGAACATGTCAAGATGCTTATACCATGCAAGTTACAAGAGAACTGACAGGCTGACGGACAGCAGACACACATCCAGCTCATCCTGCTCATCAAGGACACATGCTAACTGAGGGAACTGGGGACAGAACCATCTGCGGGAGCTCCCACAAGCGTGCCCACTTTCTCTCTCCCACCCTCTCTCTTCCTCCTCTTCCTCTTTCCTCTCTCCCACCTCCTCTTTTTCTCTCTACCTCTTTCTCCCTAAGCAATGTAGTTTAATTCAAAGAACTGTGAAACAAACAAGGGAGAAACCATTTGGAGGTGAACAACAATATATTTCAAAGTACTTGTTCCAGGAAAGATATGCTCTTTGGCTTAAAAAGTTTGGGAATATATGTATTTTTGTTTGTTTGGGGGTTTTTTGGTGAGGCAAGTTAGCCCTGAGCTAACATCCGTGCCTGTCTTCCTCAACTTTATATTTGGGACGCCTGCCACAGTATGGCTTGATGAGCAGTGTGTAGGTCCGCACCCAGGATCCAAACTGGTGAACCCCAGGCCGCTGAAGCAGAGGGCATGAACCCAACTGCTATGCCACTGGGCCAGCCCCAATAAATGGTTTTTAATGCGAACCAAACACACCCAACACACACACGCACACACACACACACACAGAAATTCCTTTAAATGAGCTTTGATTTTATTAAAACGTGACTTAACATTAAATAGTTCAGAAATATATCTGTTTCTCATGAAGTGAGATGAAGATACAGTGAAAGAAATCTTATTTGAAGTATCCTAAAATCCTATGTGTTTTAGGTCATCCTCTCTCCTCTTTGGTTGAAAAACCTTTTGGAAGGACCTTCCTCTGTTTCTGTACTCGGTCTAGACTCTGTGTCAGAGCACAGACAACTGCAAGGAAGGTGAGGATGCCTGTGGGTAGTGGACGTGTTAACAGAGGCATCTGAGGACCCTCAGGAAGGAGAATAGTTCACAGTGAGATGGTTGTTGTCTTTAACAATAATAGCCATATGAATGTGCTTTAAATTATGCTAACGGGGAATGCTTGAAATCATAAAACAGGTATGATTATTGGGTTCCTATTCAACCAGAGAATGCAGATCCCAAAGATAAGCGTGCCAGAACATGAATTTCGTGGGAAAGCAAGTCCACACACCTCCAACAAATAAGAGACATCCCCTTCATTTCAGTAATAGGTCTTAGTGGTTTAATTTTGATAGATTATGAGGTATTTTATTCTAGAGCATAAACCAGATGCTTCTCTCCAGTTAATGGGGAACAACTGATGGCTGCCAGATTAACTAGCAAAGAAATGTTTCTCTCTGTAGTTGTGGACAATAATGCAATTTCACAGCATTTCACTTGAGTGGACTTTGGCATGAATGGATTTGTCTTTTGCCTCTCAGGGCATAGGTCCAAATTTGAAGCAGATGGCGGAAAAGATGGATGGGCACCGAGATCTCCAGGTGAAATTGGTTGGATTTCCTCAGTCCTCATTAATTCCTGGTTGATCATCATACATCTCCATCTCTTTGACCCTACATAATGAACCCTGATTTCTGCAGATTTTCTGGGTCTAGAATAACCAAAATGTGCTGACTACACTCTGAACAGATTGAAAGAACTACTCACCTTAGAAGGACACACAACTGGGCAGGGTGTGAGCGCTAAAGCTCAGGGAGAGAGTTTAAGAGACAGATTGCTTACACTGTTCTTCGGGTAAAACTGAGTAAAAGAGAGACTTTTTGGTTCTTAGATTAATTCTGATGAGAGACTTGTAGCCACTCATGACTAAGCAAGACTGATAGTTAGGGGTCCCCCCTCAGTTCTGGAATGAGGCATAAGAAGCAGCAGTGATTGTGGGAAAACCCCAGAAGCATTGTTCCGGGCACTGGGATGAAGAGGGGACCCCAAGATCAATGGAAGGAGGGACCCATGGGAAGTCCTAGGGCAACAGCGCTTTGTGGGTTTAATTAAAACAGTGCCTGTGGAGCTTCTTGACCAAAGGCCTGGTATTCTGATTTACTTCCGCATTAGGGTAGGCTTCTTGACATAGTTGTTTTTGCTCATGCTGGAGACTCTCCTGCTAACCAGTGTGTGTTATTATTATTATTTTTTTTATTGTGATTGTCGTATTAGTCCTCATTCTGAGGCAGATGCCTTGGGTTTATAAATAGTATATGTTGGCAGAGACACTTAACTAAGAGGACAAATGATTCCCACTTAAGATGAGAATTTTTATGATCGACAGAGCGAGCATTACCCTTTGGTAGTCACCGGCCCACAGACATATACGTACCCACGTGTTGGGGGACGGAACATACCAGCCAACTAAACACTGGCAAATCACAGGTGCTTAAGACCCTGGAAGAAAGTGCCCAGGAGGTGTGCACTTAGTTTTAAGGAAAGCTAAATAAGTGTGACGTTTTCAATGGGCCTTTTCTTCACTTAAGCAGAATGACAATATTTTACTAGTCACCCAAGAGATAAACCACGGTTTAAACCAACTTCTCACCTTTCATTGCAAAGCCTAACCTGAGTAGTTATTAAAAATGAATGGGATTGAAAGAGATGTATAAGCATCTATTTTATTTCCAATTTCATGCTCTTGTATTTTGTACTGTGGTTTTAGATCTGGTTGTGAAGGCTGATTGGGGTGAAAACAGCCCTGAGAGACAGCTGGGCGGGGAACAGCCTGCCAAGTCTGAGACAGAGTCCTCAGATGGGTTCAGCTGTTCCCTACTCACCAGTGTCCTCAGCCCAATTTCCTCATCTTGAAGATGGAAACAGTCATGCCTACTGTCCTTCCATGGGATGCAATGATATCCATGATCGGCACCCCTGGGGACCTGGGGCTGAGAGTCTGAGACTATAAGCTCTCCTCTCTTCTCAGGGACTCCGCATGTGTAGGTCAGGGTTCCAGGTCCCAGGAGGGCAGTGGCTGTAGTCTCTCCCTAAAAGGCTACGCCTTTGTTGAAGACAGCAACTGCAGTGTGCAACTTACCCTGGGTCATTCTGATTGAAGAGTCGAGGAGAAGTGAACGCCCTTCCTCCACATCCTGACATCCTCCCGATCACCAGCTCTCTGTCTTCCCCCTGCCCCACGGGTCCAGTGACTTAGGGGAAGTCTCCGTGGCCACCCACTCTGTTGCTGTCCCCTGCTATTTGTTTCACCAATAACTGACTTCTAGGTATGGTAATTCTTCATTCACAACTTTGCTGATATCCGTTACTTTATTTTCTAGGTAATGTTCTAGGTAATGTTTCCTGAGCCCCTACCATGTGCAGGCACTGTACTTGCTCTCTGCTCTGTTATTCTTTTGTTAACTCAAGAGAACTGTGGATAAGAGAGGTTGAGAGAGCACCCCAGACCAGACAGCTGTTCCGTGCTGAGGCCCGCCTCCCTCCCAGCCTGCAGACTCCCGTAGGTGCTGTCTTCATGCCTTCCTCGTGCAGTTGTCTTCCAACTGTTCTCCCTTCGCCCGGGTCCCTCCCACAGGCCACCACCAGATGTATCTCCCCATACTCCATTCTGATATTGTTTCTTCCTCAAAAGCTGCCCAGATTTCCACTGCACACCAGCTCTCTCCAGGCGGACCTTGTGTGTTTCCCCTCCTGCTTCCCCCAAACCAGTTCTCAGCTACAACCCAAATGTCCCACTTACTAGTCCCTAACTACTCCTGTGCCCCTGCGCCTCATCCCTCCTCCACTTGGAACAGCCCCCTCGTCTCCAGCTCCCAGTGTCCCCCGTCCTTCAGGGCCTGCGTGCCCTCCTTCACTAGCCCAACTAGAAACCGTTTCTCTCCCCTCTGAGTCTGGGTGGTACTTTTTGTAGAAGCGCTCAGATGGCATTAGGTGTGTGGGGCCTGGTCGTGTACTGTTATTTTCTGTTGTCACAGATCTCCAGAAGGATCTTGGTGTTTACAGGTGAGAAAGCCACAAAGAAGTTTGACAATGCTGGGGCCAGAGTCCATTTCCCCAAATCCCAGATGGGTGGCTTTTTCTACTCTGGCCTTTTACCTTCTGTCCTTCCTTGACAGACCAGGACTATGCCCTGTCTACACTTGAAGTTGAGATAGCATCCAGTGTAGTCACGTACCCAGGCGATATTCAATAAATCTTTGTTGAAAGAAAGCAAAGGAAAGAAGATAGGAAGGGAAAAGTAAAAATAGTAATAGCTAACGCTTATATGGCACTGCTGTTCTAATTCAATCCCCTTTCTAGTTGACTCGCTAGAACATCCCTCTGAGAGAGGGGCCATTGCCGCCATCTCCATCGTATACGTGAGGAGACTGAGGCAAGAGAGGCGAAGTAAGTTGCCCAAGGTCACAGAGCGGGTGAGTGCCAGCGGTGGGACCCGACCCCGGGCGCCTGGCCCCTGCGGCGGTGCCCTCCTTCCGCCGTGTTCAGGCAGGGCCTGCAGGACAAGGAGAGGGAGTGCCGTCTACGGTGCCCGAGGCGACAGAGCCGGGGAAATTCGGACTAGACTGCCGCGTTTTTTCTTCTTTTAATTCAAACTGAGGCGAAGCCTTGAGCGCCCGGCTCCCTGGAGGAAGCGTCGCCGGCTGGAAGTCACCGTCCGCTGGAAACAGGAGCGAGTGCCGGGTCCCGTCCCGCGGAAGCCCGCCGATACGGGGTGTTTAATGGGCGCTCTTCGCCTCAGAAGTGTGGCTCCTACTTAGCTCGCGGTTCGCGGGGCTGCCGGCGTCTCTGACGTGGCGGCGCCGCCCGCTCTCAGGGAGGCAGCCCTCGGGCGCGTGGAGAGGCGGCCCCGCCGGCGCGCGGGAAAGGCCTGCGCCGAGGCCCGGAGCGCGGGGACGCCTGCCCTGAGGCCCGGAGCGCGGGAAACGCCTGCAGCAAACCCCGCCGGCGCAGAGGCCCGGAGCGCGGGAAAGGCCTGCGCCGAGGCCCGGAGCGCGGGAACGCCTGCGCCGAGGCCCGGAGCGCGGGAAACGCCTGCAGCAAACCCCGCCGGTGCGCGGGAACGCCTGCGCCGAGGCCCGGAGCGCGGGAAAGGCCTGCGCCGAGGCCCGGAGCGTGGGGACGCGCTTCGGGACAGGGTGAGTCAAGGCTGCAGCAGGTCCGAGCGCCGGCTGCCTTCTGACGGCTCCCCTCTGCCCCCCGCCCCTGCGGGCGGAAAGCACTGCTCTTCCTGTGTAAAAAGGCGTCGTCGTTTACACCCCAGACGGCTGAAACGCTTCCGTGGCGATGCTGTGAACCCCGAGTGTTTGTTGTGGCCCAACTAAGACAACGGTATAGATTAATGAGAAGTGACATGTAGTGCTCTCTCTGCCGGTGTAACTCAAGCAAATCGGCCCAGCTCCATCCCTTGCCCCGCCCCCAGCCGCACCGCCCTCCTGGCTCACGGTGCGCTTTTGTGGCCGCCATCTTGTCTGTTCACGTAATCAAGGAGTCTGAGCTGTGTGAAAGTAGGTTACTGTTGTTGTGGTTTCTTGGAAGAACTGTGCGTGTGTGAGTGTAGCTTTTTATCTGAAAGACTAACCCACAGAGAGAGTCTGCGAAGTACAGGATGAATGGGCCAGGTGACTTGCATTTCTTGGCTCCTACGCGATTGTAGGCCTTGTGTAGTGGATGCAGCCCAGATGGACCCTGAGCAAAGCAGAACTGGGTACACGCCTCTGTGCTGTGTTTTAGCGGTTTGTGACCTTGACCAAATGAATTAGCCTGTCTGATCTCAGTTCCCATCTGTAAAAAAAGGAGGATAAGCCTAGCTTGCAGGGTTATTGAAAGGACCGCAAACCCTGGGCGTAAAGTGCCCAGCTGGTGTGCAATAATTGATAGTGGTTTTTGTTGTTACTGCTGCTGTTGTTGTCACTGTTGCTACCACCACATCTCCAGGTAGCTCTTGTGTACGGGAAGAGCAAAGGGGAACTTGACCACTGTGGCCTCCCATGCACACAGGACGCGCTTTAATCTTCAATACTACCTGCTTTCCTTACTGTAGCAGCCAAAATTGTTCCTAAAACAACAAGTAAACGTAAAAATTGCCACCACACAAGGATGAAAACAAAGACTGAAGGGTTCCCGCACTCCAGCAGGGGTCTCTTAGCTGAGGGATTCCTTCTTCCTTCCTTGTTTGCTTCCTCCCATCCACAAATATTGACAGGCACTGCCAAGAACATACATGGCTCGGAGCTGAGCCACAGGGGCCGCGGCTGAATCAGACATAGGTTCCATCCTTAAGGAGCTTACCATCTACCAGGAAAGGGGGAGTGCCTGGACACATCTCAAAAATTAGGTAGGGAATGGTAAGATCATAAGAGAGGGAGACCACCAAAGGGCTATGGCATTAGGGTGATGGAGAAATTTTAGCTGGAGTTGAAACATGCAGGTTTTATGAAAGAGGCAGGCTAGCATTGTCATTAAGAACAGAGATGCGGGTTGGACCACCAAGGTTGAGCCTTGGCCTTGCTACTTACACGTGGCTCCTTGAACAGGCTGGGCCACATCTCTGTGCCTCTGCTTCCTCATCTGTACAACGGGGGTGATCACAGTACCTACCCCTCAGGGTTGTTGTAAGGATTCATGAGGTCTGTAAGTGCCTAGAACAGAGCCCAGCACACAGCGAGTGCTGTGTTAGTGTTTGTTAGATGAATTTGCCAAAGGACAGGCATGGATGGACCCACAAGCAAAGGTGGGCACTGTTCTTCCAGATGGAGGGGTAGCATGAGCCGCGGCAGAATCTGCTGAGGTGTAATAGGCTCGGGAAGGTGAGAGAGGGGAAAGGCAGCTTGGGACAAGATTGTTGAGGCTCTTGAGTGTCAGGCCAGGAGTCTTGGACTTTATTGAGCATGTGAAAGGAACTCAGTCTTCTAGAAGTCCTCAGTCAATGTGTGTGAAGCCAGAATCTGAACCTGTCTCAAGGTAGCTGTCTACATCTCGTTTCAAATGAATGTGGCAATGAACCAGATGCCCGTGGGCATGAAATCGAAGCTGGGATTATCCAGGCTCAACACGTGGGCCTGAACTGACGCCTCAGGGAAGATGCGCAGCAGATCCCAAGCAGGAAGTTAAACTGCAGGGGCAAAAGGAGGGGGATGCAGAGGCCTGGGGTGGGGGTGGGGGGGGCAGCGGGGAGGGAGTGGGGGGCAAGATACGTCACACCCTTACCCCATCCACAGCTTCCTTTTCAGATTATAGATCGTTTTCTTTAGGTTACAGTCAGCTGCTTTGGTTTTGTTTTCATCTTTCTTTTGAGCCTCCAGGTAGATGCCGTCCTCTTTACCCTCTGTGCTAGGGTGGGGTTAGGGATGAGGAAAACCTATCCCAGGAGACTTGGCTTGCAGCATTTATGGACATGGCGCTTTGTCACTCTCAGCCTGTCCTCTGTGCATCTACAGCTGGATCTAGTAGGACTTCAGAAAAGGCTGCACAGGGTTCACAGGCCCTTGAGAGGATGCCCATCACCGTGGGGTTTGTTTTTAGATGAAAAATTGGAGGGGTGGAATGCCTTAGGCTTGATTTGCTTTCAACTTTAGCTATGTAAAGGGTACGTTTAATTTTTAAAAAATCATCCAAGTTATTGCAAGAGGATAATATTGTTTTTTAAGTGTTATGGGACGTGGGGCAGTTCCTAACACCACATGTAAGTCATTTAAAATTCTTTTTGGAACAAGGTAGTATGTAATAACTCTATGTATGTTCCAAATCAAGATCAATTACCGTAAAGTCTCTGTCGGTAACGTGGGAACAATGAAATGATAAAGTGCAACTGTAAAGTAATTTGTTGCCCTGAAAACTACTATGCATCTTCCCACGAAGTGACGGAGTGCAATATCCCTGCGTTCACTGTGGGAGACTGATCCTCTGGCCCAGGCTGCATTTCGCCTGCAGTTGAGGTTCCCCAGAAGAGATCTTAAATGGTCTTGAATGAGGGGTGCCTGGGGCCCTTTCTCAAAGGTTACCTCGCAATCTAGGAAGGTAGACAGGCACGTTTGTAAACGATGGGAAGTATTTGCTGATTTGGGCTTGAAAGGCATTTTTTCCATACTCCTCCAGTGGCTCTGTATCAAAGCATAATACTGGTCTTGGAAACTGTTACTTATCCATCTCATCTTTCTGAAGAGTGAAGTTTGCCCCCAGCTGTCTGACAGCCAAGTCCCACCAGCTTCAGTAGGAGCTGCACATGTGTGTCCAGAGGCAGAATTTGGCTCTTTCAAATGTAGGCCTAAAGGGCCTGTTTAATATGTTATGTGAGAAAGAGTCAGGTCATATAAATAGTCATGGCTCCCACCTTGAACCAAAAGTCATCCTCATTTGATGCTTCCAAAGTTAGAAAACAATACAGGCAATAGAAGCTTTCTTGGGGTTGGTGAAGAAACCATGGCTGCCTTGTTCTCCACCATGGGTTTTTGACCATGTCAGCAAAGCAGGCTGCTGGCTGCTGTGAGCACTTGAAGTCTGGCTTGGTTTCATTTACTCGCTCAGCCTGCTCAGAAGGAACATTCTCGAAGTCCACTGAATCTCCATCTACTGTCGGGGTGCCCAAGCATCCTTGGGGGGGAAGCTCTGCAGCAGGCCTCTGGGTGCTGGGCCCTGGGCAGGGTGGCACTGCAGCCCTTGGGAGGGAGCAGTGACCCCACCCTGCAGCCCTGCCACTCTGCAGCACCCTTCAGCAGCTGAGTCTAAGAAGAAATAGCATAACACTTCTCTCAGATCATCATTTTGGCTGAGCTAAAGGTAGATCAGATTTCCCCCTTAAATAACTGTCTTCTCTCTGTGTAAACAGTCATGGCCATTAGTCTTAGACTTCAGACCTCAGCCCATGGATCTGGACTGGTTTCTTTTTCAGACCTTAACTCTGAGGGCCACTCTTCCCTGCTCTCTGAAGCCTCCGATACCTCTATCTGAGCCTGCAGCCTACTCTCTGAGTCTTAAGGAGCCATGCTTGGGCCATAGAATTAAGGGGGGATGGGAGGGAAGAAAATTCTTTCACTTCTCCCCCCAGGGACCTAAAGCCATTTTAGCATCCCACAAGAAATGCCAAATTATTAAAGCCTGATGTTCTTGTGCTTTTGGATGGGAAGAAGAGGTTATGCAAAGGAGGCCTGTGTCCCTGCAGAGGGGATGAGAAACCTAGCAAGAGATTTGTCTCATTTAAGAAGTAAATGTATTCAGTGGCAACAAAGATGCTGCCAAGTAAATTTATTCCATTTTTAGGGAGAAAAGGGCAGGAGTTTTGCTGCTCCTTTAAGTTGCTTTTTAGACATAAATTTCTGCACGAATTTCTCTAAAAAAGTAACACAACAACAGCTTGTTTAAATGTGACCTCTTCAGCATGCCTAAGAATTTGAGAAACAAAAGAGAAGGCAGTGGATAATTGATCCTGTTCTCCCAAGGCCTGTCCTGACGCTCAGCAGACCCTGGCTTGGTCTCTTGCCATACAGGGGTTTAGTCTCTGCCAGCAGGAGAACACAGATGGTCTCTCCCTTTCTGCAGATGTCTTTGAATGTCAAAAACATGAGAAGGAAATCCATTGACACTCTTGTCATTGTGACAACGCAATATATCCCTTAGCAGCCATGTAGCCATGCCCCAAATGACACTCAAATCAGTGGGGCGGGGAGAGATTTTTAAAAGAAGGCAGAAAATCCCCTACCATGGAGAGCAGCTTATTTTAAAGCCAGGAAGCCAAGGAATCTTTCTGAAATTTTTGCTTGACGGCTAAACTTTAAACTTATTCCTTAGCCACGCCTCAGGTCTAGGTCTGGCTATGCAGTGGTGATAGAACATGAGAAGCCGTGTTTCAGCAGTGGAGAGCTTCAAAGTCTTTAGTTTGTTACTAAACGTAAGATTTAGGATCTCTGTGAATTAATCAAAATGATTGCTTCTGGTAGGAATTCAATAGAGTTGTCATATCAAATTAAGTTTTATCAAGTTTCGTGTGATAGGGATATTCACCAGCCTGGATCCCAACACAGCGTGTGCTCACTGCGTTTATGAGAGTGAGGCTGGAGTCACCCTGTAATAGAAATGAGGTCACCTTAATTGGCCTGCTTTAATGCTGTGTGGCTATGGGGACATCAGAGCCCCAAGGAGTAAACTAGTAGCCTGTTGGGAGGAAGATCGCCTGGTAAAGATTCCTTGCCTGCAAGGTTTAGAAAATTCAGTCCTCCAGTAAGTGTCTCGCACAGGAACAAACCTTAACCTAAATATAGAGGGCTAAAAAAGAATCCTTCCATGGTAGGGCTCCCTTAAATTAGCTCAGCTAATCTATTCATCTGTGTGTGCTGACTCGTGCCTAAACATTGGAGGCCAAATCCAAAAAAAGAAAAAGCAAGCCGGTGGCTCAATCCTAGGAAAGATGTAGAATCACTGAGAGTGATCCTGGACAGAGGCGCCACTGCACGCCACAGCGGGTCCACGTTAGAGATGCCCGCTCCTCACAACCACGCTCATTAATTTACCTCATGCTTTGACTTTGCAAGTGCCTTTGGCATGTTCAGATTTCTCCATTTATGATAATTCTTCTCAATTTTCAAATCATTTTATGGTCCAGGTTTCAAACTTCAGATAAGAAGTTCTGAAAAGATGTTAGCTGTTGATACTTTTAGTACTTTCAGTATTTCCACCTTGCTTGGATTCCCAAAGTATGCTCAAATAAGAACTTTTTTAATAGATGGCCAGGATGACAATGTTCTGGGCCATCATCACTTAAACATAGGAAGCAAATCTCAAGAAAGAGGAGGGCTAAAGAGATTTGGACTCCAATTTTCGTAACTAAAATGGCAGAAGGGAACACGACAGGATGCAAAAGAGGTCCCCACAGCCTAGAGCCTTGCATTACACACTTGCTTCCCACTGAAGCCAGAGACCCTGTTGTACAGTCGAGTTTGCTGTACCTGCTGAAACACCGTGCATGCTCTGCCTGAATTCTGGCCACGTGGTCCCCTCATTTTGTTATCTGACTTGTTATCTACTGGTGACTTCCCATTTCTCTGGGAAAGTCAGCTAGTGGAAGACACCTAAAGAAGAAAGTCAGGGCAAGAGAAATTGTTTGGAAGTGGTCCAAAGGTAGCGCTCTGTTGTGTTAGGGGGCTGTGACATTCCCCTTGAAAGGCTGTTATTGATCCTAGGAGTTGTACCACACTACATAGTGTTTGAGTAACTAATTTGCTTGTGGCCTTAGAATCCTTATAATCGGATGGATCTATGCTTTTTGCTATCTTATGAATGTCTCTATTTAAAGAGAACAAAACAATAACAAAAACCCCAATTCCTATTCCCCTGCCTCCTCCACGCATAGTATTCTACTGTGGTTTATTCCTGAACCTGACTCATTCAGCTTTTCTCCTGGAAGTTGTCAGTACAGAGCCTGGTTAATGGAGAAAATGAGCGCAATGCTCAGGCACAGGGCCGTGACTCATTCCTGGCGTTTCAGGGGCTTTGTAATGGAAATCATAGTTCCAAGCCTCAGTTCTTACCGTGGATATGTGAATATTAATGAAACAAAGCAGAGTCTCCGGGGCTCTTGCATAACTCTCACCATAGATTCAGTGTCTGCTTATGGAGTAAATGTTCCTCTCCATAACCCACACATGCTTGAATACCATAATATTGTTTTAATTAGTCTTTTAAAGCACAGTAAAATATTTGGCTTGGTGAAAGGAGGAAATTCTCTCATATGTTGGAACTGTTTGGTTAAAAGGGCATTTTTGTCTATGGAATTAGTCTCCTGGGGTTTATACTAGTATCTGAATGCTTTTTAAATAGTCTAATGACCTGCAGCCAATTCTCATTCATTCATTCATTCTCTCTCTCTCTTTCTACCTACCTATCTGTAATTGTGTGTATGTGCAATAGATAGATAGATAGATAGATAGTCTATTGGGAGAGCATGGGTAACTGAAACCCTGGATGACCCCAGTCTTTTATTTTACCTTCTGCTTGACCCAGACTTCTTTCAAGTGACATTCCTTTCTTTGTCCTATATAAGATGTAAAAGTGGTAAAATAGCCAAGAAATAAACAGCAGGAAGAAGTGGCGGAAACAAGGAAGAGAGATATTGCAAATGCTTATTTTTTATTGACTCAGGTTTGAATTTTGTGTCTGACAGACTGGTAGGACTTTGTGGAACCTCACAGACCAGCCAGTTTCCCATCATTCTTGGAGATTGGGTGGGACAGAAGGTCAGAGATTTGAAGTTGGCTTTTGGTGATTCTTATATGTCTGCAGTCTGTTGGACCAGGAATATTTTGGAGCTGCTAGTTGGAAAGTCGCTATTTTCAGCTAAAGAAGAGAAGGAGCAATAAACCTTCTAACTCAGCCACTTTATTCTGATCCTGTCTTCTCTAACAATAGCTCCCTGCTGCATGCTCTTAAAACACTAGTGCTAATATTATGAGAAATAAATTATAGGAAAAACAGTCTAATCTTTTCTAAAAGTGCTAAAAATACCAATCTGCAACCAGGAACTTTTAAACTTTCTTCCCTTTTCAGATGATGCAGGATTCTAGGCAAAGACTAGATTTCAGAGGACACTCAGGCCAGGGCAAGAGTGGAGATTCAGCTTATAGGAGTAAAGGTCTTTAGACAAGGACGTTCAAAGGGAACGCCTTGTTAGGAAGCTAGTGCTGAGTCTTTAGGTGCAGAGACCATTGTTTTCCGTGTCTGTCTTGGGAAGCGGCTGGTGATGGAAATGGATTATGTGAATTTTTTTCTTATGAGGAAACTGAGCCACAAGAGGTTACATTCCCAGACTTAGAACCTAGGGGTGTGTCCCTGAGGTCTGGTCTGCAGTTGGAAGACAGCTCGGCACCAAACTGTTTGGCATTGCTGGTTTCCCCATGGGAACCCTTCCATCTGCTTATCCTTGCCAGGCCCGTCTCTCAGAACGTGCGAAGGGAGATACTTCTCTGTGATAGCCTTCAAGATTTGAAGAAAGGATCTAGTCTGGGAGCTGAGATAGAGGGGACAGGATAGGATAGTGACCTGGAGGGTTTGGAGGCAAAGTGATGGTGGGACAGGTGTGCGTGTCCAGAGAAGACGGAGCGTGTGTGTTCACGTTCCCACTGGGGTCCCACTCCTTTATCTTCTGGTCACAGATGGCTCACGTCCAGTCCTCTGCCATCCTTCGCTCCTGTGTTGTGTCTGCCGGGAAATCTCACCAGCATGTCTGAGGTCACTGCATATTTCTTTATACAGAAATCTTTTCTTAAGTTTCATGAAGTGGTGGAGTAAGAACTATGTAAGTCTTAATACACCTGATAGATTTTCTCTTTTTAAAAAACGTTACTTTTCAGAAAATAAAAAATAATAAGACATTCCTGGTGAGTTGGGTTCTCGTTCCCGCAGCTGCTGTGGGTTCCGTCTGGCTGATGTGGTGTGTTTTCAGGTGTGTGAGTGAGAGGCCTGGATTGTGGATGTCTCTGGACTACTGGCAGAGATAATGTTTAAGGTTGTAATGTGGGTGCTGAGAACCTTTTAGTGTATGATTACTTTTTGATATGGTTATTTTAAGGGAAAGTTAACTCAACTTAAGTTGCTTAAATTTAGCCACATTTCTTAAATATTCTTTTCTGGAAAATTGAAAAGTGACTTAGTTAAAACAAGATTCAGAAACTTTTTTTCAGCATGTTCTTCAGTTTATAATGTTAAGATTTGAAGAAAACTTAAAGTACCTAGCATCTCTGAGACCTGATGAACCAGTTCATATTTTTACTTTTTTTTTTTAATTTGAGAAGCTGTTGCCGTATAGAGTAAAAGAAACTCATGCTTCTAATCTTTCTTGTTGACGTTGCCAGTGTGAATGTTGTTATTGTTAGATAATCATAATGGTATGTTCTGGAGGCTCTTCTCCCCTCATCCGACACACCCAATGCACTCATACCCTGCCAGCACAGCCAGAGAAAGAAGAATAAAGCAACATCTTATTTGCTTTCAGAATTTGATTCTCTATTGCTTTGGAGACATGCTGGGATTTGCTCTTAAATTGTTATTAAATTTCTAGTGTCCTGAACAGACATTTCTCCAAAGAAGATATACAGAGGGCCAATAGGCACATGAAAAGATGCTCATCATCACTGATCGTCAGGGAAATGCAAATCAAAACTACACTAAGATATCGCTTTATACCCGTGAGAATGGCAAAAATAACCAAAACAAAATGTAACAAATGTTGGGAGAGGTTGTGGAGAAAAAGGAACCCTCATACACTGCTGGTGGGAATGCAAACTGGTGCAGCCACTATGGAAAACAGTATGGAGATTTCTCAAAAAATTAAAAATAGAAATACCATATGACCCAGCCATCCCACTACTGGGTATCTATCCAAAGAACTTGAAATCAGCAATTCCAAAAGTCCCATGCACCCCTATGTTCATTGCAGCATTATCTACAATAGCCAAGACGTGGAAGCAACCTTGGTGCCCATCAACTGATGACTGGATAAAGAAGATATGGTGTATATATACAATGGAATACTACTCAACCATAAAAAAGGATGAAATCATCCCATTCACAACAGCATGGATGGACCTTGAGGGTATTATGTTAAGTGAAATAAGCCAGACAGAGAAAGACAATCTCTGTACGACTCCACTCATTTGTAGAAGTTAAACGTGTAGACAAAGAGAACAGATTAGTGGTTACCAGGAGAAAGGGGAGGTGGGGGGTGGGCACAAAGGGTGAAGTGGTGCACCTACAACACGACTGAAAAACAATAATGTACAACTGAAATTTCACAAGGTTGTAACCTATCATAATCTCAATAAAAGTTAAAAAAAAAATTTCTACCCAGGTTTAGATTCATTTGTAAGAAGAACCAAGAAAACTTAAGGGCACTGGTGAGGCTGCGCCATAGAGACCTTTCTGCAGCGAGCCTTTGCATAGCCTCACAGCAAGGACGGTGGACACGGCGCCGGGCCGGGGAGTGGGACTTGGGGCTGTGTGGATGGCCTAGGGCACATCGCTTCACCTGCACCAGCTTCCTTTCCTCACCACTTGCCCAGTCATGCTTGTTTTGAAAATTAGATGTGATAATGTTTAGAAAGAGATTTTGCAAGCTTTTTAAAAAAGTACTCCTCAGATGTTAGATATTAATAAGTTAGAAACTAAAACAGAGGTTGAGTAGGTAAACGTAATTATGTGTGTTATCGATCATTATGTGTGGGGAACACTGGTAATTTTGGAAAAGTTTTTAGTCTCTTCTTGATAGGACCCCAAATGCAGAGAGACCAGTTCAGCAGTTTCGTTAAGTTTAAACAAAGTGAGAATTGGAAATCTCCCAAAGGATAAGCAGAAATAAGCTGTGACAGACCACTTCTCCAGATGATGGAAAGATGTATGACCAATGCAATACCCGCTTTAAGAAGAAACACAGAGCCGTTGAAGAGAGCTATTGTAACATACAGGGTTGGTTACAGGACTGGCCTTACAGGGAGTGTAGGATGAATGTCATGAACACGCCTGAGGTGGGTATTCCATTAAAGGGCTGTTTGGTTCAGGAATCCCTGGGTGAAGAAGGAGCCCTCTCCTCATCCCACAAAATGGCCTTTAATGCTCAGGGCATGGAGTCTGCTGCATGCATGGAAGAATCTTGATTATTCTTCCTATGAGTTTACAGAGGAAAAGTCCATAAGTTGTACTTAGTCCCAAGACTCAGAAAGCAGCAGAAGTAGCTGGGACTCGCTCGGTTCCATGTTGGCCTCCTGTCTGTACTGTTTCATTCCATTTGCTGTCCTCTGTGGCATCTTCAGAGTCGGAGAAAAATAAAATAAGGTGGTTTCCTGGAGGCTGTTGAGCGCTGGTGCCAACCGTAGCCAAGTGACAAACACCCACCATACTTGGGCCACCTCTCAGCCAGCGCCCCTCCCAGCACACATCCCGCTGAGGGCTCATCCTCAGAACCCCTGACATGTCCTGAGTCCTGGTAACCCTGGTAACCCTGCTGATGTTAATGCTTACTGATCATCAGTTATATTTTAAGCATTTGCTTTTGTTTCAAAAAGTATTTAAGATGGAGTTTCTCGGCACATAATCAAGTTCCCAAGATGTGCACTGATGCTCTGGCCTTCATGGTCTGAGGCTCCAGAACACTGGGGAGGGCTGTCATCTCTTGGAGTCACAGTCATCTCCTTTCTGGGGTACCCCTGATGGGGATGGAATAGCAGGTAGATGGCATCTGATGCCAGGATATCTTGTAGGGTTGGCCTAAAACCCAGACACATGTGGTTGTGAAGTAGGACAGAGTCCAAGGCACAGGACCACGCCAGGCTTCATGGAGGGTCAAGGAAGCCACGTTTCTGTCTAGGAAGACCCACGTGGGTGGTGGTGATGCCTGAGCCCAACACAGTCACCTATAATTCCTAAGTTCTTTGCTGAGAGGGCTTATTCGAGGGAGGTTGAGAAGATTGCTGGAGGGAGGCTGAGCATGAGATTGGGAATTCAGAATGACCTTTTCTCTATTAAATTCCTTAGCTTCCATGAGAAGAATAAATTCCATCAATTCTTCCATTGAGAATCACTTCTCAGCTTGATTTATTTTTACATCAGAGCCCACCACACACGCAAACTCATGCTCTTTCCAGCAGAGCTCTGAAAACATTCATCTATCTGCATGTTTTTAATCAGAAAATTTGGATTACTTCCTGCAGACTGCCTGTTTCTTGAAGGAGGAGGAGAAGATGGCACAGTAGTCTTTTTGAAAGGATTGTTTTAAGTGATTGATTGAGCCAAAAAGAAATCACCTTTTTATTCTTCAAGGCAAAGGCTTTTTCAGGCCAGCTGATTGGAGTCTAAATTGTTCCACTGAGGGGAACGGGAGGCATGTCTCCAGGTGTATCCAGGTGGGCACAGTCTTTTAGTGAGTGGCGCATATATGAGATCTTCTGTATGGAATTCCTGGGGCCGGCAGACTCACAGAGAAGGGGTTTGTCAAATCTTGTCATTTCAGACTCCAGGCTAAATATTGGCATAGAAAACAGAGATTTCCACAGTCAACCCATCATTGGTTCAGATGTTAATAGAAAATCAAGAGTCAAGTAAAGTTAATAGGTAGAGATTTTAAAGTCAGGCTTGGTTTCAATTTACGTGTGGTTATTCTAACTGGTCAGAGAGGCTCTCTCCCCAATACCCTGGCCCAGGCATAAATTACTCACCTGTTAAAGACGAAGTAACTTTTCTTTGAGGGTGCCACCTTAAGGGTCATTAATTTAGCAAATTAACTGACATTCCTAGAAAAGCTCCATGACTTGTGCCAGTGAATATTTACCCAGTTAGTGACTCTTCAGATGGCACCCCAAAATCACTGGTCCACTTCCAGGATGAGCAATTGACTTTCAGGAAGTGGGTTACTCACTTGTGCAATCAGATCAACACCCACGCTGCTCAGTTTCAACACACTTTAAAATGCAAATGGAAACTTTCCTACCTCAAACTTTCAAACCTTTTCCAGATGGACCAAGAGGGGCGAGTGCATGGAGCCCAGGGAGGTTGGTCCAGCTTGGTGGCTGAGCACCGTGATGGTGGCCACAGGCTCGTGCTGGGTGGCTGAGATGAGGCATCCTTGAGTGCCTGGAGAGAGCTGCCTCCTGTGCCCGCCCCATTTGCATTTGCCAAACGCCCACAAGAAACAAGGGCGATCTGTGGAGAGGCCAGGGTGTGCTCAGCTGAGAGGCTGCCCCACCCCATGCCCCCTTGAATTGTCTCTGCTCGTTTCCACTGCTCAGCTGCAGCTGCCCACAGCTGACTGGGAAATGGATCTGGGCCTGAGGAAGCAGCAGCAGGGGCATGGGGTGGAATTCGGTATGTTTTTCGCACGTGGCCCCTTTTGCCCTGGTAGCCGCAACAGGGAGTCAGGAGGCCCACGCTGTGCTGCTTTTGACTGTGGGTTAAGCTGGGTGCCTCGGAGGGTGACACTGGGGAGGAGGTGACCGAGCGCAGTCTGCTGTTCAGTTCTGGGTGCCAGGTTTTCAAAGAGACATTGAGTGGACCCAGAGGAGGGTGGCCAGCAGGCTGTGGGGGTCTTTACATTGCATTCTTTCAGGATTATAAGCAACTGGAGATTTTTATCCTGAAAAAATTTAGGGGGATGGCCATCTTGTGAAAGGAGAAGTAGATTTTTTTTTTTGTATTTTGTTATACATAAAATTATATGTAAAATTTGCCATTTTAATCATTTTTAAGTGTACAGTTCTGTTATATTAATTATATTCACAATGTTGTGCTACTGTCACCACTATTTATTTCCAGAACTTTTTCATCATTCCAAGCAGAAACTCTTTACACATTAAACAATAACTGCCTCCTCCTCTCAAGCCCTGGCAACCTCTATTCTACTCTCTGTCCCTGTGATTGCCTGTTCTGGGTACCTCATGTGAGTGGAATCATACCATATTCATCCTTTTGTGTTTGCCTTCTTTCACTTAGCACAATGTTGTCAAGGTTCGTCTGTGTTGTAGCATGTGTCAGAATTTCATTGTTTTTAGAGACAATAATATTCTATTGTATGTATAGACCACATTTGTTTATCCATTCATCTGTTGATGGACATTTGGGTTGCTTTTGGTTGTTGTGAATATTGCTGCTATGAACATGGCTGTACAAGTATATGTAGATTCATTCTTTGTGGTTTCAGAAAAATCGGCATCTGTTGAATGGGAAGAAGTTGCAGAGAGGCCAGTTCTGGCCTCAGCCCTCCTGGCTCTCATTGATGGTAGAGGTAGGCTCCCTATGGCTGGGGAGTAGCTCAGCCTGGGAGACCCATCAGGGAGGAATTGTGTGGTGGGGCTCCCACAGCTAGCAAAGGCAGGGCCAGAGGGTCTCTGAGAGCCCTTCCATCTCCAGAATTCTGTGAGTCTCAGGCAGGTGGAGTGTGCGTCCTAAGTGAACCATCTGGAGAAAAAGAAAGTGGTGTCTGGTCAACTTTCCCCTGAGGAGAAAAAGGGGAAGTGGAATGGCAAATTACCTACCAGTCAGAAGAGGTGACTTGTGAAACTATCTTGGGCCTGGACTTGAGATCAGAGGCTGGTGATGCTATGAAGCTTAAACAGAGGCCCTGCATAGTCTGGCAGAGATCTTGCCAGAGCTCCATAGAAAGCTTTCCTCCACACTAGCATCCTAGAGTGGGGTGGGGTTGAGGTCCGGGGTTCTCGGCACAGTCCCCTCATGTCTGCTGGAAAGAGGGCTGCCCCCTGGGAGACCCGTCTGAGCCCCATCCCAGAGCAGGTCTGGAGTCCGGGTGGGGAGTGAGGGCAGGTGGAGAATGCTGGACTGGGGAGTGTTCAGGAGTGAGAGTCAGCTGAGGTGGGGATGCCCTGGGATCCAATACAATTAGCTTCCTTCTGGTACAGTAGGGGGGTTTTCTTATCATTAGTTGGGGAGGCCTAGCCAGAGAATTCCAGTATTCCAGAGTGAGTTTAATTGTGGGTGATTTCATTCTGCCTTTTTTATGTCGAAGCCAGGGACTTGCGTCATATAACAGTGAATTCAGGAGATTTTTATTTGCATGTGAATCATAGCTTTTCCAGCTGAATGTCACTTACTTGGAATTTTCGTCTGATTTTGTTTTTGTTTTTGTCTCTTGGTGTTTTTCCATCAGGCTCTTTGGCTAACCAGAAAAAAAAAAAATAGAAGAAGGGCTCAATCTGACTGGAGCAGGGTTTGAGTTGGCAACTCAAAAAGGAGAGTATTATGAATGTGAAAAAAAGAAAACGGATGCTTTATTTTGCTTTGAGGAAGGGACTGAGGCCAAGTCAAATTGAGAGCTCTAATTTGGGAATGGTGTTATTACAGGTCATTGGGAGTTGGTTACACTCTAAATTAGGAGGCCAGTCACATGAGGAGGCAGCAAAGGCGATCACATGGGGGACTAAGTTGGGGCTCTTCTACAATGAAGTTTTATTTTATTTACTACACGGTTGAAATGTACTTCTGTCATGTTGAGAAACCGAATCGCCTTATTGGCTGCCGAGTGCTCTCTGTCTTGGCCCGTCAGTTGTCTTATAAATGAGCCAGTTCTTCCGATATGTGTGCTTTATTTAGGCACTGGAATTTGTTCAGTGATTAGTGGAGCAAGCCATGTGCTAAAGGTTATTTTTCTATTCTTCACCTTCACCTTCAGATCTGATTCCAAGGGGCCTGCTTCCTTTTCTTCCAAAGGCTCTACCCATTTTAGATCTCAAGGTCAAAACATTCTGATAACTTTAGAAATATATATGTATATATATTATCTAAGTAAGTGATGATCTCTGTTTATTAGATTATCTTTCATTTTCTCAGTACAGTTACTGTCAGCTTGCAAAATAAAAACAAAAAAAAGATGAGTCCTGCCCCACGATGGGCAGTTAGGAACAAAGTGTTCTTCCTACCCCAAAACTGCAGACTTGCCATTCTTGGCATCGTGGGGATGACCAGAAAGGGTTGCATGTGGTAAGCTGCTGATTTTTCTTGGAGAGTCAAAGTTGGCTTTCTTGATGTATAAAGCTCTGATTAGTTAGCTGTGTTTGAAATAAAAACAAAAAAGCAGCCCAAGAAGAATATCTAGAATTAGTGTCCCTGCAATCAAGTTGTGCTCATGGTCCTAAATGGGGCACATTACTAAGCCTGTGACACAGAGTCTGCTGGTGCTTCCGAAGCACGCAGACCAGCATTGCTTGTGATCGGGTTAGGAATAGAAGGTATGTGGAAACTTTCTATAAAAGGCTGCTGGATCCCTTGGATTGGTGTGGACAAGTGGTCAGGAAGCTCTGGCACTGTTTACAGCTGTCCCAGGGCATTGCCATGTGAACTTGGGCGAGTTTCTCTGTGTCTCAGTTTCCCTGAAGACCATGTTGGTTTTGGGAGGGGAGGATGAGGGCTCCTGGAGATGTATGAGATGTGAGATGTTATCAGGTAGGTGGAGGGAGCATGGTGTCATGTGTTGTCACGAGAGCACAAATCAGAGCCATATGTCCCCACACAGGGCTGGGCTGCTAGTCTCTCCTCAGGCATCATTGCAGGGAGGGTGATGCCTCTGACATCACAATACCCAGCTGGACACTCAATAATGATGAGCTGTGGCCAGTGGACACCAGAGGAGGGGAAGAAAAGGAGGACAAAGTGGAGAGGGAGGAGATGGAGCAATCCCGTATGTGATAATTCCATCAACTCACAACATTTTCACCTAACATCTCGTTCAACTGTAATGTGTTCAGCTCCACATAACCTGTACAGCGTCTGTGCCCTCCCCCTCAGACTCAGCAAAATAGTATGGTCCTCTAATCAAGAGATTTTGCTCCTGTTGCTGCATGTTTCGTGGTTCATCGTCAGACCCGTGAGTTGATACTTCTTCACCAAACGCTCTCCAGAGCAGCCATTTAGAGGTAATGCTCTGGCTCTGTGGTCCAGGCTCCTCTGGGCCTCCTGAGAGCAGCCCAAAACTCTGGGGATGATGTGGGGTGGCTTGTGAGGGTGTGCTTCTATGGCGAAGATGCTTTAAAATGGAAATTCTCACCTTCGTTTTATTCACGAGCCGCCCCAGGCCTGGTCAGCTTTGTCTAATGTTCTGATGGCACTCTTCAAACCCAGCTGTGCCCAAGTCCAGCCCCAGAAGGCCCTCTCACTCCTTTTAACTGGCTATATTGCTGTGAATGGAAAACTTGAGAGATCAGTCCTGTCCTAGAATTATTATGACATTTTGCTTGCTTGTTATGTTTTTTAATCCAACAACTTCCTCTTAAAAGCAGGTCCTTGCCACCCTTTGAAGTGATCCCCTTAGCCTTTCTCCTGGTAGGAAATTTATTTTTCCCTCCTGATTTCACATTAGCCTTAACCAGCTGATCATCCCAAAGCTGGAAAGACCAGTGGTTCTCAAACTTAAGCCTGGATCCAAATGATTTGAAGGGATTTTTAAACACAGAGTCTCTGACTCAGTAGATGTAGCTAGGGGTTGCAGAATTGGCATTTCTAACAAGTTCCCAAGTGTACCAACTGCATACACTTTGAGAACGAGTGCCTTAGGCCCTTTTGGCTCTCGCATTCTCCCCTCCTTCCCTCCCCCAGTCTCTAGGAAAGGGTCCCATGGAGCATCATCCTGGTCTCTTAGATGATGGTGACTGTCACTAACAATTATATAGCATTCACTATAGGCCAGACAGTGGTCCCCAAGCTTCACACAGATTAAATAATTCAAACATCACAATAATCCTGTGAGGTATCCCATTTCCAGATGAGGAAACTGAAATGTACAGAGTGGTTAAGTGAATTGCCCAAGGTCACACAGCTAACTAAATGGAAGATCTGGATTCAAACCCAGAAAATACAGCTAGAATCTGTGCTCTCAATCACTATGCTTTATTATCTTTCTTTTCTCTTCCTTCAAGTCACTTAGAGCACCTGATACTCCTACAGTTCTTGGAAGTAAATACCTCGGAACAGAGCCCCAAGACAACCGAGCCCATCTTAGGTGGTTGTAAGCTGTGTCTTGGGGTCCAGGTCTCAGGATGGCTTGGCTTTCCCACCTGTGTGTGTGTGAGTGGAGTGGGGGAGGTGGCCTTAGAGAGTGGACAGGGCCTCAGGAGGGACTCAGGAGGGGGCTGATGTGAAGACGCTAGGGGGCATCTACCTGTGAAGAGACCAGAGCTCTCCCTTTGCTGGGGCCCAGTGTCCCCCACCGTTCTGCCCTGGTCCAGAGGTTTCCATTGTTGACCCTTAACCTAACCAGAAACTTAATGAGAGACAGACAAAGCTGAGAAGAAACAGATCTGCCGTGTTGCATCCGTCATAGGAAAGTGCATGTATCTCTTGTCCAGTTTGGTCCAGCAAGCCTGCGTCATCAGCACCAACCTAGGCAAGCGAATAGGAGACACAGAACGGGAGGCATGGTCGCTGCCCTCCAGGAGCCAGCGGTCTGACTGAGCAGAAGGAGCGTCGTACCAGTGTGCACATCGCTGAGCTAACAGTGGCGTGGGAGGCAGTGAGGGCCAGCATGGACCACAGGGCTCAGGGAGAAAGGCAATTTCTTAAACTACATCGTGGATGACGATGGGGGCGGGAGGGAGAGGGTTTGGATGTATACAGGGAGCCCCTACAGCAGAGAGCATGGTGATAAATAACCTTCTCTTTTAAGCTTTAATAGCCACAGGTCAAGTCTCCCCTGGCATAGTGATAATCAGTTAAGCCCTTTATGTTTTTCCAGTAAATACTGTGTTAGATACTGGCTGGAGGTCTGCAGGAGGTTCTGGGGTTACTTTAGAAAATGGATTCTCTCCTTACAGAGTTGCCTGTTGGTTCTATAATTGGAGACCTTCTTAAAGTACTTCCCTACCCCTCTGGTATGATTCTCTCCAAATTCTTTGTACTCCAGACATTTCTATGGGGTACAAAGCTTTACCCATGGCTATATCTGAAGTGACACCCCACTGAAAAGGACTGATCCTAGCAAAATACCTCCACCTGCAAAGGTGGTGGTGTAAACCTAGATGAAAACAAAACAGGCCACTGCTATCACTGCCGACTCTGGACCAGAGTGGCCTACGTCCTCTGGCTGGCTCCATGCTCCTTTGGGTTAGAATTCTAGACAGTGTGTTTGAGACTCAGGAAGGATGAGCAAGAGGCCCTTGTCCACAGACCTTGTAGCTGTGGGCTCTGAGCCCTTGTCTCCTTCTGCTCCTGCAGCATTCCCACAAAGTCTAGTAAAGCCAGGGGTCCTCATCTGGTCAATCCTCCTAATTCTGCTGCAGCCACTGACCTCTGGGTCTATTTAATTTCACGGCGGGGTGCCCAGAAGGAGGGAAACAGCCTTGGCCATTCTCATTCCTGAGTAGAGAACTTCATCCTTTACCATCGTCCTTCCTGCCTTTTCTCCTTCTTACCCCACTACCCCGGGGGACTTTAGAATTTAAAAAGATCAAAAGATCTAAAAAGTCTTGTTCTGATGGCACCGACAGACCTACTAATCTAAAAATGAGTTTAGTGCACAAGTAACAGGTGAAATTAAGCTGCCTTCTCTGCTTACCTTTGCGTAAATCTTGGAGTTGGCTGATAGCTCAAGAGAACTGGAAAGGGAGGCGTGCCTCTAGCTCCCTCTACAGGGCCGTGCCTCATGAGGACTAGAGCAGGATTGGTTATGTTCTAGGGTCGGTCGCCCAGCTCCGTCCTTGTGCAGTTGACTAGGCTCTTCTTTTCAAATATAGTAACAGTTCATTTGTGACCATGGATTTGAATAGCCTGCCTCCACAAAGTTGTTCATTCTCTCCTCTGTAGAATAACTTGTACATGTAATTCAGATTTCATGCCTAAATGAGTGATACATAAATTTTACTATCACCTTTGCTAACATGTATATTTTGGGAATATATATGTGCAGTTCCTTGGTGACAGTATTTACAAAGTTACACACATCGCAGGGTCTTACTTCCATACTTATACTTTGGATTCCTATATGTCAAAATGAGAAATTTTGTCTATAAATTGTCAAGCAACTTCCTAATTATTTTAGAAAGCGTAAGACCCAGTGACTTAACAGTCCAGACTCATTTAAAGACATCGAGTGGCTCCCTAATGTCAGAGGTGACACTTGTTCACTCTGGCCGTTCCTGGACTCCTGAGGTTTATAAACCTATTGTGTGAAGTGGCTCTTGTTCAGTGTGGTCTGTTGGATGAAGTAGGAACTATTCTTTTGTGATTTGACCTGTTTATATTGCTCCCAAGACACTCCTTTGTTGACTCTGTCTGGACATTGCCAAGGATTTTGGTCTTAGAGTTCGTTAACAAATAGTATAGCTGTTAGGCTACCTGGACCAGGGGGTGCTTCTTTCAAGGTCCTCGTGTCTAGTGCTTCTTGTGAAACAAGGCTTGACTCTAAGTGTATAGTTCAAAGCATATCGTTCTCCTTTGCAAGGTTGGCTTGAGGACTGCTAATTCATTATTTTGAAATACTATTGGAGAGTCACTTTGTGGGATGGGGTTTTGTCAGCGGTGGTCTGGGAGTGTGAGAGTGGCCCCAGAGATTAGCGAATGGGAAGCTTCCTGCTCGTGGGACATTTTACAGCCTCTCCCCTGAGGGGATTTTGGTATAAAAAACTAGCTGAATGTGGTTTGCCAGGATTTATCTTGCATTTGTCAAGAGTAAGGTAACATTTTCTTCATCTCTAATTTATATGACTCTTAGGAGACCCGTTCCTATGAGATTTTATTAGAACATAATCACTTATGGCCAAAAAAACTTGGACATACGACAGTCTTAACACAATCCTATTGGCATTGGTTTTCTTTCTTCAACAGATGTTTGCAAAAGAGTCGTATTAAATACATTTAATTCTGCTGTCTCAGCCTCTCAAATCTTTATCATGAAGATTACTTTAATTGGTGTCAGTTACAATCAGGAAAGGCATACATTATGCTTTTGTTTTCAAGCATGTGGGGAAATTTTTCATCCTAAATAGACAATAGAGAAAGGGGATGTACTAAAGATTTTGAAAATTGAGCTAATTATTGTGTTTCCCTTTTTTACATGTTCCTGTTTTTATTTGATATTAAAGCTAAAAGTAATCAAAATTCTGCAGCATCATATGAGAAAGAGGTGACTGAACAGTTTTCGGGTGACAGTTGGTATCTACTTTTGTTTGCAAGTCACCCATTCCATCAGTCTTAATTTAAAGGAAATTTCTAGGAAGTACCTAAGATTTTGAGTAAGAAATCACACAGTCTGTTAAACCACTATCAAAAAAAATGCCTGGGGACAACTTTGTCTAGCCATTAAAAAATGTGATTAAGGAAATGATAATGCATGGGAAAGTGGAGACAACACTACCTCGTGGAGCTTATGGTCTAGTCGAGAAAGACAGAAAGTAAGTGTAATACACAGCACATCACAGGGTAAGTGCTATGGAGAAAAATAAAGCAGGGCAGGGGGGTAGGGAGTGTAGGGTGAGGGGGTGACGTGGGTAATTTAACATTGCATGGACAGAGAAGGTCTCACTAAGAAGGTAACATTGGAGCAAAGACAGAACTGTGGGAAGCTAACTGTGGGTCTAGGGGGAAAGTATTCCAGGCAGAGGAAATAGCAAGTGGAAAGTTTGGGAGGTAGGCGTGTTAAAGGACCAGCAAGGAAGCCAGTATGGACTGAACTAAATGGGGACAGTAGTAGGGGTTGGGGCTAGATCACAGAGGGGCTAATTGTATGGCTTCTACTCAAAGTAAGATGGGAAACCACTGGAATGTTTGATCACAGAAGTGACATGGCTTATAGCTTCTAGTACAGGAAGATTATTCTGGTTGTTCTGTTGATAATAGACTGTTGGGAGGGGGGTGGAATGCAGAAGCATGGTGAGAGGTAGTTAGATTCTGGATATATTTTGAAGATTCGGTGCACGGGATTTGCTGACACATTAAATATGGGATGTAAGAGAACGGAGTCAAGGATACTCCAAGGTTTTGACCTGAGCTACTAGAAAGGTGGAAAAGCCGTTTGCTGAGATAGAGAAGAAGAGCCAAAGAGCAGATCTAGTGAGAGCGAGAGCAAGAGGTCAGCTTTGGACATGTTAACTTTTTGAGATCATCTGAGTGGAGATGTAGAGGATGCAGTTGGATATGGGAGTGTGAAACTCAGGGAGAGACCTGGGCTGGTGATACAAATGTGGGGGTTGTCTGCATACTCGTAAGAATTGGTCAGAGCCAGGTGGAGGTGTCAGAAGCCTGAAGGTGAATCCCAACTCTTGAGCCCTTGGCTGAGATCTCAGCACTAGTTCACTCCTGGCCTGGGTCCTTCAGGAGCAAAGGAGCCCTCCTGGAGCATTCATCCATGCCAGTACCCTGGAAAAGAGTGACTAAGATGGAAAGTTCCCATTGAAGAGATGACCAGATCACTCTGGAGTGTTAGGTAGGTCACTATTGGTGTTTGTTGGGGCCAGAGGTACCTGGTTCTTGCCCTCTGAGGACAGTCAGGTGCCTAAGAATGACCAGCATCTAATGACCTTCAGGCTCTCAGAGAAAGTTCTAGTGGTTATAATGGGCTATGGAAACCACTATATAGATCTCTGCCATTTCTAGTGAATTCAAGGGGCAGTAGCATTTTTGAGTGATTTTGGCCAAGTAACGTGAAGCTCCTTGTATCAGTTAACTATTGCTGTGTAACAAGTTACCCCAAACTTAATGGCTTCACACAACAATGTTTATCTCACAGCCGTCTGAGGGTCAGGAATTTGGAACAGCCTAGCTGGGTTGTTCTGGCTGGAGGTCTCTTGCAAAGATACAGTTACGATATTGACTAGAGCCGGAGACTCCACTTTCAAGATGGCTCTCTCAGACGGCTGTCAAGTTGATGCTGGCTGTCAGTAGGAGGCCTGAGCTCCTCCCAGACAGGCCTCTTCCAGGGCTGCCTCTTTTGAGTGTCTTTGTGATTGGGGTGCTAGCTTTCCCCCAAGTGAGCTGACCAAGAGAGTGACATGAAGCTGCAGTGCCATTTATGACCTGATCTCAGGACACCTCCATCACGTCTGTTGCACATGGAGCTGTTCGGATGCAGTGTGGTAAAGGAGTGCACAAGGGTGTGAGTACAGGAGGCAAGGATCTGTCAGGCTATCCTGGAAGCCATGATCACACTTCTTGAAGATAGGAGAAAGTTTCTATCTTCTCAATCCTTTGTATCTTCTCAAAGCACTGCTTGCAGCTGTAGGGATCAGTAACCCCATATTACCTGGGTCTGCCATCATAACTGGTCTAATCCACGTCACTTGCAGGGCTCCCCCAAGTGATGCAGGTGCTTCTCTAGTCACCTTTAGTTCAAGACGGCACCTTGGGAGACAATAGGCAAGTGCAGGTGCCAACACAAGAATCCCACCCTTTGCCACGTTGGTGTTTGCCATTTCCCCCCCTGGTTTTCAGGTGCCCTGTGTCAGCTCACATCCCTACCAAAGGCATGGTGTGTGGTGTTACCACTAGCTGTCTATCCTTGCATTGTGCAGAGTTGCACTAATTTAGAAGCCTTTATTATGTGATGCGTCTAGGATTGAGTTTGTAATATAAGTTCTTCCAAGAGCATTTGACCGTTTCATACCCACTAGTGTTCCTGCCTTTTAGCACATTTATTTAACCAGTTCTTCTTGTATGTGTGCACTTAATTTCCAGCCATTTCTTGCATGAGCAAATTGCCTAAATACACTTGTGAGAAATCCTTTTATGGTAAATGTTATTAAACTGAAAACAAGGATATAATAAAATAGCAATTTAAGAGTAATTTACTAACAACTGGAGCCCTTAAACATTGACATACCACTGTGTAGTAATAATACCAGACTTGGTGTTTAAACACACTCTGTGTCACTCCAAGAATCATTGGGAGAGTTTCCTAATCCTCATGGTCTTTAACTATAGCTCTGTAAAATTTTTCTCACTGCTCCTATGTTACTGGTTTATCAATTATAAATCATTAAATTTTACCCACATAAAACATCCAGCAAACCCTTAAATCTCTGCTCCTCGTTCAGGGAAATCGTAGAGAAAATATTCAGAGAAAGTAATAGAGGTGAGTTGGCATCACTGAACCTTGCTGTTCTCGGACTTCTGTTTTCCAGACTGCCTACTGAATAGAGTGACATTGGGGATAAGAATAGAAATGGCATTACAGAGTGATCAATGAAGTGAAAACTTTGAGGATTCCTGGGTCTTCCCTAGTAAGGAGACTCTATTGACTACACATGCTCTCTGGAAGGTGGTGTGGATGCCACAAAGGAAGCCAGTGGGCAGCTGGGCAGGACCTAGCCATCATGTACCACTGCAGGACCTGGCTTCTGTTTGAGGATGGAGATTCTCACTCGTCCGTGCCCTGGGGATGGTCACCCTGAGAGACTGACTCACACTAACTAGAAAGTGGGGAAGTATACCCTACAATCCTGGCTTATTAATTTGCCATGAGGAGCCATCATCAGAGGGACCAGGTGTACCCAAAGTCCATACAATCAGCACGGGAAGGCCTCCGCAGGGAGCCAAATCATAATCAGAAGCCGTTTATTGAGTTGCCCTGAAAAATCATCGTCGTGGAATCTAGAAATACCTCGAGTCTGTATGATCAGTTCATTCTCTCCCTGAAGGTATGTCTGGGGAGCTGAATCACAGTCCAAAGGTGGTTTGCTGAGTGAGTAGTCAGCATGTGGGCAGCTAAGTGAAGTGCGTGTTTAGTGGCAACAGCTTAGCTTCATGAGTCCATCTCAGTGTGGGAATGACTTTTCCCGAAGGACTGAACTTCTCAAAGCCAAATGGCTAAAACTTCCTTTTTCCTGGAGAGGCACTTGGAGAGGTGTGTTAGTTATCTTTGGCCACATAACAAATTGCCCAAAATGTAGCAACTTAAAACAACAATAAACATGATATCCCACGGTTTCTGCCGACCTGGAATATGGGTGGTCCCTCGGAATGTTGTCTGGAGGGCAGTGGTCTGAAGGCTTAACTGGGGCTGGGCAAGCTGCTTCCGGGATGGTCCCTCCCATGGTGTGGCAGGAGGCTCAGGTCCTCACCATCAGGACCTCCTGTCAGGCTGCTGGAGTGTCCTCACCACATGGCATCTGGCTTCCCCCCAGAGTGAGGGAGCAAGGTGCGAACTGCTGTGCCTTTATAACCTAGTCACAGGGTCGCACACTGACACTGCCCTACGTTCTCTTTGCTCGAGGTGACTTATTAAGTCCAGCCTGCACTCAAGGGAAGGAAGTTAATTAGACCCCACCTTTTAAAGAGAGAGGAGTGTCAAAGAAATTGTGGACATATTTTAAAGCCACAGTAGGTGTCACCTACTTTGTCTCTGTAACTCCTTTTTTTCTACATGCCTGCAGCTGACCAACTCTTCTGCTGATCCATGTACTCTACTAATATGTTTTTAAATATAACATATGTACATATGCTTTATATGTAATTCTATATGAATGTATAATTATATATTTTATGTGTTATATAGTTATAGGTTATGTATATTATAATATATTTTATGTGTTATATAGTTATAGGTTATGTATATTATAAATGTTAATGTATTAGCCTGTGGCCAAGCTCTTCTAGCCTCATAGCCCTTATGCATCTTTATGCTAATTTGCATACTCCCATCCTGCCAGGGCACCTGGGGCAAGTTACTTGACCTCTCTGTGCCTCTGTGTGCCCATCTGTAAAATAAAACTGGTAATAAGACCTACTTCATAAGCTTCCTGTGAGGATTAAATGAGTAATTATATGCACAGCACTTAGAAAAATGCCTGGCTTGTGGCAAGCATTTCAGTAGTTAGCCGCCAGCATGGCCGCTGGAGCGGTAGCAGAGATCGCCTGATCCAGTCAGTGGAGTTAGCGCTCTGAAGGCAGGCTTCCTGCCATGTTCCCAGTGGCAGTAAGCAAAAGTCATGGTTGTCCTCCGGGCCACACCACAGCCCCACACACCCAAGCTCATCTGGAGGATAAAGAAAGAACCCTTTTTGCCTGGCAGGGCCCGGGGCCAGGGCCTCCTGTTTTCCTTTCCTCTTTGCTGTGCTCGTCCCTCCTCTAGACCCCAGGTTGATCCCTGGCAGAGAGCGCTTACAAGCAGATAACGGTTTAGTTTGCACTCTGAGTTCTATTCACATTTTATTTTTGTTCCTGATGGTTTTTTTCAGGCTGACCTTTTGCGAAAGAGCAGAGTATCCACACAGAGAAGTGACCTAGCAGAAAGCCAGGGGCTTCCTCAGCCTCATGCCTTTTTTTAAAAAGTTGTGCCCAAATTTTATTTTTAAACGTACATTTTCCAGGGTGTGCACTAGCTGGCTCTGCTCACTGTTGGCGTCAGACGGAGATTCATCTTTGTCTCAGGCCTTTTGCTTCTTGCTAGTGCCTGTTTAGCAATTTGGGCTTAATGAGTAGATTTTATCTACATCCCTAGCATGTTCATAATTTAAAACAAGCAGGGTGTTTGCTGAAAATGCACTGATGAGAGAGTTAGGATGGTCGCTTTCTTCATCTCCCAGATCTACCTTAAAAGGGAGGCTGCGTACCTCATGGAATGCACTGGGTTGTCTTGTGTCAGGTGGCAGTTAGCTAAATATAGAGTCAGGGAGCTGGGAGGGACCTGCCGAGGTCATCTGTGCCCTCCCACCTGCCTTCCCCATGTGAGTGTCTCGAGCCTTGTGCTAGCCCGTTCAGTAGCCACCAGCCACATAGGGCTTCTGAGCACTTCAGATGCGGCTAGTCGAAGGTGAGATGTGCTGTTGGTGGTGAAAGACACCCTGGATTTTGAAGACTTAATACAAAGAAAAGAGTGTAAAATGTTTCATCAATAATTTTATATTGATTAAAAGTTGAAAAAATAATATTTTGATATATTGAATTAAATAAAACATATCATTAAAATGAATTTTACCTCCTTGTTTTTACTTTCCTTTTAAAACTAGAAAATTTGACTTCCGTATGTGGCTCACATTGTATTCCCATCCAACAGTGCTCCTCGAGCCCATCCAGCTCTGTTCTTCAGGCCTCCAGGACAGAGACGGTAGAGCCTACCTTGGTGACTCCTCTGAGTCTTTCGTCATTCTGACACTGCACTTCTTCTCCACATTCAATCTTGATCTCTTCTACTTCAAACAGTTGACTGTTCATCTCCTTATGACATCCCCACTTAATGAAATCCTCAAGCATCTCTTCATATTATTCAATTGTCAGCTCAATAACCCCATTTTCTTTCACCTTTTGACATTCTACCTCTTTCCCAACTCTAATATTTTTTAATGACCTCCTCTGGATCATCTCTGGTTTCTCTATACAGAAGTACCCCCTTATCCATGGGGGATATGTTCCAAGACCCCCAGTGGATGCCTGAAACCACGGATAGTACCAACCCCTATAGAGACTATGTTTTTTTTCCTATACAGACATGCCTATGATAAAGTCCACTTATAAATTAGGCACAGTAAGAGATTAACAATATTAACTAATAGTAAAATAGAACATTTATAACAGTATATTTTAATAAAAGTTACTGGAGTTCTTAGCAACCTCGACATATGATTTTTTTTCTTTCCTTGTTAAGTAGAGAAGTTTCACCTTTTCACTTAAAGGAAGCACTTTACAGTTTCTCTTTGGCATACCCAAATTGCCAGCATCACTACTCTTGTGCTTGGGCCTTTATTAAGTAAAATAAGGGTTACTTGGACGCAAGCATTGGGATACGTCGACAGTTATCTGATAACCAAGGTGGCTACTAAGTGACTAACAGGTGGGTAGCGTATATGGTGTGGATCCGCTGGACAAAGGGATGATTGACGTCCCAGGCAGAATAGAGCCAGTCAGCATGAGATTTCATCATGCTACTCAGAACAGTGTGTGATTTAAAACGTATGAATGGTTTATTTCTGGAATTTTCCTTTAATATTTTCCAACAGCAGTTGACTGCAGGTAACTGAAAACACGGAAAGCGGAACCGCAGATAAGGGGGACTATTGTGTTATGTTTAAAATTTAGTATGAGAAACCACCCACATGGCTCTAATGTGGGCCTAAGTAATGCAGAGACAAGTAGAAGGAATTACTTCCACCATCAAGTACGTGATCAGTCCTTTTGATACATTTCCTCATTTAATCCTACCACACAAGGAGGGGCAGGTGCTGTTAGTAACTCTTGACTGATGAGGGAGTTGAGGCTCAGAGAGGTTAAGTAACTCACCAAGTTTCTCTTGCAAATTAAGCGGCAGATCTGGAATTCAGGCCCAGGTTTGCCTCACTCCAAAGCCCGCCTTCTCTCGTTACACACCATGCCTTCTTCGCCTGATGCTTTTCTCTGAATACGTATGCCCTGTGGTCCTGAGAGGCCTCTAGTACGTGGCTGATGCGTTTGTAACTTATGGTCAGAGAGGACTCGAGCTTGTTCTGATATGTTTATGCCTTACTAGAATTGTGAAGCCCTTCTGCTAAATTCCAGAAACCCCTTTTCAACCCTGCTGATACCGCATGAAAGCTAGTAGGACTGCCTGTCCCTGTGGGGTCATCAGTGGGCCAGAGTTGAGGTCTCCAGACATCAGGAATGACTTTTCTGGAAGGGAGTGTTCTTTCCTGTGGCCTGGGTCCTGTGGATAACTACCAGTGTCCAGAACAAGCTACTTCTCAAAGGCCAGTCAAGCAAAGTGCGTTGTTTACCGATGTTTACCTAAAGGCAACAAGTTGTGTTTTGGTCAGAAGGGAACAGGAAGGGATCCTTGTGAGTGTGTTAAAAATGGATCTTCACGTGGGGGAAACTTGAAGACATTGTGCTGAGTGAAGTAAGCCAGTCACGTGAGGACAAACACTGTGCTTCCACTTATGCGAGGTCCCTAGAGGAGTCGAATTCATAGAAACGGAAGGTAGGATGGCGATTGCCAGGGGTGGAGATTTTCTTCTTCCCATGCCCCGTCTGTCTGGGAGTGTGGCTAGACTTTTCCAGGAAGGGAAACTTGTACCAAAATGGTTGTACCCTCTCTGGTGACCTGAGTGAGTTCGATCCAGCACCCAAACATCCGAGAATGCTTGTTCCGTGTTTCGTTGAGGGCACTGCCCCCTCACCCCCTGAGGTGGGTTATCTCGTCTGACGCGTGGGCTACTTTGAGAAAATTTAGCTGGGGTAAATAGATTGGGACTCTAATCCACAGGAGTTCTCTTCACAGTGTGCTGTTTCGTATCATTGTGGGTGTGTTTGCTTATTTGCCTGTGTATTTTCCTTTTCAGGAATCATTAACCAATGGCAACAGGAGTCCAAGGATAAAGTGATTTCCCTCCTGTTAACTCACCTGCCTTTGCTGAAGCCAGGAAACCTCGACGCTAAAGTAGAGTATATGAAACTGCTGCCCAAAATCCTGGCGCACTCTATTGAGCACAACCAGCACATTGAGGAGAGCAGGCAGCTGCTGTCCTATGCTCTGATCCACCCGGCCACGTCTCTGGAAGACCGCGGTGCTTTAGCCATGTGGCTGAATCACTTGGAGGACCGCACGTCGACCAGCTTTGGCGGCCAGAGCCGAGGCCGCTCAGACTCTGTGGATTATGGGCAGACACACTACTATCACCAAAGACAGAACTCCGACGACAAGCTCAATGGGTGGCAGAACTCTCGAGATTCTGGGATTTGCATCAACGCCTCCAACTGGCAGGACAAAAGCCTGGGATGTGAGAATGGCCATGTGCCTCTCTATTCCTCCTCATCCGTCCCCACCACAATCAACACCATTGGAACCAGCACCAGTACAAGTAAGTGCCCTGGAAACCCTTCTGCTCAGCCACTTTGGCGACTTGCTGTGTGTGGCATGTCCCACTGGGAATGTCTGCTCCGAGCACCCCGTAACCCTGGGAGAGAAGGGCTGACCGGGATTGGCGGTGGGAAAGGGGTCTTTGGACCCCATCCTTGTTGCTCCTTTGACTCTGGAAGGATGAAAATGCTGGGCAGATAAAATGACCGGTCCAAATTTGGGTTACAAATAGACCAAAAAATATAAAATAAAATAAGAGAGAATAAGTGGTGAGAGAAGGAGAGAGAACTGCCCCGGCCCCGTCTCTCCCCAGGGTTGTGGATTTGCCCAGCACTGAGTGGTGTGTGATCCTCTGGACTTGATTCTAATCCAGGGTTAACCAGACAGCCTCATGGGCTCTGTGCACTTTCTTTTTTTTTCTATTTTTCTTTTTTTTTTGTATTAATTTCACCCTGGAATGTTCCCTCCCTTGCATTTCCTGTTTTAATCCCCAGCTGTTGGGGGCACTTTCCTCCTGACCAGGGGAACAGGTTTGCTAACTGAGAATGCTGCTCTGTACTGTGGCCTGGGGTGAATGTGGGGGCCATCTCGCTCAGTCTAACCCTTTAGGAGAGGCAGGTGAGGAACTGCTTTGGGGGAAAGGAAAGCAGAGGCCAGCCTTCTGCTCTTTTGATCACTAAAGCAAAGTACGCTGCCTACAGCTGGGACTCCTCTCTGTGGCTCCCTACTTGGGCTGAGCAAAGGGACAAACATGCCATTGGTGCTTCTATAAAATGGCAATGTGGGAGGGTGGCCCATCGGTAAACAGAATTCCTTGATGCTAGTTTGCATGTGTCTGTGAATACAGTGCCAGTGCCAAGATAACTTTCTTGGGGGAAAGCTTTTGTGGTTAGATCTTATGTGCCTGTCAACATGCAGGAACTCCCAATTAAATATGAGAGTATTAAGAATTGGCAGTGACAGCTTCTTGGCCTCTACCTTCATTTGGATCTTTTGGTGAATGGGACTTTTTAAATGGCTTTCTCAAATACGTAGAGGTGTGTTGAATTATAACTACATTAATTGAAACAGTACCTTAGTGGAATAACCAAGGAAATACTTAAGATACTGCATTTATAAATCTACAACGTGAGATTTTTAATTCTTTTTTCTATTTTTACATTTAGATATCAATAAAGTGCACATTTTGGGAATTAGGTGATTATTGCATCATTAATTTATTGTATAAGAGGTTCTGGTGACAGTCGGTCTCTCTCACAGACTAGTAATCCAGAGAATTGTTTCACTAGCCTGTGTGGATGGAGAGTGACGGCTGGGACTATTAAAGCAGACACATGCAGGCTGGGATGACAGAGCTTCTTGGCCCAAGTTGCCTGGGTCAGCCACAGAATCTAGTGATTGTTACAAAACTCTTTGATGGTTGGGAGAGATTCAAACTCCCAGCCGCCTGCCCTCTCACAACTTGGTCTTTTGTATTTTTAGAGGTTGAGTTTTATGTCATTTGTCTTGAAATTAGTCTTGGGTCGTCACATTTCCATCTCTACTGATTTACTCATTCAGGGTCAGTCTTGACAGGATTAGTACATTCAAGATGGCTATCAGATTGTAGCCAACAGGCCCTTCTGTTTTTCACTGAGGCCACCCAGCCCAACAGAGGGGAGGAAATGCTGAGGTGGCTGCAATGGCGCCCAGATCTTTGGGTCTCTGTGCAGTACTTGGACAGAAGAGGACTCGAAGGTTTAATAAGATAACTAGATGACATGTTTCAGGAAGAAGAAAGGGACTGGAGCCCTGTTTCAGAGCATCAGCAAAGAAGAGCTCAGTCTAAGAGTCTGGATCTCTCCTCCAGAAAGTTTCATTCAAACACTAAGGCCATGTCAACACTTGTATTTCAATAATATCTCTCTAACAAAAGATTAATGCCATTGCTTTAGTCCTTTGCATTGTCTATGGTGGTTGAATTATATTTGTCAAAACTGCAAACCTTTGGGGCATTCATTCATTTGTGTCTCTATCAAATGTATCCTGAGCACCTAGGAAGCAGCTTGACAAAGTGGAAAGAACAAGGACTTTGGTGTCAACCTCCTAGGTCCAAATCTCAGATCTACAATTTGCTGACTACAGCTCGGCCAAGTTACTTAACCTCTCTGAGCAAGGTCCCCACTTGTAAGATGGGAACATTCACGATATCTACCTTCCAGGCCTGTGGTGAACATGAGATCATGTCTGTAAATGGCCAGCCTTGGCCAGAACTGGCAACAGCAAGCACTCAGTCAGTGTCTGCTAAGCGAATAAGTGAGAGAGACTGGCAAGACAGTGAGGAGCACAGTGCTAATATGGACTGTGCCCTCATTTGCATCTTCTGATGCTCACTTGATAAAAGCACCTTTCCTGAGCCTGGGCCATGCAGAGTGGTCAGAGGGGGTGGGGAAGGGCTTGAATCTGCTTGTGACTTTTGGCCATTTCATTGCAATAGAGAATGGGTTGGATTAAGGCTTCAGGACCTCTTCTACTGCACCGAACTTCCTACAAAGTAGAAAATATACCCGTGCAAAACAATATGATTCTAAATTAAGAACTGAGGTCAACTAGTCTTCACATTTCCATGTTATCAGCCACATTAATGACAGTTTATGAAAAGAAACTAACTAGAAGACCGCTCCCTTGCACAGTTTCTGTTTTTAACCTTGGTTTATTCCAGTAATATTTTATTCCCTTGGTCGTTGTGCCTTAGCACTCATGGCCTCCTCTCTGTGTGGGTGCTGAATCAGTGAACTGCCCTGCAAACACTTACTGCCCTCCTACTGGGGGCTGAGCACTGTGTCCGAGTCCGTGAGAAATACAAGGGAGCTTAAGGAAAGTGTCTCCACTTTCAGGGAGCTTATAACATAAGTGGAGAGAGAAGATATATCAATCAGCCTCACAACTAAAACTTAAATCTTCCTTTTTGCCAGACTAATCCACAAAAATTTTACATAACAATCCATAACTTACATAAAAGTACAGTTAAAAAAAAAACCACACACAAACCCTCTAAGATCTGCCGTGAGGCAATATAGGATTTTGTCACCTGAATCGGGGGTCCATACTGGAAGCACTGTGAATGTCCAAAATTGAGAGATCTTTGTGACTGGAGGGTCAAGAAAGCTTTTGCAGAGGAAATGGGAAGTGAGCTAGGATGGAAATACAGAGAGCAGGAGAGGGGAGGGCACTGAAGGGAGGGATATGCATTGTGAGCAAAGGGGTGGAGGTTATAGTGTGCAGGCAGGGTTGGAAGACAGTAGGGAGGAAGGTAAGGTCCACAAAGGAAAGGGTAGTGAGAGAAGGCAAGAAGAGTAGACTGAGGGAAGGGATCCAAGAGCCCTCTGGAGGCCACGCATAATACCCGGGGCGGGGGGGGGGGGGAGTGGCAGTGACGTGAGGGGGACTGGTCTGCTGCGAGCAAACTAGATGGATAGCAAGTGACGAGTGCAGACTCTGAGTTTCAAAGCCTTGGTTGTGAGGTAACAAAAGTAGCATTAGGACAAAAACAGATGTGGAGCAGAAGGAATGGATCCTAGCAGTGTTCCTAAGTGGAATTATTAGGATTGGGATTCAGTGTTGACTTGGATGTACATTGTTGATTCATTTATTTGTCCATTCATTCACCTGGAACATGTTTATTGACACCTACTCTGATGCCTAGTCTACTCAGGGTACTCAGATATGTCCATGGACAAGACAAAGATGCCCTCCCTCTGGAGCTTGTAGTCTTAAGTGTAGATAAATTATAGTATATGAGTCAATTATGTAGTGTGTTAGAGATTGATGAGTGGCGTGGAAATAAGAAAAACAGTAGGGCCAGGAGGATCAGGCCTAGGTGGTGGGATGGTTATGGTATTAAATAGGGTGGTCAGGGTAGACCTCATTGAGAAGGTAATGTGTGAACAAAAACTTGAAGGAGGTCAAGGGGTTAGCCATGTGGGGGTCTGGGGGAAGAGTATCCCAGGCAGAGAAAAAGCCAGAGCAGAGCTCCCAAGGTAGAAGAATGCCAGATGGTTTGGGGGAAAGCAAGAAGGCCAGTGGCTGAAAGGGAGTGAGTGAGGTGGACAGTGGTAGGGGAGGTGGCAGAGGTAATTGGGAGGGACAGATCCTACAGGGCATTGTAGGCCATTGCGAGGACTTTGACTTTTGCTTTCAGTAAACTAGGAAGCCCTTGGAGGATTTTTGGCAGATGAGTGACATGATCTGACTCACATTTTAAAGAGATCACTTTAAGAATAGATTGTACCAGCGCAAGGACAGAAACAGAAAGACAAATTAATCCAGGCAAGACACTGATGACTCGGACCAGGATGGCTGCAGTAGAAGGGGGAGAAGTGGTCAGAGTCTAGATATGTTTTGAAAGTACAGCCAACAGGATTTCCTGCAGAATAAATGAGGAATGTGAAAGAAAGAATTCAAGAATGACTCCAGGTTTTTTGCTTATGCAACTGGAAGCATGGTGTTGCCATCAGTTGAGATGGAGAAAGTATTTATTGGTAGGTTTTAGGGTAATATTGGGAGTTCAGTGTCATGTATGATGAGTTTGCATATCTGGTAGACAATCAGAGATGTCCAGTAGGCAGTTGGATATATGAGTATGCAGTTTGGGAGAGGGGACTGATCTGACATAGACATTTGGGAGTTACCAGCCCATGGGTAGTACTTAAAGTCATAAAACTAAATGAATACACCAAGGCAAAGATGTTGATAGGAAAGAAGACCAAGGACCGAGCCTGGTTTCTAGGGCGAAACCATTGAAATTGGAGAAAACTTAAGTGTGTGTGTGTCTTGCAAGGCAAATGGAGAAAAGGTTTCAAGTAGGAAAAAGTGATCAACTGAGTAAAATTCTACTGATGGGTCCAATAAGATGAGGACAAAGAATTAACCACTGGATTTATCAAGGAGAGATGTTAGAGATAAATCAGGAGTGCTTCACACATAATAGGCATTTAAGGGATGAAGAAAGTTGAGTTACTGAGAGGCAGGATACGGAGAGAAACTAACTAAAAGCTTGATTTTGGATGTTTTTGATTTTGAGAAGATGACATTTTGACATTGAAATGGAGAAAAATGATATTTAGAATTAGATGATGGAGCCATGTTTTTAAAGGAAGGGCTTAGGATGAGGCTAAGAGTAGCAGGCAAAAACTAAGTCCTAATCTAACAGGAATCAACCTATTTTCATCCATTTAGACAGAGGTAAGAATACCTTTGATTGATTGTGAAAGTTAAATCAAGTGAGATTTCATAGGACCTTGAGCTGGGCCTCTTCTTCCATGAGATAAGAGAAGAGTGGGTTGGGACAGTTGAGAAGTCTATTAAGCAACAGTATGGATAGCCTCAAGGTGCTTCAAAAGGGAGGGAAGAATGTATTTTCAGTACGTTGCTCTCCTTTAAGGCTACTCAGGGGTCTAATGACTGAGGTCAAGAATGTGCAGATTCTTCATGAGCCTGTGGGACCAGAAAGGACAGGTATTGGCTGTCGCAAACTGTACACAAGTTTTGGTCAAGCTTGTTTCAGCCATCACAAGCAATTCCAAACAGAAGGGGCCTAGTACCTGGCTTAGCATCTCTAGCTTTGCTTCCTCTCTGAAGTTGGCTGTAGAAAAAGTAAACCACTCAGAAAAAGAGCAAATTGCTTGTGGTTTTCTTAAGAGCCCACAGAATTCCCTTGTGTGAGGTCAATGACAGCCTTCCTAACTATTGTCTACTCTTCACTGGCGGACTTTGACATGGAAGAAAACTGTGTGCTACAGTTATAAATGAAAGGAACTTGTTTCTATTCAAATCATTGCAATGTTTGATTTTTCTTAGCATTCTTTACATTTGGATTTGAAAACATACTGCCCTTTGCTAGCCTAGTATGAAGCAAGAACTCAGAAACTTTGGGTAACAAAAATTATTCCAAAATGCTCCATTTGAACTGCTCCCTTCTTCTACAATCTCATGGTACAGCTTGGAACCTTAATATTTCTTTTATTAATCTTGATTGATTTTTTTGATGATAAAAACAATACATTTAAAAAATTTTGGTTCCATAGATCATAAAAAGTAAATTAATAGTGATAGCACACAACTACATAGTGTTTACTACATGCTGGGTACTGTTCAAAACCCTTTACATAAATATTAACTGGTTTAATCCTATACCCCATGATGTGGGTGTTATTGTTATCCCAGTTTGACAGATGAGGACACTGAGGCACAGAGAGGCTAAGTAGTTTGACCAATGTCACAGACCAACTAAGTTGATGAACTGGGGTTTGAACCCAGGCAGTCAGGCTCCAGGGTATGGCTCTTAACCCAAGGTTATGTGCTTCTCCCTCCTAATCCTGTCCTCAGAGATTGACTCAATTAGTAGCTAATAGATCCTTGTTTGTCTCTGACGCTGAATTTGCCCCCATGTGGACCAGCCACCTGTAACATTGGTGTTCTCCACAGAACACTTCTAAGGCCTGCCCGCAACGTGCTCGCTTTGCACTGCCCCATGTATTTTGGTGTCAGCCTTAGCATTCTGTGTCAGCTTTTGGTCGGCATGTTTGCCTCCCCTTCCTGATTACAAACTCCTTGGGGACAGGGGTTGTGTCTTCCTTATCCCTCTTTCCCAGCCCTGTGTGGCTCACAAAGTCACAGAAATTTTGAAGACGGCAATTCCTGGGATGCATTCAGCTGCCACTCTCCCATGGCAGAGCGTCTTGGTTAGACAATGGCTGTCTCCCACTAGGCCAGATGTGGCCTCCAGATGCTCCTCAACGTGCCCCTTGCTCGAGGCAGCTGCTCTCATTCGGTGAGAGATGGCCTGTGCACTGAAGCCTGTCTGCCACCTCACCATCAAGGTTTGCTGAACAGTAGGGATTTAAGAAATTCTGGGCTCACTAGGCAGATGTTCATGAAGTTAACGAATTTCCAAAACAAGAAGATGTCCTTGGGAATTCACTAAATATTTGGTGATAATGTTGATCGTTTAGCTTTCTGTCATAAACCTCATAGTGACATTTATCATTACTCTTGCTTTTTTTGTGACATTTTACCAACTCGGTCTTAATACTAACAGATTTTTAATAACATACTGTGATCTTGATTGTGGAGATAGTTATATGAATTTATATATGTGATAAAATGCCACAGAGTTATATGCAAATTCATACCAAAAATACTAGTGTGTGCAAAAACTGCTGAGATCTGAGTGCAGTCATCTCATTAACTGTACCATGTTCAGGTCGGTTTCCCCGTTTTGATGATGCGCTGTAGTCACGTAAAATGCCACCTGGGGGAAAGCGGGGGAATGGCTTCATGAGACTTCTCTGTGTAGTATCTTTGCAATTTCTTGTAAATCTGTAATGATTTCAAAAGTTAAAGTTAAAAAGTAAAAACTCTTGAGGCACCCTATGCCCAGATATGTCTTGGGCTTTGGTCCTTGTTTCTTGGCCTTCCTAGGGGTGGGGCGTCCTTCCGTTCATGGAAAGGACGGCTACTAGGCCCTAGGGAGCCAGCATCTGAAACAGAACCACTTCAGCAGGTGAGGTGAAGAGCGGGGTGACATGGATCTCAGCGAAAGGGGCTCCTTCAGGAAACCCTTTCCAAGGAAACCAAGTCTAAGCTGAAGAAACCCCGCCACATCCACTGGTCCCTAGGCCAGGGCCAGCTCCTTCAGGCCAGAGGGACTTGGCTCAAGAAGTCCTTCCTTTTCCCTCTGCCCTTCACACTGTCTTCTGAGGCCACCAGCTGCTTCAATTTCATTCCAGTCAGCCTGAAAAATACCAGCAAAACAGATGCTGTGGGGATGGAGGGAGACCGCACAGCTCTAGGCAGGCCTGAGGGGAAGAGAAGTCTTTGCGGTGGCCCCTTGGAAACTGAACAGGAAGGACAAGGCCTGGAGACCCTGATTCCGTCTCACAGGCTGCGGGTCATCCCTGTCCTAAGCCTTTGGAGCCACTGGCATCGTTTGGAGTTCCTTTTAAATTTTCATGGAATTATTTTGTCTTTTACCAACAGACTTTCTTTCTTGGTGGAAAATTCCTTCTTTCCCAAAACCTAGCCAACCTGGCATGTAAGCGAAAAATGCTATTTCCTTAACCCTTTGTCTGCTCTTCAAAGAAGTAACTCAAGTTGCTTTGCTTCCTTTGAGGAGCACTTATAACAGCTGGCATGAAATATTTTTAGCCACAGTTTCCTTCCCCTTTGGGGGAAACTTTTTTTAAGCGTAGCCCTGGCCTTCCCGATCCTGCATTGTGAAGATAGTTCAGTGATATCTCAGAGGACCCAATATTGCCACTGCCTAATCCTTCTCCCCTTTTCAAGGGCCCAGAGGTTTTACAGGACTGTGCTTTTCCTCATCTAGCTTTTGTTTTCTAGAGCTCAGGGAAGAACAATCAGAAAATCACTATAGTAAGCAAGAAGTCTGCTCATTTTTTGTGAGTCCAGGATCGCAGTGCTTGGGAAAAGTCACAGACCTCCATGGCCTACATGCACCTGGGGTCATGAGGCTGTGCCATCCATCCCCAACCAGGAGGATGTTTTTAGACTCTAATGACAGTGAGGGTTATTAAACTCTAGTTGAGGTACAGAGAAAGGCAGTTGTGTCCTAATTCTCCACTATACTTCAAAAATAGGATGGTTTCTGGCTGGAATAAACAGCTTAAATTGGATTAGCCTGGAAGAGGGGAGGAAGAAGGGGGAGATGAGGAAGATGGCTTCTGTAAGACTCTCTTTTTTTTTTTCAATTAATTTTTTTTTGAGGAAGATTAGCCCTGAGCTGACTACTGCCAATCCTCCTCTTTTTGCTGAGAAAGACTGGCCCTGAGCTAACATACATGCCCATCTTCCACTACTTTATATGTGGGACGCCTGCCACAGCATGGCTTAATGAGCAGTGCTATGTCCACACCCAGGATCCGAACCAGCAAACCCCAGGCCGCCGAAGTGGGATGTACGAACTTAACCTCTGCGCCACCAGGCTGGCCTGCTATAAGACTCTTTTTGAGCCCTGTAGTCTTATGATTTCCATTATTTCACAAGATTTAGAGTCATACTCTAACAAAGTCTGCTCCACAAACAATTAGACGAGAAAACTTTTAATATTGCATTTACTTATTTTTTTTCTTTTCTCACTTTTAAGATTTCCAGGGACAAACTCAGGTTACACTGAAGAAAGATGTATCATGATTGTAGCTTATATATATCTTTGATATCTTTAATATCAAGCAAATTAAACCATTGAATTTCGTGGTTTCAGGTGAGGGGAAATCTTAGTGGCAATAATTACTGTCAATTTGCAGTGTATTTTCTAAGTTGTAAATATCATTCCTGCCATCCCCTTACCTCTAACCAAGTCCTCAACATTCTCTTAGGCAAAATATAGTATTTGGAAATCTCAGCTATAAGTTAAGTAAGAGAAAGGTATGGAGATGAGGAAATGAAGTAGGCAGGGGGTTCCAAAATCTGGAAAATGCTATCAAAGATTTTTGTGGATTGGAGAAAGGGCTAAAACTCCGAACATATTCTGGGATATTCATTCCTCGCCAAAAGTTTGGACCATTTCCATAGACGAATTCCATGCCTTTATTAGAGAGTGGAGTCAATGAGAGCACAGAGTTTGCTTTAGAGATTTGTTTCACAGCCAACCTTGCTGAGATGATCCTTTTAGGAGAGCCCAGCAAAACCCATATGGAGCTAAAAGATTTATAACAGATTATTTCATACTTTAGTCTTCTTCACTGCAATGCAAAAGGAAATTATAAGGCTTTGAGTGGCGTTTTAGCTCTTCAAGTTTGGGGTGTTAAATGACGAGGCAGTCTTGATCAAGATCAAGAACATAGCTTTGAATTCAGATGATTTGGTTTTAAATTCCAGCTCCACTAATAAGCTGTGTGACTGTGGACAAGTTACTTGACCTCCAAACCTTTCCTCATCTATGGAATGGGAATTCGCTTCAGTGGAAGGCCTCTTCATTGACTTGATCAGGGTGGCTAGTTGATATATTAATCGCAATAGCCGTTTAAAGGAGGGAATTGTTTAAAAAAAAAAAAAAGCATACGACTTTAAACATATTATTTTAACTTAAAGCATAAATGCATACATTCATGTGCCACTTTTTGTACAACATGATGCCCCTTTTTTTGAGGTTAGGGTTCCTGACAGAGCTGCTCTTTGTCTTTTCTGCATAAATCACACCCTTGATGCATTATTGTATGTGATTTCTTTAAAATGGAACAGGAATTTGAAGAGATTTGCAAAAACAATCAGAGCACAGAATCTCTAGATTCTGGTTTTTTTCTTCTCATAATTTAGCTTATAGTTTTCTTGCTCACATTAAATTCAACAGTAGATTTTTAAGCCAAACAATGAATATTTCTATAGCGTTTAACAAAGTTTTTGTGCAGTTGACTTTTTTATAACTCGTATTTTCATTCTTGTAATACTTTTTTAAGTTACATATGTACAATAATAAGTACAACTGGCATAAACAGGTTTGGGAACAAATTCAACAGACTTTTGGTACACCTGCAAGTCAGCAGATGGGTACAGAAAGGCACAAGTAAATTACAGTCCTTAAGGAGTCGATGAGCCTTTGGCATCAGCAAGTAGTCAAAGGACGTGGAGAGTACTGGTCAATCCAGCAGTTGGTTAAGTGAAGGTGAGGGTTGTTGTGAGGATTAAATGAGAAATGTGTATAAAGCGCTTGCTAGTAGGAGACACTTAACAAATGATGGCCCTCATTATTGTTATTTCTGCACTTGTCGTTGGTGCTGATGTAGTGAGAGGTGCTTCTTCCACCAGCCCAGGCTCCACAGTAAACTAGGGTGGAATAGGCTCCTGGGGGAGTCCTAAGACAAAGCTATTCCAACATGCTAAATTGAAATCAAGACACTTTGACTCAGCTCTACAAAAAGCCAGCCTTCCACAAATACCACTATCTCCTTAAGGATTGTTCCAGTGATAAATCTTACTAAATACCTTAAAAGAGACCAGAAAAAAAAGAAGAGTAAAGAGTAAGGTAAAAATTTGTTAAGGTTGCTTCTTTGGGATCCATTGCTAACAGGAATAATTTTTTAAATTAATAATAAGTGTAAGGATGTTATTCACATTTATTAAAATGATCCTTAAGTAACAGAATAGGATTTAATAAAGATAAGTGATGCTATGCACACAGATGCAGGCCAGGGAAGTGCGGCCAGTCCCAAGAATGCAATGTCTGTAAGAAAAATAAGGTGCCATGGTGAAAAGAACAATGGATTAGAGAGTCACTGCCCTTCTAACTCAGTGTGTGATCCTACACTCTCAGGGACTCCTACTTCTTTATGAAGGCATGGGGTTGGATGACCCCCTAATGACCATTCTTAGTGCTTTCATTCTATACTTCCAAGGTAGAAAAATCTCGGACTCCGAGAGCACTGATGATGAGTGTACAGTGCTATTATATGGGAATGAGCAGGAGGAGGAGGGTGAAATGCCAGCTGATGTGCTGGGCTCGTCTTAGAGAAGTGGCACCTGCCAAAGCCAGGAAGAGATCCTCCTGCTATATTCACCATTAACTACACACTCGGAGAATCTGATACAATTTAGGTTCCCCTCATCTTTAAAGGAATGTGAAGACCAGTAACTGCCTCCTGTCACGTGGAACTGGGAAGTCTTGGCAGACAGGGGCTGTGGGGGAATTACTTTTCACTCTGCCTTTTGAAGTTAGTACCATGTTAATGCCATGTATTACCTGTTTAAAATAAAAAATATGTAAAATGAAAAAGATACGAAGATGTTAGTGAAGAGGAGAGAGTAAAAAGGTATCCTAAAAAAAGGGATGGAGTAATTTAGCCTGGAATAATAATGCTAAATAAGGGGTGATTTGAACACTTAGAAACCTTAAAGTTTATTAATAGGAATGGCACTATCATGCGTTCCTTGGTCTGTGCCATACAGAAAGGAAAGAAGATTGGCAAAAATTACAGGTAAATATCTTGGTGATGGTGAAACTCCAGGGCATGTTACAATTACAAATGTTGCTTCTCTGTCCTTTCTGAGCTGAAAGAACAAAAAGAAAATCAGATGATCACCGGCTTTGGTTGCCTGGAGCCTGGATCGCAGGCTGCCTGAAACCACTCTAGTTCTGTGATTGTGGCATCGTCATGATGGGATCCTTTTGGAAGAAAAGTGGACTGTTTGAAGGTTCTTTGTTTTAAGAGACTGATAAACATTTGGCATGTTTCTAGTTTCATTCATGTGCCATCAAGTCAAACATTTCCATAGTTGGAGCAGGGTCATGCAGCTTTCGGGCTCTGTCTCAAAAGCTACTACCCATTTGGGATTTAAAAAACACACACATAACAACTTTAGCTATACCCAAGTCAAAATAAAGTTAGGCGTGTATCCCTCAGTTGCAGTTTCCTGAGAGGTAGTCTCTGAGTGGTGTCAATGGATAGCTACAGCACCCAGCACTCTCTTACAGAGCCTGGAAATTCAGCTTTTCTCAGTGGAAAAGGGATGATGGTTGCAAGGACTAAGAAACTGAGCGTACTCTCCTAATATATCATTGGTATCAAGGGGAAGCATTTGGAAGAGAACATATACTGTAGAGGAGTCTATACAGTGGGTGTATTCTTAAAAAGTTGCCTGAAATGACCTCTTTCTGAATCAGATTACTTTCCTATGGACTAAACTATGATTTGGGATATATATTGTCTTGGTTTCTAATTAATCTTCATTGGCAGGAACTCTTAAAATCAAGTTAAGGTCCTCAGTTCCTGAGATTCTCTATCAAAGTTAATAATCTATAAAGTATTTTAAAATAACAAATATTTAAAGGATTTCATTGGGTGATTTTTTTTCAATGTGTATAACAGTCCTCTTCTCCGATTAGTAAGTTGGAATTCTTCAGGTGACTTTTTTGGGTCGGGTTTGCTGTTTTGAACAAGCCACATTGTGTGGCGTTGGGTGGGCAGCACAGGTGGCGGATCTAATTCCCGCCTTGGGCTGCGGTTCTGACTGCAGAGGGTGCAGTCTGCCCAGAGACCTGCGGCAGCTGGAGGGAGGACTTGCTGAGGAGATGAGTGGATGAGAGGGCTGGGCCGGAACGGTGCCTGGCTCTGCAGCCACGGAGTGCTTGGGAGACTCAAGACTGCAGGATGCTTGGAAAGGCCGAAGAATTTTGGAGTAGTCCTTAGGCCTCAGGGAGATAGGTTGTGAGACAGGGAATTGTTCACGTATGTTCATCATTATTCAAGAAATGATTTTGTGCCTGTGATATTGTTACTCATGTCTGCTAGGTTTAGCAGGATAATTTTAATATCCCAGCTGAATGTTATGTGTAAGTATTATTCTAAAAGTCATAGCTCACTACAAGTACAGTAATGGCATCTTTGGGCAAAAACGACCACATTTGTACATTTGTTTACTTTTGGCAATGTAGCTCCAAATTCATCTGGAATCTCAAATCATCGTGTGCTCCACTTCAAAGTCTGAGACTTTTTGATTCCTGAGGGTGTCTCTACTTTGAGTGTGAGGCTGACAGTGTGATTGAGGCCAGCCTGTCCCTATGTCTAGATCTGAGCTGCACATCCTAAATTCAAGGTAAGCCTTGTTGCATAACTCACTGTTGTTCAGGAGCGAGTCTTGTCCACACTCAGAGAAGGTAGATGTCTTGCAAGCAAATGATGTATTGCTTGAAGGCTTTCTTTTCGATCCATGAGATATGTGAAAAAGAAGTTCAAGTTTTGTATGGTCACAGTTCTTTCCTGAATTTTCTGTTGGTGATCTGCTCTCTTTCTCTAGCTAGAGACAGCTGCGAAGTTTTATTTGCCTCTAGAGTTATTCTCTTGCTCCTCTTCCCCAGCCACTCCATCTGTATGCAGTTCAGAGAGCAGGCTAATTATGGGGTACTGGAGAAGCAGTTGCTCATAGAAAAGCTCTTTAAGCACTCGACTGGGGTAGCTCAATGCTGGGGTCATGCTCAAGACCATCTCCTCATTCACGTCCACGCATCTGGTGTGAGCTGCCTTCCATACTTTTGCAGTTGCAAGAACAAACTTTGTAGAAAAGCCAACACAAGAAATAAATGCTTTTTCTTAAAGGATAGAGCAAGTAAAGGATTTCATGTTTACTTCTTGGATCTTCACACTGGAAAAAGAGCCACAAAGTGGTCAAGAAAAAAGATACATTCCTTTCCTTAACTGAGGCTTTGTAGTTTTGGCTGCCCCAGCCATGGCTTAGCAGCAAGAAGCTCTATACACTGAGAGTCAAATCCTCAAACTGGTGTGACTCCCAGCAAAAGGGCTGCTGAAACTCCTTGACCCAGAAGAGTGCTTTTGCCTGCAGTTCAGTTTTTTCAACTCCACCTCATCACATTGGGTGAATGGTTTACTTCTGGGGATGTTAACCCTATGAGACTACTCTGCCACCCTAAAGGGCAAGCACTGAGAGAAAGGAGCGTTTACCAGTCTGGTTCATTTAAGACTCCCAACTTCAGGAGAGAAGGGTGCAGACAAACTACTTTCCTCTCTGCCCCTCCCTCTTTTACATCAGTCAGCTTACACTCAGCCCCCGGAGTCATCCAGATTGGCAAAGATTTGAACGGATCCTTGGCTGACCTGTTGGAACTCCAAAAGAAGCCTGCTTGATACCTAGATTTATCTTCAACCGAAAGAATCTATAGAATCTCAATGCCAAGTCTATCCAGTTGGAACTTTGATATAATTTCTATCTCAAACGAGTCCATGATGGTCATGAGGATGCTGCTGGGAGTCCTTGTCTCTAAGCTCGTCACAGAACAGAGTTGGGATCTTCCTTTGGTGCTAAAGAAGTTTATTTTTCCTTAAGTCCTATAGTTCAAAGATGAGTCTGACTCTCCAGGATTGCAACTTTCATTCAATTTCCAAATAGAGCAATGGAGGTGGCCTAGTTTCGAGAATTGAAGGGAGAGTTGGGGCAAATGACCTCATGCTTCTCAACATCCCCTCCTTTGTTATACTCTGGCTAATTCGAGTACATGTGCTATGGGCATGGATCTGTCAGGGTCGCTCATTACACTGAATGGCGGAATCAGAGTCCAGAAACATCTCAGGCAATATCACGTTGTGGTTCTGAGCACATGCTTTGGAGTCAGACCGATGGGGTTGAGTCCCAGCCCCTAAGGTCACTAGCTGTGTGACCTGGAGAAATGCCTTCACCGCTCAGCTTTGATTTTCTCATGTTAACAAGGGGCTAACAATTGCCACCCATGAGTCATAGTGAAAGTACTCTCTGGAAGGACTTTCTTTTTCTTGAAAATAGCCTTTTGGGAGCCTTCTATCTTCCTTCTCCAGTCTGCTCCTGTTACCGTCAGTCTAGCCCTCCTACTCTAAAAACGTGTGTCCCTTCAGTTCTAGGGAATTTTCTCGAATTTAAAAAATAATTTCCTCTTGCTCATTTTCTGTCTTCTCTCTTCCAGGAACTCCTTTTAATCACACAGTAGCTCTTCTCTATTGATCCTCTAATTCCTTTAACTTTTCATCTCCTATTTTCAGTCCTTTTGTTCTACTTTCAGTCCTTTTATTCTACTTTATCTTCCAAACCTACTATATAATTTCAATCTCTGCTATCATATTTTCAAATTGCTAGATTTCTTTCTTGTTCTTTGAATGTTCCTTTTTGTATTGCATTCTGTTCTTGTTTCATGTGTGCAAAATCTTTTCTAATATCTCTGAAGACATTATAGTTGATTTCTGGAGTCATTTTTTGCTCCCAACATTTGCTTCCTTGGAGTTTCTTTTGGATCCTGTCTCTCAAGCAAGAGTCCTTTCATTTAAGAGGAAGGTGCTCGGACATGGAACGGCTCATCAAGCCATGTTGAGGCAGCATCCCACGTGTCACAACTAGAAGGACCCACAACTAAAATATACAACTATGTACTGGGGGGATTTGGGGAGAAAAGGCAAAATAAAAAAAGGAAGATTGGCAACAGTTGTTAGCTCAGGTGCCAATCTTTAGGAAAATAAATAGGGAATGTGGCACCATCATTAAAATTCCTTCAGGACCAACTCAATTGGGCACCTAAACAACAGCAACATCTACTTTTCAATAAAACGCTGGTCTTGCTCTCTACCAGTTCTCTTGAGGGCTTGACTCAGGAATGAAAAACTCTGTCCCCACCCCACTGGGGACCTGGTGAGTCAGTGTTCATTTCAGGGAACCGTTCTTGAAGCACAGCTCCTCGTTTAGGTAAACGTCATGGTTTTCTTACATCTTTGAAGAAAAAAAAATAGGTTATTTCTCTTAAGTCTGTGACTCCTCCAGCGTTTAATTTAAAGTGAAATGATCCTGGTTTGGGTTTTTTATACAGATGCTTGCCTGACTGCCCTCAGAACACCCACACAAGACCAAAACCATAAGCTTTGTGAGCCATTTGGGGAAAACACAAATGGAAAAGAGATGCTTTCCATGTGGTTGAGCAGGTGATTTCTAATTCAGTTATGGGGAATCTTCATGCTACTCAGAGCCATGGATTTTTAAATGATTTCATGGAATAGCCAACTTGCATCCAAGGAAACAATATGCACATATTCTATAGAAGCAAGAGAGAAGAGCTTTTTTGACTTTCATGTATTTCCCCTTATACTATCATTCTAAAATGGAGGGCCAGGATTCAAGAGGCATCTTGGTCCTGGTGCACTACCACTTCCTCAGAAACTTTCATTAGTCTTTGAGATACTGTGGCAAATTAATTGAAAGTGAAATCACCTAAAGATATTTTTACTTCCTTTAGCAATTCTTCACCTTCATGCAAAGTGTAACACTGCCTTATGGCTCCTAACTGCTGTGTGCTTCTAAGTGATGGAAGGGGGGGGCTTAATAAGTGACAGAAGATGCTGTTTGCATCTGTGCAGCTCTGTCTTTTATTATACTCTTTTTGGCATCTGTATCCCTAGTGACTAGCACATTGTCCTATGCATAGAGATACTCACTAAGTGTTTGTTGAATGAGCGAATGAATAAGGAAGTTAGCTTAAACTCTTTTTCCAGGAAAGTTACAATTCGTATTTTTTCATTTCAGAAGCATCTCCCCATAAACACATGGACAAAGAGATCTATTTAGTGATTACCAGGGGTAAGGGGTTGGGGGCTGGGCACAAAGGGCGAAGGGGCACACCTGTAAGATGACTGACAAATAGTAATGTACAACTGTAATTTTATAATGTTTTAAACTATCATAACCTCAATAAAAAAAAAGAAAGCATCTTCCCATACATCATCTTAGTGGAACTTCATCATCATCCTTCTAGTGCCCAACATATGTCCAGCAGAGGGCAGATGCTCAGAAAATATTGGATGGATGGATGGATGGATGGATGGATGGATGGATGGAAGATGGATAAATGGATGGATAAATGGATGGATGGATGATGAAGGCAGCATGTGATCCCACAGCAACCTTGGGAGGTAGGTAGAAGAGGTATTATCATTGTATCTGTCTTCCAGTTGAGACCCTGAGACCTTGAGGAGCCAATGGCCTGGCTCAGGGTTTAGGATATTGAGTGCTCAGTGTCAGCGCCAAGAGTCTGAGCCGGCAGTTCTTTCTGCCATGAGAAGCAGTGTGGTGTTGTGCTGAAGAATGCAGGCTTGCAAGTTAGAGAACCTTGGACCTTGAACCTGGCTCTTGCCCCTTCCTAGCTGTTCGATTTTTGACAAGTCCCTCACCCTCTGCACTAAGCTTCCCATCTGTGAAATGTAGGGGGTGGGCTGGGGGGATGGGGGTGGGAGGAGTAATGATAGACCCTACCTCATAAGGCATTAAATGAGGAAGGATTATATGGAACAATGCATATACATGTTTGGCCGAGTACCTGATGCTCACTCTGCTTTGGCAAATGGTAGGTGGTGGTGTTGTGCTTAGCCCCATGTGGCCTTCTCTTCAGAGGATGAAGGACAAGGAAAGGTTGTTTTTGAGGATGAATTTTTGGGGTTGCCTTTGGGGAGATGACAGTACAGTATCCCTAGCTCAAGGCACTTAGAGAGACAGAGCACTCGTTTAGTCAGTCACTCTTTCATGAGAGCCTAAAATGTGCAGGAGAAATGAGAGCCTTGGGACTAGCCAGGAAGGGGGAGGAATGATATCATTTAGCACCTTCCCTCCTCCAGAATCTAGCCTGTGGTGAGCAGCTGATAGCTCCTTTGCCCTGACACCTTGGCTGGTTGTTCTATTGGTAATATAAGGCAGACTTTTTAAAAATATGGAGAAATAAATAATGTGAGGAGAATATCTTGTCCAAATGAGAACAGCACTGCATAAGTATGCTAATAACATCATAGAAGTTTGGCTCACGGAGGACCTGAGAGATCATGGCTTTTTCAACATTGTCCCCTCAGCTTTTAGATTCTGGCACCTGGTGGGCACTCAACAAATGTCTGCTGAATGAATGAATGAATTCATTTAGTCCAACCCCCTTGTTTTGCGTATGAAGAACCCAATGTCACCCAGCCACTTAATGGGTTCTTAGCTTGAATTTCTAAATATAATGGAGGTACTTAGAATCTTCAATAAGGACTTCAGGCAATTCGTGTTGCTTACCAATGTCGGGACAAAGAGAAGTTCTCATGAGGAGTTCTGGGCGCCAAAATTTAATGGAAAAGAAGATGAGTCACAGGCCCTGACCCTCCAGAAAATAGAAATGAAATGTGAACACTTAAAATGTGTGGGAGGAAGGGAAAGACCAAGTTGAGTCTGAATCAAAGGAAGAAGATTCTGATTGGGGCAGAGAAAAGTTCATCCATATAGATAAGGATTCTGCAAGGGCAAGGAAGACACAGACTGGTGGGAAATTCATCTCTTGTAAGTCTGGGAAACATTTTCAAGTAATCGGAGACACTTTTCCTACCACAGTTAATATACTGAAAATGCTCCATGAATGTCATTCGATTGGCTGGTACTTTGAGTTGATTTTTCCATTAACAGTGTTGGTTTATATTGGATAAGTCTGACTCTGACAACTAATATTTCTATAGCACTTTACAGTTTGCAGAACATTTTCATGTGCATTAAATGATTTGATTTTTTCCAACAATCCCATGATGTAGCCTTTGATATCTATTAATGGGGAAACCCGAGGCACAGAAAGGCCATATGACTTCCAACCCAAATCCCGCATTCCTCTCACTTCAGCAGGCTGCTTTTGTTGTGGTTGATGCCTACCCCAACATCAAGAGAACAAGTTTCCGGCAAGTCAGACCTCGGTGTGCAGCCAGTGCATCTTATCCTTGAATGTGCACACAGATCTCTTGGGATCTTAAAGTGCAGCTCCTGGCTCAGCAGGTCTTGGGTGAGGCCTGATGGTCCAGCCTTTCCAACAAGCCCCCAGGTGATACCAGTGCTGCTGTGCGTGCATTTAGGGCACAAGTGTTTGCTGTTGGTGAATCAGTTATGCTCTCGCAGCTGAATTTCCAGACTGAGAGAAAATAAGCTCAGAGCTTTCTCAGCTGATTCATATTCAGAGAGGGCCTGAGGCTGACCCATGACCTCCTCTCTTCCTGCTTAATAAGAGCAGAATGACCGCAGCAAAGGGCAGGCGCTCTTGCCCAGGAGACAAAACATTTGTCTGGGGAGAAATTTCTGCCCAGGTGTCATTTGGGTCAGAATTCTGGTACCAAAATATCATTTATTTTACCTTGAGGGCACGGCAAGAGTGATAAAATCCTGGGCTGAAGAGCCTGAGCAGGATTCTGCATGTGAACCCAAAGCAAACAAAATATTGGTGGGAGAAGCAATGATTTGTATTTTGTCTTTTAAAAGCCTCTTGATAAGTAAACAAGATGCCCATTGTTTGGGACATCTGATTAAAACCAGGCAGAAGCAGCAGCCTGGGGAGGTTTGTGATGTCCAGGATGTGGGACAGAGTTTGGGTGGAACACTGAGGCAAGAAGACAGCTGAAGACAGTGGTTCTCAGCCCTGGCTGGCTATTAATCCACCCAGGCGCATCTCAAAGGACAGATGCTCTGACCCCACCAGGGATTTGTAATCACAGACAGTCCCTAACTTGCAGTGGTTCCACTTAGGATTTTTACACTTTACAATGGTGTTAAAGCAATATGCATTCAGTAGAAACCATACTTCGAGAAGTTTGAATTGTGGTCTTTTCCTGGGCTAGCGATGCGTGGTCAGATCCTCTTCCTTGATGCCGGACAGCGGCAGTGAGCGCTGCTCCCAGTCAGCCCTGCAATCACGAGGGTGAACCACCAGTACACTTAACAACCATTGTGTACCTAGACAACCATTCTGTTGTTCACTGTCAGTATGGTATTCAATAAAGTACATGAGATATTCAACACTTTATTATAAAATAGGCTTTGTGTTAGATGATTTTGCCCAACTGTAGGCTAGTGTAAGTGTTCTGAGCATGGTAGGCGAGGCTAAGCTAGGATGTTCAGTAGGTTAGGTGTATTAAATGCATTTTCAACTTAATCATACGTTCAACTTATGATGGGTCCATTGGGACATAACCCCTTCCTAAGTGGAGGAAGATATCTGTTCTTGGTCTGGGATGGGACCTGGGCATCAGGATTCTTTTTTAAGGCTCCAGGGGGGTTGAATATGCAGCCAAGGTTGAAAACCACTAGCCTAAGACAAAAATGTGGCCAATGTGACCAAAATGTCACAGAATGGGAGGTGAAATGAAGATTTTTGTATCAATATATATGTATGGTCGATGCTCGTTATTTGTAGTACTTAATGTTCTATAAAGTCACTGTGAACACTGAATTAGCAAATACTGACCCGTTGCTCCTAGGGCAAGTACAGGGTTAGGTTCCTGCCAGCCTCACAATATTTTCATCTACTGATCAACACATGACTTTGTATTGTTGATGCATTAACACTGAACTCCAGGCCACAGCACTATAACTCACACTTGAACAATGCTTGTCTAATAACATCTATTTTTCTCCATAAGGCACATCACAGCCTTTCTGCACTTAGGAACGCTAACCAGCACCTCAGCACTTGGGGGCCATTTTTAACAGCAAAATCACCAGTGAAAAACACCAAAGTTAGAAAAACGTGGCACTAACCAGACCTCAAAAAGGACTCCTGTTTACAGCATGAGAGCTGACACAGGAAGGCAGAGCAATGCCTGTTCGACCTCAGCTAAGAACAGGTACATCAGGGACTCAAATTTTTTGCCACTCTGAATATATTTATGAATAACCATGATTTTGGGCTTACAAATAAATTCTTAGCAAGTAGGTGAATTCGAAATGCAGAATCTGTGAATAATGAGATCAACGATAGAGAAGACCTAACAGAGGAAAGTAAACACACTCTACAGTTTGTATGACCGGTGAAGGGGACCCAGAAGTAGACAAGTTGCAGAGGGAGCCGATCTGTGGATCTGAGCTGGCGTCTGGGCTCAACCCAGCCCTTCTGACCACCCTATGGCCTGCTCTCTTTGCTGCCGGGATCCAAAGTCTCCAGACAGCTATGAATGCTGTTCGGTTCTTGTCCTTAAACTAGAACAGTCCTGGGGGCTGAATTATGCCAGGAACCTCAAGCTTGCAGTGTCTCTGGAAGTCTTTTATTGCAGGACTGATTTATAATACCCACGTAGATGAGTTGAAAGCAATTACGTAAACACTGTTTCTCTGGGGTAAAGAAGAACGGTATGGTTTAAATGAAAAATGCAGTGCCAAGTCAAAAATTCAAACCATTATGTGTAATTACAGACCGCTGTAAATCAACTTTACAAACACAGTACCAATCTCACCATGTTCCAGCACCCACAGGGTCAGGTTGTGACAGCCTAGAATTCGAGAAGAGGCAGAAGGTGAAGCGAAAATGGAAATTGGGACGTGTAGCCCCTCTTGAATCACATGGTGATTCAATCAAAGATAATTAAGAAGCCAGGAGAGCCTAAACCCTCCAATTTCTCCTAATTAACCAAAAAATCATCTAATTAGCAGTATAAGCTCAATTTGTGGGTTTTTTGAATGGTCATTTGTGTGTATTGTTACATTGGACGTTTGGATTGAATGCTTTAATGAAAGCCAGAACCAATCCCCTAATCAGTACCTTGCCCTGCCAGTCACAATGCGGAGAGTCTCCAGGGCTCATTTTTTTAATCAAGGAGCTAAGTTAAGATTTAGTCAGGACTACATAATACGTTTCTAATTACTTATAACACTTCCAACACTAGAAAGAAAAGAAAAACGGTTGTTTGATCAAGGCGAAGTTGAGAGTTTCACACTCAGAGGAGCCCTGGCACCGGTCGTGCCTTTGGCTGGTGCTGAGTTGAGACCCTGATGGCAGTAGGATTTAAGCATCTCCTAATGATGCCCGTCCTTGCCTAATCAGGGCTGTTGCATTTAAGAGCCACCTTGCCCTCTTATCCAGGAGGCTTTGAGCTCCAGCTGCAGTGAAGACTTTGCCTGTAGTTCAGCTCGACACATGAGCTGGTAGACAAGGTTGTAAAATATCCTTGTTAGCCCCTTTCAAGGGATTGACCCACTTCTCCTCTGGAAAGTGTTGCTAGTGGTGTCAAGGTATAAAAAGATACGCTGATGATTCGTCCAGCAACTCTGGCGATGGTTTGAGGACTGATGCTCGGAGGGGGGCTTGGTTGCTTGATCCTGAAACCCTGGCTATTTGAGTTCCAGACTTGGATTGCTTTGCTGGTCCCCACACTCAGTTAGCAGCAGGGAGTTGTAAAACACAGGCCAACATCGTCTTGTGTAAGCCCTAGGAAGCACTTGCTGAACTGGCGTGCGAGCTGGGGGAACAGCAGTTACAATTGCAGTTATCTTTTAAGAAAGGGGTGGGAGGGAAGTTTTGTCCTCAAACGTTTATCTTTTTGAGTTTCTCCACTGTCTCTCTTCCTTAAACACAATGACTGAGCATTTTTATGGATACGTTGGAAAAGGAAAAAGGAAATATCTGCCTAAATCCAGTCCTGGCCACTTGCTTGACTCAATTATTTCCTTTGCGTCATAAACAAAATAATTCAAATTCTGCAGTTCTGTCTACACTCATTTCTAGACCTCTCTTCACTCTCGATGTGGGTACAAATTCCAAGGACAAACCTAAGGTTAGGTACACATAGATGTAACTATAGATATGAAAAGAAAAATAGTGCAGGAAAGTAGAAGTTAACCCAGTATACTTTAGAACATTAGACATGACTGGGTTCTTCCCGCAGTCCCTTGAATTGGCTTAGATGGCTGTGTCAGTGGTGTCGAATGACTTCCATGGCAGACTTCACGGTTTGGATAGAATGCAGGGAGGGGACTGGGACAGTTTCCTTTTAGGTCTGCTTGATTTGAAGTTAAACTTGTGAGTAAGAGTCTACTGATTTCTATAAAATGTGTATATTGGCTTCTTGTCTAACTTATAAATAATGACAATGTAAAGTCAAACATCAGTTATCTAAAATAGATTTTCTACTGGATAACACCCAGTTTTGCCATTATAGAAACTGACAAAAGAGGACATATGAAATGTACCAAAGATTAAAATAATGTGCAGCAATAAAAGTCTGCCAGAAACATTCTAATTGACTTCTTAAAGCTCAAATGCTTAAGTGATAATGTGAAGGCAGAAGTATACATCTTCACTCTGCCCAAAGACTGAGCTGCCTGGAAAGTAATAAGACCTGACACCAGTGATGAGGACTCTCGTTATTGGAAAAGCCTCTCCAGGCGCTTCCCCTGCATCCGAATGCCTTCACTTCAATACTGTATGAAAATGAGATTTATTGGGGAGAAGGAGATTTAGCTGTGTCTATTTGTCAACCTTGTTGTGATGTTCTTTGCAGCGTTCTCTTCTTCTAGAGTCTTCATTTGTTTTGTTTTGCTGCATAGGCAAGCGTACACTTTCTCTTCCCAGAGAGCATGTGGCTTCCTCCTTGGGCTTGTCGAGAACACCCTGTCCACCAACCACATCTCTGCTTCGTAGCCTGTTCTCTTTTCTTCCCCTAGAATGAGGTGGAGTCTGGAGCTGTTTGGGGGAATCGTCTTCTGGTGTCCGGATGTTGTGAGCGCTGGTTTTCCAAACCTTTGGACAAGAAGCAGAAAGCACGCATGCAGAGTTGAGACATATAACCTCCCAGATTTGCTTTTAATTTGTTCCCTGAAGCAATGATGGCAGAGCATGTTAATTTTAACCTTAGTAATTGATACTCCCCCATCCCTCCTTACACAAATATGTACTTGGACATAAATGTGACTGGTGTTATTTTGTCTTTTTTTGCATGATGTCACTGATCAAATACTCTGGTTTTGTTTTTGTTGTTTTTTTTTAAATGTATTCTTGCAGTACTATTAATCTTTTCTTCCCCAAAGATTCCCACCACAGGGCCTCAGATTACTGGTGTGGCACCACAAAACCAAGTAAAGAAGAGGAATACGAGGTCTAATGTTATTTCACCACTGAGCTTTGCTATTTAGTTGACCTTTTTTTTTTAACCAAATGCCTGAATTATTCATACAAGTCGTGTTAGCAGAACTCTACTCTTTGAAAATGGAAAGCCTTTAGTAGCAGCTCCTTAGATGCTCTGAAATCAGTGCTCTCAGAAGAAATCCTGGGGATGGCACCTGAACACGCCTGATGAGCAGGCCCAGACCTGAGCGGGTAGACTGGAGCACTCACTCTCCAGTAGCTCTAAACAACAACCTTGTTGTAGCTGGCAGTGGGCTGAGCTTTTTGTCCTTCAAACTTGACAAGTATCAAACCATCTCCTGCAGCTAAACTTAAGAATTGTATGTTGTGAGCCCTCAAATTGGTGTATTTAACAAAGGTTCTCCTGATACTTCTGAATTTCTTTTGGGAGTAGGTCTAGAAAATATTGTTAAAGTACACCATGAGCAACGTCTCTGTAGAATAAGCCCTTTTTCCTAGTATGTTGACACACGCAGCATGTATCACCGGAGTAGGGAATGACCAAGACCTTGTAATTCAGGAAAGAAATTCTAAGGTAATATTTTTAAATAATATACAAACACTTAGTCTCCTTCTACTTTTTAAAATCTCTAAATTAGAGTGAGTTACTTTTGAAAAGTTTAGTTGTGCTAGCAATTGGATTGAGTTTTATCATATGAGCATCTAGAATTTGAAAAATTAATGAAGCACAAGTCTTCTGTGAAAGGGACAGCTTCTTGAATTAGAAATGGAGAGACTGACTTAGGAAGAAGAAAGATTAAAATTGCAAATCATGTCCATGTGGCTGAACTCTTAAGGGCCTGATGAGGGTGCAGCGCCCAACCTTGGTCTGAGAAGATAGGTTGTTTGGTTTGAGGAAAGAGGATGACATTAGGAGTATGGAAATACTTAATTCAAAAGGAAGTCAGCTTCAGCAGTCTAGATTCTAGACTCTGGACAAAATATTAGCCTGGAAGTAGGTGGAAACGCACAGGGGTAGCACTGAGAAGCCGCGGTTGGTTGACTCTGAGGAGGATGTCACTGTGAAAGGCATACTGCAGACTTTAAGCATGTGAGCTCCTAACGCACCTACATTGCCCATGGAAGCCGCACTCAACAAAGACAGCAGAGAGCAGCAACCATCTCTATCATTTATTGAGTTCAGGCCTCAGTTTTTAACAAATAAAAAAATTGGGATCCCGATAAAACAATAATTGTGCTTTGAATCTGCTGATGGAAAAAAAATGACAAAAAGAGCTATGAATTCAGCAACATTTAAATTAGTTTTTATTTTATTAATTTTAATACTCTCTACATACATATAAAAATCATTTATAATGCAGTATTTCATCTACTAACAGGGCTTGGTGCACATAGGAGTTCTCAGATCCTTCTACTACCCAGAGGCCTACGGCTCATAACTTAGGGATTATTGAATTATATTGCCTTTCACGGGCTTCCAGCTCTGAAACGTTATGAATCTATGCTCATAACAATAATTTTTAAAGTATAAGTTGCATCAATGTATAAATTTAGGACCAGAGAAGTATGGAATGCATTTAGAAAGATCTCCTTTAAAGTTTGTTAGGATGAAGTTTTGGTGTAAGAGTCGATCTTCAGCTGTCTGGACTGTTTGCTTATATAATGGGATCATTTCTCTCCTGCACAGTGAGCCAAGGAGACAATGGCCCCAGTATCCCAAACCTTGCTCTTTCCACAAATCCTGCTATTTGTCATATTAGAAGGCAGAAAAAGTAGTTATACCTAATTTTCTTAAAAGAGTCTAACTATCCTGAAAAGTCTTATCCTGAATCTTATTTTAATAACTAAAAATTGAGACGAAGTCAAGGTTGGCCAAAGGAAGGGGGAAAGAAATCTGATTTCCAGGCTTTCAAGAAAATACTTGAGAACAGAACCCAGAGACAGGTATCGTATTTTCCCCTAAAAAGGCATTGAAAGGAGTCTTATTAAAGATGCTTGGGGGTGAAAAAGAAATTATAAGGTTAGATGAGGTCAGAGAAGCTAGCTGGCCCTGAAGGTGTGACAAGAGTTTATTGCCAGATTGCAGGACCCTGTGTGCTCCCATTGCACTGCTCCCCTGCTGTAGCAAGATGATTTTTAGCTGCTTTTTCCCTATTTCAACTGGACTTACTCAATATTTATTATTTATTTTTGGTTCACTTGAATTTATAAATGTTCCAATAATTACAATATTGTGTTGACATAGTACACATACATATGTGCGTACATACGTACGTGTACACACCTGAAATTTTCTGTAGGGATTTTTAAAAAATATAAGCAATATTGAATCTATACTGTACACAATATTAAGTTTTAGCTTCAGTTTTTCAAGAGCAAAAGAGGCACAATTTTGCTCCCTGGGAACTTTTCGTATGATTTTCGATATAATGAACTCCCCTGAAACCTGCTGTCTCTCCACTCTCATTGTTTTAAAGTCACATCTGCATGTAAGTTTAGGCCCTTGATTCTGCTGGCACTAGCCCAATCCTAATCTGTCTTGAGATTGTTTTCAAGGTGCACATGATTCTGCAGCATTTGAACATGATTCGGGGGCAGCTTAAGTCTGCGTGGAGCATTCGCGCCGTCTGCTGTACAGCAATCAGCACGCGGGAACATGCGGGAGGCCTGCCTCTAACCGCTGTCACTCACGGGCAGCTGACACGGTGTGAAAGCTTCTCGGGAGTCTGTCTCCACCGCTCACCCTCCTGCCTCGTAGGAGAAAGAATTTTATTCATTTAGTTAGTTATTTCGGCCTGAATATCCAGTCTCCCTCTATTTATCATCACTTCAGATGAGTTCTTTTGGTTAAAAAAATAAAATGGAGCAGTGGGACAGCTATTGATCCCCTGCCTCTGGCCACCTCACTAATTCCACAGCTGTGTGGCCCATTCCCTGCCCTCTCTCTGCCCATGGCATTTATGATTTCCTCTGCCACTTTATGCTAAAGTACCCCAGCACACAAAGTAACACCAAAATGGGCTTTGTAGTCACTGTCACCTCTACCTGAAGATTTGTCCTCGCCTTGAAGGGCCCTGTTCGCAGGTCACCTATCACCTGCTTCAGTCTCCTTCCCACAGGCCGCCGAGCTGTCTGTCCTCCAGCTTCAGTCTCGTTGGAGGAACGAGAGTTGCCCAGCATGGCCTTGCTTTGGTTTAGGTGTGGCGTTCAGCCTAGCTCTCAACCCACAGCCTCTGCAGATCAGAAGCTTACTGGGAGGCATTCTGCTTGGTTGCCATGGCAGTGGACTCCTAAGGAGACATTTCTGAGTTTGCTGCCAGCTGTGGGAGTCTTTGTGATACAGACAGGCTGGGGCATTTGGTGGAAAGTCATTGGGAAAAGGCCCTGGCACCTCAAGTATAATTGATTTATTAGAGTCAAAGGCCAAGGTCATGCCATACCACCTGTGACTTCAGTCAACCTCAGGAATATATGAAGAAATGGTGTAGGTTTCTATGAATAAATCCCTGTAAGTCCCATTAAGTTAGGGAAATATTTAGTTCCATTCTCAATAATTAGTGGATTCCTTGCATAGGAACAGCCTCCCCAGGGATGCCCATCAGTGGAGAGAGAGCATGGATTTTAAGAACACTTTATGTGGAAAGAAGCAAATTGTCTGCATCCAGTAATGGAATTCAGCTGCTCTATATGTGTGGTATTGTGCTCAGCATCCGAAGACAGGCATGCTCTTAGTGGGCTGACCGCCCGTTGGTTAGGGATTCATTTACCAGCTCTAACCAGGCTAAGTGCTGAGGCTTCCACCCACTCTGAGCTGTGTGTCTCTCTTTGGCAAGGCCTGTTGTTATGGTTTCGGGCCCACTCTCATCCTGACCTTGCAAGGAGCCCCCATTTCCACTTGGGGCACACCTGGCTGGCCCCGCACATGGCATCCACCAGATATTCTGAAATGGTTGCAGAGAGACCAGAAAGCAAAGACGTCTAAGCTGGAATGCCCCGATGCTCGGGGCTCTCAGCCCTAAACACATCTGCCCGATTTTACATAAATACTTAGACAGTCATGAAATGCATTTTCTGGGTGTCTGGCTTTTCTTCCTGTTGGCTTTTCTCTTCATTTTTCCTGCTGCTTCCTTTTTATTTTTCTGCTTTTTAAAAAAATTTTTCTCTTGCTAATTCTGATCCAACAAGGTAACAATGCATTTTCCAGGGAGCCTTTTATAATAGTTTCTTCCCTAGTCTATTTAGTGGAAATGCAAGCTGTTTCAGCCTGTTAGGGTCAATTTTTTTTTTAAACAATGTCCCTTGCATATTTTTAAGTTAGATGATAATTCCTTGCCTTTGATAGAAGCTACCCAAATTAGACATTTCTCAGGTTACAAATAACTAAACTTGGCAGCTTACTTTTTTCCTCCCTTTTTTATTAATAAAGAAGTTTCTGGCCCTTCTGATTGTGCCCCTTTCACATGCAAGGCTGCTCTTCTGGCCACATGAAGCCAAATGGAAACATTGACCAGAGGTGTGTGAGCCCCATTGCTCTCAGGCCTGGTTGATGCCGGCTGACCGGAGCAGCCTACCCACACCACTACTACCCCCAAACACACTTTCTGGAAACACCCAGCGTTTGGGCCCTGGTCTTTATCTTTTTAAGTGGGGGCAAGGTAATCTGCTGCCCTGATCCTTATGTGGGTGCTGCCCCACCAGAAATGCAGTTTAACAAAAAGCAGACCTTACGTTGGGATGTCAGATCTGTTTGCTGGAAACCGCAGGAAGATCAGCGCAGCAAGGAAGCGCTTGCCAGGACTTGGGAGAGAAATACCTTATTGGAAAGGATAGAGCCTGAGGTGGAACTTAATGGCTTCCCTGAAAAATGTTTTAAAATGCATGTGTCTCAATTCCATGTTAGTACTGCAGCAATCAAAATAAACTGGACCTGTCAGGAGCCAGTGCTGAGAGAATGTTATGAATAGACTTATTTTGTAAAGTTGTCACTTCAAACGCCCAGAAAAACCAACCAAGGGTAACGTCTGCTCCCTCGGCGTTGATTTTGGTTAAATCCCTCCCTTGAATGACCTCAGTTTAATTTGGCTAGTTATGTGAGTTTTGTTTCTTCTTCCTAGTTTTCTGGAAAAGAAATTAAAAGTGAGGGCTCCACAGATGTGGCCCGCTGTGCCACACTGTGTGGAGGGGCTGGACGTGCTGGTAGAACCATCATCGCCTGCTCACTGAGCACACCCCCTGGCTTCTGAGTGGAAGCCTTGTTACCTGGGAGTGTTTTCAGTATAAAGCTTGGCACTAACCTGTGAAGCCAAGGGAAAGAATTGGCCCTTTCACACACAGCTGCCGGTGTCCCGCTGCGGGAGGTCCACGTTAGCACCGGGACCCTCTCTGAGCCTGCACCCCCTTCAGAGGCGATAGCGCCTCTGATTCCCAGTTGGAAGAACTAGTCCACCTTCTTGGAGTTCAGCCAAGCAAAGATCCCAAATGTGACCAGCCTGCCTGCCCTTCAAGAATTCTTCCCTAACAACGTGGGTAATGCCGGTTTTTGTGTGTTTAAAGAAACTGTCCAGCACACGTTCTTTTCACTCTTGGTAGACGGCCACTGTGCTAGGCTGTCAAGCCTCACCTGATTTATGGGCCTACTGCTGCAAATCCTGATTTCTAGAGTTAGAGCTAAAAGCAGCTCCTGACCCACAAAGGCTAAGGCCTGATGCGTGGGCACTGTGGGTGTAGCCTCCTTGGAGGAACCCAACCAAGAGGTACAGACAGCATCCTTTTTAACCACTTGGAAGGGAAGGACCATGCCAGGCCTGTATCAATGTGCTGTGACCACTGATGGAGTTGTAAGACAGTTAGGGACATCTCTCAGGGTTAAAAGGTATTGTGGGTTCTTCCGTGGCCCAGACTAAAGGGGGGGGAATAACCTATTTCATTTTATTTTTTTTTTTCCAGTTCTCTCAGGCCAGGCACACCACAGCCCTTTGAAACGATCTGTTTCCCTTACCCCACCCATGAATGTGCCAAACCAGCCTCTAGGACATGGATGGATGTCTCATGAGGACTTACGAGCTAGAGGACCCCAGTGCCTCCCATCCGATCATGCCCCCCTGTCTCCACAAAGCAGTGTAGCCTCTTCAGGAAGTGGTGGGAGTGAACACTTAGAAGATCAGACCACTGCTCGTAACACATTCCAAGAAGAAGGTAGTGGTATGAAAGGTGAGTGCTTAAATGAGAAACCACTGGGAACAGAGTCTGTCCCTTATTTGGAGTCAGAAGGGTAAAAAGAGAGGTAGTCAGCAAGAGAGAAGGGCCCACCCCCCAGCCCCGCCCCCAGGCTCGTGCGCTTGACCCATCCCAGCAGAGCTCCAGGGTTGACTGCGATGGAAAGGGCTCCGAGTCCCCTTCCAGGGCTTCTTGCCAGAATCTGGGAACCAGGAACCAGAGCAAGAGAGGTCAAGACCCTCTTTTTTTTTTAATGCAGTGACTTGCACACAATTAAATGGGTGACAGTTGAGGGTGATAGGATCTACTGTTTGCACATAGCTTCCTCAGTCTGCCCTGTTGGTAAAGACACTGAGCTGCTCCAGTCTTCTACCTTGTTGCCGTGGCCAGAGGACAGTCAATAACTTAGCAAACAAACCACAGAATCTTCTCTTAAATCTCTTCTAGTGCAGAATTGTGGAAGTGCTTCCTTTCTCTCTCCCTTTTCCTTTGATATCCAAAGAAACCTTTAAACCCTTTCCTCTGCATCTGTTTAAGGGACATGAAAATACCACCGAGAAGCTCTGACAGTGTTTTAAGCCTGATAATAAATTTGCATACAAGTGATAGAGGCCTTTTGTGCAGCATAAATAAATGTCCCTCCATTGCCCTGTAAATCTACCCTCTTCTAAAGATACTCTTCAGGAGATAGAGAATTCCAAATTACCCATGATAGGTTCAGAGAAGATGCGTGCATTCTATATTTTTAGACGCCAGTTGTTCAAGCCTGGGAAGTCCTTAGGGAAAGCTGCTCATCAGAGACACACTGATGCGTAACACACATAACAATTTTAGATGGAGAAACAGTAACTAGTCATGCTTCTGGGACTATAGTGCTGAGGGGAGGCGCTGAAAGGGCCCCCTTTGCTGGCATCAATAGTCCTGAGGTGGGGCCTGGGACCGAGTGGTTAAGTTCGCGTGTTCCACTTCGGCGGCCCACGGTTTCGCCGGTTCAGATCCCGGGCGTGGACCTACACACTACTCATCAGGCCATGCTGAGGTGACGTCCCACACAGCACAACCAGAGGAGCCTACAACTAGAATCTACAGCTTTGTCCTGGAGGGCTCTGGGGAGAAGAAAGAAGAGCAAGATGCTCAACAGATGCTGGCTCAGGGCCAATCTGCCTCACCCCAAAAAAAGATACATAAAAGAAAATAGTCCCGAGGTTTGCTATTTCTGGTCTTTTCCTTGAAAAGGATCAGTGTTGACATAGGAGGCTCTGTACCAAGTGCCCTCCCCACCACAGAAGCCTGGCACAGAAAGATGCCCATGATTGCCCAGGTGCCAGTCGTGAGAGAGGACCAGGCTGAAAAGTGGAGCCTGTCAGCTGCGGGTGTGGAGCTGCTCCCTGGTCCGTTGCATGAGCCTTCCTCTGAGCTGCTTGGCCTGCATTTTCTTCTTCCCCCTCCTGTGGGGGTCCTGTGCTGAGCGCCAGAGTGAAGGGGCTGTGTCTTGATGTTTCCTCTGGTGATACAAAGGGGTCTTTAAAGGTGTTTAACAGGCAACAAAAACAATGGCTCATTTTGGAATGGAGGAGGTGTGTGTCCTCTTTCTCTTTCACAGTTTTTGGGGGAATGTGCCATGATTTTGGAGACCTAGCAAAACCCATTTCTAAGTTTATGCTGCACCGTTATGTGCTCAAGCAGCAGAGCCCCAGATGAGCCCCATCGGCTACCCAACTACTCCCTCACCTGGGTAGCAGGTGAGGCTCAGCTGTGCTTTAGGTAAGCCTGCAGGACATCTCTCACTGGAGCATCAAAGTCCCTGAGGGACCAAGGGAGCGGAGACAGCTGTTGCTTTGGAGCAGCTTCTTTCCTGGCCAGGTGGAGTGTCTGGGTGGCATGTTTCCAGGAAAGTGTATGTGCAGTTCTAACTGGTAACTGTGGGAAGGAGGCCTCAGCCTTCTGTTGAAGGGCAAGGGGACTCCTGGGGAAGGCATTCTCCGGGGTACAGGCCTCCCCCAGAGAGAAACGCTGGTGCCACTGTCTGCTTCTCGGAGGTCTGTTTGGTTTGTTTTTCTTTCTTTTTTCCTTTTACTTTCTTTTCCTTGTTTTCATTCCTGTTTTTTTCTGTCTTAATGTACACATTAGACATCTTCCCAAAGTTGGTAAAGTTGTGCTCATTGCATGCTGGCATTTTGAGGTGAGAAATGAGTAACAAGAGCATGTTTTTAAGGACAAATGAATGAGAGAAAAATGGAATTAATGTCTTATCCCTATTTTAGAATAAAAGCCAAAATATTCCAAAGTTCAAGGAATAGCCTGTATATGAGCTTCTTCAATTCCTTCCTTTAGAATTGATGAGAATTGTCTCCTCAAAGCTTCTTCAATGAGAAAATTATAAAGACAAGCTCTTATACTCGAGATTTTCTTTATAGGCGCAAAGCTTGTGGTCAGAAGATAGGCTATTTGGTGACTAGATGAAACAGAGGTCTGTCTTCTATGTATACCCACCTTCTGCTGACCTGTCACCTGTCCTTCTCCCAGAGAATTGGATGTGGGTTCAAAAGTGTAAAGTCCTTAGCAAATTTTAAAGGGCACAACATTTTTGAAGGAAGGAACATGCGAGACGGTGAACAATTCTGTTCTGAGAAAAGTGTATCTGCAGTTCAGCTGACAGGCCAAGTAGTAGCAATGCCCATACCCAAGAGCAGGAGCGTGCCCGCGCACCAGAGCCAGGGTTTATTAAACCTGCAAGCCCCTCGCCCAGCCACGCCCGGCCACGTCTTCACGAGAAGGCCAGCACCCCCGTTGAACTCCTGCCTCCCAAGATTATTCAGGGCGGCCTCCCGGGAGAGCGCCGAAGAAGCAGCCCTTAACAAGCCTGTCCCAGGAGGTTGTCGTTTGATCCCCATGTGCAAGAGCAGGTGCTGGTTTAAATTTCCAAGTTAATTCATACTTTCTGAGAAAGGAAATATGAAATCAAGTGAAGAGCTTTTAAAAAGAGCCAGCTCTTCCTCTTGGATCCACATCTCTTTCCTCCTGTGACCAGGCCCTCTGCCAGGAGTGTCAGCCCTTTTAAGCTACTTGCTTGTCCACCTCAGGATGCCATCGTCTAATTGCTCTTTTTCTAATTTTTAAATGCCTGGTTAATGAAAACAACAAGCAATCTGTAGTAGAATTTGGAGGCATTCCGAATCTCCAGGGGATGCATGTCAGCCCTCACCCTGCACCTTGGGAAAAAACTAAAAAGCTACCATAATTGAGCTTAATTTAGTGTGAATTCATCTTTCTTGCCCACAGCTGTGCATACCTTGCTGAAACACTGTGTTCATCCATTCCTTCCTTTTCATCTAGACAGACGAGCCAGTTTTGGCCACAAATTGTACCTTAGGAATGTACCTCTTGGGTCAAGAGTGTGAAAAAAAGCTTGCAGTCCAGCATTCTTGCTCTTTTTGTTTTTCACCGACATCCATCTCGCCCTCTTTTTGTCTTGGTGTCAGCACTCCCTGCCAGGCATTGTCACTAAGTTCTCCCAAGCGACTAACTCCTGCTCTCCGAGGATTGACATCATCTGTCTGCTTTGCTTTGTTTTTCCTTTTATAGTAAATACCATCCTGAAGGTTTCAGTCCGCTCTGCAGCAGATTGGATGTCCCTTGGGGTCAGGATCTCGGACTAATATCTCAGGCTCAGGGAAGAATGGGGTCGTATACCCAACTAGAAATTACTCAACGGGAGTGGGAACTGAACAGGAATATGAAAGTTCCTTCTTTAACATGTTTGGACTAAATATGCTGGTTGTGGTTTCTAAATTCACTTGTCCTTGTTCTTTTCAAAAACTTCTCTGTGACTTATCCCAGGGGGAAAAATCTTGATTCTGAGTCGGTACTCAATTGTATTATCCTTCTTTCCCTCAGCATCGCATGAGTGGAACATGCTGTACCCTTCTCTCATACAAGGCCTTCATGTGGCCAAGAGGGGAAAAAAAGGACATTCTCATAATTTCTTAGAAAGAAGAGAAAATACAGAAGAGCAGAAGTTTGTTGGTAGAAGAAGCACCTTTGCCCCTCATATCAGCATCACGTCTTCAGAAATGATGTAGAAACTCAGCACCTAAAGACTTATCAAAAGGCCAGGGCTGTTGATGAGTGGTGTGGTCATGTTACATGGGAGCAGAGAGAAGGAAGAAAGACTGATAAACAGGTTTCAATTTTGTCCTCATTCAAGTCAATTGACTGTTTGAGCACCTGTTGAAAGAGGCCTTGGACTAGCTACTGGAGAAGCAGAGGTGGAAAAGATTGTTTCTGCCTCAAGGGACTCACTGTCACATGAGCAACAAACAGGTACACAGCTGTGAGGATATCTTGTCTTGAAGACTTGCCCTGGGTCAGGGCCAGTACCAAGGAGGGCCCTAAGTCAAAGTGGAGAGAAGTCAAGGAAAGCTCCTGGAGCAGGAGAGGCCTAGAGCTGAGTCCTGGAGCCTGATTACAAGTTAGCCAAATACATAAGGTGAGAGAAGAGCATTCTGTATAGAGGGAACAGCATGTGTGAAAGCCTGGTGACGAGACAGCTTGACCACGTAGATCCCATGGCTTGAGTGTTAACGGCACATGGAAAAGAGGTTTAGAGAGGGAAAAGCCAGACACTAGGCTTCTTGTAGGATTTTGGCCTGTATCTTAATGTTAGTAGAAGCTCTTGAAGGAATTTCAGCAGCAGAATGACCTGCTTAGATTTTGCATATTAGAAATAGGACCCTTAGCAACAGCATGGAGAATATACCAAAGTGAGGAGGGGACAGGGGCCAGCTGAGTTGGAGGATATTTCAGTAATTGAGGAGCAAAATGTGTTTGTAGGATCTTGGTGAGATAGAATTAAGAGAGCTCTGAATTGACTGTACACTAGTTGAATGTAGACAGTAATGGAGTGGGAAGAATTTGGGACGATGCCCAGGTTTCTGCCTGGGACGTCTGGATAGCCCATGCTGTCATCTATAGCAAAGAGTATATAGGAGAAGAAACAGACTGGGGGGACAGCATGGGGCAGGGTAAGTGTGGGAACTTGTGGAGCATTCCAGGGGAGGTGTGTGAGCCAGGACCACAGTGCTCTGTGCTCTTCCCTGGCCCAGCCTCCTGAGAGCTGGGCTCCTCCCCTCACCTGCACAGTTGAAACATCCTGCTTACCTGTAGTAAAGTGCGTTTGGGGGACTCCATTCCAGATTTCTGGCTAGTAAAGCCCATAGATTTGGGCTCCGGAGAGTAAGATGCTCTATGACTTTCTTGTTGCAGTTGTCAGTGTGAAAGGGGTAGAGATTGGGGGAGTGTTTCTCTTGATATGAGCTTGAGCCTCACCATTACGAACTAACATAACTGGGTATACTTATGATGTGTGGCATTATGTTAGCACAAAAACCGAGAGGTAATTCAGAGTGTTGTGCTGTTTGTCTTTAGACACGATAAAGGTAAAAGAGAAAGCTTTGGCTCTGGTAACCTTGATGGAAACATAGCAGTTAAGAGTAGAGGAGACCAGTGACTAGTAAATATGTGGTTTGCCTTTTCTGAGGAGTCTTTCTTAGATGAAACTTAGGTAAATTTCTTTTCTCCATAGCAAAGGAAATATATTACCTATTCTGAAATAGCCTGTTTAGGGTTGTGAGTTGTTTTCAAAATGTGTATATTTTGGGCCTCTGCCTATCCTAGAATGAGATTAGAAAAATTATTGAAAAGTGTGAACTTTTCTAAGAAAAAGAAACCCGTCAGAAACCTTTGTAAGAAAAGCTGTGAATACAGCATTTCTGAGGGTGATAAAGGTAGGAGTGACAGAGTGGGAGTGACACAGCTCCATGTGTGGCAGGGGCACTAGTGAGCATGGCTGTCATGGGAATGAGTCACTGTTTTCTGTGTTGACTTTGTAGGCCCTGTCTTGAATTCATCTAATTTAAAGGCCAGCATTTACAAAATTTGTTTCACTTTCTATTCCCAACTGCCAACAGATGACCTGCACAGACAGACCCTTATGGGCTCAGACTTGTGCTGCCTCTTCTCAGATCGGCTGAGAGCCCTGATGTCTGGGAAAAGCAAATCCCCAGGGTTCCCCTAATTGAAAAGGTCATGAGACGTTTAGCCACCATCCTTTACCAAGCACATGACATGCTTTAAGGACGGTGCAGGCATGCAGAGGGCAGCTTTTCATGTGGAACCCAGCCGCGCTTCAACAACATAAAGCAAGCTGCATGTAGAACATGATTTATTAAGTCATAGCTAATGGAAATGACGAGGAGAAATGTAGTCCCTCTGTTTGTATGTAACTCTTCTAAGTGGATACTTTACCTCAAAGAAAGCCATCTCTGTGCCTTCCGAGACCCACACATGCTCCCTATGAACATGGAACTCTCTCAAAGCCACCATGATGTGTCCCAGGATCGAGGAGCACACTCATAGCTCCACGGGGACCAAAGGTCAAGGTTCCTCCTTTCCTTTGCTCAGAGGCTGGAACGGAATTGGGCTGCCTATCCTGCTCCGGCCAGAAATAAAGGCAGTTTTCTGAAATCTTGATCGTGTTGCTAGACTTCTGCTCTTCGTATTTGAAAGGAATGTTTTCCATCTCGCTTCACCATTAAAGAGTTGAGTCCCCTCTTACCCTTCAGCTGGCTTTCCTTTTCTCACCTGCAGAGAGCAAGGATGCAGTCAGATCTTGGAGAGAGAGAGTTGTTTGAGATTAGCCTGGCTCTCTGTGGTGAATGGGAGTTGCTCTTCTGCCTGCAAGTACCAGGACCACGACGGGCTTCTTGGGGAAAACAAGGCTGTTCATGTTTCTTTTTCCAGGGCTAGCTTGCTCCCTGCCCTTTACATTGCCCCCATCTTGGGCCCTTCAGAAATGTCGGTCCCATCTTTCTCTCTAGTGGGGCAGGTGCTATATGGCCTGTTGACCTGACTAGTATTTGCAGCCATGCCCATAGCAGGCATTTGAGGAAAGCGACCCAAGTTTTAAAGCTTCTGTGTGAGCTGTTGTACCCACCACAAAGCCTTTCTGTGGCTGATTTATCCAAATTCTAAAAGGGAAATAGCAATCAGCATAGTTGGAAATGTGATCCCATTGATAGAGACCAGCAGGTAACTATAGAGCATCTAAAAGATGAATGTAACACTATTATCAAAAATGGCCAGGGGCCAGCCCAGTGGCGTAGCAGTTAAGTTCCCACGTTCTACTTCAGCGGCCCAGGGTTCACCAGTTTGGATCCTGGGTGCAGACCTACGCACTGCTTGTCAAGCCGTGCTGTGGCAGGCATCCCACGTATAAAGTAGGGGAGGATGGGCATGGATGTTAGCTCAGGGCCAGCCTTCCTCAGCAAAAAAACAAACAGAAAAACAATGGCCATGAGAAGATAATTGTGGACCTAAGAAAGATCTGGAAAGAATTTCAGGAAGCATGGACACTGTGGCTTGGAGGAACACTGTCTGCACATGAATGGTGGTGCTTTCTCCCAGAAACCAAGAAACTTCCTACCCTTTAGCCTTCTCTTTTCAGTTTCCTTCGTGGGCTTCTCTTCCCACACCTTCCCCTAAAAGCCTGGCGCTCCCAGGGCTCCACCTGGCCCTCCCCTATTCTTACTCCATGCTCTTTCCCTGCGTGATCTCACCCACTTCCATGGCTAAAACAACCACCATGTGCTACTGACAAGGAAAGTGGTTTTCTGGCTCAGACCTCTCTTCAGAGATCTTGACCAGTTGACTTCTCCACCTGGATGGCACAAAGTCAGTGACACTCAACTGATCTAAAGTGGAGTTCACCATCTCTCTCTTCTCACCCCAAACCTACTGCTCCCCTGTATTTTCTGTCTCATCAAACTTGCATCAGACAAGCCATCTTAGGCTCCTTTCTCTCTCTTACTCCTTCTTCTTCCCTGATCTTCAATTACTGTCAGTTTATATCCTTTCCTTCTCTTCTGCCACTGCCTTCCCAGCCATCTCCAAGGGCTTGAATTCCTCTCCTGGCCTCCACTCTCACCATCCTCCAGTCTAGCCTTTACCTTGACAGCCATCATCCTTCTAACATACTCCTCTGATTGTGCCTCTACCCCTCAGATTTCAACAGCTTCCCATCACCCACAAGATGAAGTCCACTCGCTTTATCTCAACATTACAGGTCTCAATCATCTGACCCCTGCCTATTTGCCCCACCCTATTTCTAGTCATTCTTTATCATTCACCTAAGCATTTACTTGACCCACAATGCTCTCTTGGCTCTGTGCTTTGTTTATATGCTCTTCCTGCTTCCTGAGATGGCTTTGTCAATATAGTCTGCCCAATGTCTCCAGGTCTGCCACTACTGTGAAACTCTCTCTCACGCCCCAAGGCAAACCTAAATGCTCATTGTTCTGTGGCCCCTAGAACTTTGAATACACTTAGCACTTATCCTGTAGTTAGTATCATTTTTCTGTGAGTCAGCCATTCTCTCGGGATTAAAAGTTCCTTGATGGCAGGGACATGTCTTCACAGAGCCTGGCCACCATGGTAAGCATTCAATAAATGTTGAGTAGCAAATATCAGGATGCCCACAGTTGGCAAGAAAGTCAGTCTAAGTCAGTCCAGCACATAGGAAAGCATCTTTATCTTTCTCACACTGCATAAGAGAGTGATTTTCTAATCTGTGACCTCCATTGTCATGTTCATCAGAAGTGGCACAGATGAAGCTAAACGGCTGTGGGCCAGCCAGACATGGGAACCCAGGAGGCATTCGTGCCTTCAGTCACGTACCACTGCTCCAGGAAACACCCCTGCTTGTCTGTGTCTTCCACCCATAGCCACAGCTTTGCAAAATGAGAAAGGAAGGTCTGGAGTTATTTTAGGTGGTTCTCAGCTTTGCATCCAACCGTGTAGCATCTGGACCATGGGAAAGGACCTGAGCTTTTAGTTAGAATTTTTCCCTGGCCAACGTCTTACAGAATCTAGCATCCAAGTCATTGGAATTCGTGGCTTGGGAGGAATGAAACGGTCAAGGTGCTCAGTTCTCTGGTTTGTTTCCCTTTTATTTAATGACATTTTGTTTTAAGCCTTGGCGAAGGAAGGTGCCTCACCACCAAATAGGGGTGAGTAAGCTATGTTCTTAGAACTGGATTCTCTCTTCTTTGTTCCTCAGTTCCCGTTGCGGGAAGGAGAGCTCTTTAGGCCCCCAGCACTGAAGCAGGCCCTGAGACGGCTTGCTCCACACGCACAGTTGACACATGCCTGCCTCAAGGAACATATGGTCAATTGGACCTTACGTTTCCCAGGAACATGTCCAGAAATAACTCTTCAGGAAGGCCTAACTTGCCGTGTTTTCAAGTTGTATAGGAACCTTTTCTAGGAAAACAACTCCCAGTGACCTGTATTTGGACTAAACAAGTGAGGCTGACTCTTCCATACCTCTAGCCAGGGCAAGTCCAGTTGTCACAATACTTTTATAGAAAGGGACTAGCGCTGATGGGACTGAGACTTACCAGGCCAAGATTTGTACCCCATTCTCTCCAACTCTTAAAACACCATATTGTCAGCTTGCCTTATAAAGTACCCAGTTTGCAACATAATTTAGTAGTTCAGGATTCTGTTTGTTTATCATCATTGGATGTTGCATGATGAAACTGCAGGGCCCCCAGTGAAAATGTGGCCCATGAGGTCACTCTATACTCTTGTGATGAATTGTGCCCAAGTGTGGCATGGGATTACCCAGGCTTCTTTGAATCATGGTCATTGAGTTTTCTGAGCAGTGACTTGGAGCTTCTCAGAGATGTAAATGGCAAACATGAAATCTGGTGACAAAGTGGTAACACATCATTGACCTAAAAACCAGAGCTGTATTTATTTGCTCCTTGCTCTGCAGAAGTGTTAGCATTGTTTTAACAGCAACAAAAACCTGGTGGAGAAGAAAGTCTGGTAAAATAGCTCCAAGATGTTGCAGGGAGGAAAGTGGATGTCCTGGACTCTCTATCTAACCACAGTTTGAGTTGAGGAGGATGTAAGTAATTGGTACTGTGTACCTGTGGAAGCCCTGTCTCTTTGTGGTTCATGATGGTTGGTTGCAGAAGGACTCTTCACTTGTCACAGTAGAATGAAGGGCCTCCAAGCACAGAATCAAGTGATTTCTTGCCTGAGATGACTGAGTCTCTTCTTAAAATGCCATTGGATATCCAATTCTGTTCTCCAGAAATTCCCCTTCTTTGGCCTTCACATTACCGCAAATGAAGAAGTCACCTCCCCAGGCCCACCCTTCCCTCCTAGATCTTTGAGTTTCAGATCGTCCCGTACCCTCGTGCCCTACACCTGGGTTTGGCTTACCCAGGAGGCAGGGCCTGATTTCAGAGTAGGCCAAGTCTCTTTAATCAGTCCCAGTTAACTACTACAAACATTGAACAATTGGAAGGTTCCCACTTATTTTGTAGTGTTCATGGTCTCTGTCAGTGCCTCAGAATAAAGCACAGCGACAGACAGTATCTTACAACCAACATGGTTAGTAATGAATAATAATTCGTAGAAAGCATGAATAACATTTACCCAATGCTTAGCATTTCAGAGTACTTTGTAGTCATTGTTTTATTCAGCCCTCCCACAGACAGGCTGTTTGGTCTTCATTTTACAAGTAGTTGACAAAATGTAGGAGAAAGCTGGGAATCAGGAGACCTGGTTCTAGTCCCCATTTCACCGCGTACTTGCTCTGTGATTTAGACTTAATGACTTAATTTTGCCATCTGTAGAATGAGCCAGGGTGGGAGAGCATGATTCTAGAGATTTCCTGAAGATTCTATAAGCTCAGAAACTCTGACTTAAAAAACCATGGGCAAGTTTTTTTTTTGGTTGTACTTAGCAAGTTACAGTCATGCACTGCATAACGACGTTTCAGTCAATGATGGACCGTGTATACAACAGTGGTTGCATATTAGTACCATGTAGCCTAGGTGTGTAGTAGGCTATACTGTCTAGGTTTGTGTAAGTACAGCACATCTATGATGTTTGCACAACAACAAAATCACCTAACAAGGCGTTTCTCAGAATATATCCCCGTCATTAAGCGATGCATGACTGTAATAATTCTCGTGTGGATTTTCAGTACAGTTACTATTTAATTTTCCTAATTCTGGAATCCCAAACTTGGGGCTTATTTCATATATGCTTTGAATTTCCATTATCCTATGGTCTAGCCAGTCTTTGGACCTTTCAAATCCTGATGTATTTGTAGTTGACATTCAAAGAAAAGGTCAAAGACACATGCAGATACATTCCATAGCTTGGAGAAATGGTCAGCAGACACACACATGCTACAGTGAAAGTTTTGGAGCCCTGGATGCCCTTATTCCCACGCATAGGAAGACAGAAGAGAGATCAGGCTGAGAATGACTGCGGCTCTACCCGTAGGGTACAGCTGTTGCCTGGTTTTCCTATCACTGTGGCAGTGGCCGAAACAGCAATGTGGAGATCTGCACTGAACCTAGAAAGAAATCATCTTGAGGACGAAAACGCATCATATGTAGTTTTAACGTTCTAAGTCAGTTCTTTCCAAGTCAATAGTGGAGTCATCCAGCTAAAGCAGTGGTTTCTTGGGGCTGGCCCCGTGGCCGAGTGGTTAAGTTCGCGCGCTCCGCTGCAGGCGGCCCAGTGTTTCGTTAGTTCCAATCCTGGGCGCGGACATGGCACTGCTCATCAGACCACGCTGAGGCAGCATCCCACATGCCACAACTAGAAGAACCCACAACGAAGAATACACAACTATGTACCGGGGGGGCTTTGGGGAGAAAAAGGAAAAAATAAAAAATCTTTAAAGCAGTGGTTCCTTGACATTTTTTTGGTCATGAACCCCTTTGAGAATCTTATGGAAGCTATGGATGACCCTCTGCCAAGAAGACTACTGTGAATATATTCACAAATTGGGATATAATTTCAGGTAATTCCTGTATGCGCTGAGGCCCATGGACCCCAAGTTAGCAAGCTCCTGGAATAAAGCAGAATAAGGGAGCCCAAGAGTAGGAAGGTCAGGGCTAGATCAGGACTTCTAATTCCATCATTTGCTGCCAAAAGTAAACAAGTAGTAACATTAAGATTTCTTTTCTTTTTTTCTTCTGACCATCACCCTCTTTTCCTTTCCCTTTTCCCACATCTTTTGTCATCTCTTCTCGTTCCCTCTCAATTTCTCTCCCCATCTCTTGCACATCTTGCACCACAGATGTTCCAGCCTGGTTAAAAAGCCTCCGCCTGCACAAGTACGCTGCCCTTTTCTCCCAGATGACCTATGAGGAAATGATGGCCCTCACTGAGTGCCAGCTGGAGGCTCAGGTATGTGCTCCAGGTGACCATTCCCTGAGAAGGTGCCCCAGGTGGAACCTGAAGTTCGAGTCCAAGACAGACCTTATTTGGACCCATACCTATACCCACCCAGTAGCTTGCGTTATTCTAGGAACTGCCAGGTGCTGGCCAAAGTTACATGGTGAGTAAGGCTGGGTTCTTGCCTTCAGGATCCAGTAGGAGATGGAAGACGAGCAGAGAACCACAGGGCAAATGAGGGTGAGAGAGAGTGTTATGAAAAAGGTATAACCTGAGTGCACGCTCTAAGATCGAGGTGCTGGGGGCATCAGTGGTGTCTCCTAGAAGAAGGAAAGTTTTACCAAGGCCTCAAAGACTCTGTGCCCCTGCTTCTGCTTTGCTTGCCCTCTCCCTCCCTCTGCCCAACCAGCCTTGTTTGGGGAATGACTCTGTCTGCTGTCCAGTCCAGTTACAAAACAGATAACCTCTTGCAGTTAAGAAGCACCAGGTCATGCCTCAGACCTTCCCCAACACTTTTCTAAAAACATGTTCAGACTGGACTTAATGGAGATTGGAGTAAATTGTGCAAAATATTTTTTTCTTCTAACCACCTTGAATAACATGAGACAATCATTAAGAATGGGATTACCCCAGGCCTCAGATTTCATTTCCCTTTTGTGTGCCGTAAAGCACAGAGTTCCTCCTTCCTTCTAAGGCCTCCTTCCCCAAGTGTGGATGACAAAATCCAGACCAGTCAACAGAACCCCTGAAACTAGGCATGTTTCCTACCATGCTGTGCTGAGTAAATAGATATGAGTGATGCCTTTGTCTCCCTTGTTTAAAATGCTATTTGCATGTTTCACATTGACCTCAGTTTCCCTTGAGCAGCGATTTAAAAGAATTAATGGTCTGAACAGGCTAATAGCATTTCCCCTGCAAGACGAGGAGAGTGTACCATTTGGGGCATGGCTGTCTGGCCTGGACACATCCCTCCCAGCAGGTGCTGACTTCCCACTGCATATTTGGCTCCCTCCGGTCACCTCTGCAGGCCTGCTGAATACCAGTATTGAGAGGCACCATAAAGCCTGAGGTCACCGCACCTTCTCAGAGGGCAAAAGGCACTAGTTTCAGCTGCCTAACACACCTCCCACTGCTTTTTGGATCTAGATTGCTCCTTGAGAACCTGGGAACTGATGAGAACTGCTTCTAAGAGCATTTTTGTGTTTGGGTCAGAGTTGATAAAAAAAAATCTCAGTCATCAGTTGTTTGACTTAAGAGAAAACAAGAAATAATTGACACGGGGGGCAAAACCAGAGGCCAGCACAAACTTTTCGGAGTAAAAGAATTCAACTCGCTTGAAATCAAAGTTGAGGCTAAACAGAAATGTGTCCTCAGTGGTTCATTTTAGAGAGTGGCATCCGTTGTCACTTGAGTCTTGATTTTTCTAAGTAAAGGAAGTGTCACTGGTGTTCCCATCTTTTCCTTTTTAAGAGGATTTCTGTGAATAGTTGCAAGCAGTCACCAGAAGTTTGTATTAGAGACCTCATTTGAGAAAGGACTTCCTGTTTGGGAATTTGCAGTATCTGTACTCGACAAGGGTTTAATTAAATCCAGAGACTCATCATTGCTACACGTTAAGAAGGTAAAATGCACACCCTCACTGTGAATCCTGATCATTTACCTGAAGTGATGACTGAGTTATAAGTTTAAGTTATTTGTATTCTGGTTTTCCTTATGGAGGCCCAAGAAGGGCAGTGAACTGACCAAAGTTGCCTGTGTGGTGTGACAGCAGGTGACCTGCACTGCACTTCCCTTCTTCTCGAGACGGGAAACAAGGGGAAGTGTGAGGAAGCAATGAATATCTGTATGGGGTTGGAAGCTTCGGAGAAAGTGGGAGTGACTGAAATGATAACACCTGGAGAAGAGGAGTGTCTGACTTAAGAATGACCCTTTAAGACTATGAAGAAATCTCCTGCTGGGTGTGGTAACTGGCTGTACCAGGTCTCTCTCCCTCCCTAAATGTCACAGCCAAGAGACACAGGCAGATGTGTAGCCAGATGGAGTTAGAATACTTAGTGAGGAGAGGGTTATGATAATGGTACGAAAGAGAGGGACACATGGATGTCTACTGGTCTGCAGCCGTGTAGGAACAAAGCAGACAGTAAAGTGCTAAACAGCCTCCAAGGGTCTCCAAGCTGGTTCCTAAAACTATGTTTCTAAATATAGCTTTTATTTAATTACAGAATGTTACCAAAGGTGCAAGACACAAAATTGTCATCAGTATTCAGAAGCTCAAAGAAAGACAAAACCTCCTGAAGTCTTTGGAAAGGGTAAGTTATCGCTGGGCGAGGCACACTTCCGCCTTCACCATGGGAGAACGCACAAAGGGAAATTCTCAGGTGACAGTGTCACCAGCAGACCTTACAGAGTGCCTCATACTGTTTCCTTACCAAAGTCAGAAGAAAAGGAAATGATTTGGAGGCAAAGTTTCCTGGTTATTCCTACTTCTATGCAACCTGGCCGCTGAAATGTACTTTTCCCCTGGACCCCGGCAGCCTGTGACTGGCCATCCAGAGCTCTGAGGCAGTGCTGTCGAATGCACATATTTCATGTGCATTCCCCTCTGCCTTTCATGCATTTGTGGAGATGAATGAAGTGTTCAACTCATAATCAAAGGCTGAAATCTTGGCAAAACAGTGTAGGGAATGCCCAGATGTGCTTCGTTCCTGCTGTCCACCCAGGGGAGCATCTGGTTTTGAGAAAAGCTGCCCCCAGAGACGCACGCGCCAACAGGTATGCTTTGCGTTTCAGTAGAGAGGATCAAAATCATCTGGCGGATGGACATACTTGGCTTTCTAGAGAATAATTCCATTAACTTAACAGTAGAATGGGTCCCCATCACTCTGATAGGAACCATCTCAAAAATGCTAAATGCTGAAAAAGAGTCTATTCCAGTGTCGAGCAGTTATCAGCCACTACTGCCCTACTGTTTGCTGCCTAAACGTGTTTCTTCCTCTCTGTACCCAACATCACCCTGGTAGTGACGTCATTTCTAGAACTTGGTGACTTTATGAGTTCACCTAAAGTCCAAAGGAGAGCAAGCCTTGTTCCACACACCAGGAGCCCGTGCTGCCTCTGCCCAGAGTTGGGACTCTTGTGTGTCACTCTTGGGAGGCGGGTGGGGTGGGGGGGGACGTTCTGTAGATATGTGCTGCCTGCAGAGCTTGAGTGGTAGCCTTGTCTAGTAATCCTAGTGTGCCTTTGGAAGGGAACAAAGAATGGAGGTGGGTAGGACCAGAGCAAGTTCTGTGAGCACGTAAACGTTTTAACACAGTGGGAGGTTTTTTTCTTTTTCACAAAGATGTGTGTGTGTATAACTTTACATACAATGTATAAAGTTATATTTAATGAAAATCACACAAAATGTAAAGGAGTATATATTTATAGAACATGCATATATACTTTATAAGGAAGATTGCCTTTAAAAATCTCTGGATGGATAGACAGACAGAGGCAGCTCACATGCTCATCCATGTTGAGAGGCCTGTTCTTAATGAAAGCATGTCACAAACCACAAGTGACCCATCCACCTCAACCACAGTAATTGCTGCTGTTCTTAGTTTTACGCTAGCTCCCCTTTACCAAGCAGCTTCTCTAACAGTGATTATTGCCATTTCTAATATAAGAAACCGTTCCCTTTTGGGAGGCATTCAAAAGGCCAGTTTTCTCCTTATCTGTTAGAAAGCACAGAAAATGTTTTGTATAAAATTTGATTGCTAAGCGTTAACGGTGAAAGAGTGACCCTCCCCCCCTTATTTCTGGAGCATGTTTCAGGAACTCATTCATGTCCTGTCACTGAGGAAACGCGCCCACCTGAGAGACAGAGATGGAACTGCTGTCAGCTCTACTCCCTGTGGCCTTGGGCCCAATCACTGTGTGGAAACACAGGACAGCAAGGTGGCACTGGTGGTCCTGACATCCACTGACTTTCTATCTAACCTTTGAATAAGTCAGTGACACTTTCTGTGTCCCAGATTTCATACCTAGAATAATATTTACTCCACAAAAATACTTTTTCCCTGGTTCACTGGAATGAGAGTGTAAAAAAAATGGCAAATGTAATACAAAGTCTGAGAGCAGCTAATGGCCAAGAGGAAAGCAATAATGAGTTTGTTCAGTTTGACTTCTTTGAGGAGGAAAGCTTGTGTCTGTCAGACCGTCACACTGAGCTTGCTTCAGAACTCCTGAGTCCAGACACCTGTGTGCTCGTCTCTTCAGGAGCTGATGGCCTGGGGATGGGGCACCCTTTCCTCAGCTTCTGCTCAGGACTCAGCTGCTGGCTCTGTTCTCTTTTCTCTGGGACCCTGTCTCTCCTGCTCTTCAAGGGAGGGCGTTGTCCGTAACCTGTACCACACAGGCCACCAGTGATAGACTCCACTCAGCCACTTCTCTGGCACTCCAGGTGTCCCCAGTTGATCGTGCTGTTGGAAGTGCTGTCGTCGTGCCCTTGCTTGCCCACAGCATTCTTACCTCACATGGAACCCAGAGATCTCTAAGGAGATGGCTAGGACCCCGCCCATGGTTAGTTCACAGCCAGTAGACACTGCAGTTAAGCTCTCCATCTGGAGCTCTCCCACTCAGTTACTGAACACTTACCAAGCAGCCGCCTTGGACCAGACTTACCCCGTCCATTGGAGGCTGACGGTGAGTCACACAGGTTCCTGCCCTCGGGGGGCCCGGGACTCTCATTGTGACAGACGTATGAGCCAGTGCTCTGAGAATCCAGTGTGATCCATGTCATCCCCAAGGCAGGGAGGGAGAATTTTTCCTGGGATGAAACAGACTATCTGCAGTGGCAACGAGAAAACCTTGGAGGGGCCCAAGATGGCTTGAAGACTCATTAGGAGCCTATGGCCAGTCTTGGTGGACCCTTGAGTCAAGGTAGGGTCCATGAGTGTGGAGAGGGATAAGAGGTCGTTTAGTGGGTGTCCAGGCATTCACAGGCAGTTTGGGCTTGGGTGTCATGCCATTTAAGGACAGAAAATATAGGAGGAGTTACTAGTGTGGGAGAAATGGAGTTTATTTTGACAGGTTGAATCTGAGGTGCCTGTGGGATACCCAGGCAGAAATGGCAAGTCTAGGGGCCAGCCTGGTGGTGTAGTGGTTGAAGTTTGCACTCTCCGCTTCAGTGGCCCAGTGTTCATGGGTTTGGATACCAGGGGCAGACCTACACACCGCTCATCAAGCCATGCTGTGGTGGCATCCCACATACAAAATAGAGGAAGATTGACAACAGATATACACTCAGAGCCAATCTTCCTCACCAAAACAAAAAAGAAAGAAAGAAAGAAAGATATGGTAAGTCTATAATCCACAAGGGTTTGAAGGACTCAGTTGTGGGTCATCTGTGTATAAATGGTAGTTGGTACCTCCTGTGTACCCCTCCTTGAAGTGTGCATCAGGTGATAGGAGCTGAGGACAGACCCTGAGGAACACCAGAAGATATGGAGGGACTGCATGATGACAGAGGCTGAGCCTGCCCAGAGGGTCGGAGAGAGTGTTCGACGGAGGGAACCCTATCGGGTGCCATGGATGTGTCACACGTGAGGAAGACTGAACACCGCCCCCTGGAATTGGCGTTGGCAGGAAACTGGTAGCCATGATGAGAAGGGTTTCAGGGGACTGGGAGGGGACAAGAGCAGAAGCCCATCAATGGGGGAGTCTGAGTGGGTGATGAGACCATGGGGTGAGGATGTGTAGACTTCTCAAGATATTTGGTAGAAAAGGAAAAAGGAAGATTAGAATGGTCACTGGGCAGATTTTTCAACGTTCATCTTTAATATTGAAAATGTTTCCACATGCTTTTATTCACCATCCTTCTTTTCCAATGGACTCCCAAACTCTGAAGCTGAACTATTCTCTGAGCCTGGGAACCTGGCATGGAGAAAAGAGATACACACACACACACACACACACACACACAGAGGCAGTCAGGTGTCCTGTTCTGTGTTCCCACAGCTCCCTGTCCGGGCAGCATCCTAACACTCCTGAGCCCCAGGAACTGTCAGCATCTTAGGGTGAGGACTGTGTCGACTTTGTGTTAAGATCACCAATCCCTAACAGTGCCAGGCTCACGGTAGGGCTCAGCTGACGTTTGGGAAATGACAAGAGAGGGAATGGAATGAAGTAGATGCAGGAGCCCTGTCTACTGTGTGAGAAGCCCATATTCTTCTCACACACGGGGAAGAACGGGGCCACAGACAGTTGGTAAGTGCTGGGGACCCTTTGGCTGCTAAAGCTGTCTGCTCCAGATATTTGCATCTCGTTGCTGTTACAGGCCCCACAGAAGACTCTGCACCAGTCTTCCTCCATGACCTGAGAAAGCAAGGCCAGAAAAGGCTGACATGATTGGAAAGGTGCCCCTTCCTGCTTGTCCTCCCTGAGTTGTGCCCGCCCGAGCTGAGATGACCACATGGCAGTGGACCAGCCTTTCCAGTGCTGCACCTGAGCGCCTCAGCTCTGCGGCTTTGTCCTGGCACATAAGTTAATGGACAGCTTCCTTTTGCCTCTTTGTGTTTATAATGTGGGTGATGTGAGGATCGGTAGACCCTTGGGTTGATCCCCTATTTGTGTCAGCAGGGAGAATTTATCCCCACAGCTAGTCTCCATTCAGCTTCCTTCTCAACTTGGGACTCAGTGTTGAGTCTGGAATTCATTTTGCAGAGTCAGGAATGTAATCTGCAGGTCGTGGCACCAGCCGACAGGCTGGCACAGGCAGGGGCATTGCTAACTGGCTGTAAGTCCAGTGTTATCTTTGAGACAGTGGCTTGAAGTCTCTGGGGCAAACAAGACAAAACCAAAGCAAACTCTACATGATTCCTGAGAAGCTGTATTTCACGGCAAGTGTCCAACAGTATTCGTCATGTTTATGGTTTCCTTTGTGGTATGGTTGCCCCAGTAAAAGAGGAAGATAAGATTTGAACTTGGGGCAAGTGTATGTTTCCTGTTTGAAGGAGTTCAGCATTCTCCATAACCAAAACCCCCTCCCCCACCACGGAGTAACTCTAGAAGCCTTCTTGCACATGACAAGAACAGGCACGGGTTTGGTGGTGGTTGACAGTGTCACAGGCATGCACATGCTCACCTCAGCGGTAGCCGCCACATGGAAGGACATGACAGCCTGCCTGTGGTCACCCAGATAGGCCTGCCAGCTCTGCCTGCCCAGCCCCTCTGTCTGGGAGCGTCGTCCTTCTGTCTCCTGTCCTCCCGGCTCAGTCAGGGCAGGATGAGGAGGTCGGAGCCCCCACGCCCCGGGTGCAGGTTGGGTGGTTGGCAGGAACTGGAGGACCTCGAAGCAGGGGTCCCCCAGTTGGCACGTAGTGGGGTCAGGAAAGGTGGCAGAGTCAAGCCATCTGCCCTGTCCCATTAGGTCACCAGGTCCAAGTCAAAGGACCCGTCACATGACGGCCTCAGGCACTGGTCCGGGCAGCGGGGAGCCCATGCCTGATCAGGAGTGCCGACCCTGCAGCAGGTCTGCCCACAGCTGCAGTCATCCCTCTACCGCCAGACCCACCAGGCTCAGGAGGCAGGCGGTGGGCGATCTGAGCCCTCCTCGGGAAAGGGAAAATGGACTCTCTCCCCTCAAATAGGCCGGACATGACCCTGGCCAGGAGCAAGACAGGTCTGGGGGCTGCTTAGCATTTCACTCCCTCCTGAGCCCTGGCTGCCCTCCAGGCGAAGGCCCACTTCAGGCTCTGCTCCCGACCCCTGAACAGAGCTGTTTCCCTACCCGGTCGGTGGGGCTGCTGGCCTTTTGCTCCCTGGAGGTGAAACCCGCCTGTCCAAGGCTGCTGTCCTCGGGTGTCCTTTTTCTAATTAATTGATTGGACAGTCTGGGAGCAGAAATGATCACATCGCACGTGCTTGTGTTCCTTGACATCACCAAGCAGTTTTTCTTGGTAAGCGAGGATCCCAGGGATGGGCTGGTACTCATGCTTCAGGCTTGTAAAATTATGTCCTTGCTATTCTGGGCTCTCAGAAGATTAAACACTTCTCTGGTAATCAGGGCCCTGATTGTAGTGTCCTTCCTGGGTCCTGGGGAGAGGTTTGCTGCTTAAGCCCCGGGGCGGCCCTGGGGCTGAGGGCCGGGGCCCCCCCTCCCATGCCAGGAAAGCGCCCCCAGGCCCAGACTTGCAGCACAAGCCTCTGAGCCCGTTCTGCGCCTCTGTGATCGTCTGGCACATAGATAAATGTCGATCAGAATCAACTTTCATTCCTTTTTCTAATAGATAATGCCCACTATATGAAACTATGTATACAGAAGGACCCAATTTTATTATAAAATATATAAAGTCAGGTATATATTTTATACATTATAGTGTACAAATGTATGATACATATTTCTGTCTAGAATGATCCTTCTAAAACACGTCACTCTCCTGCTCAAAACCTTCCCTGATTTCCCGTCTCATTTAGAAGAAATTCTTCCCCCCACCCCGCCCCGGCCCACAGGCCTCCCCGCTCCACCTGCCTGGCTCCTTGGATCCCATTTCCGGCCCCTCGCCCGTCGCCTCCCTGTGCTCCCTCGGGCATCCTTGCTGCTCCTCAGACACTCTGGGCACCCCGCCCTGATGCCTTTGCCCTTGCTGTGCCCTCTGCCGGGTGCACTCCTTCCCGGATCCTCATGCCCCCACTTCCTGGGGCCCCCATCCAGGGTCAGCCCTCAGAGAGCCACCCTCTCAGCAGCCGGCCTGCACCTCAGACCCTGGCAGGACGGATGTTCATCTCACAGAGGCTGTACACCCCCTGAGGGAGCCGTAAAGGCCCTTCTCACCGTGTCCCCGTGCCTGGCCCAGTGCCTGGCAAGTCAGAGCCCTCAGCACATGCTTATTAATTTAAGAAAGCAGCACAGGATGCGGTCACAGACACTGACCTGCAGCTTTACAAATACTAACATCGCCACAGCTACTTATTAAGGCAGGTACTGTTGTTACTCTCATTTTATCCACAGGGAAACTGAGGCATAGAGGGGCTGTTTACCCAAGGTCACACAGCAGTGCCAGAATTTGAATCCCACTGTCTGTCCTAGAGTCTGTGCTTTCAACCACTGCCCTGTACTGCCTGTGCTGTGGGCTGAGCAGAGGTGTGACTGAGCAGGGTCCTTCACCCAAAACGAATCACCCCCAGGACCGGAAGCCACCACACACCCCCTGCCGCCACACCACCTCTGAAGTGTGTGAGTGTGAGCGATGGAAGCACGTCTCATAGGAGGCACGCAGGCAGCCAGGGAGGAGGCGTCCAAGACCGTGTCAGTGCTCATCTCTCCACAGTGGGATCTTCTCCTCTCTATACATATCTGTATTTTCCAAGTTTTCTACCTGGGCTCATATTAGAATGATAACATTAAAATGTTTGCTTTTCAAAGAACCTTCTGATGAAGGGCCAGCAGCCGCAAGTCCTGCCGGAGAGGGGAGGCATCGAGGCAGGCCACCCGTTCCTTACCCTAATGCAGGTCTTCTCCCTCTGACTGTCCAGGACATCATCGAGGGGGGCAACCTGCGCATCCCGCTCCAGGAACTGCACCAGATGATCCTGACTCCCATCAAGGCCTACAGCTCCCCGAGTGCCACCCCCGAGGCACGCCACCGGGAGACCCGGGCCTCGCTCATGGGCCCCGAGAGCCAGAGCCCCGACTGCAAAGACAGTGCCGTGGCCACTGGCGCCACCGCCACCACCTCAGCTGGGGCCAGCGGCGGGCTCCAGCCACACCCGCTGAGCAGCTGTGAGGGGGAGCTGGCCGTCGCTCCCCTGCCGGAGGGGGATCTCCCCGGGCAGTTCACACGTGTCATGGGGAAAGGTACAGCCTGATTCTCCCGCCCCCCCTTTTCTTCTCTCCACACCATTAACCAGAGCTGCCAGTGCCTGCGGGGCTCCCCATGTGTGGATAAGCTGTCTGCCAGAGTGGATGTCATTAGCCCACTGTACAGAGGAGGAAAGTACGGTGCAGAGGGGTCCAGGCGTTTGGGTCTGAACTCGGATCTCTCTGACCCCAGAAAGCCTCTTCCTTGGCTTTGTCTCCTTCCTCTCCCACTCCTTCAGACCAGGGTGCCCCGGGCCCTCCTGGTAGAGCACTCACTGGGCCTTTGGACCTCAGGCTAAAGTCCATCCTTACCACGGACCACTCCAGGTCCCACAGCCAGGCTGCGTGCGTGCTGTCGGACAGGACAGAATTCCCGTGCGTCGTCTGGGAAAGAGTGTCCTTTCCACCTGGCCCGCCCTGTGCCCCGGGTCAGAGCTTTATCCACATGTCCTTGACGATGTCCAGTGCTAGAATAATTTGTGTTTATGGGATGTTTTGCTAAAAATCTTGATTATTTAAAAAATGTAGTGAATGCCAGTACTTTTCCTTTGGGAAAGGGAAACATTTTTTTCTTTATTGTACAATATTTCAAATCATTTTAAAGACCCAAGTTTTTACCAAAAGAAATGGACACTTGAGTCTTGAAACTCCCCATGGTACATAACCTAAAAAGGACAAATCCATAGAAATCTGGTGCAGAGGAGATGACGTGTACCATCCCTTGGAGCTGAAATGCCAGCAGCCTGATGGCCAGGCCACCCTGGTCCATGGCCTCCTCTCATTCACCTCCTCGCTCCCCCACCCCCAGCTGGGCTTTCCGCTCTGTGACCCTCTGGGTGAAGATATCCATGGGAGTGGTTGCCCCCCTTCCATGTGATGAGACCCATGGTGGGCTCACCCCTCAGAAGACCCACACTCCTCTGGCACGGCCTTTCTTTAAAGTTTAACTACTTTCAAATAAATTACAAAATAAATTCATTCTCAACATAAAAAAATCAAAACTAAACAAAATGGCAGAAGGTAAAAAATAGACCCCTACCCCAAGCCACACCATCTTCCTCCCCAGAGGTGACCACTAGAAACAAGTTTGGACTACCCCTTCAAAAGTTTCTAATCATATACATGCACGTGAGTATCCTTTCACACTCAAAAAGGTCTTGTTTACATGTTTTTTTTACATTACATACTTTGAATATTTCTATCAATATAATGGCACTACCTTGTTCTTTTTAAGGTTGCATACTATTCCACTGTTTGCATAAACCATAATTTATTTAGCAGGGCCCCAATTAATGGACATCAAGGTGGTATCCAAGCCTTTGTTGTTAGAAACAATGCTATACTGCAATCTGTCTGCAAGGACATGGTATGAATGGGGGTCTGTGACAGGCTGGTTCCAAAGGATCAGGGAAGTCTAATGCCCAGGCTTCAAGCTTGTGCTACTTGAGCACAAGGCATTTTCACTTCTACTTGATGTCTTTTGTGCAACAATCTCCACTGTGGCTTTCTAAACATTACCATCAAAATCAGAGCACCGAGACCTCCAGGATAACAGTAGAATGGGCTACACCAATGTGCCATGAGAAATCCAGTGGGGATGTGCTCTGCCCGCAGACTAACTTTGCTGTGTCTCTGTTAGCACTTACTTGAGTGTGCAGGCAAACCTGTGTGTGTATAGATGCATGTGCGCTTTTGAGAAAACAACCCTCCAGGGTCTGAGTAGCAGGCTTCCCGCTCGTGTGCGCGCCCACACACCTTGCATCCTAAAAGATGCGTCAGCCTCATTTCTCCAAACAAGGTACCAGTTCATTCATAAAATTATGGAGACAGCTCTCTGATAACGTCAGTGGTCTTGACTGTTTTTGAATTTCCTCTCAAAAGGAGCGTCTTTCAAAGATAGAGCTCAGGACACTGCTGCGTTCTTCTCTCCCAGAATGTCTGTCAGGCTGGATCGCGGAAGGCTTAATATAGAATGGCATGCCTGGAATGAACCGAAGGGGCTTCTCGAGGCGAGGGCTCCCGTGGTGACCGAGCCTTTGACTTCCGTGGAATGAGGAACCTCCTGGCCTTTTTTTGTGACCCTTACGTAAAGCCACAGGCCACATACTTCTCAAAATACTGGTCCTGAAAGAAAATCAGAGGCAGATCTCAGAGGTTAAAATGAGCGTGCATTTTTCTAATTCATCTCCCTTTTTTTTTTAAATTCACAGTGTGCACACAGCTCTTGGTCTCCAGACCTGATGAGGAGAATATAAGTTCTTATTTACAGCTCATAGACAAATGTCTAATTCATGAGGTGAGTAGTGACAGGTTTCACAAAACTTTTTCTCATTGCTTAGAAATGGTTCTCAGAGCGTCTGTGATGTGATCATTTGGGTTTCTGACAGCTTGTTCTTGAGGGGGGGACGGTCACGAATAGTAATTCAGGCAGAACTCAGCTATGGTGGCTTCAACCCTAAACACAGCTTGTATATTACTTTGGTGTCCAAAGATTCTTTAGACTGAGTTCTGATGTGAGGGTGAAAGCCTGAGAGAAACTTCTGACTCCAGAAGAATTCCTGAGTGACCACCCTGGGTGGTTAACACACAGCCCTGCCCTCTAGCCCTTGGCATTGTCAAGTATGTTTAAAATTTTGTGTTGAAACATTTTGCCTTTTGGCTCAGGGAAATTTGAGGGAGAAAGAAAGAGAGGGTACGCAACATGCGTGTTTGTGTGTATGTTGTGTGTGGTTTGATGGCTGTTCCACTGTTTTGATTTGTGATTTTTATTGGAATTGTATTTAGCCATATGTCCTTTTGAAGGACTAGGCAGGCTGGAGCTGTGCCTCCCAGGCTCTCAGAGAGTGCACCATCTTCACCTCGAGCAATGGCATGGATGGGCTGGGACAGCCCTATACCCTGGTGGCTGCCCCGAGGGACACGTGCGGGCAGGGTTGTGCCTCAAATCTAGGACTCCAGTGGCTTCTTGTGTGCAATACCCCCCCACCCCCCCACAAAGAGATACAGAGACGAGGTCTAGGTTTCAGAAAACTTAGGACCCAATAAACCTAGGGTCCCGGGGTCTTTTTGTGGGATTTTGACATGAGAGTAAGATGGTAAAGGCCTCCAGGTCTCCTCACCTTGGCCGTGTTGGCATCCACAACCCCAGGAGTCCAGTGGGTCCCAGTGAAGGGAGACAGTCTGCACAGAGGTCTGGCCTCACCCACCCTCCCAGCTCCCTCATAGGCATGTCTGCTGCTGACGGGCTGGCTCGGTTCTTAGCCCTCCACCCTCCTGCAGCCTGACTCTGCCCGCCCTCCCCCAGGTGGACAGTCTCCCTCTGGGTGTCCAGCACAGCCACCTCTCCCCTATCCTCTAAACCCTCATTTTTGCTATTTCCTCTCACAGTAGCTGAATTCTTGTGTGTCCCTTCTACCAATCGTAGACTAACCTTTCCTGTTTCCAGTCCGGACGCTGCCCTTGTCTTGACCAGCAAAAAGTGACAACAGAAGAGAAGGCAAGAGTACATTGACGAATTCTAGAACTCATTCATCCCGTAGATATTTATCAAGTGCCTAGGCCCTGTCCCTGGCTAGGTAGCCTCTGGTGTGGAGTGGTGGGTGAGACGAAAGGAAACAGGGCATCACATATGTAATGACACAGCCTCTGAGAGGGCCGTCCCACGTGCCACGGAGCCCCGAGGGAGCGGCACTGCCTCCCGGGAGCTGCCTCCACGCTAGAGCTGAAGGCCAGCTGGAGCCTAGGAGGGAAGGCGGGCGGCGGGGGGGCGCTCTGTCTTGCTGGGGAGAAAGACGCCTGCAGTGGGTTTCAGGGCGCTGCACAGGGGAGGATTTAGACATCTGAGAAAGCAAATCGGAGCTCCGCTCCCTCTCCCACGCCTGCTCTCACTCTGGGCCTTCAAGAGCTGGGAGGACAGAAGCTTCCACCTCGCCTCGGGCTGCTGAGCCCCCGAGACAGAACACACGGCCTCCGCCAGCCCTGGAGCTTTGGCCTGTGGCTTCTCGCATTCCTGCCCTCTCTGAGCACCCCAGCTCTCCCTCCAGTTTTCTCTTTCTTTCCCCTTTTCCTCCCTGGCGGCCCCAAGTGATTCAATGTGAGGATGGCGCCCTGCTGGCAGGGGCCCGGCTGCTTGGGGGCCAGGGGCTCTCGCAAATGGGCATCATGCAGGGAGGAGCTCGTGCCGTGTCTGCTTGCCTGAGTTCATGTCAGGATGGAGGGGCCTGCGCTCTGCTTTGGAAAGGAAAGTGTTGTTCAAGACTTTATTATTTTAGTTCGAAAAGGAGGAAACGCGTCTGAATAATTTTCCACAGCCTCGGGTTATTCTGTGTGCAGCACACACCCTCCCCGTGAGGCCCCGCAGAGGCGCACGGTCTCCGTCCTGGCTGAAGGTTGGCCTGGGCCGGGAGAGACAGGACTCCCTTTCACAGCCTGAGCGTGCTGTTCTTTAGCCGACTCGAAGGGGAGGGTGTTGACTGAGCCCAGACGCCTTCCTTCCTTCCAGAGGTGGAGGGGCTGACTCCCTAAAGCAGGGAACAGACAGGCGGGGAAGTCTGCGTTTTGTATCTGAGACCAACTGCTTTGTCTCCTGGATTATAATCCCAGGCTACCTGCCTCACCATCTTGAGAAGGTTCTGGAAAGATGAGCTCTTGCCCCCTTTATGAGCCTTTAATCCAACCACAAAAGCTGTAGGACACATCTTCCTCCAGATAGACTTATTGGTTTTGGCCTGACGGGGACAGAGGACTATGGGAGTGGCTGCCTGGCTGTGTCTGAGCAAGCTGTAGTGTGGAATCTTCCCTCCCCTCCAGCCCCTGAGGAAGCTGCTGCACCGTAGCCCAGAGCTGCTAGTGGAGGGGCCGAGGTGAGATATCAGCCCTTCCAGCCAAGAGCAGAGCTCCCACCACAGACTGCTACTCTGCGGGCGCACCCAGGAACCAGCTTTCAGAAATCACTCGGAGCCAGCCATGACCTAGCTGCTGCCCGAGCTTCCCAGCTGCAGCTTCCTGGCCTGCAAAGAACCGGCTGCCACACTCGCTCAGCGCTGCACCCCAGAGCTAAATGAGCCTGATGCTCCCGTGTCGAGTGAATGAGCTGCCCTCTGGGGTGGGGGGCAGGAGGGGAGTAAACATCTCCACCTTTGGATGCTCTTTGCCACCATGGCAGATGTCATGTATGAACTGGTGTCCTTGGAAGCACTTTGAATGCACATCTGTAAAGTGAGCCATTCACTCCTTTGTCACTTGCAACTCAGGCCAGTTGTCCTTTGGGCTGGCGTCAGACCAGTTCAGTATTGTAGTGTTGAAACCTTGAAGTCCTTTCCTGGGGCTCAAGGTGATTGTTGAATACCAAGTGAGATGAACACTCATATACCACCACCAAAGGTTTGGTCTATGCCGCCGGAGGGAGGATCTGTGGGCAGCTCATGTTGAACCATTGCTGAGAGCTAGTCATGTTTAGAGTATTCTGAGTGCTTGTCACGTGTTATCTCGTTTAGTCCTTACATTGTCCCTTTGAGGGAGGGATTATTATCCTCAGTTTTTAGAAGGAATTGAGTCTCAGGAGAGGAACTTGCATGAGGGTGTACAGGTACTCAAGCCCTGCCCATATGCATCCAGAGCCCTCCTCTGACCACTGGGCTGGACCCTCCTTTCCAAGTCATCTTGACCAGCACACCTGCACCTTGTGTCCTCACTCAACGTTTGGCTGAATAAGCTGGTCAAAAGCAGAATCTGTCCATCCCTCTCTTTATTAGTCCAGCAGAAACGCATGCCTTTGCAGTTTTCAGAGGGACTCATGTAGAGTTGGACACTCACCGAGCATCACTAGCAAATGAGAGGGACCACGGAGGGATCCACATCTTCACCTTTTAGCCTTGAGACCATCCCACCACGTACCTTAATGGGGGGTCTGCACCTCTTTCTCCATGGAGCACTGAGTCCCTGGGTTGGTAGCCCTCCTTGATAAATATCCTTAATGGCATCTGGCTAAGGTCACCTAGGAGGAAGGGATTTGCAAATCAATTAGTTTTCTACAATACAACTAACATCTTTTTGCTTTTGTTCGCATAGCTCTCCTTTGTTTAGGTCCTTGAAGATTAAATGTCATCAGGAGAAAATTAAGCTGTCATTTTTTTCTCTGTTTCCTTCATGGGAAATAGTCATGTAGTCTGTTACTCTAAGTAATAGTTTATTGCTTCTTCAAGGATTTCATGCCTTATTGACAAAACTATGCAGTCAAATTTGATGGAGTTCCCACGGCATGTGGGCCACAGTGCCAGGCCCTTGCCAGGGCTCTGTACTGCAGGCGCAGTTTCCCCGTCTAGAGTACCACATGTCCATTTTCTGCACGCAGCAGAATTGCCAGGGCACCTGCTCCAAGCACAGGCTCCCTAGACTCCCCTCCAGGTCTGTTAATGGGGCTCCGGGTGTGGGGGAGCAGGGCCCGGAATCTGCCTTTAACAGTCTCCTTGGTGGGTTCTAATAGATCATGAATTTGAGATGCTCTGCTTTGGGAACTCATAACTCCCAGAAAGTCCTTCCCTGGGCCATGGTGGCCACAGGACACATGATACAGATGACAGTGTAAGCAAAATATCCCCCAAACACCCATTTTACTAGTCAAGACTTGAAAAGTAGTCAGATCTACCCATTTTCCTAAACTTTAAACAAAGTTTAGGTCAGGATAAGGGCATGGAGCCCCCTTAACTGGAGATTTCTCAACAAAGCCCTGAAACACAGAGACTATACTCCATTTTCTAAAGGCCCGCAGACCACTCCGGGGTGACCACACACCATCCAGTGGATTGATTTTTGGAGTAGTTTAGCATTTCCGTTGATTATGAAAATGCAGGGCCCTGCCAAAGCTTGAGTACTCAACAATCTGTTTTGCAATTCATTCTTGGTTAGTAAATAGAGTCCAGAGTGGAGACAGGAGGAAAGGGAAGGTGGGAATGGATCTGCCAGAAATGCACCCAAAAACGAGTGTTGTCAAAAGCTTAATGCGTGTACCTTCCCAGGCACCTCCAATGTCAAATAACTTGAATTTTCAGTACGGACAGCTCCTAGCTGCAACTGACTGCTGTTTGGACCAGGTTGGAAACAGACAGATGCAGAGACTCTGATGTTCCCCTATTAATTTCATGTTTCTCCCTCTAATGCCAGGCTGCGTCATCCATTAAAAAGTCGTGTTTGTTTTTGCAGGCATTTACAGAGACACAGAAAAAAAGGTTGTTGTCATGGAAACAGCAGGTGCAGAAGCTCTTCCGGTCTTTCCCTCGGAAAACCCTTCTAGACATATCAGGATATCGACAGCAGAGAAAGTATGTTGAGATTTCATTGTTTGCCACGCATGGTGATTCTGCAGGGTCTCATTTCCTGTTGGGATGCCCGGGTGCCTGGGGCAGGACTAGGGCAGGACATCATTCCTTGTTCAACAGGATGCCCTGTTGAACTGCAAATCACATTCCTTAAGCAGATGGGGTTGGGAAAAGGCTGTAGAGAGAGCATTCCCAGAGGAAGAGCTGAGTGTGATCTTCTGTAACTCAGTTTATATTGTCAAAATGACATCGGTATCAGTCCAGATGGGCACCAAGGGGAAAGTGGTGTGATTTAATGAATGCCAGCAAAATGCTTGGTGGTTTATCCACAAAAGGGGGCTCTGAAAGGACAAAAATGTGTTGTTCTATCAGCACCTTAAGTGGTAGTGTGATTTTTCTTTCTCCCTTCTAGCTGCAGACAAGCTAATTATAGTTGGTGGCAGGGTGAAGAGCCCAGTGCTAGTCTATTTTGGTCTGAGCTGCAATCTAAGAGTGGAGCAGTACCATTCTTGATTTTTCATAGTACTTCAGCTTCTTGGATGCAGTTAAATGAAGCCTGCTTGTACTTTGGAACTGTTACCTTAATCTGGTTTTAAATTGAGGAATCCAGTTGCATATTAAAGGTGAATTACAGTGGCAATGGGGGAGGAATTGCGGGGAGGGGTGGTGTTCAGCCTTGAACAATGACGGAGAGTTTCAGGGAGACAAGGGAACGATGATGCAACGTCCTGAGAAATCAACATTCTATTTTACATTTTTAAACATGAGCATATAAACAACAGTTTTTCACCTGTACCTATAAAGCTCTAAATTCATTTCTCAGTGCATATATAGAAGCTCTGTCTGTGTTGTTAAAATTTTTGGTATTTATTTGCATAAGTGTGCCTTAAAACATTACTGTTTTATATTATTTAAGGGAGATAAGGCCAGTTGGAATTTGTGAACAGTCTTCATTGAAGATTAATGTAAAAATTACAGTGTTATCATATTTCAGCATATATTAACATTGTTATTTATTAAACAAACATGTAGCACTTCCTATGCGTCAAGTGGTATCCAAGCACTTGAAGAATATTAATGCATTTAATCCTTGCAACAACCACATGAGGTAGAGGTGCTATTATTAACCTCAGTTTACAGAGGAGTTGGTAGGCAGAGGCATCCGGGATTTGGACCAGGCAGGTCAGCGCCAGCTGCAGAGTCAGTGTCTCAGCCTCTCTGGATACCAGGCAGCTTTCATGGTCTCCGGTGATGTATAGAAAAGACGATCAGGCAAAGCCACACTCTTTGTTGCCAGTTCCCTGGCCCCAAGCCCTCTGAGGTTGGCCTCCCTGGGTTGGGCTGCACTACCTGTGCACTCTGAGGATTCCTGGGGGCCCAGATGAAAGGCCAGGCCTGCTCCTCAGCCTCCTCCCCTGGAGCTACCCCCTTCCCAGGCTCTCTGTCTTCTTGTGAGGGCAGCAGTGCCTCTCCCAAGTGAGGAGGAGGTCCCAGACCCTTCTTGCAACACCGGGCCCTGGGAGACAAGTTCCAAGAGGAAGAAGGAATTTAGAGGTTGAAGATGAAGATGGAGCTTTTGAGCTCTTTGCTCCTCCTCCCAGAAGTGTCATCCCCCGCCTCTGTCTGCCCCGCTTTGTCCTTGGTCCGCGTCAGAGTTGCCCACTTAGAGTGGCGCAGGGGGCAGTGACCTTGACCTCTCTAGATTGTTATAAACTAGCGCTTGTATTGGGCTAACCCACGGTTTGGCAGATTGGAGTCCTGATGGACTGCTTTTTATTGATTCCGTAAGAATGAATTCAGTCATTGATCGTGGATGTTCAACTGGAAGTTGTTAAGCTTTAGAAAATAATTGTTCTCATAATTATTACCTCTGAGACCTTTTTATGCTATTAGTTTGCTTTGAAGACCTATTTCTCTGACATTACAAAGGTAACTGCAGCCCAGTCTCTGCTTGAATTATCACAAATCCCAAATTAATTGGTTCTTATTCATGTTAATTTATCAATCTTTTCACGCATTTCAAGGTAATGAAATCAGTTAGTTAGATTTAAGAAAGCAGAGAAAGAGAGACACAGATGAGCTGAGCAAGAGAATGAAAAATGAAAACTTGACTCATCACTTCATTCTCTCCCCAGAAAGAATGATTATTTCATTAAGCCTAGTGATCTTAAGTAACCTAAGTGTTATCTCTGGCTGCCAGCAGTGGCAGCCCTCAAGTCTGGCTTTGTAACACCAACTAAGGTCACCACAGTAGGGCCCCACCCTCATTAGAAAGATAGCCTGGCCAAATTCTACTCCCCATCCATCCTGTCCCCAACATGTTCTGGGCTCTACCCACTGGAGACAGCCCAGCTCCGTGAGTCCTGGCTTCAGGTGCTCCCACAGCCCTCACTCTCCAGTGACTAAGTGTCCCCTACCAGAATTCTCTGCTCACATTATATTGCTTAAGAAAATAGTCTTGCCTTCCTGGAAGCACAAATCAGTTTAGCATCAATCATTGACTATTGTATTTTGCATACGAAATAAGTTTTTAAAAATCCAACAGAAAAGGAAAACAAGCAAAAGAGCTCTCCACACTGAGTTAGGAGTGTCTTCGCAGAACACCGAATCATCTACCAGGTGGCCAAAATTCTGACTCCAGGAACCAAAGAACTAGTTTTCATAATTGCAGAAAAACAACCACTGACCCTTGTCTCCAGCTGTCATGCATCTCAGATAGTCCTTCCTCCAGAGGAGGTCTCTCCCATCACGAGGATGGCTCTACCCCTCCTGCTCTGAATTTCTTCTCTCAAACCAAAAATGTTGCCTTAGTAAAGGACGGGAGAGGGGTAAAAAGGGAGACAGGATGAGACAGACAGAGAGACCTAGACCCGTGAGCGCCCGCCTACCCCCGCGTGGAGATGAGCACCGGCCTGGAATCGGGAACCTTTTCCTTGACCACAGAAGCCTGGAAGTGGAGACAAGCCCAGAATCCAGCTGCAGCCAGCCCACTGTGGAGTTCTCTTCCCTGCCCCCTCTCTCCCTGGGAAATGGAGGCATTCTGGAGAGAAGAGAAACATTTTCCAAGATCAGCTGTGCCTATGGCTTAGCCGCCCCTCCTCCTACACACAGCCCTCTCTTTCTCAGGAAATGACTGCTTTGCAGCCCCCTTCATCCTCAGCTGCTCAGACGACGTCAGCCCGTCTCCCGGAGTCTCCTCGCTGGCTCCTTGCAGACCTCCCCTGTGTGGCTGGGAGAGCAGTCTGTTCCATCTTGTGGCCATTGGAGGTAAAGCATTTCGGCTTAAACGTCAGTGAATGACTAAAGCTGACTCTTCCTGGAAAGAATGTGCTGGTTCCTGCAGCCCTGCTGGCCTCTGCGCACCCGCGTAGAGCCTGCCGCGTGTTGGGGAGGACGAGTTCTTTGGCGCTGAGGTCACCGGACCGAAGGGAGCACGGCGTCTGAGTTCACTGCCAAGGGTCCCCAGCAGCCTCCTGCATGGACCCAGGCAAAGCACGTGACCTCCAGGGCTTTCTGCAGGAAGGGCCTGTAGAGTGGGGAGCAGTCAGGGCCCTAGGTCCAGAGCACTTGCAAACATCATCTTTGTCCCCATATCCCTCCTCTCAACCGGGAGTCAGAGCCCCAGACATGGGGTCATCTGGAGAGGCATCACGATGGCAGAGACTGACTCATTCGCTCATTCATTCGTTCAGCCTGCGTTTACTGTGCCAGGAGCTGATCCAGCCGTGGGCCATGCAGGATTGGTCAGGACAGATATCATCTTTTTTCTCATGGAGCTTACGTCCTACTGGGGCTCCCAGGCCATTTTCTCCAAGCGTGCTGCACAGACAGACGTCAGAAGCGGACTGTGGGATGAGGGAAGCAGCACTTCCCGTGGCTTGGCCACCTTCTTGCTGTGTGGCCTCCTGACGGCATGTGAGTGCTCAGGGCCTGGGACGCCGCATGGAGAAGACTGAAGAGCTCACTGGTTAACCTTCTGGGCTCATATGCCACCGCTGCCCCCTAATGGCTGTGTGACCTTCATGAAATTATTAGGCTCTCTGTTTTACTTCTCCAGCTGTACAAAGGGACAGAGCACCTCCCTCATGGGGTTGTCATGAGTACTGAATAATCAGTGTAGACGTCCCAGGGCGGTACACGTGATATTTGCTCTCAGGGAGTAGCTCTCATTTTAATCATAGCCCTTTCCTGGCATAGACCCCCACCCCCCTAGGCATCATAACTGTCACAATGTGAGCGGACCCCCAGGAGGCGTCCTGCTGGCAGCCCGGGGGCAGGCAGGGCTGAGGGTGGCTCACAGTACCTCGGTTCTGCTCTGTTCCCCTGCCAGCCGCGGCTTCGGGCAGTCCAACTCCCTCCCGACGGCCGGCTCTGTGGGTGGCGGCATGGGCAGACGGAACCCACGCCAGTACCAGATCCCCTCGCGGAGCATGCCTTCCGCCCGCATCGGCCTCCTGGGCACCAGTGGATTCGTCAGCTCCACCCCGCGCAGCACCGCAGCCAACCCCACCATCATGAAGCAAGGAAGACAGGTTTGTTGCACCCCAGGGAGGAGGATGGGCAGCCAAGTGCAGGGCCTGAGGCTTCAGGAAGTCCCCTGATGACCCCAAGGTGAGGGGAGAGGCCGAGGGGGCCTAAAGTGAGGGAGAGCTGTCCTTGTGCTCAGAGGTGACCAGCGTTGTTTCTCTGGGGCTGCACCTGGCTTCTGGGGCATTTGCTTAGGATGCCCCACGACTGCTTTAATCTTGGGGGCCCTGCACATGGGGGCCTTGAGGAAGAAAGGCAAGACCTATTTCTTATTTGCCTTGATCTGTGACCTGCCCCAGCAGATCTCACCGTCTCCCAGCTCTGGCTGCCAGGGGAGCCTGAGCATTTGTGGAGCTTTCCTAGCCTTTTATCCGAGGCAAAGAGCTCCTTTGCCATGCTCCCAGCTGTGGCAGAGAATCCACAGGAAGGAGCCTGGGAGAGGCTGTCAGAGGGAGGATGAAACATTCTCAGCCAGTCAAGGCCAGCTGCCCGGGGGTTGTCCCTGTGTGATTTAGAACCCCACTCGTCCTCCCCAACCCACCTGACACCTTCCACTGGTGAGCCCAAGCACTGGGGGCCCCGCAGCATTGGGGGCTCCGTAGGATTGGGGGCCCCGCAGCACTGGGGGCTCTATAGGATTGGGGGCCTGCAGCACTGGTGGCTCCGTAGGATTGGGGACCCCGCAGCACTGGGGGCTCTGCAGGCAGGGGCTGGGACTGGAGGGGCACAAGGGGGTCTGAGGTTCTGGGTTGTCAAGGGAAACTAAGCAATGACAGATTGGATTAAAAACAGGAAAACAGCTCCAGGCAAGACAGGCCGGGACCCCCTCCCCAGGGGAAGCAGCCCCAGATGGGAAAGCCCCGCTTTCGGACCATTGTGGGAAGCCCCCGGATTGGTTCAAGAGGAAGTCACTGCTAGGACCCCCGACTAGTAATAAACATGCAAGCCGAGTCGTGCCAGCTCGTTGCCAGCTGAGATCTTTTTTTTCTCCTTCTTGCTTTGTAGTAAATTGTAAGAATCTCAAAAAGAAAATCAAATGAGAACCCTGAAATAGTCTGTGCTCTTCACTGCGAACATTTATAGAAGTCCCCCCATTTCCAAGAAAAGTGACAGGAAAAGCAAAGGCAACAAAGGAGCAAGAAGAGCTTGGAGACAGCGAGGGAGATGGGTGTCCAGGCGGAGCTGCAGCTCAGAGCAGGGCCGGGCTGGAGTGGGCGGGGGCCGTGATGGAATGGGGGACTAAAGCCCCTCTCTGCAGATATGCAGATAGGCAGCACTGGCCTGCAAGCCCTCTTCCAGAAGTTAGCAGAGAGTCCTCAGGGGTGTCTGCCTCCTGAATTCTGGCAGGGGCCCTGCTCCCACTCCCACCCCCACCCCATGTGTCTGGACTAACTGGTTCCCCCTTGGTGTTTCTCACTAGAACCTCTGGTTTGCCAACCCCGGGGGCAGCAACAGCATGCCAAGCCGCAGCCACAGCTCAGTGCAGAGGACCCGCTCGCTGCCCGTGCACACTTCTCCGCAGAGCATGCTGATGTTCCAGCAGCCAGGTAGGCCCGCGCGCCTCACCGCCCCCTCCCCTAGACAGAGGGGAAGCCAGGATGCCAAAACAGATGCCCCGGCGAACCCAGCCGGAAAGTGCTTAGGCTCAGCTGTGGCCACGCATTCCTTTGAGCTTATAGAAGCCTTTCCTTTTTTAAACTGTGCCTTGCCAGTGTGCATAGCGGCAGGTTGGCTGGGGGCCAGCACATGGAGCCCCCAGAGTCAATTGCAATCTGATGGGGGATATTTTTGATACTAGTCATATTTCTACATTGGTTAAACCAGAGATATCCCTGGAGGGCTTTTGGGGGGAGGTGGGAAGGGTTCCCTGTGTAGTGTATGTGTGTGGTGGTTGTGTATGTGGGGGGATATGTAGAGAGTGAGACAGAGAAAGAGAAAACTTGACGATGTTGACGCTGAGAGACCCGCCCCTGGTTTAAGAGGCCTTGCAGACATGGCTGTGGGACCAGTCATCTTTCCTTGGTTAAAGAGCAGCTCAGTGCACCTCCAGTCCACCTCTCCTTTCAGCACGCCTCCTGACACAGAGTAGCCAGAATTACATGCTGCCAACCAATGCTCGCACCCTTTGCCTAGACAGACGGTAACCTCTTAGACTCCACAAGTAGTACAAGGCCACGCAAGCCATCACCACGGCAACTGAGATGACCTTCTAGGTGGGTAAAGCAGACATGTGTTGTACCTGTAGGAAAATGCCCACCCTGGAGAGTAGACGCACTCTGGACACGTCTTACCAGAGTTTAAGGAAGGAAAATGTCACTGTGGCCTGGGGGGTGCAAGGAAGCTTCTCGGAATTAAGCTGAGCTTCAAGGGACAGAGCGGGGAGAACTGGAAAGAGGAGAGCGGAGCTGTAGGAAGCAACACTGCAGAGGGCCTCAGTGCGTCCCAGCTGTGGCCGGGCCCAAGGGTCGGGCTGCAGAAGCAGCTCATAGACCAAGGGAGCTGGGAAGATGGCGGCCAGTGGCAGGGACTCCGAATCCAAGGCCAAGGAGCTCAGACCTGGCCACTCTCAGTGGGGAATCTGTGGAAGATTTTGAGCTGAGGGGTCAGGCAGGAGTGTGCACAGAGGAGGGAGAGGAGGCAGGATGGAGGTTGGGGCCCACGGAGGACGGGGAGGACACTGACTGCAAGGAGCTGCCGCCACAAGGTAAAGTGTATCCAGAAAGGAGAGGTCATCTGCACGTCCAGATGCTTGTTTAAAGTTGCCTCTTGACTTCTAGAACCTTCCTATTGCACACTTTGTTTTAAAGCTCCTTTTCTCCAGTTTGATACTTATAGCTGTTTTTCTTCCTGGGAAGAAATACTCAATGAAATTTGGGGGTTGCAGAGGCCTTCTCCCTTGGTAGTTCCAGCCTCTGTTTTCATGCAGAATTATGTGTAATCCATTCCCAATAAAAACAGAATCTGGACAAGATTTGAAGACGTCCTGGGCACGAGGAGCTCGTTCACCTTGAATGAACATTGCACCCTGACCTCGGTCCCGGGCCTGTAGCCCAGCACCTGGAGCCTCACAGGGCCCAGCACAGCTGACTGCTCTCCTTCAGTCCTAGCACGTCTGCAGCCTTCTCTCTTCTCTCTAACCTCTTTTTCCCTTCCTGCAGCTCTCTGCAAGTCCTCAGTCCTCCTTGTTCTTGCCGTACCTTCCCCACGGTCTCCGTCTCCGTTGAGAACGCCAGGCCTGGGGAAAAGCCGGCCATACCCGGGAGGAGGGCCGCTGGGCCTGTTGACACAGGTCCTCCCTCCGCTCCTGTGTTTCCCCTCCGCAGTCCACAGCAGCACTGCGTGGTGGCCTCATGCCCAGCACAGCTATGACCCAAAGGTCATTTCCACCCTCTTCCCAGGAAGCCTCTTGTTCCCAAAGTTAAAGAATCAAGTAATACAGAAGGGCCCATGAGGAAAAGTGACTGTCCCCTCTGCTCCCCTCCCAGAGGCAACCTCTCACCACTGCTCTTGGTTTTCCTGGTAGTTCCATGCAAGTGTCTAAATAATGTTCTTTGTGTACGGGACTCAGAACTCTGAGACGCTCGAGGTTCGTTCGTTGGTTTGTTTTTATTTAGCCTCTGCCCAAGATTAGGAACCCGCTTTCAGCAGGGCCCTGGCGAAGGGCAGCGCTTCCGAAGGCAGCCACCGCTCCGGCACGGGGCTGGTCCACACTTCCTCGTTGCCGGCACCCTGGCGAGCGCTCAGCAGTGGCCGCTCCTAGTCCTGCCCGGCACGCTTGGCCCATGCTGGGGGGCTCTTCCTGGGACCTGGTCGTGAAGGGCAAGGCCGAGCACAGCCATGGCCAGGCTCCCTGGCGGAGGGAACCTGGCGCCGTGGGTCTCGACCACAGGCGCAAGGAGGCCCCACGCAGGCTGCCCGAGGCTGGAGGGCATCCCGGGCCCCTGCAGAGCAGGCATTGGTGTTTAAGGCCTCGAGTTGCGTCAGAACTCTTCCTTCCTCCTGAGGAGGCAGCCTGTTCCCAGGGCAGCCTCTCGAATGGCCACCACCGGCCCAGACGGAGGCTCATCCTCGAGAGCCAGGGTCTCCTAGAGGTGGGCTGGGCTCGTCTCCTCCGCAGATGGCCCTTCCACTCAGGCCCGCACATCCTGGTCTGCTGGGCAGGCGTCGGGGGTCTGCTGGCCAGTGGGCAGGACTAGACTCTAGGGATCCCATCAGGGAGGCAGGAAGCGGCTTTCCTCTTCACACGAGCAGTAGTGATGCTGACACAAAATGGAATAGAGATGTGTGGCTGACCCAAAAGTGCGTCCTGAGAAAGCTGTGCTACATATGATGTGGCGTTTCCTCCCGGCCATCCAGAGCATCCATCTGAAACCACGTGGGCAAACTTTGAAGACCACAGTGCAGTTCGCAGGAAGCTGTGATTCCATTAACTTAAAATAATTCCATGAAGATGATGGAAGACTCTACATGTCACCAAAGAACACAGGAAAGCCTGGCAGCCTGCCAGCTATGTCTCAGCTGACCAGTCACCTCTCTGGATTTGCAAGCTGCTTCCTCCTTCCCTGGGTCTGCAGATTTGTGGGGCCTGGGGACCGTGTCGGGGTGGATTTCCCTGTACTCTCACATGGACAGGCCATAGATGTCTCCCAGGACAAGCCAGGAGAGCCCCCGGGTGATTGTCGCCTCCTGCTGGGCTCTGGATGAGTGAGAAACACTAAGCTGGTCCTCCCAGAGCCAGGGGGACAACGGTCTAATACACTCACTAGGGAGGTGACAAGCTCAAAACAAGGGTGGCGCCCAGTGAGAATGGTGGCGTTCCTCCGAGGGCCATATTAGTTTGGAAACTGCGTGCGGAATGATACCTTTTCTTGGAAGCAGATCTGCTCCTGTTGACCTGGGCTCAGCCACCCTTGGGATCTAGTCAAAGAGGATCTCATTGTGGCCCTAGGGTGACACTAGGAGGTCCTGGAGGCTCCTTGCCACCTGAAGGGCCTACCAAGGAAAGGGCAGAGGGCCAGAAGCAGGCTTCAAAGGGAAAGCATAGGGAAGGGTAGGCTGGCAGCCTCCCAGGGCTGCATTAGGGAGGTCTCATCCTTCCCTTGCATAAAACCAAGTGCAAACTGAGACAGCTCAGATGTGAGATGGATAAGACGCTGCCTTACATGGCAGCATTTCATGGTGTGACATGTCTGTTCACCACAGCAAACCTCCCCTATGCACTGGCTCACGATTGGAATTCTTCTACCATGAGAATGCTGCGTACCTGGGAGCACAGCACACAAGGCTGTCGTCATGCATTTCCTCCTTAGTGTGAGTGAGTTTCAGATTCCTTCCAGAGAACAACTGCTCTTAGAAAGAGTGGAGAGAAGAAGAGTGCCGTCAGTGCACGGGGTCCCTTAGGGGAATGGAAGGGGCTGCCAGGCAGAGGCACTGACCGAAATAGGGACCGACTTTAAGTACTTGATAAACATGTGCTGCCCTCCTTCTAGGAAGCGGAGGCAAACAGCCCTGCCTAGGACTGGCAGATCGTGGGCAGGGAGGGTGGTCACTGAATGCATCCCATCACAGCCAAGAACTCAACGGGCCTGTGTGCCTCTGCTTCTGAGACACACACATGGAGACCAGCTTGGGGCAAGAGGGTACAATATTGTCTTGTACCAAATTCTCCTTGTCATTTTTCCTGCACGTGTGGGACCAGGAGGATTTCCACAGCACTTGCCTCTGCAGGTTAGGAATGAGGCCACCAGAGAAAGGCTGTGTTCCCCACAGCGGATACGGGCGACTCATCGCTCACAGTCCTCTGTGCCCGCCGAGATATCTCACCTGCCGTGTCGGCTCATTTCCCTGCCCACACTGACGGCTTCTCCTTTTGTGACCACCTCACCCTTTCTTCTAGGCTGCCTTTCTTCCTTACTCCCCTCAGCACAGCACTCCAGCTCCCACTCCGCCATCGTCTGTCGCTCCCTCGCCAGCCCATCGTTCCTGATTTCTGTCCATCCAACCCTGCTTCTCACTTAATGGACTCAGAGTCTTCCTACTTATTCAGCAGGGTAGCCTCAGGACTCTGGCAAAGTGGGATTCTAAAGATTTCTCCTAGAGTGCCCTGACTTGACCTGATTCTAAAGTCCTACAGACATGACCTCTTGCCTCAGCTTCAGTGACTCGGAGAAAGCTGCAGAACTGCACCTAGGGCCACAGATGGGAGACTCCGCTGGGATGGCTGGTTTCTGCCAAGGAAAAGCTACTTGGGGGCCCCAGGTAGACCCTGCAGCAGCAACTTATTAGGGGTGGCAGCTGTCCCTTCCAGAATCTTCTTGACCCTGAGTCTGAGCACTAGGCTCTGCACTTGTGTGTGACTTCTGAAAGCCAGAATTAAGAAGCCTAGGCCCTGGGCAACCCACTAAACACTGGGACGGTCGGGTAGTGGGGGATTGCTAGTATTCAGAGATCACTGGGATGGTCTGGTCATGGGGGATTTCTAGTACTCAGAGATCACTGGGATGGTCAGGTAGTGGGGGATTTCTAGTACTCAGAGATCACTGGGATGGTCAGGTAGTGGGGGATGTCTAGTACTCAGAGATCACTGGGATGGTCAGGTAGTGGGGGATGTCTAGTACTCAGAGATCACTGGGATGGTCAGGTAGTGGGGGATGTCTAGTACTCAGAGATCACTGGGGTGACCTGCTAGTAGGGGGATTGCTAGTACTCAGAGATCACTGGGATGACCTGCTCATGGAGGCATTTCTAGTACTCAGAGATCACTGGGATGGTCAGGTAGTGGGGGATTTCTAGTACTCAGAGATCACTGGGATGACCTGCTCATGGAGGCATTTCTAGTACTCAGAGATCACTGGGATGACCTGCTCGTGGGGGCGTTTCTAGTACTCAGAGATCACTGGGAGGGTCTGCTAGTGGGGGATTTCTAGTACTCAGAGATCACTGGGACGGTCAGGTAGTGGGGGATTTCTAGTACTCAGAGATCACTGGGACGGTCAGGTAGTGGGGGATTTCTAGTACTCAGAGATCACTGGGACGGTCAGGTAGTGGGGGATTTCTAGTACTCAGAGATCACTGGGATGGTCCGGTAGTGGGAGATTGCGAGTACTCAGAGATCACTGGGATGACCTGCTCGTGGGGGTGTTTCTAGTACTCAGAGATCACTGGGAGGGTCTGATAGTGGGGGGATTTCTTGTACTCAGAGATGTCGTCTGAGCTAAGGAATGAGCCTGCTTTAAGCAACAGCAGAGAATCTCCGAGTCTTTCCTTTTTGCCTCACTGAAGATTCGAAACTACATCTGCCTGGCCAGTTACAGCTGGGGCCCCAGATGAACGCAGGGAGCCCTGTGGTCAGCAGCAGCCATAGCAGGAGCTGCCCAAGTGCCTCTCTGAGGCTTTAAGAGCTCTGCCCACCAAGCTACACGTGGCTGAGGGCTTCTCGGCTGAGATGGAAGCTGTTATCCATCCAGCTGGTCTCCCTCTGTCTTGTGTGTGGGGGAGATGCCACAGATCTGTTTTTATCAAATACACAATTAAAAAGTCACACTATTAGGAAACTCTGGAGTGTGAACATATGGGCTTCTCGCAAGACTAGAATTTCTCAGTGCCGCTCTGAGAGTGGTGGGGGTTACGACTCCCCGTTGCACCCGAGAGAAGAGCTGGAGGATCAAAAGCAAGCACGCCAACTTTCACCCTAAAAGAGCAGCCACGGAGGTTGGTGATTCTGGAGTGGAGAGCCCCGCCTTTTGCAGCCCCCTTTTTGGAACATGCAATCCCAGGCTTGGAAAATGGCTTTTTGCTGCGTGTTGGCAAGAAATCCTGCAGCTGAAACACTTCTCTCTCCAAATGTCGAGCATCTTTATTTATCCAAATCTCTCCACAGTGTTTGTTTAAAGGAGAGTGCTAGAGAGTAAACTAAATTTTACAATGAGCATATGGATGGCTATAATTGCTGAGGGTTTTTTTTTTTTTCATATTTGCTAACTAGCTATATATAAAATTGTGTTTCTATTTTACAGATTTCACACCCTGAAGGCTGCTAATTTTTGCATGCATATGATTTTCACATGAATGGATGAAAATACTAAAATACTCTTCTCTCTGGATTGTCTAATTGCTCCGACCCTACTCTGAGGGAAACAGTGGGTGGGGTGGGCGAGACCCTTCCTTTCTGCCTGGCTCCAGCTCCTAGAGGCCTGACTGGCCTCTGCCCTCTCAGGAGTTGGTGCAGGTGTCTTCCAGATCCATCGATGCCAGAACTTGGGTCAGAAAGAACCCTATCTGCTCCCCAGCACTTTTCATATTGATCCACTTGCCAACCTTTTCTTTGAGAATTTTAAGTAACGGAAACAACATCTGCCTCTGAATTAGCTGTAATGGGGACACAGACTGCAGAGACCTAAATGCATAGCTAACCAAGGGAAACAAATACTGTGGTTTAGCCATTGGTTTCAACTTCCTATCCCACCAAACCGCCAACTGCATTTTTAATGCCCTCCCCACTCTGGCCACAGTGCCCCCCGGGGAGACGCGAAGGAGCAAGGAAGTGGCCTGAGTCTGGGCCACAGCCCTTTCACCGCTTGACAGGTGGAAGAGCTGAGGCCAACAAAGGCTGCAGCTCCCCAGGGTCACCACGAAGACCACGGCGACGCTGGGAGCACCCAGGCACTCGGCACTGAGTCTTCTTCTGCTGCCCATGTAGGGGTTCAGATTCTCAGCTGTCAGATATCCTCCTAGTTCTTGCTCTGTCGTTTCCATCCCTCAGTGGACATGTGTGAGGTGTGCAGAAGGCCGTGGCCAGGTCTCCTGGAGACTCAGCAGTGTATGCAAGCACTGCTGCTGTCTGCAAGGTGCTTCCAGGCTCTTACGGATGTTCAGGAGCCCCACAGGGCGAGGGACAAGGGGGTGCTGACTGTGAGGGCCCAGCAGAGCAGAGGAGGAGGTCCAGGGCTGCATCCCACTCACAGGAGGCGGGGCTGGAGCCTGGAGAGAGAGGGAGGTCAGCTGGTAGAGGGCATCAAGGTTAGAATGCACACAGCACTGCCATGGGCAGTGGAACATGCAGAGCAGGCGCCTTGGCCCTTCCTTCTGAGCGCCTGGGGCTGAGAGGGTCAACTGGCACCCGCCTGCACTGCGGGCAAGCAGTGCCCCTGGAGTCAGCATTGTGGGCTCTTGTCTCAGCTCCCTGTTAGCCGGCAGACCTTGACGAGTCACTGAGCCTATCTGAGCCCCGCTTGGGAACGGGGCACCCAACACAGTCTTGGACTCAGAAGAGGCGCTTGCCGTGCTGTGGTTCCTGCGCCAGGCCCGGTTCTAGGCACAGGAACAGAGCCACGTCCTGCTCCAGTGAAGCAGACGCTCAATGCAGGAGGCAGCAGATAAATACATAATACGTCAGCTGTTGGTGACAGCTACGAAGAAAGAGAAAGCAGAGGAAAGGCATGGGGGAGAGGTTCTGTTCACATACAGTGAACAGAAAGTCCTTTATAAGGAGACAGTAGAGCCAGAGACATGCAGGCAGGGAGAGAGCAAGCCATGGAAACGTCTAGGGACCAGCATTCTGGACAGAGGGAGCAGCAGTGCAAAGGCCCTAGGGTAGCAGAGGCCCTGGGATAGAGTGAAGGGAGGGCACAGCTGTACAAGGACAGAGACGTAGCAAGAGGCCAGATCATGTGGGGCCTTTGCAGACCATGGCAGGGGTGGCTTTTACTCTGATGGGAAGCTGCTGGAGGGTTCTGAGCAGAGGGCTGACAGACTATGACTATGACCAGCTATTTTTAGTCACTGGGTTTTCTTCCAGCTACCCATGTTCACAGCAGCCTCTGTGTGTCTAACAGACCTCAGAGGTTAGCTGAACCTGAGTGTAACCCTCTGTGCTGGCCTGACAGGTCCCCTGAGTCCTCCCACCCTGGCAGGTGGGGCCAGGTGGCACCAAGCAGACTTTCTCCTTGTTCTTAGAGACCCTGTCACCAATATAACCCTTTGTCCCCTGCAGAATTCCAGCTTCCCGTGACTGAACCTGACATCAACAACAGGCTGGAGTCCTTGTGCCTCAGTATGACCGAGCATGCCCTGGGAGGTGAGTGTGTCCTCCAGTGCGTTACTGCACACCCGGGAGGACTACTGGCCATCTGCTGTCTACACTCGGGGGGGTGAGAAGGGCACAAGGAGGAGTGGGCAGGTGACACTCGGGTGCTGGTGGACCCTCATCCCACCACCCCACCCTGGGGGACCCACAGCACCGGCTCCTGGGTGGTCAGGGACCTGGAGCTGAGGCCGGGAGTCAGGAGCCCGAGCCGGGAGCTGTGGACACATCCCCCACCGCGCTGGGTTCCTTCCTTCTCGGCACCCGAGTTCCCAACCTGGTCCAAGCGTCGTATCCCAGCATGCTCTCCAAACAGAATTTTTGAAACAAAGATCCCCGCTTGTTTTTCTGTCTCCCTGCTCCAGATGGCTCCCTCGGGCCTGGAGCCTGGTGGCTGGTGTGGGCACAGCAGCCCGCGGGCACCTCCCTCCAGGTTGGACTCACCGCCGGCCCTGGGAAGTTTGGCTGATGGAGGAGAGAGGTCCATCCCTTCCTGCCAACCTCCAGGAGGCTGAGTCCCGGGCACCCAGAGAGGCCTCCTGTGCCCCATCCCGGGAGCCGGCAGCCATCTCCAGGCTGGGCACGCTCACCCTCCAGAGAGGCCCCCACACCCCTGGAGCTCTGGCCGCCTGGGGGAATGGCCGCCCACTGCTGCTCCAGAGGGCTCTGTCCTCCTGACCAGGGACTTGTAGGGTTTTAGTCTCTGAAACACAGTCTTATCCTGAAAGCAAATATGAGACAGGTCAGTGCTCTTCATGGAGCAGAGTGGAGAGCCAGGGCGGTACCCGCTGACCTCATGTGCAGCATTCTCCACACCTCGGTACAGAAGGGAGCGAGCCAGGGCGTCCCGGGCCTGCTGACCAAATGGTGGCAGGAGCGCCCAGCTCCTTCCATGACCTCCCTGGGGTTCCAGGAACCCCATTTACAAACACTGCCCTCTCCTTTGGCCACTCAGATCCTAAAAGCTTCGCAGCATCATTGCGCCATCCTTAGTACTCCGGGGCCAGGTGCTACCAGCTGCTCTTCTCCAGCTAACTGAGGAGATTGGGTCAGCACACCCATAACCTGATGCATAATGGGAAACAACCCAAAGATCCATCTACGGATGAACAAAACGTACTATAGCTGTGCACTGGAATGTCAGTCAGCCTTAAAAAGGAAGGAAATACTGACGCGTGCTACAAGACGGATGAACCTTGAAAACATTATAGTAAGTGAAAGAAGCCAGACTTTAAGACCAGGCAGTGTATGATCCAATCATGAGCTTGAGAATTGTCCAGAAGAGGCAAGCCTGTCGAGCAGAAGGTATAGGTGAGGGCGGGGCGTGGAGGGTGGCTGCCGCTGGGAACCATATTTCTTTTGGGGGTGATGAAAATATTCTAGAATTAGATAGTGGCGATGGTTGCACACTCTGTGAATTTCCTAAAACCACTGAATGGTGAAATTTGTGTATGTGAATTATGTCTCAATTTTTTAAAAGGGAAGCCCCCAGACCCTGAGTCCTCAGGCCGAGCTCCGCCCGCTGCAGGCAGCCCCGGTGCCCTCCCGCTGCCAGTGGTTGTGGGAGGAAAGTGAGCCAGGAGAGCTGCTCTTTGCCCCAGGCTCCATAAAGCTCGGACAGTGGGCGCAGTGCACGCGCCTACCAACTGTCAAGTACTAACATTATCGTCACTAGCAGCAGGAATGCCAAATGCTCTTTTTTAAAGGGAGGTTTTCATTGAAAAGACCGTTTTTTAGCTCATTCTTCTATTTTTACAGAAAACCTCTCTGAACTGATGTTTTTGCTAACGTTCTCATCTTGCTACTCTGCTACACCCTTGTTTGCTGTGTTTTTCTCAGCAAGCCCCTCTGGAGTGAAGCCTCGAAGCAGTTCCCGTGCAGAGAATGCAGATTAAGTTGAGGGTGGCCGGGTTGGGCACCCTGGCGGTGCCCTCCCACTAGGACAGCACCTCTTTGCTGGCTGACCCCTTCCGGGTGCCAGGGAAGATGGTCCTGCTGGGGACGGAATGCCCATGAGTTAAGCCATCCTGCAGGAGGACGAGGACTCGGGAGGGGGAAGCAGAGTAGAAGAGGCCCGTCCGCCTGGGCCTCAGGGCAGCACGGGGAGCCGTCCGAGGTCCCGGGACACCAGGGCCCAGTGTGGCCATTCCAGGCGGCTGGTCGGGCCCCCGGCCCTCTCAGTGTCTGCTCAGTCTGCCGCCGCCTCCTCCTGCGCGTCTCAGCTCCTTTTCTCTCTGGCCTTCCCTTGCCACCTCTCCTCCCGGTCGCCCCGGCCCCCTGACAGACCCACCGGAAGCCAGGGGCTGGGCTGCCTCTGCCATCTTGGTTTGTGAGCCCTTATTTACGGCTTTCCTCTGGCTCAGCTGGGCTTGCTCCTGACCGGCAGCCCCGGGTGTTCAGGAAAACCCAGCACCAAGCCTGGCCGTCATCCTCCTCCTGCGGAGCGTTAAACGTGCAGAAAGACCCCTGGCTACACAAGCGAGGCTCCTCCCAGCAGAACGGAGTCTGCAGTGAGCCGCACCGTGAAGAGGGACGCACGGCCCACTCTCGGCCGTTCTGGGGTCACGTTTCACACGATCCCCTTACCATTCCTTCTCACCTGTTCTCTTTAGTCTTTCTCACGACTTACAGCCCCACTTCTAGCCAACATGGAGACTTTGTGCAAATTAGAAAAAGGCTCCACTTTCTCAAGATGCTGTTCTGCAATTTATTTGAAATTTGTCCTAATAACTATAGAACCTATGATGGCTGCATGTGATTGGCACCCTCTGGAGTTGTGCAGTGCACAGCTTGCACAACTGTAAATGATCAGTCTGGACTTATCTATTGGTCATTTCCCTGCAGATGAATACCATCACACTTGGAGGATGAGGTATGGGGTTAGGAGTCTGTGAAAATGTGACTTGGGGTTGCCTTAGTTGAGATTTTCATGTTTCCAGCTCCCCACTTCCGCGGCTACGAAGGGTTGACATCAATGAGTGGGCCCGTGAGTCCCAGCAAGAGTGTGCACTGCTCTTCTACAGCCCCCCCCCCACACACACACAGCTCGCTGTTCTCCCCCCACGCGCGCCCCTGTGTGCACGCGCACGCAGTTCGCTGTTCTCCCGCCACGCGCGCCCCTGTGTGCACGCGCACACAGCTCACTGTTCCCACAGCCAGTTACCACTGCAGAGCCCCCGGGAGGCTCAGGCTGACACCCGCGGAGCTCGGGGAGAGGTTATGGATTGTAAATTCACATCTGGGGGCCGCTAGGATTGATGATCGGATACCAGAAACGCGCTCAGGGCCCATCTGCTTCCCTACTTTAGAACCTCTCCAAAAATTGAGTAGAACTTTACACACACTCCCGCACGCGCACGTAAAACTGGGGAAATCCACATAAGATCAGGGGATTGTATCAACATCAGTATCTTGGTGGTAAGATTATAGTTTTGCAAAATGTTACATTGGGGGAAACCTGGTGCTATTTCCTACAACTTCCTGTGAATCTACAATGATCTCAGTAAAAATTTCAGTGAAAGAAACATTTCTCCTCCAAGTCCCTGCTGGTGAGACGCTGGCCGGGCCCCGCCCATGAGGAGGCCAGGGGACACGGCAGTGGACTCAGCACTGCTCCATGTCACCTAGGTCCTCCTGCCCCCCCCCCAACACTCTGCCACTCCCTTCTCATCCCTGAGTTCTGCCTACTGAATGGAGACGCTCTGTGTTAGAGCAGGTCAGTGACATCCAGGCTTAGACAGGACCCATCGGGGCACATCTGGATATCAGCAAAACCAAGGAGGCATGCTGCATCTCTCCCTGGCCTTCATTTAGTAGTCAGTGAACACAGTTACTTCTCCCTCCTACGCTGGCTAATCCGTGCCCCGCTCTGCTGATGGGATAAGCCCTTGTCAGCCCTAGCATGGACCACTGTAGGGGTCCTCTTGCCACCAGCCTTATCCTTCCTCAGGTCATGTGACACACCTGGCAGAGAAACAGTTCCAGAATCAGATCTGGTTAGTCTACTGCTCTTAGTTCCCCAGGTGCCTGTGTCCAAGCTCCCGTCCACGGTACACAGGACTCTTGTGGTCTGGTCCTGAGGGCTCTCCTATGGTCAGCAGACAACCAAAGGGGCTGGGCAACCATCAGCTCCCCCTGCTGTCTGTCTCACTCATGGCCTCTGATATGCATGCCCCCCACTTTCTCTATAGCCTGGTTTCGCTGACTCCCCATAATATAGACATGGCATAGCCTGGGTGGCCTCAGCACTCTCCCACTTCTGCAGTATCTTTCAGTTCCAAACGCCCACAACATCTAACTATGGTGTCACTGCCCCCAGTCAAATTCTTGAGACAGAGAATCTGGATCAATTTGGGTTGGATGCATCCTCCTGGTCTGATCAGTGGGAACCATGGATCCAAGTCATAGGTACCTCATCCCCAGTCTTTCAGCGGGGACTCAGGGTGAGGGGGAGATGCTCACAAAGAAGGGGATGTGAGCTAGACACATCCACCTGCATGTCTATTGCAGCCCCCCCCCCCGGCTCTTGAGCCACGTCTGCTACCACTCCTCTATTCCTCCATCCTTCACCCTAAACTTCCAGCCCAATGCCAGCCCCACCGCTGATGACCAGCACCACACCCATGCGTGAGCTGTGTGCGCTCCCCACGCTCATGCTTTCATGCCACCTCTCTTCTCCTACAGCACCATCTTACAAAGCTCTTTTTCTTTCTCTGTGAAACTGTCCTTGACTTCCAGGGGTGACTTAAACATTCCTTTCTCCATATTCCTGCTGTGCCTGGTACATACTCCATTATAGAATTATCACTCCTCTGTCATGGTGGTTACCATGTCTGTGTCCTGACTATGATGTGAGTGCTTAGTGGGTGAGGATTAGGTCTTTAAATCTTGGTTCCCAGGCTCATTGTGGCTCCTGGCAGAAATAGCTATTCCCCAGATGTTGAGTGGGTAGGGGTAGAAGTGAACGAGTGAACAAATGAATGAATGAATGAATGGATTTAGCCCCAACCTGTCCTCTGAGACTGGAAGGCCCAGCTGCGTGGCATTGGGGTAGGTAGGCACGAACGGAGCTTTTTACTCCCCCGTGCCCACATGTGCTTCTTTCTCTCACAGACGGGGTTGACCGGACCTCCACAATCTAGAAGCTGAAGATGCGAGCGACCGCGCTGGCCGTGAAATCGACTGCTGTGGGCCCAGTGCCAGCTGTCTGCGGGGCTGCGCGGAGTCCTCCAGATACTTCGCAGCCTTTTCCCTGGTCCCTCTCCCATTTTGATTTTGTGAGAGCGTAGGTCGTCCTTGTAAACATATCAGTAGACCTGGGCTTGGTTATTTTGTCATTTGTTTCTGTTGTGGGATGGCTTGGTGTGGGGTGGGGTGGGGTCTCTAAGGAAACCTGAGACTGGGAGGGGGTGGAGGGGATGCAGGTGGCTTCCTGGATGGAAAGAGGCAAAAACAGACTACTACCGTGAACGAGGAGAGAGAGACACAGCAGAGAAGCAGAGCCCAGCCCTGGAGCCTTCTAGACCGCTCCACCTGCAGTCAGGCCCCAGGAGGAAGTCATGGATACGTGCGACCAAAGCAAGATGGCGGCTCCCCTCTTCTGCCCCCCAGTTGGGTTTCCTAGAGGCCCCTGCCTGGAGCCGAGCGCACGAGAGGCCATGTGGCAACAGGGGAGAGGGGAGAAAGTCCCTCTGACACAATTTCGGATAAACTTTGATTTGTGTATTGTTTACAAAACAATTTTAAAGGGTACATAATGTCTAAAGAGTTTGGATAGAACTTCTCTTCCTACTATGGTTTTTGTAAAGGATTTGTTGATATGGATTCTTTTTTTCTTCTATTTTTCTACTAGCAGCAGGGTTGTCTTTCCAAATGGCTGCCAAGCTCTGCTTCCCGGGGAGACGCAGGCCGACCGGCGTTCACCTCGGGGGGGGGGGGGGGGGAGCGTGCAGGTGGACTTGAAGGACAAGGATGTGGCTGGACGGGCAGAGCACTGGTGAGGGCACAAGGAGACAGCACCGTGTAGTCAGTTAGGGGTTTGCTCTCTGGTCACCTAGAGATCCTAAGAGAATGCCACAGCCCCTTTCTGTGCTGGATGTGCTTCTCACCCAGAGGCCTCCCCTCCTCCTCGCCTACCATGGGCTTCATCCCAGCCGCCACAGCCTCGCCCCCACGCACAGCTGGGATAAGGACCGCAGGAGGAGAAAGGCAAGGACCCACGTTTTTCCCTTGCAAGAGGCCTTAATACCCTTCAGAGAAGGAGCTCAAAACACGCAGTGCAGTTGCTGTGGGAACCTGAGCCTGGGGGCTGTACCCCCTTGGCTGGCTCCCTGCCGAGGACGAGGAGGAGAGCAGGGCCCAGCAATGGTGTATAAACACATCAGCAAGTGGCAGAGAGAGCTGCGAGGAGATGCGCGGCCCAGGTGGGCAGCGAAAGAAGATGTGTGAAGGGTCAAGTTCAGGATGGAAAGGACGGTTCTGTCCACATGGTATTGTCGGGGATTGGCTGTGGTGTTGGCTGATCCATCCATCCACACGGAAGGGATGTAACCCTATTTACATAGTGAGAGATTCACAGACTTCGCTACCACAAAGTAACAGCTCTGTTTCTTAAGGGCAAGAAAGATTATGTTTCAGAATTAGACACAATGGAGGGTTTAGAGGAAATCAAAGAGGAGTTGTGCACTGCACTGGAGAATTGGGTTGCGTGAATGCTCTGTCAGAGGCGAGAGCAGGGAGATGGTATAAGGTCTGTTTATTAAATGGGTGAATCTAGTGCCATTTTTTTGTTTAGTGAAGACAGAGTCGAAATTGAAGAGATCAGACCATGAAAATCACCGCACACTTATTTTTTTTTGTTTTATGAAGTAAATACAGATTTAAAAGGCCTTAATGAAATCCAAGGAACTTTCTTTTACCTTGAAGATTAAAAATGTACACCCAACGCAGCACTGGACGTTGTAACAAGGCTTTTGAAGTTTCTTTAAGGTCTAAAGAGCTGGGTGCGTCTCACTGCAGAGAGCCGTTAGCAAGCAGGGAAGACTGGAGCCCGCGGTGCCAGGCATCGCATAAAGAGGCCTCTCTGGGCGCCTGCATTCTAAAGATGCAAATCCACGTGCAGAAAGAGGCAGCAGTTTTTAGTTGATTTTTTTTTAACCAAGTGCCATTAACATTCACTGTCCACACCCTTTCTCTAAACCAGCTGAGTGTTACTTGGGGAATGTGTTGGGATGGACGATCACCTATGAGGCGGGAAGAACGGGACAAAGAGGTTGAAGGGCAAAGGTAAGAGCAGAGGGTTTGCGAAGGTGTTTTTTGGATGCTGAGAAAGTTAATAGAAGAAAAAGCAATGGTGTTACATATCTCACAGAGAGATGAGAACGCAAAATAGATATGTCCACAAAGACTCGGGCTGTTCAAAACAGATTGTGAACACAATCACGTTAGCATGAATCCTTTAAAAGGACGAATACCTTAAAGTATTTGCAAATCTGAATTTCTATTTATTCCTTCATTGAATATAGAAACAATGGTTATCTGATTATTAGAGAGATTATTTTGGATATGTTACTTATTAACTTGCTATGGCTGGTAACCATGATAAAGTCTGTTATTAATAACAACATAATTCTTTTTTTAAAACAAAAGAAAAGCTTATTTTTCATTGACCGTGTATAGATTTATCTACTTAGTTGTGTTTTGCTCTTAGTGCTTTAATTTTTTTTTAAGTTGAGTGTTCTGATAAATTTTAGGAGCTTGTCCCCACCTTGTTTTGAGTCCTGTGTTGACTGCAGGTATACAGCTCAATTGAAAAATCCTAAAGCAAAAGAACTTTCTTTATGAAAGAATCAAACAGTTGCATGCGTGAGGCTGTGCGGTCGGGTAGTTAGAAATAGAGCAGCAGTGCCTTTTTTTGTATTTGCCCATCGACCCCAGATGCAGCTGTTTTATATTAAGTAACTAGTAAACGTTAAAGATCTCAGAGTACAATATATTTCACTACATGTGTTTTCCCACTTGTTCTGATTTAAGCCGTGTGTATCTGGCACCTCTACCCCGTCCCAGGGACAGAGTGCTCTACGATATTGTTATCATGTATGATGTTTTATTGGTGCTTTTTATTCATAGTGGTTTCTTACCGGAAACAGTAGGAAGACACACATGAACTGTGTGCAAGAAATGAAACATTGCTGCTGATAAGATTTTTTTTCCACATGCTTTTTAAGTTTCACTTTTTAAACAAGGGCCAGCAAGCAAAATAGATGCTGCTGGGTCTGCCTGCAGAAGGCGGCCGTGGCAGCAAGCTCTCGAATCCCGTGCAGCCCTGCTCCCTTTTTGGTACTCAGGATTGGAGCTACAGCTGGGCCCCTCTCCCATTTGTTTGAAGAGACACTGAGGGAAACGACGTTTCCTTTTGAGGTGTCGTTGGCTGCCTTTTACGGAACGGGAGCCTTCGCCGGGTCCTTGTTGTCCTGCACCTCTTGCAGCTAATGCCCGGGCAGGGTATGTAGATGCCCATTCCCCCACCTGACCCAGATTTCACCGCGAGCGGGGCTGCGGGCCTGCGCTGGGCTGAATGCCTGGGCGTGCAAGCAGAAGGGCAGCAAGGGGCGGAGAAGCCGGCGCCCGCCTCGCTCGCCTTCTGGAGTTGTCTGCAGCAGGCGGCTCCAGCCTGGGTGCAGGGAAGCAGCCTGACCCAGGCGCTTGGCTGTGCCTGCGACAGGAAGGACCTGCGGAAGGATAATTTGCACATGGGGCTGTGATAACACTAATAATGTTGGGTTTTTTTATTTTACAAGTCATCAGAGATGTTTGCAAAGTGAGTTTTATTTTTTTGTAATTCCTTTATCTTTCCTTAAAGGTGAATGTGTATTCCTCTGGGAGGAATAGGAAGAAAACAGAAATGTTAATAATGTCAAACAGAAGACTTCCTCCCTTATTAATATATAACCCTCATGTATTTATGCCTACTGTAAGCTGACTTTTAAAAAGCTTCCTTTTGTTGCATGCCCCGTGCAGGCACCCCTACGTACATGCATGCCTTTAGTCCTGTTTCCTGTATAAAGTTAGTGAACAGAGAGCTATTTTTGCCTAGTTCATGTTGCCAAGCAATGCATATTTTTTAAATTTGTCACAATATGGAAATAGCATGTTTGTTACATGTAAAAGCCTTCCTGATATCCGGACACGCTGATGTTTGAACATGCTCTTCTTTGCAAGTGTACAGTTTTCAAATGTTGTTACCAGTGAAACACCCTTGTGGTTTAAACTTGCTACAGTGTATTTATTACTCATTTCCTCCCATGTAACTAAATCATGGCTATATTTCATATCAACGTTATATTGAAAGTGAAGGGAAATGATTAATACAAGGTTTTGTAACACTGGTGTGTGTGTCTTTTTTTCTTTTTGTCAATATGATCGATTAGAAAAAAGGAACTGAATCTTAGAAGCAAGCCTGCGAGGAATAGCGAGGCTGACACCCCCGTAAACGAGTCCCACCCAACCACTCTATGCAGACTGTCTTCAACCATGAGCCAGAAAGGGCGAGAGGTGTAAATATTGATACAGTTTGATGTGTGTCCAGAGTCGCCAATAAATGCGTCACCTGACTTGGGTGCATGTTTCTAAATACAACGCTAACCTTACAGGCGATATCGGTTATAGCTTGCTCTCCAACCTAAGTACCTCCGAAATCATATTTCACTCCTTAACCATGGCTAAAGAGACAGCAGCCTCCTTGGAGCTTTGGGGTTTTAACTACACATGGCTTGAATCTCATTCTAATACTGCTAATTCCAGTATGATATATAATATATATTAATAGAAATTCTAAATAATGTCAGTTAAGCATATGGCTGGAGAGACCAACCTGGGTTTGAATTCTGGCTCCAGCGTTCTCTGGCTATGTGATGTTGGGCAAGTTACTTAACCTCTCTGAGCCGTGGGTTGGTTTTGTCTTTTGGCCTATGATACTCAAAGTTTATAAAATTAAACCTCTAATCCAAAAAAAAAAAGTGAAGACAAAAGAAAACATAGGATACAGAGGTTATTGCCACCAAAACATAGGGAACCCAAGATTTCTCTGAGGCAACCACAACTTGATAGTGCAACAATGACCACATGGCGACTCTCCTTCACCAGGCTCAAGCTGTTCAAAAGACACGCAGAGGCCAAAATGGTCCCTGGAAACAGGAAGAAATGCCTTGCAAGCTGAGATGTTAAATGAAATTCCTCCTAAAGTTAAATTCTCATAACCCAAATGAGCTATCTCTCAGTGTGTGACTCAGAGTATTCTAAGGGGAGGGGATAAGTGCACAAGACAAAAGTTCGGAATGTGCGGAATGAGGGTGAGTGTGAGAGCTGTGAGGTTAAAGAGAGGGAACGTAATGGGCTGGGCATGGGGCCTGAAGCTGGGCTGTTAGCAATTTTCATCAGCAAAGCTGTCGCTCTTTGCCAGCAAACTTTGTAGTAGAATGTTCGGTCTTGGAGAGAAGGTTACTCATATAGTGAAGCTTTTACGACTCCCCTAACAGTCCCCTCCCGAAAAGAGACTTAATTTCCTTTATTAAAGGGGGATAATTAACACCCAGATAGTCTACCCTTGGAAGAGGCTGCAATGGGTTTGACTCGGGTCCAGAAGGGGCACAGATGGGTACTGTCAACTCATACTCTCAACGCTGGTGAGAAGGTGCCCAGGGGGCAACACAGAAAGGATCCAAACTCGTGTGAAAGACCTTGGCTTTGTCCCTCAAACAGTCACTGCGTCTGTCGGTGGCCCTGACTCCCAATCAGCCTGAGACCGACTGTCCCCAGAGCTTGAGGGGATGGCTGGGGGCAGTGGAAATCTCGTCCATAACTAGAACCCAATCCTTCTCTAGAAAGATGCAGAGTGGTCAGTGTGGACCCAGCGGAGCCAGAAGCACAGGGCGGCAGCCCACACTTTGTCCGTTTCCCCTTTCCCAGTGGGCAGTGCTAGCACATCGCACCCCAGCACCAATCTCACAGACAGCGTCCCACGGGCTTCTACAAGCACTTCCATCTTCTGCTTTCCAGCCACACATCGCAATGCTTGGAAAGCGCCCCTTCCCTGGGCACTTCAGCCTCTGCATCCCCAACACTAGCTCTGGAACGCCCTCGCTCACACAGTGCTGCTCAAACCATCTGTGAATTTCACTTGTAGTGGAGGCTGTTTATTTCCAAGCCATATAGTCAAATTCTTTTGTAAAATACAATAAAAATTAAAAAATTACAAGCCCCAATATTGTACTAGATTCAACAGACAAAATGATTCTGTCACACTGAAGTAGCCTGTTCTGGCTCCCTAAGCTGTGGGGCAGCCTGTGAAATCTGTCTGCAGGATGCCCTCAGGATGCGACGATGCAAATCCTGATGCCAAGATCTCTGCTCACGCAGGCCAACAACGTCTGTGACACAGCAGAAAAGTGACCATCGGGTCTGAGGAATGCCTAGAAGTTGGCCCAAGAATGGCAAGTGCTTGGTTCACTAGTCACTTCTAAGAACTGAAAACAAAAGTAGCTGAGAAAGGGGACACATTGGAAGGGAGGGAAGAGGAGAGTCCAGAAGGTAATGGGACTGGTTGGTCTTTGGGAAGGGGTCAAGGGTCAAGCGATAGAGCACTGTTTCCAGTGCGCCCTGAGGCCATGGTCTCCGCACTCCCCACTCGCAGCTTCTGGCCCAGATGGATGGGGAGCTCCTCTGCTTGTGCGTCCGTCCACACATGAGACACAGGGACAGAAAGCAGGAAATGGGGGTGACTGGGAAATGGCAAACTTGGGCAAAATTTAAGCAATGACATCTCAGTTATTACTGAGGAGCTCCACTGGAGCGAATGCTCTTCCACAGTGTCCCCCCAGGCGTCAACCTGGCCCAGCAGCTCCCTCCAGCCAGCCTCGCTCAGGGGCTCTTGTGCACAGACACTGACTTCTCTGTGATGTCAACCAGGGGATTCAATGTCTGAGAATTTCCTCCACAGAATATTTTTCCCTCTGAAGTGGTTTCTGCTTCAATTTTTAAAACCAATAGAGAAACATTTTGGCAACCTTATAAAACTCAGACTCTATAAAAAAAGACAGCTTTGTGTTTACACCTGACTCAGAGTGCCTGTTTTTAAATACTGCGTTCTACAGTTTTTTGAGGTTTTAATTTTTTAAGTTCAATCCAGGAGAAACAAAATTGGAGCTTTGGTGACTGAGATGGTCCCATCAGAGCTATTGGAACTCGAGATGGCCAAGAGGTTGCCGTTAAACCCCCCGTGGGGACCACAGCCAGGACTGGGTGTCCCTGTTTGCTCCAGTGTCCTTGGGAGGTGGTTCCACGTTTCCATACCACAAAATTCTAACAGGCTCAGGAGTGAAGTCAGATGAACCTACAAAAGCCCCAAGTCAAATCTGTCCAGTCGGACCTCAGCACTTGGCTTTCTGTTACGCTTATCCCAGATCTGTTCACGGGGAAGAGGCTAGACATGGATTTCCTGTACCTGTACCTGACTGAATCCCTTTTGGCATCGACCTATGACCCTGTTACTCATCCAAGATGGAATATGTACAAAGAGAGCAAATGTGGATGAGAGAAATAAAATACACACATGACAAATTGTTTCCCTCCATCTGGCACCAAATGCACATATCCAGTCCCGGAGCAGAGAGCACACACCATCCATGCTTCTCCAGTCCCTGTGCCCTGGGGTCCAGACGGCTTCACCTCCTGACCTGCTCCCCTCTGCTCTCCTAAGACACAGAATCCAAACCCCCGTTCGCCTGCAGTCACTGCGCTGATCCAGGCATGCATCTAAAATGTGCACATCCAACTCATCTCCCCAAAAAGGACTTCAGGGGCCAGGCCCACATTTGCTGTCTTGCTCGCACAAAAGGATTTCCAGAGGACCAGGTGCTGACCAGCTGGATGTCTGGAGACGGAGGCCGCCCTGCAGGGCGCCAGCGCCAAGTTCCTTCCAGAGGCAGTCAGTGAAGTCCAGCTACAGCGAGGCCTCTTCCCTATGCCCACCTGAGAAAACCCGAGCTGCCCAGCAGGCCCCCTGGGGGGCCTTCGAGTCTCTCAGCCTGAATGCTCTGAGCCCAGGGGTCAGGGCATTCACAGGAGGGCAGGAGGGGTGACAGGGACTGCTGCACTCCTCCTGGCCCCCAGAGCCCAGAGGAAGCCACGGGGCAGAGTGCGGCCCTGGTCCTTGGGTTCCCCGGGGAAGCCGTGCTCACAGCAGAGGGAAGTCAAACACCAGCCAAGCCACCCCGGTCCCTCAGAAGAAGGGGAGCACCCAGGAAAAGCAGGAACTCTTGGAGGGAGCCTCAGGGGCATTCCAGATTGGGAGGCAGAGAGAGCACGTGAATTTGAAGAACTGAAAGAAGTACATCTACGACTGGAATGGAGAATGCAGAGAAAGGGGAGTGGTGGGGTAGGGGCAGGGACAGGATGGAGGCAGTGGCAGGGTCAGAAAGGACCTTGGAAACCATGATAAAAAACGTGGACTCCACCTTAAGGACCATAGCTGCCCTTGCTGCGAGCAATATGGCCAAAAACAAGGTTATTTTGTGAAACAAAACGGCGTAAGAGGGAAGTCTCCCTCCACCCCAGGCCCCTGCCCGGAGGCCTTCAGTGGTAGTTTCTTGTGTGCCCATCAAGAGACATTTTATGCATTTACAAACACTGACATATTTTCTCCCTTTTCACACACCAAAGAGCGTCCTATGCACACTGCCCATCACTATGTTATTTTCCTTTTCTCACTGAGTCCGTTTTGGAAACCACCCTCTCTCACTGCCACATACTTCTCCCGGCTACGCAGCGCTCCCGTGGGAATTGACGGGACTTCTCATCCAGCCCCGACTGCCTCACTCTTTCGATTACAGACAAGGCCCACGATGAAATAAGTTGTACAGGGGCCATCGCACATGGGTGCCAGGGTTCCCCAAGCGGGAAAGTGGGGCGCTGGAGTAAAGGGAAGTGTGTCAGTCAGCGTCCTGCAGAGAAACATCAGGAAGCTGTAGATGTAGATCTAGGTATAGAGACAGAGACAAAACAGAGACAGAGACAGAGACAGAGATAGAGATACGAGAGAGAGACTTACTTTAAAGACTTAGTCGTGGGGGCGGACAAGTCTGACACCCGCAGGCAGGTCAGCAGGCAGGAGACTCAGGCACCAGCTGATGCTTCAGTCTTGACGCAGAATGTCTCCTTCTCCCAGAAATCTCAGCTTTTGCTCTAAAGACCTTCACACTGATTGGGTGAGGCCCCCCCCCATACCATGCCATTTACCATTACCATTTACTTGATGCCAGCAGATTATAGATGTAGCCACATCACAAAAGACCTCCACAGCAACACCTAGATTAGAGTTTGATGAAAAACTGGGTCCTGCAGCCTTGTCAAGTGGACATGTGACAGGGACCCCCACAGACATCACTAGCCGTTTGCTAGTTTTCCCGAGTCACCGTCCACCAGGTTCCCTTCCAGCAGCAGCGGATGCGGGTGCTTTATCTCCTACACTCTCAGCAATTCCTATATCCTCCAATTTTTTACATTTTCCAATCTAGTAAGTGAAAGACACTGTGTGTCCTTTTCACTTGCATTTGTGGTACTTACGTGAGGTGGAGCAGAGTTTTACATGCTTAGTGGTCTTTTGTCGTTTCCTTTGAACTGTCTGACCATGTATTTGCCCATTTTACTACTAGGTTCTTGGTCTTTTCCTAATAATTTGTAGAAGAAATTAACCTTGGTCTGTGATAAGAGGCACAAATATTTTTCCCAGTTTGTCTTTTGATTTTGCATCTGGTGATTGTTGCCATAGAGAATTTTTTTAACGTAGTTGAATTTCTTGATCTTTTCTTCTTTGGCTTCTGGGTTTGGAATCATACTTTAAAAGACCCTCTCCAGGGGCTGGCCCCGTGGCCGAGTGGTTAAGTTCGCGCGCTCCGCTGCAGGCGGCCCAGTGTTTCGTTGGTTCGAATCCTGGGCGCGGACATGGCACTGCTTGTCAGACCACGCTGAGGCTGCGTCCCACATGCCACAACTAGAAGGACCCACAACGAAGAATATACAACTATGTACTGGGGGGCTTTGGGGAGAAAAAGGAACAAATAAAATCTTTAAAAAAAAAAAAAAAAAGACCCTCTCCACCTTAGAGAGACTATGTTTTCCTCTAGTACTTTTATGGATTCACATTTTTACATTTATATCTTTGAATCATTCCTTGTGTAAAGTATGAGCTATGGATCCAGTTTTATCTCTGTGCAAAGATGGCTATGCAGTTGTACCTCTGCTGTTTACTGAATAATCTATCTTTCCTCCATTGATTTGAAATGCCACTTTTTTAACATACCATCTTCCTCTATGTATTTAGGTCTATTACTGGCCTTCCTATTTTCTTTCCATTGATATACCTGTCTAGTCACGTACTAGCACCCCCACTGTTTTAATTATTATAACTTAAAATTTTGTTTTAATGTCTAGTAGGGACATTTATATTTTAGAAAGATCACTTTGGCCACATTTTGGGGAATGGGTTAGAGAAGAGCCAAAGTGGAGCTAGGGAGACCCCGTCCCTCCCAGGGGCTGCTGCGTTAGTTCAGACAACCCATGAGCTCAAGGGAATGGCAGGAGGATAGGGAGGACTGGACAGAGCGACAAGATTCTTAGCGGGAAACAGCACCATGATTAGTGATGGACAGGACCGGGGCATTAAGGGAGAGCCTGAAGAGTCTAGAATGTCCCCCACGTTTCTGGCTTGGGAAGTTGGGGTCCCATTCATCAGGGAAGGAGTAGGCTTGGGGTAAGAGCAGCAGATGAAATTTATCTTACTTGACCTACCTCATCATTCAAGATAAGTCACCGGGAGAAACAATAAACAGCTAGCAGTTATGCAGGGACTATTGTGCTAAGCCTGTAAGGTTGGTATTAGATTATTCCCACTCTGCAGATGGGGAAACTGAGGCTGAGAGATGTCAAGCAACTTGTCCCAGGTCACAGAATGGTTACAGGGACAGGCAGGGCAGGGGCTCAAATCCAGATCTGTCTACCCCCAAATCCTGCTGGAGGGGACCATGGCTGGCTGTCTAAGGCTCCAAGACCCCCCACGTGAGACTACTAGGAGACCGCAGTGACTCTCCAGGCCTTGTCTTTCCAACAACTGCTCCAGCAACACCCAAGGTTATATGCAGGCAGTAGCATTCTACAGAATGACCACATCGAGACATCGGCTGAAACATGGAGGAAAAGGAGCCCTCAGGGCTGTGGTTCTCGGCTTGGCTGCACGTTGATCACACGGGGAGCTTTACCAGTGCTGATGCTGGCCCACCCCCAAGACTCTGACTTGGGGAGTGCGGTGCATGGCCCGGGCATAAGCTCCCAGGTGATTCTAACGCGCAGCCAACTGTGAGAACCACACACTAAGGGGACATGCTTCTCCCCTTTTACTGAAGTGGTCTATGATGTTACGTGTTTCCGCCTCTTTGATTGATGAGGGTGAAAGGCAGCTGTTTCCATCAACTCGTTAGAGAACTAAGAACAAGCACCTGACCCATCACAGTCCTTGGGTCCCCTCCCTACTGGAATCCTCTAAGTCAGACAGAATAGGCAATGGAGTTTCATCAGGCTCAGAGCCACTTCCCAAATTTCTCCCCCGACTGGCTTGCAATGGTGCTTGCAATGGCTGCCACAAGACCCAGTTTTGGAAATTATGTATACTTTAATCAGCTTAATGAATTTTCTTGCTTGGGAGGTAACACATTAGCCGAGTGATGCATGAGCCAGAATTTATCAATCTGTCAGCATAAGTTAGATTATTCCCCATTAACAGACACCCCCAAAATTTCAATGGCTTAAAACCACAAAGGCTTATTTCTCACTGGGCTGCCCATCCATCAGGTCAGTGGGGGCCTCTGCTCCCCACAGCTCGCTCTGGAACCCAGGCTGGCACAGCTGCCACCAACTAGAGCATTGATGTTTGCCACAACAGAGGAAAGGAAGGTGGCTTCCACCAAAAGTGAAGCGTGTCCCTTCTGCTCACACTTCACGGGTCAAAGCAAGTTGCACGGCTCCCTCGAACTTCAAGGGAGCTAGGAATTCCAGTCCTATCCTTTGCCCAGAGGGGTAAGATCCTGGGGTCCCTGTCTGGGCAATGTCCATCCCCACTGTTGGGGAAACTGGAGCTACTACAAAGACAAACTCTAGTCACTTTATCAGGGTTCGCTGCCTCTCTTTAGGCTCTCAGTGTCTGGAGGAGCTTGAAGTGGTATCATCGGATGAGGTGGTGTCCTGGATGGCCAGGTGACCTCCTGTCCCACCCACGGCATGCTGTGGAATCATCAGGGTCTCAGAACCGGGCCCAGTCTCACCTTTGTCAAAGTCTCCTCTGTCAGCTCCCCCTGGGCTCTGAGCAGGCCAATTTCTTTTATCCCGCATCTCCACCTGGTGCAACCTGTGGATCACTCCAGGTTCGAAGCCTCAGAAGCAGGGGCATTTACTGCTGTGAAAGGTGCTTTTATGGGCAGTGGTTCTCACCATCAGGGTGTGCTGGAGGCTGCTCTACGTCTCCCGTCCAAAGGCAGAGTTCAGTGGAAAAACAGCAGGAAGCTGGCAAACCTGACTGTTTGAGGGACTGACTAAAATGGAGCCGGCCGGGTGACGGAGCAGTTAAGTTCACATACTCCATTTTGGCGGCCCGAGGTTTGCGGGTTCGGATCCCAGGCACTGAGATGGCACCGCTCATCAAGCCATGATGTGTGTCCCATGTATAAAATAGAGGAAGATGGGCACAGTTGTTAGCTTGGGGCCAATCTTCCTCAAAAATAACAACAATAATAAAATAAAAAGGAACAGGTGCCAGGGTCCCAGAAGAGCTGCAGCGGCCTCCCGCCTGCTTCCGCTGGCTGTGCCAAACCCTCCCCTGCAGCAGTGGAGGCCCCAGGGGGACGAGCGAGGCCCCCTCCTGCTGTCCCCTCTCCTGCTGACAGAGGTGCAGCAGGCCTCCGAGGCTTCCCGTGGTCTCAGGTGCACCTGTAGAGAAACTACCCAGGGACCCAGGCCCCTGAGCAGGAAGGGGCCATGCACCCTCCAGATGTGCCCCCAAACCCCGACTCGGGCACACATTCAAGGGGCTTTGCTTTTCATACTTATTCTGAATGGGGCATTCCTTGACCAGGACTCTGGAAAAGATCCTAGGAAACTGGAAGCTTTGTGACCATTTTGGAATCTAGCTTCCTTCACCTTTAAAATGGGATTTCTCCCATCCGGCTGCGAGCCTGAATAGACTGGCTTCAAACCCCTGGGGCTTCAGAGCGCAATTTCTTGAGTTCTGTTCCCAGTTATGCCACTTACCAGCGCTGTGTCCTTGGGGGAATTACTTCTCTCTGTGCCTTGGTTCCCCCACCTGTGAAACAGAGGTAATATCCAGTGAGGTATTTAACCTTCTGTAGTCAGGGGATTAACTGAGTTAATGTATGCAAACCCCCAGAACAGTGCCTGACACAGGATGTGCCTCGGAGTGTGAGTGGCTAATATCATTATTGTCATTTTTTCAAACCCTAAATGCTGTCCAGTCCACTCCTCATCAGCCAATGGCAAGAGTCATATGCTGAAGCGTCGGAACTTGGGGCCATTCTCAGCACTCTCCCCAGCCTAGAAACACCCGCAAACCCAGGCATCCTGCGGACAGACCACTTCTCGTCCCCCTCGGAATCTACCAGCGTTGCTGCAGACGTGGAGATGTGAGCCAAGAGTCAGGAGCCGTGAGCTCCCATGAGCCACCGAGGGCTGCCGAGAGAACGTGTCCTCCAGCCCCTGTGTTCACTATAAGTGGGGAGGTGGAGGCGGAGGGCACTGACAACGTATCAAGCGTCCCAGCCACTGGGGGCTGGGGACGTCATCCTGCAGGGAAGAGCATTTAGTGCAGGTGAACTTGGGACATGTAATTCTCTTGGGGATTCCTTCCTTCTCCTGTCTAGAGAGAGGTGGTTAATAAAGCCACAGGGAGGTGAGAAATGACAGAGGAACAGGACCAGCGAGAGGCAGTAGTCCAGGGCGGGATGGAGGAATTTGGGAATGTAAAACATTCTGCAAATGTCAGTTATAGGACCTACAGCCTGACTGCTCAGGGCAGAGAAGCCTGGGGCAGCCCGGTCCATATCAGGGCAGTTACTCGCCAGGCAGAGGCTAACTGACCTGGAACTCACCCCCAGGGTCCTGCACACTTGCATGCATACATACACCATGCATGTCCATGCTTGCACAGACACACCACACACCCTGACATTCAGACGCATACACCCCACACCCATGCATGTGTGCGTGCATGTACATCATGCAAGCCCATGCATGCACACACAAGCACACACAAACACAACCCCCACCCCAGGTTCCTGCAGCACCTCTGGTGAGTAGGAATCCCCCAGACCTAACAGCAACCAATAAGAGATGTGGCCATAGCAAGGAAGAAAAGGTCATCTTAAACATTTCCCCTGGCAGATCCGTCCTGTTCCGGCAGGCCAAGCAGAGTTTCCAGAAATGAGAGGGAAGTAACGCAGCAGCCAACGCCCTCTGGCGGACAGTGTCGTCTCAGCTATTCTCACGTCTGCGGGGGACGGCAACTCTGGATCAGCAAACTCCAGCCAGCCTGGCGTGCTGTGCCTGGGGGGCCACGAGGGCACGAGGGGAGCAGGGCTGTCCTTGCTCTGGCGGTGCTGTCTCCCGATCACTCTCTCTCGGCTGGGGCTGATCTCCCCACCCTGGCTTCTGGATGGTGACAAACGACATCAGTGAACGGTCAGGAGCTCCACTCCCCCGTCCCCGGTCCGTCCACGTCCTGCACAACACACTTCTTATCCACTGGTTCTCGCTGTGGCAGAAGCCTTCTCTGATTTCACAGATGAGGCTCAGAGCAGGTAAGTGGCTTGCCCAAAGTCACACAGCCCATCAAGGACAGGGATTTTATTTAAATTTACTTCATTTATTTTATATATTTTATATAAAAATGGCACAAAACAGATTTTACAAAGGAGCTTACAGGAAAAACATCTCCCTCCTACAACTGTCCCTCCAGGTCACCACCCCAGGGACAGCCTTGCAACTTGTCCATACATATTTTGTGCATAGAAAGGGAGTCATCTTTTTTTAAAAGCACAAAATCTCAACCTTGCCTTTTCACCCAACAATATCACTGAAGAGGGCTCTGTCGCAGTCCACGCCTCCTTCTTTCTAAGGTCTGTTGTAGGGAATAGCCACAGGTCATCCACTTTGCCCACGACTGATGGGAATTTAGGTGCTGCCACTCTCCTGCTGTTTCACATACCGCCACGAACCCCCTTGTCCGGACGTCCATTTTCACAAGTGTAATTGCTAGGTCAAAGGACACGTGCGTTTGTGATTTTGAGAGACGTCCCCAACTTTCCTCTGCTATGGTCATACCGCTGACCCCCCCGCCCCGCCCCCCACCATCCGCAGGAATGGAACCTGGAACCTCCTGACTTCAAAGCCAGGCCTGTCGCCCTACGGCGGGCACGGTCCTCGACAAATCCTCAGTCACGAGGCGGATTCACCAGGCAGGTGCCAGACACCCTCGCGGAGCTGCGCCAGGAGGTGCTCAGAGCCGCCGCGAAGGCCGGAGCCCCGGCTTTGGTGAGGAAAGGAGTCTTCCTGGCTCCAGGCGTGGACTGTCCCGCCAGCCAGTAAGCAGTAGCTCGTGGACGGACGAGGCCCTCGGGGACGCACCTTGGCCTCCCCAAGCATCTAAAAGCAGGCGGACAAGTGCCCTCTGTCCCCAGGCCTTCAAAGCCACCAGCCCCTCTTTTGGTCACTCTCCAAGGATCTGCACACACTCTGGCCTCTGCTGAGAGCAAAGGACTCTGTCGTCAGGGAGCCTTTGAGACTCTGGCCCCACTGCCCCGAGTTCTACACGGAGCCCGTCTCGCCGGCCGCTTCCTACAGAGCCCCCGGCGCCTCCGAGCAGAGGCGGAGAGGGGAGAGCCCTGCTTGCCGCGCCCCCGCGCGTCCAGGCCCCGCCGAGTCCCTCGCCTCTGCCGCTGTCCCGCTGGGCTCCAGGGCTGCCGGGTCGCCACCCGAGGCGCTCTAACTCTGAGCCGACTGCAACGTGCGGGCAAGGAGCCCTCAGCGGTGGGCCGGACAGGTAGCGGGGATCCCCCCCGCGCGCCGTAGGGGGTTCTGGAAGGGGGCACCTGGGCCAGAGTTTCGGCAGGGCCGGCGCTGCCCGCCAGTCGCGGGGCTCTGGGCGTCCGGGAAGCCCGACCGCCGCCTGCTCGGCTGCAGGAGAAACGGTGTCTGGGGTTGAGGGCCCGACGGGCACGCAGCCGCCCCGCACGGTGCCCGGGCACGCCCCCCGCCCCGCACGGCCCCCGGCCACGCCCCCTGCCCCGCACGGCCCCCGGCCACGCCCCCTGCCCCGCTCGGCCCCCGGCCACGCCCCCGCCCCGCTCGGCCCCCGGCCACGCCCCCCGCCCCGCACGGCCCCGGCCACGCCCCCCGCCCCCGCTCGGCCCCCGGCCACGCCCCCCGCCCCGCTCGGCCAGGCCAGCCGCCGCCTGGGTTTCGGGCAGACACCAGCGAGCTGAGGGCATGGAGGCTGCGGCCGCCCCGCTCTCCGACTTCACGCGCGGACCCAGGTTCCTGTCAGGGAGCCCGGAGGGTGACATCGCACGGGCGGCCCGCAGAGTCGCCTCCCCAGGGAACTCAGCCGCCCTTCCCGCCGCCCTTTAGGTTACAATGCACAGTCCCTTTGGACGATAAGTAGAAGCTTCTCCTACGAGATTGGAGGAGTCCCGGGCCTACGAGCCAGGGACCCTTTTGCAACACACGTTTTCAGCCCAACTTCGTGCTGTTTTGCCCTTGTGAGTGTGGATTTCCAGAAGGGGAGCTCCTGCCAGCTTTCTTTAAACATGCACCCCCTCCTCCAACAGCGTCAGGGGCCTCCTGATCCCAAAGGAGGTGGCCTCCGGGTGGACGAGAGCTTCAGGCGCGCTCCGCACGCTTGACGCTGCACAAGCGACACCTGCAAACCCGACGCACTCTTTCAGGTGGGACAACGACACTGCGGTCATGTCTGAAAAAGCGCTTCTCTCTTAGCCGAACTACGGACCTGTCTGAGGATGAACTGACATGGTGTCTGGGATTCGATTCAAAATTACATGGGGGCGAGAGTGGGGGTGGAGATGGGACAGGCTGTCCCTATTGGTAACTGAGGAAGCTGGGCTGCGGACACCCAGGGGTCCACGGTGCCATCTGTCCCCCTCGTACAGTTGAAGTTCCTCCGTGACACCAGCAGCAGCGGGGCGGGGCGTGCCGAGCCCGCCCAGCACGTGGCTCCCTGAGCGTCCCTCCCGAGCCGGCCGGGCTGGGGGCGGCCCGCTAGCGTGGCGGGTCCCCTGAAGCCCCCTGCAAAGGCTCCTCTGCCTGTCATCGGCCAGCGTCCGGGCTACACCCGGCGGGCAGCGCCAAGAGCACGTCCCGCGTGCGGGTCGGGACCGCAGGAGGAGGGGTGCACCCGCGGCCGAGCGGCGCGTCGCCATCACCACCAGGGTTGGCGCAGCGCGCGCGGCCGGCCCTTTGCTCGCGGCGGCGTCGGAGGCTGTCGGGGAGACCGCTGCAGGGCGGCCGGCGCAGCCCTCGGCGGCCAGGCCCCAGCTGGAGGGTGCGGCGACCCCCGCCCCGCCTGGTACCCGGGAACCTTCCCCGGGGGCGCGGGTAGGGGCGCCTCGGGGCTGCGGGCTCTGCGCCTGCCAATCCTTCAACCAAAGCATCCATCTCTTTGCTTTATTCACGGGGTCTAGGCACGACCTTTTGTATTTTGTAAGGTTCTGCTTCTTTTTCCTTTTTGGTGAGGAAGATCCGCCCTAAGTTAACATCTGCTGCCAATCTTCCTCTTTCTGTGGTGGGTCGCTGCCCCAGCATGGCTTCTGCCTGGCAGTAGTGTAGGTCTGTGCCCAGGAACCGAATCTGGCCCCCAAAGCCAGGTGCACCCAACTTAACCACTAGGCCACCGGGCTGGCCCAAGGTTCTGCTTCTTAATAAAAATATTTTTTAAAGTTTGAAAAGAACTGATTTTGATATATGGGGCAGAGCAGAAAAGTGACTGAGGAGATTGTACAACTGGAACTGGTGAGAAGGTAAAATGGTACACCATGCTGGAAACCAGTTGGCAGTCTCTTAAAAAGTTAAGCACACACCCACCATAAAGTCCTACCATTCTACTCCTAGTAGTTACCCAGCGGAAGGAGTCAAGGATGAGGAGGGTTTGAGTCTGGACCCCTCAAAAGCCCTGATCATCCAATAGGAGCCATGAGCCATTCCCTTTTTTTTTTTTTTTTTTTTGAGGAAGATTGGCCCTGAGCTAACATTTGTGCCCATCTTCCTGTATCTTATAGCGTGGCTGATAAGCTCTGCATAGGTCTGCACCTGGGAGTCCAACCGGGAAATCCCTTGCCAGCTGAATTGTAGCACCTCAACTTAGCTGCTGGGCCACCAGGCCAGCGCCATTCCCTCTTCCTGACACATGCAGAGGCAGGAGGACATGAAGCCAAGGTGGGGGAATTCCCATGAGCGTTAATACCGTTCAAGATGAGGAAGAGAAAAGGACAAGCCCTGCTGTGAAAGTAACCTGTTCTCTGAGTGGTAAACTGTAAGTTGTGAGTACTTGTAATAAGAAGCATTTACAATAAACATAATAATGGGTGTGGTGAAGGGCTTTTAGGGAGCCCTCACCAGGTTCCAAGAACTTAACTCACTAAGAACTCTACAGATAGCATCTGATTTAGGAATGCCAATAACCCATTAAAGTATTATTCCCATTTTGCAAATGGGGAAACTGAAGCTCAGAGAGGTTAAGTAGCTGGCCCGAGGTCACACAGCTGATAAGTGGCAGGGCCAAGAGTTAGAGGACAGCGCTTGCTCTTTCAGGTCTTGGCGTCCCATGTGAGAAGTCTCTTCTCTTCTGCCTTCAGTGTGTTGAAGAGACTAATGCGATTCCCAAGGTTAAGTTTCCCATTTTGAATGTTATTATTTCATAAACTCACAGGCCTGGTTACTTTTGCATCAGCCCCTTCCAGAAGTAGATAGAACAACAGGCCTTCCTCTATGCTCTTCCCATGTCCCTGGCAAGGCCATGAAGGTGTAAAGCCGGAGCCTTGCTGGGAGACGGGGCAACTGTCTAACCCTCCGAGGCTGCCTCCCTGTGAGATCCCAGATGCGCGGTCATCACTGCGTGGCCTCATAGTCGTCAACACGCACCGAGTGCTAACTCTCTACTCTCAGTGCTCTTTTTCAAAGGTACTGACTCAACCTTCCCACAATTCCTCCAGACGGATACTATTATCGTCTTATTTTACAAACGAGAACTAAGGCCCGGAGAGCTGAAGTAACCTGTCTCGTGCAGCAAAGAAAACAGCTCTGGGTGACAGGGTCTCGCCCGCAGTCAGGCACAGGTCCCGGGAGGTAGGGCGCCGCGGGGCCCCGCAGGCTGCTGCCAGCTGCCTGGCCGACTCGCCCCCGCGGCCCCGCGGCTGGGCAGCGCGCTCAGCGCCCTCCGCACACCCACCAAGGCTGCCCCTCCAGGAGCTGAGCGCTGTGCAAACGCTGTAGAAGGCCTGAAATCCCGCCAACCTGTGGGAAATATTTCATGTTAGAAGATCAAGTCAGACCTACAGGAAAGCACGGTGACAAACCCAAAGCGGTTTCGCGGCGGTCAAGAATAAGTGCTGGCCCACCGCTGAGCTGCGCCCAACGCCTCGGATTCTTCCAAGAAGCGGTTCCCTCCACGGCAGCCAACGGTGTGTCCCCGACCCTCCCAAATCGTCCCCTCTGCGCGCTTGGCACCAGCGACGCCGCGTCCCTGGGCAGCAGAGAGGGCTGGCGCCCGCCCTGTCACCACTGTGACATCCTCGCCTCCGCCTCTCCGAGTGCGCGCAGTCAGAGCTCACCTAGGCCAAACTTGCTTTCCCCACTGAGAAAGTCTCCATGCCCTGGCTAAGTGCCACCTTTCTGTCACCTTTTGGCCAAGTTACTACAGATTCAAAACCCAAAGTGGGAGATGCAATGTGAATTCCTCTCAGTTTCCAGGGCCTCGGAGACAATGGGCGTTCCTGTCGCGCTCTCCTGCCCGGTGCCTCTCGGAGCTGCTTTGTGCCCAGAGTAGATTCTGAGGAAGGAGGCAGCACGACCAGCGCCCCTCTCTTTCCCTCGTTCCAGGTAATCATGCAGTTTCTCTCGGGCCTCTGCGCTCCCCTGGGGGCCCCTGCCAGGTCGGGAGGCTGCAGGGGCCGCTCCAGCCCGGCCTTCACGGGAGAGCTGCCACCACCTGCTGCTGCCGAGGGGCCCCGCGGCGCCCCGGACTTCCCGCCTCCCAGGCCCGCACCCCAGCCATTGCTTTTCTCCTCATAAACTCGGTTATCGAAACTGGCAAACACTTTATGATTTTGTCTTTCAGATCCATCCCTGGACCTTCTAATTGGGATGAGTTGCACTCAAGTCACTTTTGTAAAGTCGTTTTGTGATGAAAGGAGCACAGAACATCAGCTTTTCCTCAGAGCCCAGCCACGCACCCCCAGGACTGCTGTTCTCCCAGCACCATGCATGTTACAGATTACAGGTCTGATTCCGAGCACATCCCATGCCCACAGTGACCACTGCTCAGATCTGGCTTCCGTGCTCTCACCTCTCTGCTCACCTCGTCCTGCAGACCTGCCTCCCTGGAAGGAGAAGCCTGGCATCCATACACAGCTGGTCCTAAACGACCTGCTCAGCAGGTTATTCACCAACCGCAGACTCAAAATATCAAAAGTGGCATTAAAAACTGTCGTGACCCCATCAGTTAAGGGAACAGACACCACAAAACACAGGGAAAGACATTTGATATCTGATTATCTGCGTGAATAAGGGGAAGAGAGAGAGGAAAGACTGGAGGTGGAAAAGATCAATCCGTTAGTTGGTCAGGCATCTCACGTGCATCCCACGCCTCTTGTGCCCCACGGCCCGCTCCATCCAGGTCTGCCCTGACGGAGGCCTGCGGGAGCAGACACTCTCAGATTAGAAGGCCCATTCAGGGGTGATTGAAAGCAGACACTTAGGAAGATTGGTTTTAGGCTCTGAAGGCTAATGCCAACCACGGTGACTGCCCTCAGCTCCCTGGCAGCATGCCCCGACTTCATCTTCCTAAGTGATAACTAACGACGCTTCACCTGCATCGTCTGGAAGCAAGGGAGCCTGGGCCATCCCTGCCAGTCAGTGACCTGCAAGAAGAACATCAACCTCTCGTAATCCAAGATATTAAAATTAATAAGGAGAGGGGCCAGCCCAGTGGCGTAGTGATTAAGTTGGCGCACTCTGCTTTTTGGGCCCAGGTTCACTGGTTCAGACCAAGTGCAGACCTGCAGCGCTCATCAGCCAGGCTGTGCCGGCGTCCCGCGCACGAAATAGAGGAAGACTGGCACAGAGGTTAGCTCAGGGCTACTCTTCCTTAGAAAAAAAATTAATAAAGAGAGGCTCATTTTTCACCTATAAAATTGACAAATTTTAAATTGCAATAAAAAGCATCTATACACAGCTAGTCAGGAATATGTGCTTTCAGGAGAATAATTTAGCACTATCAATCGAAGTCTTTAAAAATGTGCCAAACTTTAACATAAAGAGGAATCTCACAGATGTTCATTACAGCGATAATTATAATGACAAAAGAAATATCAGACTCAGCCTAAAGTTTTCATAATAGGGAATTGGGTAAATAAACCAGAATGTGTTCATATCATGAATGAAAGGCAATCAAAATGATGATGTAGAGTAATTTAATCACATGGGAAAATGTTTATAATAAAATGTTAAATGGGAAAAGCATGTTGCAAAATAGTTTGATCCAATTTTTAAAAATCATTCATATATACATGTTTTATATATATATATATAAAATCCTGAAATAGATGTTTCAAAAGGTTAGTAGTGGTTATCTACGGGTTAACAGTGGGTTATGGGTGATTTTTATCTCCTTTATAGTGCTTTTCTATATCTTCAGCGTTTTCCACCATGAATATGCAACAGTTTATGATCAGAATTGTGTAAAAGGCTATCCCTGTTTGAAGCTGCCTCACCATCTCCAGGGTTTGTACCAGTCTTCACCGTGAAGGAAAGGAAGGCCAGGGGTTCTCTAGACTTGGCCAGGATGTTTCAACAGAGGTAGAGATGGAAACAATTGTGAACGAGGTGGGACTGTCAGAAGAGCACGAGGCTGCCCCACCAACACGCTGCTATCCTGAGTGCTAGTGGTGTCTTCTGAGGCCCTCAGGAAAGAAGGATGCCCTGCAGCTGTTCTTGCCCTGTCCTGGGACCCTGCCAGTGGGGGCAGTGGTCTCCCTTCTCCTTGTCTCTATACCAGCCCAGGAAATTCCGCTGGAGTCGAGGGTCTCAGAAATGGACAAGTACATAGATGTGCAGATGTATGTGCTTAGCAACCCACCAATCAAGCCGAAGAAAGTCAATGGAGCTGTGGAAACACTCAGCTTGGAGCCAACTCACACTTTAGAAGTCTTTCCGGCAGCAGGACAACAAGAATCATAAAGGAGCCATCCAAGGAAACACACATACTCAACCAAGCAAGTGACAGCCTTCCAGAAGAATAAAACGGGTGCTGTTTAAACATGGCCAGCATTTCCTTCTGTGGAAATAGTGGGGGGCGGGGGGGGGATAGAAATAATGCACCTCTTGATTTAAGTTATTAAGCAACCAATTAGTAGAGAGAATACTTGGCAAAAACAGTTATATGAAAACTAACTAGTAAGACCCAAGTCTTGGCATATTCACATGAAAGTCACAGCTCACAGCTCACAAGGTTTGCAAAGCAGTACAAATGGATGTGTTGGTGGTTAACAACTAAACATCGCTATCTAAACTCAGCTATTTGTTAGAACAGAAGACTGGACTGAAATCTGACCCCTGCTTGGCTAAGTGTCTCCTGTGCAGGTGGTGTACAGGGGTTTGGAAACACAGTCAGACCAACAGCCAGCCCAGCCTGCCCCACAGGCCAGTGTGGTTCCAGCAGAGCATAGCTCCTCCCCAGCGGATGGGGCCAAGCCTGCGGCAGACAACAAGATGAACGCACTCTTAAGGAGGGTCTGATTTGGAGATATCCCTTATCTGAAAGTCTTTGTCCGCCCTGGGCACAGCCATGTCTCACGTCACACAACAATGCCAGGAGGAATTCTCTCCCACATTCTTCTGTTGTGAAGATTAGGACTGACTTGGCCAGATTACCAAGAGCTACCAGAGGATGGAGCTCAGGCCTGATTCCAGACTGGACAGGACACACACCCACTGCGCTTGTGGGTGCCTCTCCCTCCACCTGGCCTCGAAGTCCCACACTCTTCTCACCAACCAGAAGTGATATGAGGCCCAACCCACCTGAACGAGTCTTAAGAAAGTAACCCTCAGCATTGTGGAGAAGATGGGATTAGAGACGCTAATTAAAGAGGAGGGATTTCACCCCCACACCATCCCGAGAGCACAGCTCAGAAAAGAGGAGGAGTCCTTTCAGAGACAGGAGCTGGGAAGGCTGGTGGGCTCCAGATACCCCACCCCCTGGCCACATGGCCCAAATTCACTGAACGTGCCTCACCGCCCAGCATAGCTATGGGGTCACAGAAGAGCTGCAGTGGGGTGACGATACACATGCCAAGTCCCTACCTGCGTGAACTGGGGCCCTAGAGCCACGGCCTCACTCTCTGGAGTTCTGGAGGCCTCTGAGTTCTACACTGGAGGTCTGTGAGGAGCCAACCCTGAAATGGACACATGGTCTGACTAGAGAAAAAGGGGAAAAGGAAGCTCATTTCTCAGTCCAGCTCAGCTTCCCCAGCATCCCATGGGCCAGGAGCCCATCTCATGGTTTGGGGGCCCTATTGTAGAAAGAAAGAAGCTCTCTAAAGAAAAAAAGGCTTGCGGCCAGCCCACTGGTGCAGCGGTTAACTTCGCACGTTCCGCTTTGGCAGCCCGGGGTTTGCCGGTTCGGATCCCGGGTGTGGACATGGCACCGCTTGGCAGGCCATGCTGTGGTAGGCGTCCCACATATAAAGTAGAGGAAGATGGGCATGGATGTTAGCTCAGGGCCAGGCTTCCTCAGCAAAAAGAGGAGGATTGGCAGATATTAGCTCAGGGCTAATCTTCCTCAAAAAAAAAAGAAAGAAAGAAAGAAAAAAGGGCCCTGAGGAAGAAATCACCAGGAATGCCTACATCTCTTGGTACCGCATATCTCCAAGAAGCATTCCTAGGCAGAGTGAAGCCAACATTCATTTAGCAAACACCTCCTGAGGATCAGGTGCCAGACACAGAGGTGGGTTTGATCAGGCCCTCATGGCCCAGGGCAAAGGGCCCAGGAGGACAGGATCGCTGTCTCTGATCCCCTCTTGCTCCCACTTCTGTTAGCCATGAGGCTGTAGATTTCCATCATAAACCCATTTACAAACACGTGCATACACACACACATACGTAGCATTTGGAAGGGAAATAACTTTCTTATAACCAAATTATCCAGTTTTATGACCTTAAAAAAGAACAGTAGGTTTCCTTTGAAGGTTTCAAACCTTATTAGCCAAAGTGGGAAATGATGCTTTAATGGGGCTGTGATGGTCTCAGCCTCGAGTGTCTGTGTACGCAGCCATATTACTTAGCAACACCATAGCCGTTTAGGTTTAATTTCCTAGCTTGCCTGATAAGGAGGCTGCAGATGTGATTTGAGATGCCCCAAGCTAGGCAAACTCACGGGCTATTAGATGAGTCACTGGATGATCCAGGCCACTATGCCGCCCTCTGCGGAAGAAAAGAAATGAGCCCTGATCTGTGGGGCTGATACCACTCGGGCAGACACGGTTTTCTCAGTGTCTGGGAGCTGTGCTTCCTGCCCCGTGTGTTCTGGTTTGGAGGCATCGCTTATTAAGGGAAGCTTCACTCATCTCTCAAGCCCTGTTCGAATCACCTTCCAGCTCTCTGAAATGCTCATTGCACAAGCTGCAGACTCCGAGCCCTGCCAACCCAGACACACAGGTGATAATAATAACAACAATAACTGCTGATATTTTGAACAGTTAGTAGACAGTTTATTCTAGTTGCTTTAGACGAGTTGTCTCCGTTAATATTCCCAACACCACCAGGAGGTAGGTCCTGTTATTACAACTATTTTGATCCTAGGAGACAGGGGACAGAGAGGGTAGCAGCAGCTGTGGGATGACAGGTGGCAGCCAAAGGGCTGGCTGTCATTCAGATCCAACCAGCCCTGACCTCAGTTGCCAGATCTTCCACTTTTCTAAAAGTAGCAGGAAATCCGGATTTTTATATAAAATCCCATGAGTTTTGAACATCAGCAACTAACTCAGTTGTTAAATAACTACTGTGAGAACCAAACCAAACACGTCTGCCGCCAGATTCAGCCCATGTGCCACCAGTTTGCAACCACTTCCTAATTAGAACAAGTAGGCATAGACACCAATTAATACGCTCCAGGTTTTTTATCTTTGCTTCAACGAGCTGTTGATGTCCCAGCCCTTTGATCGTCCGTCCCTCCAGCTGTGTCCCTTCTGGAGCCTCAATGGTAGCTCCATTCTTCCAGTTGCTCAGGCTAATAGTTTTAGTGTCATCCTTGCCTCCTTCCCTTCTCTCAGACCTCACGTGCAATCTGTCACCAGATCCTTTTGGCTCTACTTTAAAATGTATCCAGATCTGTCTACTTCTCACGTCCCCACCATGACCATCCTGGCCCAAGCCACCACCATCTCTTACTGGATATCATGAGCCACCAGCTACACCCAGCTTTCCCCACTTAGTGCATTCTCGCCAGGACAGCCCAAGTGCTCCTTAAAACCTAAGTTAGATCCTGCCACTTCTCCGCTCAATACCTCCAGTGGCTCCCATCTCACTCAGCAAATGGCCCTCAAGGCCCTTCAGACCAACCCCACCTCCCAACTCTCTCTTGCACCCCCTGCTCTGCAGACACACTGCTTCCTCCCTGTGGTTGCTCAGACACCAAATGTGCTCCTACCTCAGGCCCGGACACTCCTGCTCCCTCAGAGTCTCTCCCCCAGGGATCCTCTTGGCTCTTGCCCTCTCCTTGCTCTGTTCAATTGCCACCTAGTTAGAAAGATCTTCCTGGACGACTTAGCCAAACTAGCAATCCCCCACCACTCTACATGCCCCCACCTCCGGTCCTTATCACTTAGTACTACAACACGCCATGTATTTAGCTGTTTGTGCTCTCTTTCCTACTGGAATGTACCCTCCATAAACGTAGGGAATTTGCTTTCTTCTCTGCTCTATTCCTGGTGTCTAGAAATGTGTTTGGTACATAGCAGAAATTATCAAATACTTGTCGAGTGCAGGAAGAAATGGACAGTCCACACAACGGGCCTTGTGATAGATGGCTCCATTCACAAATTGCTGCTCGTGCCTTGGCCTCGTCTTCTCTTCACTCTGTATGCACCTGGGGGACAGAAGGCCTCCCCACTGGCTATTATCACCTCCCACACTTCCACAATGGCCGCTCCTTAACAATACGAGCTCAATAAGATGTGGACTGATAACTGGCTATAACGACACCTGCTGTGTGGAATAGTAACTTGGGGTCCGTGAGCATCTTGCCCTGGATGCAAGGAGCGACAGCTGTCATGATGGCGATGAATCTTATAGTTAGTCTGGATGAGACACAGCAGGTTTTGTGTGAGGGTGGGACATTTTAATCCTTGATGACAAGACTAGATAAAAGGTTTTTATTCATTTATCTACAGAATTTGTGTATTTATTTGTTGGCCTTATTTTTATTACTGTATTTACTTGAAAGCCCATATATCCTAGGCAGGTGGATACGGTTCAGTCCTTAATATTTCTTTCACATAGACAAGAAAAGAGATATATACGCTGAATGATTCCCACTCCATCCAGATCCCCTGGAAAGTCTAGACAGAGCAGCAATGATTGGCACAGGTTCCCTCCATGGACCTCGGTGGCTCGCCTGCCCCAAGCAGGGCACAGTCAACTCTCTGCAGGATCCAAACGCCCCTCCCTCTACGGCAGTGCCCACCCTGATTAGGCACTGGTGTTGGGCTGGATACTCGTCCTTCCTTGGCCCCTAAATGCCCCAGCACAAGAGGGTAAGCCAGGATGTCAGGATGACCCTCCCCAAGCTGAAGCTTACTCTGAAAGGAAGCATAGCCAAGAAATCAACAAGACACACACAAGCATGCGAGGGGAAGCTTCATCTAGCAGTTCTGACACTAAACTAAGGCAAGAGGATCCAGGAGGGTGTACAGAGGTCTAGCCCAGTTCTAAGCCTTGGGTGGGGATGCAATTCGACCACTTGTCATTTGTTGAGGGACCCAGCACATGAAAAAGGCATCTCCACTTGACTACCTTCTCCGTATCCCCTAGAGTCTCACTCTTTCAACATCTTTTCCTAATTGTCTCAGAACTCTCAAGTCAATGTATTTCCTTGAGTGTTTGCTGAGGAGGTCCCACTTTGGCATATATGCCCCAACAAACATTACCTCCCTCTCACCCCCAGCTACCCTTCTGAGGATGCGACAGGATATTATCATGGGAGTGTCTGCAGCCTTGCCTCCTCTGCCAGCCTGCCAAAACCAAACCTGCAACTGCCAGGTGACTTCCCCTCTGCCTCCTCCTCCGAAAGAGGGAGGGTCCCTTCTTCTGGGTCGGGGGTGCGGGGAGGCAGTATTGGGGGAGAGCTTGAATGATGGAGAAGGATGTTCTGGGCAGTTGGAGGAATGATGGAAGTGGTAGACAAGGCAAGAGGTTTTATCGCTGTGTCTGTCATTTATGGAATCTTCACAGTTTTAAAGAAGGCTAAGAAATGGGCTTGAGCTCCTTTTAAATTGCCTCTGCCTCCTGGACAATATTTCTTTTACTGTATCAGCCTCCACTTGGGCCCAGGCTTTGAGAAGTTTACAAGCAGATTTAGATCCTCACTCTGGGACGTTCAAGGAGAAAGGCTTGTCATCTACCCCGTCACTAAGAGCTGTGTGACCTGGGACAGGTCACTGAGTTTCTCCATCTACACAATGAGTGACTTGGAGGGAACGAGCTCTGAGGTCAGGGTCAGCCTTAAAATGTTATGATGTTTGAAGTTCTAGTCTAGCTATCCAGGGATGATGATGATGACTTAGCATTTACTGAACAGTCACTATGTGCCAAAATCTTTAAAAGCACCATTTCAAAAAAGCCCAGAAGTTTGTATTCTGGGCACCATAATCCCATGAGGAGATGAAATTCTCTAAGAGTGATTCCTGGCTCCTGGGCTGGAATTAGAACCTGAGCAAAGTACAAAACCAATTATGTGTTCCCAAATTGTTGTTCCCCTGTGAGTGCAAGCCCAGAGACCCCTCAGCCCACAGAACCTCTGGGCTACACAATACGGTGTGGGGGGGGGGGGCGCGAGGCGGGCGGGGGCTTGGAGTGCAGCTACAGCCCACTCACCGCTTATTGCAGGTTTGGGCCCGGGATTATTTGGGGGTTCTGCATTCAAGAGTCTGTTCTTTTCCATGGTGACTTTTCTGGCCACTGAACCCTTGCTGCAGAAATAGCCATCTGTAGCAGGGACTTGCCCTGGGCACATTCCCTAGAGGGCCTCGGACGAGAATAAGGCAGCTAGGAAGACAGGGTCTACTGTTTGGGACGCGGGGTAAGTAAATCAAAGTAGTTGGGTTTGCAGCCCCAGGTAGGAGGGTGCAGATCAGACTCAGCTGTAAGAATAGGCTCCTTTTAAAATTAATCTCGGAAATTTTTGGAAGTTCAAAAGAGTATGCAGAACCTCCATTCCGAGTGACCAAACTCCATTACCCAACTTTAACAATATCAACATTTTGCTGACCTTGTTTCATCTCTTCCAACCCCTCCCTCCCATCCCCACACTCTCTCCACCCACAACAGAGAATCTGAAAGCAAATCCCAGACACGAAGTCACCTCACCCAAAAATGCTTCAGTAGGCACGCTACTCCATCCCGGGCCCTCCCCCTCCCCATGCAGCACTGATTTTCTCTGCGTTCCTTCCATCCTCTTTCCCATGTGTTGCCCACAGGTCATCCCTAAAAGACCTTCCAGACCTTTCTTCCTTCTCCTTGGGCCCCTGCCCATCAGTAACCCCTCACATACCTGGAACCCACAACCTCTCCCCCCAGACGGATTCTTTTCTTTAACACAGGAGCTTGGCCTCAGAAAGTAACTCCCTCAGCTCCCCATCCAGTCCAGACATGGCCCCTCTTGTCTCCCATTCCCTTGACAGCCTCCTCCTCAAAGAGGAGTCTAAACCTGCAGCTTCTCCTTCCTCTCCTCCCCTCCACTTCTCAGGCAGCGTGGGCACCACCAGGCTGATGATTTCCGCATCACTAAATCCAATGGGCTCTTCTCGGGGATGGTCCTGCCCACTTAGACGGGTTTGCTTACCAATGTAATACAAGTTCATTGTACACAATTTGGAAAAGAGAGAAGGCAAATAAGAAAACTTAAATGATTTCTAAATAAATAGTAAATGAGCACTAGAATAGTATTTTGTATTACTCAAATATTTTGATGTATTTTCTCTCAATATTTTTCTTATTTTAACAATTGCATGGTATTCCATCATATGATCATGCCATGATTTAGTCCCTGTTATGTATTTGTTATTTCAACTCTTTAATATTATGAACTCCCGAATAAACATCCTCGTAGATACATATTTGTGCACACATCCACTTCTATGAACTCCCGAATAAACATCCTCGTAGATACATATTTGTGCACACATCCACTTCGATATCCTCACATTCTCTCTTTCTGGAAACACTATCCTTGACATTAGGCACACCCGTCTCTCATGGTTCCTGAGTCCTAACTGTGGATAGTCTTTAGGGGGTTCTCCTTTCTCTGATCTCCTTACTCTGTCCCCTCTCTCTGGCTGACCTCTGCTCCAGGCACAACTTGAGCAGCAACTGGTCTAAACTTGACCTTGACGTCTCTGCCTCCAGCCCAGACCTCACTCCTAAAGTTTCACCACTAGGCATTGGCGCTTGGGTGTCCCACAGGGGTCTCGATGAACATGTCTAACTGAAGGCTCCATTGTGCACACTTCCCCAGCGGAGCATCCCCAGTGCCATTCTCCTTGTTATCATGACCTCAGTGAACAGCACTGCTGTGGGTCCCGGACACCCAAGCCCCCAAACTGGGGATCATCCTGAGTTAACTGTCTTCAGCCATTCGCAGACACGCTCTTCGGGTTCCACCTCCTAAGCCTCTCTGCAGTCCCCGCTTCTCAGCCTCCACGGCCACTGATCTAGTTCAGGCCTCACATCCCTCTGGAATTAATGCAACAGCCCCCTAAGCTGTCTGTCCTCCAGCTCTGATTACAACCCACACTTCCCTGCTTGGAATCCTTCCACCAGCTTTCCACAGCCTCAGGATCAGTTCCTGGGCAGGGCGTAGACAGGGTCTTCAGGGATCTGGCCTCTGCCTACCTCTTCGATCCTCTTTCTCCACTACTCCCCTCTCCACTGTGGCCTCCACATATGTTAGAGCTGTTTATCCAGTGTGCTTCAAATACTTCTCTACATGTATCCCTCCCTAGACTTAAGGACAGAGAGGTCTCATTCATCTTCTATTCCAATGTGCAACATGGTTAAACTGAAGGGAACAGAGTACGTAAGGGAAGATCTGTGTCCTCCCCAGTAATGGCTACTATTGGAGACAAGGAAGGGGGCTGTGGTGCTGTCTCCAGGGCAGGCTTCTCAGGGCAGGCAGGACCTCACTCCCAGGACTCACCTGGTCAGGTCACCTGTAAGTAGAGACAAGGTCTGACATCCATGAAGTCCCCTTTATGCCAAACCCCTCAGAAGCTGCTGGAGCCAGGATGCCCCAATCCAGCTCTCCTGGAGCAACGAGAACCCAAGTGTCTACATCTGTGACCTCCTTATTATTTCTATCTCAGGTAATGAAATTTCCAACAACTAAGTACTCACTGAAATATAGCTTCGTTCACAGGGATGTTTCTAGAATTAAACAGTAAAAATAAATGAGAGTAGGGGAGAGAGAGAGGAGGAACTGAGTTTAACTCTTTAGGGCCATGAGGACTTTGAAGGCCTCTAGGAGACCATTTCCATAGTTGGGAATGCTAGGGAACTGATGCCATGTAGATTCCTCTTTGCGGCCCAAATGGCCACTGCTCTTTGCTACGCATGGAAGGGAACCACACAAATGTGTTAGATCTAGAGTAGAGGTCCACAAATTGTGGCTTGCTGGCCAAATCCTGCCCACTACCGGCTTTTGTAAGGTCCACGAATTAAGAATGGCTTTTACATTTTTTAATGATTGAAAAAGATAAAAAGAATATTTCATGACACATAAAAATTATATGAGATTCAAATTTCAGTGTCCATAAATAAAGTTATATTGGAACATAGCCACACTTGTTCATTTACATATTGTCTATGGTGGCTTTCATGTGACAATGACAAAGTTGAGTAGTCGCAACAGAAACCATGTGATTTGCCAAATCAAAAGTATTCTATCAGGCCCTTTACAGAAAAAGTGTGTTAACCCCTGATCTAGCGCACCACAGGGCCTGTGAATACAGAGAAATAAAGATGCAAAAGTTCAGGCCAAACAAGCTTAGGTGAGAGCAATAATGCCTTTGTTTCGTCCAAGAATGCACATACTTCCCTTTTCTCCTTTTTCCCCAAATATTACTTTAGTTGTAACATTCAAAGACACTTCAAATAATCATTACAGATGCCCTACTTACCCTTGTTCTCTTGGCTGCATCTACGTAAATAAAGACAGAGATATATTTTTAACTTTCAACAGAGTAAGTACAGGCACATGATTTTCTAAAAAGTCCAGTAGTGACAGAAGGCTTATAATTTTAGCAAGAGTCTACCCTCCTCCCCACTTAAAGACAAATCTCCTTAAAAGTCATTTAGCTGTTTCTCCTTGTAGTTACTTAACTAAAAATTGTGCTTACTTGCTCTTTCTTGATTGTTAATTTAGATGTTACCCTAACTGTGTCACGACAGAAGAGGATTTAACTCACACTTCTTCCTCCCAAGATAGAGGTTGTCTCTCAATTTCTAGTTACCTCGGTAATCAGCGTTTACATGACCATGTAAAGAGTCCTCACCACAGAGACAAGCAGTATTCCATGGTAACATTTCCAGCTTACATTTCTTTTTGTTTTCTTCCATGTATTTAAAACCTAAGAAGGGGAAACTCTGTGTGCCAAAACTATCAGAAGTTCCAGGTCTCCAATAATGATCTTTCCCAAACTCAGTACACTGCAGATTATCAGAGCAATTACATTTTTATAAAACAGATTATGAAACATAGATGTTGCTTTAAAAATAAACAGTCTGTTCAGAATTACAGGAACTCAGATCTGAACTTCCCTTCCAAGTCGTACTAGCTCCTGTGGCTTTTACATAAGGTAGAGTTTGGGCCTTTGGCTTCCAATCCTAAGGGGAAAGAGGAAGAATAAAAGAGTGAGGGGGACACTTCCACATCCCTCATTTCGTCTGCTTACAGGACACTTCATCAGAGAACAAACTCCCCAAAACCTCCCTCTTCCAATCTCTAAAAGTGAAAGAACCAAGAACGCCATGACTCCTGGTCCATGTGCTACTCTTAGGATGAGATGCTGGGAATAGGGAAGATGGCAGCATGGGAGGGTCCTGAACTCACATCCTCCCGCAGACACAACAAATCTACCACTACCTGCGGAAACATTTCCCTTGAGAGAGATCTTGGAGCTGGATAAAAAGAACTCCCACAACAAGCAACAACACGGACAGGGGTGGAAGAGGCAGAGAAACAGCCCTGCTAAGGAAAAAACACATGCCCTGGCCATGGCACTTCATGGCCGGGAGCGATCTCAAACGTACAGAGCTGGTCCCAGAGGAGTGGGGGTTTTGAGTCCACATTAGACACCCCAGCCCTTAGATCCAGCACAAGAGAGAAGAGATCCTATAATACCTGGCTTTGAAAACCTGTGGGGAACATGCCCAGGGAAACTACAGAACTTCAGGGAAAGAAAAACCTGCTCCTAAAGGGCCCATACACAGACTCACTCAACCTAGAAACCAGTTCAAAAATACCAGATAGAAAAGTGCATGGTCCATCGGTAAAAGAGACTCACTTACTCAGGTAGGAACGCATCCCTCACAGAGAGGCAGGAGGCGGCTGGGCCCACCCCCCAGGGACTGAGACATTGGAGGCAGCCATTATTGTTCAATCTTGTTCACCTAGTTCAATCTTGCTGACACAGAAGCTGGCAGGTGCCATTGGAATCCTCCCTTCAGTTTGATAGCACAGGGGTCTACTCTGCCACTAGAGCACCCAAGGCAATGGAGTGCTGCCAGGCAGCAGGCAGTCCACCCCAGGGACTAGCACCACCCACCAGCAAACCCGTGACAGCCACCCGGGTGGACCTGCAGTGGCCTCGTGGTTCCATGACAGATTTGTGCTGCCAGCAGTCACAAACAGACACATGGGGATCTGCCCTGCTTTCCAACACCTGAAAACATTGTGCACTGCTGCACCTGGGGCCTGTCCCGCCCATCAGTCAGTTCTTGCCAGGGGCCTGCCCCACCTGAATGCTAGCTGACAACAGCCATGTGCTCCAGGCAGCAAGCCTCCTCTGAAGCCTGCTCCACCCCCACCCACCAAAATAGAGACAGCTGAGCACCACAGGGAGCTGTGCTGGGGGCCTGCAACATTTGTGTGCGACAGGGCCTAGCAACCAGCCACATCGGGGGGCCTGATTCACTTACCAGCAAAACTGCAGTAGTTGTGTGCCAGCAAACAGGCAGCAAGTCATGCCAGGGGCTTGCCTAACACAATAATGTGCCCATAACAACTACGCATGGCTGAGCCTCACAACCAGCCAGCCCAGGTGCCAGCCTAGCCTACCCGTGCACCTGCAGCAATAGCAACCCCACCACAACAGAAGGACACACACAGCTCATATAGGGGACACCCCTGGAACATCTGGAATGGGTGATGAGACAAGAGCAATCTTCTGGGCCCCGTAAAGCATCTCTTATGTAAGGCCAGATTTCCAAGTTGAGGAGTCATAGCCAATCTCTCTGATACATAAAAATAAGCACAGAGAAGTGGAAAAAATGAGGAGACAAAGGAATATGTTCCAAATAAGGGAACAGGACAAATCCTCAGAAAAAGAACTAGAAAAAACAGAGATAAACAATCTACCAGATAAAGAGCACAAACTAATAGTCATAAGGATGCACCCTCATCTTGGGAGAAGAATAGATGAATACAGCGAGAACTTCAACAAAGAATTAGAAAATATAAAAAAAGAACCAATCAAAGCTCAAGAATACAGTAATGGAAATGAAAAATTCACTAGAAGGAATCAACAGCAGAGGAGATGATACAGAAGAACAGATCAGTGATCTAGATGAAAGAGAAGAGGAAATCACCCAAGCTGAACAGAAAAGGGTAAAAAGAATGAAAAAAAATGAGGACAGTCTAAGGGACCTCTGAGACAACATCAAGTATACTAACATCCACATTATAGGTGTCTCAGAAGGTGAACAGAGAGACAAAAGGGCAGAGAACTTATCTGAAGAAATAATAGCAGAAAATTTCCCTAACCTGAGGATGGAACAGACATCCAGGTATAGGAGCACAGAGAGTCCCAAACAAAATGAACCCAAAGAGGCCCACACCAAGACACTTTATAATTAAAATATCAAGAATTAAAGATAAAGAGAGGGAGGAGGGGAGAGGGTAAAAGGGGTGATTAGGTTCACATGTGAGGGCATGGACTATAATTAGTTTTCAGGTGGTAAACATGATGTAATGTACACAGGATTCAAAATATGATGTACATCCAAAAATAAATAAATATTTAACAAAAAGATAAAGAGAGAATCCTAAAAGCTGCAGGAGAAAAGCAACAAGTTTCTTTGTTGCTTTGATAGCCCATAAGGCTATCAGCCGACTTCTCAGCAGAAACCTTACAGGCTAGAAGGAGTGGCACAATATACTCAAAGCACTGAAAAGAAAAAACCCACAACCAAGAAGAGTCTACCTGGCAAGGTTATCATGCAGGATGGAAGAAGAGATAAAGAACTTTCCAAATAAGCAACAACTAAAGGAGTTCATCACCACCAGCCTTACAAGAAATGTTAAAGGGACTTATTTAACTGGAAAAGAAAAGACCACAAATAGGAATGAGAAAATTATCAAAGAAAAAATATCACTGGTAAAGGCAGATATACAGGTAAGGTACTACATCAACCACCTAGAATGCTAGTATGAAGGTCAAAAGACAAAAGTATGGAAATCATCTATATCTATGATAAGATGTTAAGGGATACATGAAAATAAAACAGTTTAAATATGATATTGGAAACATACAAAGTGGTGAGGGGAGAGTAAAAGTGTAGAGCTTTCAGTAAGAGGTCAAACTTAAAAGAGACCATCAACTTAATATAGATTGTTATTTAAATAGGTTATTATATGCAAATCTCATGGTAATCAAAAAACAAAAACCTATAGTAAATACACTAAACATAAAGAGAAAGGAACACAACCATAACACTAAATAAAGTCATCAAATCACAAGGGAAGAGAGCAAGAGAAGAAAGGAACAGAGAAGAACTACTAAAACATCCATTAAAAAAATAACCAAATGGCAGTAAGTACATACTTATCAATAGTAACTTTAAATGTCAATGGACTAATTGCTCCAATCAAAAGACATAGAGTAGCTGAATGAATATAAAAACAAGACTCACATATGCTGCATACAAGAGACACATTTCAGACTAAAGACACTCACAAACTGAAAGTGAAGGGATGGAAAGAGACATCCCATGCAAATGGAAATGAAAAGAAAGCTGGGGTAGCAATACTTATATCAGTATTTAATACACTAAAACAAAGACTGTAACAAGAGACAAAGAAGGTGTTATGTAATGATAAAGGGAACAATCCAACAAGAGGACATAATACATGTATATATCTATGCACCTAACATAGGAGCACCAACATAAAGCAAATATTAACAGACATAAAAGGAGAAATTGACAGTAACACAATAATAGTAAGGGACTTTAACACTCCATTTACACCAATAGATAGATCACCCAGATAGAAGGCCAACAAGGAAACATTGACCTTAAGTGACACATTAGACCAGATGGACTTAGTAAATATATACAGAACATTCTATCCCAAAACTACAGAATGCACATTCTTTTTGAATGCACAAGGAACATTCTCCAGGATAGATCACATATTAGGCCACAAAACAAGTCTTAATAAATTCAAGAAGATTGAAATAATACCAAGCATCATTTCTGACTACAATAGTATGAAACGTAAAATCAGCTACAGGAAGAAAACAGGAAAATTCACAAGTATGTGGAGATTAAACAAAATGCTATTGAACAACTATTGAGTCAATGAAGAAAGTAAAGGAGAAATCAAAAAATACCTAGGGACAAATGAAAATGAAAATACGACATGCCAAAATTCATGTGATGCAGCAAAAGCGGTACTAAAAGGGAAGTTTATGGTAATACAGGCCTACTTCAAAAAAGAAGAAAAATCTCAAATAAACCATCTAACAATATACCTAAAGGAACTAGAAAAAGAAGAACAAATGAAGTCCAACATCAGTAGAAGGAAGGAAATAATAAAAATCAGAGCAGAAATAAATGAAATAGAGATAAAAAGACAATAGAAAAGATCAATGGAACTAAGAGCTGGTTCTTTGAAAAGTTAAACAAAATTGACAAATTTTAGCTAGGCTCACCAAAAAAAAAAAGAAGGCTCAAATAAATAAAATCAGTAATGAAAGAGGAGAAATTACAACAGACACCACAGAAATACAAAGGATTAAAAGAGAATACTACAAAAAGCTATAAGCCAACAAACTGGATAATCTAGAAGAAATGGATAAATTCTCAGAATCATACAACCTTCCAAAACTGAATCAAGAAGAAATAGAGAATCTGAATAGTCTGAACACTAGTAAGAAGATTGAAACAGTAATCAGAAACCTCCAAAAAAACACAAGTTCAGGACCAGACAGCTCCCCCAGTGAATTCTACCAAACATTCAAAGACTTAATACCTATCCTTCTCAAACTCTTGAAAAACTAAAGAGAAAGGGATGCTTCCTAACTCATTCTACAAGGCCAATGTTACCCTGATACCAAAACCAGACAAGGACAACACAAAAAAAGAAAATTATAGGCCAATATAACTGAACATAGATGCAAAAATCCTCAACAAAATATTAGCAAATCAAATACAACAATACGTTAAAAGAATCATACACCATGATCAAGTGAGATTTATTCCAGGGATGCAGGGATGGTTCAACATTTGCAAATCAATCAATGTGATACATCACATTAACAAAATGAGGATTAAACATCACATGATCATCTCAATAGATGCAGAGAAAGCAGTTGATAAGATCCAACATTCATTTATGATAAAAGCTCTGAATAAAGTGGGTATAGAAGGAAAGTACCTCAACACAATAAAGGTCATATATGACAAACCATAGCTAACATCATACTCAATGGTGAAACACTGAAAGCTATCCCTCTAAGAACAGGAACAAGACAACGCTGCCCACTTTTGCCACTCTTATTTAAGATAGTATTGGAAGTCCTAGCCAGAGCAATCAGGTGAGAAAAAGAAGTAAAAGGGATCCAAAATGGAAAAGAAGAAGTAAACCTGTCACTATCTGCAGATGACGTGACTTTATATATAGATAATCCTAAAGAATTCACAAAAAACGATTAGAAATAATAAATACAGTAAAGTTGCAAAGTACAAAATCAACATACAAAAATTAGTTGTGCTTCTATACATTAACAAAGAAATAGCAAAAAGAGAAATCAAGAATACAATCCTATTTACAATTGCAACAAAAAGAATAAAATATCTAGGAATAAATTTAACCAAAGGGGTGAAAGATCTGTACACTGAAAACTATAAAACGTTGAAAGAAATTGAAGACGACACAAAGAAATGGAAGGATATTCCATGCTCAGGGATTGGAAAAATTAATATTGTTAAAATGTCCATACTTCCTAAAGCAATCTATAGATTAATGCAATCCCTATCAAAGTCCTGATGACATTTTTCATGGCAATAGAACAAAGAATCCTAAAATTTATACAGAACGACAAAGATCCCCAAATAGCCAAAGCAATCCTGAGAAGAAAGAACAAAGCGGGAGGTATCACACTTCCTGATTTCAAACTATCCTACAAAACCGTAGTAATCAAAACAGCACAGTACTGGCACAAAAACAGATGCACAGATCAATAGAACAGAATCAAGAGCCCAGAAATAAACCCACACATATATGGACAACTAATTTTCAACAAAGGAGCCAAGAACACACAATGGGGAAAGGACAGTCTCTTCAATAAATGGTGTTGAGAAAACTGGACAGCCACGTGCAAAAAAATGAAAGTAGACCATTTTACACTGTACACAAAAATTAACTTAAAATGGATTAAAGACTTGAATGTAAGACCTGAAACCATAAAACTCCTAGGAGATAACATGAGCAGTCCATCTTTCGACATTGGTCTCAGCAGTATCTTTTGGAACATCACATCTCCTCAGGCAAGGGAAACAAAAGAAAAAATAAACAAATGGGACTACATCAAACTAAAAAGCTTCTGCACAGCAAAGGAAACTGTCAATAAAATGAAAAGACAACCTAGCAATTGGGAGAAGATATTTGCAAATCATATATCTGACAAGGGGTTGATATTCAAAATGTATAAAGAACTCATACAACTCAACAACACAAAACAAATAACCCAATTAAAAAATGGGCAGAGGCTCTGAACAGATATTTTTCCAAAGAAGATATACAGATGTCCAACAGGCACATGAAAAGATGTTCAACATCACTAATTACTAGGGAAATGCAAATCAAACAACGAGACATCACCTCACACCCATCAGAATGGCTATGATAAAAAGATAAGAAATAGCATGTGTCGGAGAGGCTGTGGAGAAAAGGGAACCTTCATACACTGCTGGTGGGAATGCAAACTGGTGCAGCCACTATGGAAAACAGTATGGAGACTACTCAAAAAATTAAAAATAGGGGCTGGCCCCGTGGCCGAGTGGTTAAGTTCCCTTGCTCTGCTGCAGGTGGCCCAGTGTTTCGTTGGTTCGAATCCCGGGCGCGGACATGGCACTGCTCATCAAACCATGCTGAGGTGGTGTCCCACATGCCACAACTAGAAGGACCCACGACAAAGAATATGCAACTATGTACTGGGGGGCTTTGGGGAGAAAAAGGAAAAAATTAAATCTTTAAAAAAAAAAGAAAACGTTTTTAAAAAATTAAAAATAGAAATATCATATGATGCAGCTATACCACTTGTCAGTATTTATCCAAAGACCATAAAAACGCTAATTCAAAAAGATATTTGTACCCTATGTTCATTGCAGCACTATTCACAATAGCCAAGACTTGGAAGCAAGCTTAGTGCCCATCAACAGATGAATGGATAAAGAAGATGTGACATATATATACAATACTACTCAGTCATAAAAAAGATGTGACCTTGCCATTCGTGACAACATGGATGGATCTTCAGGGTATTATGTTAAGTGAAATAAGTCAGATGGAGAAAGCCAAATACCATATGATTTCACTCATGTGTGGAAGATAAAATCAACAATAAACACATAGATACAGAGATTAGATTGGTGGGAACCCGAGGGGAAGCCAGGACGGGGGAGGGCAGAAGGGGTAAAAGGGCACATATGTAGCGATGTATGGCAACTAGACTATGGGTGGTGAACACAATGTAGTCTTCACAGATATTGAAATATAATGATGTACATCTGAAATGTACGTAAGTTATAACCCAGTGTTACCTCAGTAAAAAAAAAGAATGAGATGCTAACTAAAGCCTTGAAGGGTTCTCAAGAACCAACCAAGAGTCCTGCCCAACCTCAGCACTTTGCTCAGTGTGAGCCCAAGAGATAAAGGTGGAGCGTGGGTCAGAATCTGATCTACGTCCAGGTGGAAGGACTCTCAAAATCGCAACCCAAACCTCACACACTTTGCCTTTAAAACTGACTTAAAAACAAGAGCTTCTGGAGAGGGTGTGGAGAGAAGGGAACCCTTGTTCACTGCTGGTAGGAGTGCAAACTGGGTGCAGCCACTATGGAAAGCAGTATGGAGTAGCCTCAGAAAATTAAGGATAGATCTACCATATGATCCAGCTATCCCACTGCTGGGTGTTTATCCAAAGAACTTGAAAACACAAAGGCATAAAGATACTTGCACCCCTATGTTCATTGCAGCATTATACACAATAGCCAAGACTTGGAAGCAACCTAGGTGCCCATCAAGGGATGAATGGATAAAGATGTAGTATTTATACACGATGGACTACTACTCAGCGATAAGAAATGACGAAATCCGGCCATTTGTGACAACATGGATGGACCTTGAGGGTATTATGCTGAGTGAAATAAGTCAGAGGGAGAAAGTCAAATACCATATGATCTCACTCATAAGTAGAAGATAAAAACGACAAAAAAAAACCACCACATAGCATTGGAGATTGGACTGGTAGTTACCATTGGGGAAGGGGGGAGGGGGGAGAGCAAAAGGGATGATTAGGTTCACATGTGAGGGGAGGCACTATAATTAGTGCTCGGTGGTGAACATGATGTAATGTGTACAGAATTTGAAATATAATGTACATCCGCAAAAACAAAAATTAAAAAAAAAACAAGAGCTTCTTATTGTAAACAATGCTGCAGTGAACAACCTTGTACACAATTGTCACTTTCACACATATACAAACACACATAGAAGGTAAATTCCCAAAAGGAGAACTGTTGGTGCAAAGGATATATGCATCTATTATTGTTTTAAATGGCAATTACCATATGGTCTTTCAGAATCTGATTTTCTTTGCTTATCCTCCACACGTGATTTCTAGATCTAAAACGTGCATGAAAACAGCTACGATTAAATTGCATCTTCTACGCTTTGCCTGTGTTAACTTTTCCAGGCTAATCGGGCAATGATTTATCATAAATTACACTTCTGGCCCAAGTAACTCCCCCTGCTACATTTGCCTGAGGACAGTCCCTTCTAATTCCACCCATCATCTATCGCTCTACCCCTCCCACTGCTCTCTACATCCCGTCTATTCCAAGCTCATTCCTATATTGTTGTGTATCATCCCGTAATTCCAGGTTCAGGAATGCTCTGCCTTTAGCAGAAATGACACCTTATAATAAAAGGTCGATCAGCCCCAATTCACGTTGACTCGCAAAAGTTCTGATCCTACAAAAGAAGACAGCCTGCCATGGTGCATGCACAATGACTTGGAGAGCCTGGACCAGTGACAAGCAGAAAGAATATGCCCATTTCTCAGAGAGAGACTGAGAGGCCCTCCGCCCAGAGATCGCCTTCACTTGAAGAAAATAAAATTATTTTTCATTAAGCTGTACTTAGAAAAGGTAAGTATCCTTTAATTTAGAGCAAGTCCCTTTTAGAAATAATTTTAGCAAAAGTCTTCAGGTCTGCCCTTAGCCCAAAAACCCCCTTAAGCAAAGTACCATTGCCTCCAGCCTACGAGGAGTGTTTCTGCAAAGTCAGGACCGGGAGGGAGGTTTCTGTAAAGTCAGGATCGGCCGTGTTAGAGATACAAGTCTGTATGCATACTACATGTGGCAGCTTCATATTTGACTTGTGCTGAAAATAATGTTCTAAAGTATTGGACAACCAGGGAAAGGAAAGAAATGTCTGCCCCATAGCCTCTAGGGGAATATCGGCAAAACTCTTTGAGATCCAATTTGATAATAAAGTATTACAAGACTTTAACATAAAGGTAAGACAGTGAAAATATTGTCCCCTAATAATATGTTACATTTTTAAAATGATACTCAGTGCTGGTAATCCCGTCAGGAAGCAATTTGAAATATTTATCAAGTCTGTTTGTGTGTGGTGTATGTGTGTGCTTAAAGCCCCTCCGAAGAACCTCCTCCTTCAAATAACCTCAAAACATACCCTTTCGTTTACAAACAACTGATACACTAATCACAAAGCATTCTCATTTATTTATTAGCTAGTCTCAGTAAAGCCATACATAATGCAAGGTCTTTTTTACAGTGTCCTAGTCTTTTTTATTATTATTTATTTTAATGAGATGACCTGTGTTTTCTTGTACTGTTATTAGAAAGGGCAAAAGACAACAGGAACATCAGAAGGCAGAACTCAGACCTCAAGAATCTTTCTAAAATGTGAAGGGAGGGAAGTGTGATGATAATAAAGCAACACAATAGATCCTTGTGGTGTGGGAACTGTCCACTACCCCGACTGTGTGGCGGACACACCAAAGCACGTGTGATAACATTGTATAAAACTTAATACACACACACACACACGAGTATAAGTAAAACTGGGGAAATCTAAATAAGATTAGTGAATTTCATCCATGTCAATATACTGGTTGTGATATTACATGATAGTTTTGCTAAATGTTAGCAATAAGGGAAACCCCGCAAAGAGTACAAGGAATCTCTGTGTAGTGTTTCTTACAACTGCATGTAAACTACAACTGTCTCAATAAAATTTTCTGTTTAAAAATGTGAACCTGCTTAGATAAACCAGGTGCAAAAGTACCCCTAGGTAAAAGAAGGAATTAATTTGGGTGCTATAAAAATTTTAGCTACAAGACAGTTCAATATAAGAGGATATCTACACATTTCAGGGGCTGGAGGGTGCATGGTTCATCTGCGGCCACGCATTCTTGTCACTTGGGGGAGGGGAAGAAGGAAAGGAGGATGTAAATCCATGACTAGAACTCTATCCTTGGGAAACAGAGACATTTACTGTAGCATTATTTATAACAAAAAACTGGAAACAACCTAGAAGCCCGTCATTATGAAAATGATCAATACATTATGACATTTCTACCATGGAATGTCATGTAACCACTTAAACAAAACTATGAGATAAGATAAACCAGTATAAGATACCAAGATAAGAGAGGGAAAGGATAGTGTACTTTACAGGACCCAAAGTATTACAGACAGTTACATGCGGAAAAGGGGGGCAAAGACTGGCCGAGTACACACCAGAGTGTTAACAATGAACTCTAAAAAGAAATTTGCGACAGTCTGGGAAAGGGTCAATGCACAATGGGTGTGATATTAAATAATCACTGTAAATTTTTGTTGGATGTAATTGTGTGTGTGTGTGTGTGCGCGCGCACCCAAGCTAAGTCCTTCATTATCCTTTATTCATTCATGATAATACTGAAGTAAATACAGACAAAATGATATAATGTCGGAACAGTTTGCTTTAAATATTCCAGAAGTGTCCACATATTATTTGCACAATTCAAAAAGTAATTAAAATAAAACAAATGTTAACAGTAGTTATCTCTGGGCTCTATAATTATGGGTACCTAGTCTTTTTCTTTGTGCCTCACTATATTTTCTGTTTCCAAGATGAACAACTATAAAAATCGGGGGGAAAAAGCAGGATACGTTTAGAAAAATCAGACCAGAGAATAAGTTATTTATACACAGGTAATTGCAGCACTGATTACATTAAGCTGGAGACAGTCCCTTTTAAGGGACAATTTACCTTTAGACTTATCAGTTGAGTGCTTGCAGACGCCCTGCACAGTGGAGGACAGAAAGATTGTTTACGGGGAGTGATCCACGCCGCTGTTCTCTGGCCTGAGCCCCGGGACTTGAGCCCAGCGGCTTCCTGAGGGGTCCACAGGTCTGAATCTTGTATCTTAGGCTAGCAGTTCTCAAGTGGAGGGAGCCCACCAGAATAACCAAGGGCAATTTTTTTCAAAATACAATTACAAATACTGAATAGGTCTTCATAGGATGTAGGCACATGAATTGTCTAAAAGTGCCCCAGGTGATTCTGCTGGGCACACATGGTCAAGAATCTCTGATTTAAATAAGCAGACAGATTTATATTATATAGAATATATAAATAATCGTGTGTGTATACAAATTTGCTTGTATATGCCTTAAATATTTTTGGAAGTATACATAAGAAGATGGTAAAAAACAGTGACTTTGGGGAGGAGACCTGGGTGGCTGGGGACAGAGAGACTTTTCATTGAACATCCTTTTGTGCACTTTATATTTTATGCAAACGAATGTATTACCTATTCAAAAAGGGTGAAAAGTGAAAGAAAACCAAATTTTAAAAGAGCCTTTGCTTTAGACACTCAGCTGGAAGTACTTTTCTTTTGGCAAGGTGGTCAAAGTTCTGTAAGTGGACACATTTCTTGGCAGAAATTTTCACTAACAATTTTTCCGAGAGAGCATCTACCATTGACTTAAAAAGAACACGAGATAATAATCACACAGGAACTTGCATTCCGATAGTTACAGACGCCACACCCTACCTTAGAGCCACACAGCCTTCTGTTAGGAAGGACATACAGTCAGCCTTGATGGAGGAGAGAAGGGTTTTTGTTTTGCAATAATAGTAAATAAAGTATTTCATGAAATGTCCCTGACGATAGCGGTTGCCTGGCTCACTCGAGGGCAGAGGTGGAGGTAAGCTCTTCCTTAATAAACTTTCACGCTGTTTGAATTTTGTGCTGAGTACGTGTATTACCAGTTTTAAAAAAATTTAAAAAAAAAGTGAGCATGTCAGCCTGTGTGACCAGGTGGCACTGCCCGTGGCGACTCACACTCCTATCTTAAGTCACTTCCAGCAGCACTTTCGAGGGCAAGGGGGAGGGCTGATGGCATAAGTCTTCAAAAATCGGATTCCAGTTCAAAAGAGTGAGGGCTCAGAGTCACAGAGGTCAACTGGAAGGATCAGCCAGCTGCGGTGGTGAGCTAATGGCCTGGGCCGCTGGTTAACAAAAAGACCAACAGATGCAGAGCCAGCACTGGAACTCTGCTCTTTAACCCAGTGGCAGTGGTGCAAGTTATTTAATCCTCCCTGAGCCCCAACTTGATCACTGATAAACTGGAAATTGTCCTTACTTAAGAAAGCTGTTGAGAAAATAACACTTGTGTAAAGTACTATTAAAAGTTTAATATACCACACAAAAAAAGGTAGCCCCCTAGAACAACTTTTCCAGATTGAACATTGGGTACAAACACACACACGCTCACACATGTTAAATCCAGAAGACTTCTCTTCCATTCCCAAGAAACTAAAATGCAGCAAACATAAATTATCAGTTCTCAGGACTTGGGGTTTCACTGTGATTTTCATCTCTATTTTAGTGTTCTAGTTTAAAAGGCCATGAGAACTCATTGTTGAGTTATCTATACTTCAAGTGCAAGACACTTTATTTTATGACTGTTTTCTAAATATTAAATTTATATGGAAATTCTGCTAACAAAATATTCCAGCATTGACATAAGAAGTCAATCTCCTCCCACCTCTTCATTACAAGGTGATTTTGACAGCTGCTGCGCAAGAGGTCAGGTCAGCTTCAGATCAGGACTTCCAGTTCACGTGCTCCCTGCTTTCAGGCAAACCAGCTTTCAGAAATACCCAGAAATGAGAATTGAGAAATTTTGCTCTGAGATTAGTTGTCCTTGGTTAAAGTGCTTTCCAAATGACCAACATGAAATTGTCCTGTTGTCCCTGCTAGTCGTTGTAAACTGAGTTTTATTTCCTAGCTTTTGTGTTTTGTATTCAATTTACCCCTTGGTTTTAGACGTGAAATGGCCTTTTAAAGAGAAAAATCTCCATAAAGACATTTACCAGTCAAGACAGAATATGACTGTAAAAATTAGTATCATCACACATATAATGGGAAACCCCACAAAGACAAATGAGAAAGAAAACTATCTCATTTGTCTACTCATTCATCACATTTTCAAACATGAAAAGATCCAGAAAAAGAGGGGAGAAGAAGAAACTCATCCTAAAATCAGGAGAAAAGCAAGAAAGCTTAAGTGCAGCAGTCTCACAGAAGGCTTTCCTACACGCCTAGGCATTGCATCACAGGACTTCCTCAACACAGTTTTCTCAACGCTGACCAACAGTCGAGCCATGTTTCCCTGGGCAGCACAGCCAGTTCCAGAAGTTAAAGGATTTCTCAAAAGGTCAAAGTCGTGGACACATTGCTTAAGCTAAACAGGAGAATGTAGAAATAAGAGGAAACATGGATGGATGTATTAGGGCTGTGTAATGCATGTACTAGGAGTTATCCCAACAGGGCTTGCGAGTGAGTCATCACTACACCATTAGGGAGAGGATGAAAGAAACTGCTCAAATACAAGACTTGGTGTGTCACTTCCCTCCCCACCCCAGGTCAGCTAGAGACTAGGATTCTCACTCAGAAGGCCACGGAAACGTAACTGAAGAAGTCACACACCGAAGCCCTCCCACAGTCCAACCCAAACCTTGGAATTTCCCAGGGACAGGCCTTCAAAGTGATGTTATGTCTCGTAGGAGTCACTATTTCCAGTGCTATAATAATCCTTTCACCTCAACCCAAATCTGGGCAGCCCAGGAGCCCCCCACACTGAAGCCAAGGGAGCCGTGCGGCAGATGTTTTAAAACTGAAGCCTGTCCAGAGAGGACAGACCCCTCCAGAAGGAGAAGAAACTCTATTCCATAACTGGGAGGGTGACTCTGAGTTATAAAACAAGGGCTGAGCGGCAACAGGCTGACCTGGGCTGCCTCAAAAACAGGAGTTTAAGGACACGGAGAAGTGTTGTAGCAGAGAACAACTCTTTTTTCTTCTGCTTAGCTGAAGTTTCACTTCATTCAGCCAGCCACACACATTCTGGCAGTTGACATTCCTTGGGGTGAACGTAGGGCTTCTCCAAAAGCAAATGACCAAATAAATTGTAGGAAAACATAGGAGAGAGGGAGTGAGAGGTGAATCTACAGCCTGAAAGAAACTTAAGAAAGTTATCAACCGATGAACAATCCAAAGAGGAAATTAAGAAAACAATTCCATTTACAATAGCATCAAAAAGAAAAAAATTGGTGATGAATAGGTGGAACATAGAGGATTTTTAGGGCCGTCAAGTTGCTCTATCTGATGCTATAATGGTGGATACATGTCATTATACATTTGCCCAAATCTATAGAATGTACACCACCAAGAACAAAACCTAAGGTAAACTATAGACTTTGGTGATTATGATGTGTCAGTGTAGGTTCATCAATTGTGACAAATGTAGTGCTCTGGTGAGGATGTTGATAATGAGGGAGTCTATGCAAGAGTAGGGGCGGGAAGTATATGAGAAATCTCTGTATCTTCTACTCAGTTTCACTGTGAACCTGAAACTGCTCAAAAAACACCAAAGTTTATTAAAAAAAAAAGAGTAAAATATCCAGGAATAAGCTTAACTAAGGAGGTGAAAGACTTGTACACTGAAAATTACAAAACACTGATGAAAGTAATTAAAGAACACACAAATAACTGGAAAGATATCCCATGTTCATGGATTAGAGGACTTAATATTGTTAAGATATTTATACTAGGGGCTGGCCCGGTGGCACAGCAGTTAAGTTAGCACATTCTGCTTTGGCAGCCCAGGGTTTGCCGGTTCAGATTCCCGGCATGGACCTACACACTGCTTGTCAAGCCATGCTTTGGCAGGTGTCCCACATATAAAGAAGAGGAAGATGGGCCAGTCTTCCTTGGTGGAAAAAAACAAAAAAGAGGAGGATTGGCAGCAGATGTTAGCTCAGGGCCAATCTCCCTCAAAAAAAAAAAAAAAAACCTCATAAAAAAAAAAGATATTTATACTACCCAAAGGAATCTACACGTTCACTGCAATCCCTATCAAAATCCCAATGACATTTTTGCAGAAATAGAAAAAAACCATCCTAAAATTCATACGGAATCTCAAAGGGTCCTGAATAGGCAAAACAATCTTGAGAAAGAAAAACAAGGCTGGATGCCTCACACTTTCTGATTTCAAAACATTACGAAGCTACAATAAAGAAAATCAATGAGGTACTAGCAGAAAGTCAGACATATAAACCAATGGAAAAGAACAGAGAGCCCAGAAACCAGTCCTCATGTATATGATCAAACGATCTTTGACAAGGGCGCCAAGGTTACACAACGGGGTACAGACAGTCTCTTCAACAAATGGTGTTGGGAAAACTGGATAGCCACGTGCAAACAAATGAAGTTGGACCCTTATCTTACACCATATACAAAAACTAACTCAAGATGGATCAAAGACCTAACATAAGAACCGAAACTATAAAACTCCTAGAAGAAAACATAGGGGCTTCATGACATTGGACTGGGCAATGATTTCTTGGATATGACACCAAAAGCATAGACAACAAAAGCGAAAATAGACAAATGGGACTACATCAAACTCAACAGAGTGAAAAGGCAATCTATGAAATGGGAGAAAATATTTGCAAATTATTTATCTGATAAGGGGTTAATGTATGAGGAACTACAACTCAACAAAAAACAAATAACCTGATTAAAAAATGGGCAAAGGACTTGAACAGACTTTCCTCCAAAGAAGATATACGAATGGTCAATATGTCACCATCATTAGGGAAATGCAAATCAAAACCACAATGAGATATTGCCTCATACCTGTCAGGATGGCCACTATCAAAAAGCTGGAAAATGTTTTGGCAAGGATGTGGAGAAATTGGAGCCCTTGCGCACTGTTGGTAGGAATGTAAAATCGTACAGCTGCTGTGGAAAACAATATGGAGGTTTCTCAAAAAATTTTTTAAAAGAATTACCACATGATAAAGCAATTCCTCTTCTGAGTGTACATTCAAAAGAAGTGCAAACCGGATCTGGAGGAGGCATTTGCACGAACACGTCTATTGCAGCATCATTCACAACAGGCACAAGGGAGAAGCAGACCAAATGTCCACCGACAAAAAAGGGATAAAGAAAATGCAGGATACACAGCAGAACAGTTTTCAACCTTTCAAAGAAGGAAACCCTGTCATATGCCATTTCATGGATGAACCTTAAGGACATTATGCTAAGTGACATAAGCTAGTCACAAAAATACAAATACTGCATGATTCTACTTATACGAGGTATCTAAAGTAGTCAAATTCTGAAACAGAAAGTAGAATGGTGGTTACCAAGGGCTGGAGGGAGGGGAAAAGGGGCGTTGTTCAATGCATATAGGGTTTCAGTTTTGCAAGATGAAAAATTTCAAGAGCTCTGTTACACAACAGTGTGCACACAATTACTATTGTACTGTACAGTTAAAGATAGTTAAGATGGTAAATTTTACATGGTTTTTTTACCACAATTAAAAAAAACCCAGATCAACCAGTTGCAATGAATGGACCTCATTTGTACCTTGACTCAAGAAAACTATAAAAAAAAAAATTGAGACAAAAGGGAAAAATGGAATGCTGACTAGGTATTCGATATTAAAGCATTGACTTTTTGGTGTGATAATATCTGGTATTTTAATTTTTTCACGTGATTCCTCTTCTTTTAGATAATCTGAAATATTTATTGATGAAATGTGTCTGGGATTTGTTTTGAATTGATGCAGTTGGAATGGGAGATATGGAGAAATCGACGGCCATGAGTTGAGACTTACTGAATCTGGGTGATGGGTACATGGGTGTCATGGACTCATGTGTTGCCTACTGTTGGACGTTTCTTCTCCACAATAAGGACTAAACTAAAGTGCCTCTGGGAGGGTTGGGGCTGTCAGGTATTTACACTTCGCTCTCAAACTCATCTATGGAGACTCCCTCTCCACCCAGCCCCCATCAGCAGGAGGACCTAGGCCCAGCATGGTGAATCCGCGTGTGCTGTGTTGACGGAATGCCTTCTCTAAAACCTTTAGCGCCCACAATTGCTCTTCCACTGAAGCGACAAAACAGGGAACGCAGACAATCACTCTTGAGTGAGAAGCCACAGAGTAGCAACATGGGCTTCGTTGAGCAGCTCATTGTTGTGACACCTGTGAGTGGCGGTTTTAGGAATGCTTTAGGCCAGCAAGTATTCCTAGTCTGGGTGACTGGATTCACTACCCAGCAGTCTAGGGGGTCCTTCAAGGAGCAGCAGGCCACTCCAGTGCCCCAGCACCTGGACACGCTGACAGCCCGTGAGGGCAGGGGCCTCTGCCCAGGTGGAGCAGGAAGGAGGAAGACCTTCCCGAAGCGGGAATGATGAGGTCTCCAGGCACGGACAGGAAAGAGGCAGCAAAACCTTCGCACCTACTTGGAAGCTTTGCCCAGGGCGGGCTGCTCCCTAGAAGAGGAAAGAAAACTCTCTGCCCCTCCCCGCCCCAGCCCTCTCTTCCTGCCCCAGCTGCTCCCACACGAGAGTAGGGCCAGTTCTCAGGAGGTTGCAGGTACCCAAACTTAGGCTTAGGACAACAGGGACATGAGTGCCATTCAAATTCCCCCATCCTACCCCAGATCCGCGCTTCTCATCACCACAGGAGGGTGAGGCCAGTAATACCAAACCAAACACCCAAGGGAAACAGCCCGAGGCAAATTTGGACTCTAATAGCTTGATGGTTGAGAGAAGCCCTTAGAAGGGGTATCTGCTAAAACAGAATACCATTAAAGTAACTGAATTTATTGATATATCCACAATAGTGGTTCAAAAAGAACTTACTTTCACAAGAACAAAGTTGTAACACTTTAATAATTTAAATAGAACTAAATTTAGTAACACACACACACATACAAAAAATTCAAACAATTTCATTGAACAGTGTATTTAAATGCATCAAATTCTTTAAAATCCCCAAAAAGGACTCAAGACCATGGATACGAAACAGTAATCTTGAAGTACTACAGAGCAGAGTAAAACAAGAAGGTAATCACTTTGCACAGACCAGTGGACACACAGACCTTTATGGGAACACTTCTGGGAAAGGCCAGAACAAAGAGTCATTGCAAAGGCATACAATCGATCTGAGAAAGACGAATTCATAGCTATGGATTTCTTTGGTCCTCCAAGTCACATCTGTTTTTACTTTAAAATACCAGACATGTTGAGTGCGCAATTCTACCTCTAGATGTCTAAATATTAAGCAGGATGATGGTTATATCAGGTCACACTTTAAAAGGAACTCAAAATCAATTACCACTTCAGAAACTCAGTACTTCAGAAACTCCAAATACAGAAAAATGAAGGAAACAGAAGTAGGGAAGAATTTTTTAAGAAAGCCCTTCTGCCATCTTGCCCCACTGTAAGTCAAACGGCATCACAGTGGCAGAGACAGAGCTCCCGAAGCTAAAGCAAACACTGTAGTTAATTCTTCTTAAGGTACTGGGATAAATTTGAAGAGCACTATGGTAACATTTCAGATGAGGGACTCCCCACAGAATAACTGTGTTTATGTTTTGGCGGGGGGCGGGGGGGGGGGTTGAGGGTTTTGTTTGTTTTAATTTGGCCCACACTGCCCCTGTGGAGGAAATTTTAAGATAATCGTTAATAAGGCAACAACTTCCTGGACTAAAAGATCTACGCCACTAGCACAGATACACTGAAGACAAGACCCACTTGTATCACAAGGGAAACCAGGAAGGGGCTTCCAGTATTTTCCAATAATTCCTGGTAATTCCAGAAAATTAGGGTACATTTTCACAGACACCAGCAATACAGCTTTCCTTCGACACTGGACGTCGCTCCTAACAGCCCACAGTCAGCTCGTGCTGCATTCTTCTGGGCTCATGGAAGCTATGGTTCTGCAAACCTGAAAATGATGGACACTCTGAAAAGTTTCCGGAAATATGTAGAAAAATATTCGATAAGACAAAAAAAAGTTCTGAGGCAACTACAAGGGATACACAAAGTAAGCTCCCAAGAAAATTCTAAAAGTAAAACTGGGAGGACTGGGTATTTGCAGGGTTGGTACTAAGTCTTATAAAATAACAGCTTTTTTAAAAAAGGCAAAAGTATCTACACTCTGAATGGTGTGATATTCTCATCAAGGCACAGAGAGTTAAATGTCTAAATCCCCGTATGTCGACATGAGAATACACTCGTAAACAACTCCAGGAGCTAACTCCCTGTGATGAAATTTAAAAGAGACTGGAAGGTAGAAACGTGCCTTTTGACTCACCATAAAACCAAAAACATAGATATTCCACCACCTTCTCTTGGTGACTCGCGTTACAATTGGATAGTTAAAGAATAAATATATAAAAAATAAAGTGTCACTGGTGGTTTAATCCACATGATTAAAGTGGAGCCTGATTTTCAATTTGCAGAACAAACCTGCATACTGTCCATAAATTATCTTAAGCACTATACCATTTTTGTTTGGGGAGAGAAAAACAGCACATTGGTTATAGTTCTCACCCGTTCCCGACACTGCTGTTCTTATGAACCAAATTACTGTACTATTTGAACGAAACACACGAATTCTTCTCCCTTCCCAGCACCTTCAGGTTCTCTGAATGGCAGTGGTTTTGTGCATGTAACTTATACAATTGGCAGTTTGCTTGAATGCTGCCACTAAAAGGTGGCAAGAAGAAAGTAGGGGGCTCACCCCTTTATTAATTATTTTTATTTGACTTGCTATAAATAATTAGTAAACATAATTAGTGCTGAGGAATAAAGTTCGCATCTGTAACAACTGAAAATGGAATGTACAGTGAAGACCAGACGAACAACCTTCCTAGAGGCACAATCTGCAGACCGCACACCACACGCTGGCGTTCAGCTTTTAATGAGGGTCAGAAACTCCTCCCGGGTCTTCGGATCTTCCCGGAACACACCCAACATTGTGCTGGTCACAGTTTTGCTGTTCATTTTCTGTACCCCTCGCATTACCATGCACATGTGTCTACAAAACAAGATAACAAGGAGTTTAAAGGAGTAGACAATTGCTGGTTTGGTTTTTGAAATAAAAAGCATGCCAAAAAATTAAATGGAATTAAACTGAGTTCACAGTTACCAAGTGTGTCCAAATATCACTTCTTAGACAAATTTGATCTAAAACTTCTTTTTTAAGTTGCTTAGTCTTAGAGCTTTTATTCTTATCAGTGGTAAAGTCCTTAATGCATCCAACAGAAGGGGAAAGAACGGAATTTTCTTCGTAGGTGAAAATGATACAAGGGGGTCTACAGAGAGACAACAACTTCTAGATAAAAAGAAATTCAGAATTCTTACTTGATCCATCTTCAGGACCAAGACAGCACTATGCTAGCTTAGGTGTTCAGAGAAATACGAAGTATGCTGGTCTCGCCAGGCAGGACCCAGCGAACGCTGACCACAGTGAGTCTAAGCGCCCTGGGGAAGCCGGACAGCACACACAGTACCGAGCTCACACCATACCAGAAGAACGCATGGAAACTCTGCCACAAGATGTGTGCAGTTCTCACAATCCATTCTAACTCAAAGAAGTGTCTTCAGCTGGGCTTTGTATCATTCTTAGCTCTATTTTTTAAGTGTGTGACGAAATATTAGGAAAACTCTGCTTAGAGCAACAAAGCGCTACAGAAGGCATCAAAGGGAGACAGCAAACGCTGCTGACCGTACACATCTCTGCACTTACGCTATGCCTCCCCACACCTCCACAACCCCCACCACAAACCAAACCAAACCCGTCTCCCAAACCCTGGTTCCTGGAACGGCAACGCAGTAAGTGAAAGAGGTAAAAGGGCTTTAGGCTCGGAGATGGAGAACGGGACAGTGTCAATCGTGTGGCATCACCTGGTACTAGAAATACCGGGCAGCACTGAGTATCATTTTCATGCACTATGACGACAGCGTTAAAGGCAAACACAGACTTACGTGGCTTCAACCACAACCCCAACTCCGGCAGGGCACAAGGCTTCTGTGATTGCCACAGCAATCTGTTTCGTAAGGCGCTCTTGAACTGTGGGTGTGACAAAGAGCTCAGATTAAGAGTCTGACACAAACAGATAGCTGGAAGCTTTTGCTGTCTCTAGGTTTCTACATCTGAAATCTAAGGAGCAGACTTCTATGAGGGTTAAGAGCTGAGAGCTACCAGCTGTCACCCGTCTGCTGCGTCTGCTGCCTGGGCCACAGGAGGCCCTGTGCAATTCCATCACCTGCAGTACAGGTGCTGGAGAGAGCTCGGGAAGCCCTGGCGCCTTCCAGTACCACTGGAGGAAACAGATCAGAATGGCGACTGTCTCGGGTGTGCAGTGAGAGCCACAGTTTATCGACAACATGCACCTCCACGGAGGCGGAGTGCAGCGAGTGAATAAGCAGCTCGCAACAGGATTAACAAAGGGGTCACAGTCCAATTATCAGATTGTACTTAGAGCAATTTTGAAAACCAATCATTTAACCTAAATAATGCAGCTCCTGTGCTGAATAAACAACTCTTTGAAAACATCCAAGAGTGTTCATTGCAGCACTGCATCTATTTGAAAACTGACAAAATCTCCAAATATCCCTCAGAGCAGGTGTCAGTCAAACGAAGCCACCACACAGCCGTACATGGTGCTAAACAGCCGGCAGAATGAATGCGATAGGCACACGTATGCAGGAAAAAGGCTAAGGTTTGTTAAGTGAAAACAAAGTAGGGTAAAAAGAAAATGAAGCCCATTATATACAGTGTGAGGCCATAAAATGTCAGTAGATGCATAACTGTGGGAAGGAATGTGCAAACCAACAGGGACCTCTTCTGCAGACTGGAAACACAGCACGCTTTCTCCTTCTGTTTGATATTCCTATGAGGTTTTGATTTTTACGTCATATGTATTATATTTGTAATAACAAAAAATACTTCTTTCTTAAGAAAAAATGTTTTTCTGTAAATAAAATAGTTTAAAAGTTTACCTTGTAATCTTCTACTGTAGATTTCTACAATCCTAGAAAAGAATGAGTTGTTTTAGTTAACCATAAATTGTTAGAGGTGAATTGGTAAAGCTTCCTCCTAAGACTAAAAGGACTTCATTGAAGGAATTGCCGGGTGCGGGCAGAGGGGTCACGCTTACCAGGGGAGGATGAAAGATACAAAAACCACAGGGAAATGAGAAGAGGGAGGGTCTAAAGGAGACCACCATCACAACACATGCGCTTCCTCATGGCCCCAAAGAGGAGAGAGTGACCTGCAACCGCTCTCAGATAGAGCAGAATGAGAGGGAGTTTTAAAGCCCCCAAGTCATCAATTTGAGGCCACGTCTCAAGTTCTAATCAATCACATCATCTAATCAGAGCTTACGCTGCAAGTTCAAAATAAAAAGACTATTTGTTAATAGCAGACCATCATAACCACTACAGAACCAAACCTATTAGGACAATCAGCTTAGAACGAACAGACTTGTTGAGGTATCTCTCTGTAAGACGGTCCATCGACGCACTCAGTACCGTCAACCCCACACGAAAGCCCAGATCTTAGCTTATCACACTGCCTGTCAGCGCCGAATTCTCCCCATTCAGCATCTTTTACTCAAGCTGTGAAACGTAAAGATGGTCACTCGAATTACCCATTTGAGGAAAACAATTCACATCAAGGATCTTTTCTTTAAAATTCGGCCTTTTAGTCAGGAATTTGGACTCTGTTTAAGGATCACCTCACCTACGAGGCATTTTATGACTCTTCTCCCCATTAAGCTGCTCAGATGGAACTGACAACGTGCGCCTTTATCCACATTATGGCCTTTTCAGCTCCTAGATAGGAAATATGTCCTCTTTCTTACTGGGTCGAATTTCTATATATGTTACTTCTGATAGTTTACCAGGTGATTAATTTCTGTTGTATAAGTAGGAGATGCCATTGATTTAAAAATTAGTTATGACTTCTCATAGTCGTCATTTCTTCTTCTCGAATAAAATTTCAGGGACAACATCAGATGACAGCGGCAATACTGGGCATCCATACTGTGCTCCACACTTTAATAGGAGGGTCTCTAACATTTACCGTTACCCATGGTGCCTGCCTGTTTCTGGCAGAGAGCCCTTACTGCCAAAGGAGGGTGGTTCCTGCAACCGTCATTGAGCACTGATGACAATATGATTACGTGGTGAACCGGGTCCCTAAGCTCAGTTTATAATGGCTTATTCCTAGCTTATGCATTTTTCTTTTTCAAGTAAGGAGTAGATGTTAAATTTGTCTTCTCAGCATTCAAGATAATCATATAGCTTCCCTGAATTAAAAAAAAATCCTTAAAGATTTTATTTTTTTCCTTTTTCTCCCCAAAGCTCCCAGGTACATAGTTGTATATTCTTAGTTGTGGGTCCTTCTAGTTGTGGTATGTGGGACGCCGCCTCAGCATGACTCGATGAGTGGTGCCATGTCCGCGCCCAGGATTCGAACCGACGAAACCCTGGGCCGCCTGCAGCGGAGTGTGCAAACTTAAGCACTCAGCCACGGGGCCAGCCCCTAAAAAAAACCTTTATTTTCCCCCTTACTCTTGAAGATAATTTCTTGAGAGGTGTTTGTTGGGAACAGAAGCCTAGTTTGATACTGCAATTTCTCTGCCCTATCAGTCTACATGCTGTTACCTCGTAGGCAGTAGTCTTCTCTGTGGCTGCTTTGATGATATCTGAGGACATGTACTCTGCAGGTTTCTAGGTTGTATCACTATTTTGTCCTGTTTGGACTTTATTAGGCTTCCTGAATCTGAAGACTGATACTCAGCGTGCTCCGGAAATGTTTTCAGGCGTTACCTCCTCTAATATCGAACCTCCCCCTGCCTGTCATCTCCAGGAACTTCAACTAAGGGCCTGTCAGACCTCAGACGACAGCACCAGGACTTTGGCTCCATACTTTCTGTATTCTTGGAGTAAACCTCCCTGGGTCACGATGAAAACAGTACTTGTAGACTTTTTTTTTTTTTTTTTTAAAGATTTTATTTTTCCTTTTTCTCCCAAAGCCCCCCAGTACATAGTTGTGTATTTTTAGTGTGTGTCCTTCTAGTTGTGGCATATGGGATGATGCCTCTGCATGGCTTCATGAGCGGTGCCATGTCCACGCCCAGGATTCGAACTGGTGAAACCCTGGGCCGCCGAAGCAGAGCGCAAGAACTTAACCACTTGGCCACAGGGCCAGCCCCTTGTAGCCTGTTAAAATAGCTTTATTATTTATTTTTTTTGAGGAAGATTAGCCCTGAGCTAACATCTGCTGCCAATCTTCCTCTTTTTTGCTAAGGAAGACTGGCCCTGAGCTAACATCCATGCCCCTCTTCCTCTACTTTATATGTGGGACACCTGCCACAGCATGGCTTGACAAGCAGCAGGTAGGTCCACACCTGCAATCTGAATTGGTGAACCCCGGCCCGCCGAAGCAGAATGTGTAAACTTAACCACTGCGCTACTGGCTCGGCCCCCTAAAGTAGCTTTTTTCGACATTTAGGATTTTTACAACCACATTTGTAGCTGAGATCAGTCTATAATTTTTCTAAAGCCAGCTTTATCAGGCTCTGTTATAAGGGATTGTCAGCTTTGTCAGTTACTTGTGTAGCTTTTCAGGTTTTCCCATGCTCTGGACTGCCTTATATAACATGGGAATTCGTGGTCACTTGGAAGTTTGAGAGAATGCTGTTAAACTGACTGAGCCCAGCCCCACCTCCCACCCGACTCCCAGCATTAATTTGACTTTTCTAATGGTTACTAGTTTATCCAAGTTTTCTAACTTTTCGTTTATTCCCTTCTCTCTCCAGCTTTTTTTTAAACTTATTCACAAAGATTTAAAGTTTTTAAAGCATATTTTTAGTTACATAGCCTCTCATTCCTAGATACTAGTATGTATCCTCTCAATTATACATCCAAGCAATCTATGATACAAGATTTTCAACTTCGATTTATGATTTCTATTCTTTTCTGATTTTTCTAAATATTTTTTCTTTCCCATTTGTTCTTTAAACTTGCTTTATAATTCTTTTTCTTTAAAAAAATATTGAATGCTTAATTTATTTGTTGTCTGTATTTAATGATGAAAGTATTTATGGCTATAAATTTAATTCCAAAGTGCAGCTTTTAAAAAAATTTCAGCTTTACTTAGGTACAACTGACACAAAAATTTTAAGATATTTAGGGCTGGCCTGGTGGTGTGGTGCTGAAGTCTGCGTGCTCCACTTTGGCGGCCTGGGGTTCACGGGTTCGGATCCCTGGTGTGGACCTACACACGCCCATCAGACCATGCTGTGGCAGCATCACACATACAAAAGAGACGAAGATTGGCACAGATGTCAGCTTGGGGACAATTTTCCTCAAGCAAAAAGAGGAAGACCGGCAACGGATGATTTAAAGTGTACATCACGTGATTTGATATGCAAAGACACTGAGAAATGATTCCTCCATCTAGTTAATTAACACATCCATAGCCCCATTTTTTTTGGTAAGAACAATGAACATAGGAGTACAGATATCTCTTTGATATCCTGTCTTCATTTCCTTTGGATATATACCCAGAAGTAGGATTGCTGGATATGGTAGTTCTATTTTTAACTTTTTGAGGAACCTCCATACTGTCCCCATAGTGGCTGCACCAATTTACCTTCCCGCCAACAGCGCACAAGTGCTCCCTTCTCTCCACATCTGCGGCAACACTCATCTCTTGTCTTTTTGATAACAGGCATTCTAACAGATGTGAGGTGGTATTTCATTGTGGTTTTGATTTGCATTTCCCTGATGATTAGTGATGACGAGCGCCTTTTCATATATTTGTTGGCCATCTGTGTGTCTTTTTTGGAAAGACGTCTATCCATTTTTCTGCCCATTTTTTAATTGGATCGTCTGTTTCTTCAGCAGTGAGTTGTAAGAATTCTTTACATATTTTGGATATTAACCCTTATAAGATATATAATTTGCAAATATTTTCTTTCATTCAGTAGGTTGCCTTTTCGTTTTGTTGATGGTTTCCTTTGCTGTGCAGAAGCTTTTTAGTTTGACCTAGTCCCATTTTTTTATTTTTGCTTTTGCTGCCTTTGCTTTTGGTGTCAAGTCCAAAAAATCATCACCAAGACTGATGTCAAGGAGCTTATCCCCTAGGTTTTCTTCTAGGAGTTTTATGGTTTCAGGTCTTATGTTCAAATCTTCAATCCATTTTGAGTGGATTTTATATATGGTGTAAGACAGGGGTCCAGTTTTCCTAACACCATTTATTGAGGAGACTATCCTTTCCCCATTGTATACTCTTGGCTCCTTTGTTGTAAATTAATTGACCATATATGCATGGGTTTACTTCTGAGCTCTCTATTCTGCTCCATTGGTCGATGCATCTGTTTATATGCCAGTGCCATACTGCTTTGATTATTAAAATAAAGGGGACATAGTTGAGTACTAGACATAACCAATGGACATCTTATTTAAATAGTCCACTTACTGGTCTTATAATACCTGTGCTAGGTCCCCTGTTTTCTCTTTTGTATTATGCTTTCTCTCCTCCTCTGGCAACTGAAAAAGTCATCTGGTGACACTTTTGCAGGAAGAATGCATGATGGTACAATTTAACCCTTGCAAATCCTAAAGAGTATTTTGGATGACTTCATATAACGTGACTTGACAAGCTTGACTTGACACCAGGCTGCAAATTCTCAAATGTGGCCAGAGCAAAGAGCAAAAGAGCAGCAGGAGATGGAACTAGCTCAGAGTGGGACTTGTCAGCTAAAGTCAGCTTAAATGTTATGGAGAGTTACGGAGAGCAGCAGCAGGAAATCCACACTTTAGAAAGAATATCCTAGCAGCACTTGAGAGCAGATTTAAGGACCCAAAGAGATTAAAGGCAGGGAGGAGGTAGAAGTTTAACGATAATGCAGGAGGAACATAAGAAAGGCCTAGCAGACCGGCAGCAAGGACAAGAAGCAAGAAGCCAGCATGGTAATGGGGCAAAGGGGGCTGCTGCAGGAGGCTGGTGAGCAAACAGCGATGAGTGGGTCCTCCTCCCTCCTTACCCTAAAATAGATTCCAAATGGAACAAAGACGTAAATATAAAATAAGGCCACAAAAAAACATGAGTTTATTACTGCATAAAAGGTTTAAACTTCTATATGGAAAAATAATACTATAAAATAAATCAAAACACAACTGACAAGCTGGGAAAAATTATTTGCAGCACCTGACTTAACTGCTTTCACATTCAGAGAGCTCATACAAATCAGTCCTAAAAAGACAAATGACCCAATGGAAAAATTAGCAAAGGCTAAGAGCGGGAAGTTTCTGAAAAGATTCAACATCACTCTTGCATTAAAGAAATGCCAATTAAAACAAAAGGTACCAATTTTCACTTCTCTGTTTGGCAGAGGTTGAAAAGAATGATGTAAGCCAACGTTGGCAAAAGTGTAGAGAAACATACACCATTTATCTATTATTAAGAGTATAAATTGGTATGATGTTTTTTGGAGAGCAATTTGGTAATATCAAAAATTCAGCTACCTTTAACCCAGCAAATTTTACACTAGCAATTCCTCTCACAGGCAGACTCAAAGTATGCAAATATACAAAAATACATTCACCAAAGCATTTTTTCTCCTTTTTTGAAAATAGTCTCAAACTGTAGACTATTCTTATCTATATTAAAGACTGGATAATGGATTATATTAATCAAAGAAATACTATATAGTCATTAAAAGGAACTTGGACTTTTTGGACTAAAAAATGTCCAAGGGATTTCAGAATATTTTTAATTAAAAAAAAAAAAGAAAAGAAAAGTTGTAGTACAGAATGTGGGGTACGATCTCCCTTTTTTTTGCTTTGTTTTGCTAGTTTTAAAGAGCTATATGTTTGTGTTTGCATAGAAATTTTCCAGAAGGATAGTGAAAGAAATCTCCAGTTTTAACTCTGGGGAATGGAACTAGGAAAGCTTTGCCTTCCCACTCATTTGTATTTAACTGGTAAGTGTGTTACTTTTATAATAGAGAGAAAGAGGCAAAAAGAATGTTGCCTCTGTAATCTAATGCCCACTCTGCCTTTGTCACTATCTCCCAGTCACCCCTGCCCAAATCTCTTATGTCTGTCAATCAACCTGCTCCCTATCCACCAGAATACGCCTTGCTCCTACCCTTGGATTGGCCTTTGCTTATGCACTAACTACACCTAGAGGAACTCTTCCATTTACAAGTCTCTCAGCCCTCCCCCTCTGGGCGTCTCCAACCCTGCCAGGCCACAGGCATCTGTGGCTCCTCTGAACTGAGATGCTCCTCTGAACTGGGAGCTCCTAATCAGGCACTTCTGTGGCACCTGCTGCCTCAGACTGTCCCTGCCCTTGAAGGCAGGGGCTGTGTCCTACCTCTCCCTAGCAACCACAATCGCTGGCACAGCGTCCCTTCACAGCAAGTGCTCAATAAACAGATTCAGCAATGGCTACCCCAAGGCACTACAATTCTATATTCAAGATAGAATTATGTTCATTCAATTATTCGAAGGCAAGAAAACTAATACATATTCACTGGACTTTCAGCAACAAAAGGAATTTCTATTCAAACCTAAGTTTACTCTAGAATTTTACTATAGTTAAACCAGATCAACTCACTTCTGGCATTTTCTTGTTCCTTAAGGCTTTACTGTTTGATATTTGACTTCCCTGGCACTGAAAGGTCATTCGTTTAAAGGCAAGCATATAACAAACCTCACATACAAGATTAAAATGAGCAGTGAAGTTTTGCTAAGACATTCAGTTTTCTTTATTACTCTTGACTTGCTAAATATTGCTACTTCTTATAAGGAATAATCAGTTGGATAAAATCTTAGTCTTCTTTCCCATTTAATAGATCCTCTATTCAAATTTTTTAGGGGATCTCGTCAAGAGGGTGGCATAGGCGGACTCTGAACTCACCTCCTCCCATGAATACAACCAGGTTACAACCATTCTTGGAAAAACTACCCCAGAGACAGAACTGAAAACTGGATAGAAACAACCCCCATAACAAGGGACAGCCCCGACTGAGGTGGAAGAGGCAGAAATTCCTTCTGGAAAGAAAAAAAGCCACCTTTGCAAGCCGTGGAGCTTCACAGCACAGCGGGAGCCACCCTAAGATATGCGGCCTTCCCTGGAGAAATGGGGACCTGAGTGGGGACCTCTGTTACCACTACAAGCATCCTTTGAACTCAGCACAACTGAGACAAGTCTCATACTATCTGGTTTGGCTGGCTATTAACTGCAGTGGGGAATACCCCCAGAAAAGCTATCAGACATAAGCAGAAAAACCCGGCTCTTAAAGGGCTCATGCACAAATTCACCCATCTCAGAAAGCAACCTAAAATCACCAGAAAGTAAGGTGCACAGTCCTTTGGTGAAGAGACTCACCTGGTAGGCTATGGGTACATCTTGGTAAGAGGTGAGACTTCTCTGAGGTCTGAGACATTGGCGGCAGCATTGTTTAACTAGTGCAGGTATGCTGATAAAGACACTGGCAGGTGCCATTGAAGTTCTTCTCTTGGTCTGTTAGCCCAGGGGTCTGCTGCATCCACTAGAGCACTGATTTAATCCAGCTCAGCCAGGGCAGGAAGCCCACCCTAGGGACTGGCCCCATTCAATAGCAAGCCCTCAGGCTAAGCGTCAGCCTGCATAAACTGGGTGCCTCGATCCTCTGCAGGCAGGCAGGTGTGTCTGCCTCTGTGGGGCAGGGCCTGCGTGAAGAGCAGGTGAAGTGTAGGGGGCATTGGTGGAGAGTGTGGTGGCTTCTGCAGTGGGGTGCTTGGGTACGCTCCAGGGGTTGGGAAGTGTGCGTGGGCCAGGACCATGTTGATGGTGTGTGAGGACCTGTGGGGGGTGGGGCTCAGCAGCAGCAGCAGACCTGTGCTTCAGGAACAGCCACAAAAGGGATCGGCCCCTTGCAAAACCTGAAACAATTGGGTGTTCCTGTGCCTGGGGCCAGCCCCACTCAGCTGCAAGGTGATATAGCTGACAACAGCCTTGCAGGCCTGAGGCCTATAGCAATTGTAAGCACGTGAGCCTAACAATAAGCCCCACTGGGTGCCTACTCACTTAGAAGAAAAACTGCCATAGAAGTGTGCTGATAGACTTTGTAGCCAACGGTGCTGAGGCTCCCCAAACCCAATTCACAAACACTCGGCCAGGGAGGGAAAGCCTAGACTCTCTGGGTACCTGCAGTAAGAGCAACCCTGCCGCAGCAGATGGACACAAGTAGCCCACACAGGGGTCACTCCGGGAACATTTGGACTGCTGATGAGAGGGAAGCACACTGCTGGGCCTCAAAAGGTGTCTCTTACCAAAGGTCACTTCTCCAAGATCAGGAGACTTAGTTGATTCACCTAAAACATAGATATAAGCACAGAGAAAGAGGCAAAATGAGGAGCAAAGGAATATGTGCCAAGCAAGGGAACAGGACAAAACCCCAGAAAAAGAACAAAATGAAAGAGAAATAAACAATTTGACAAAGATGCTCACTGATCTTGGGAGAAGACTGGGTGAACACTGTGAGAACATCAACAAACAATTGGAAAATATAAAAAAGAACCAATCAGGGGCCAGCCCCATGGCCAAGTGGTTAAGTTCATGTGCTCTGCTTTGGAGGCCCAGGGTTTCACTGGTTCAGATGCTGGGCGCAGACATGCCACTGCTCATCAGGCCATGCTGAGGCAGCATCCCACATAGCACAACCAGAAGGACCAACAAATAGAATATACAACTACGTATTTGGGGGCTTTGAGAAGAAAAAGAAGATTGGCAACAGATGTTAGCTCAGGTGCCAATCTTTAAAAAAAAAAAAAAAGAAAGAACCAATCAGAAATGAAGAATACAATACTGGAAATGAAAAATTCACTAGAGGGACTCAATAGCAGAGTAGATGATATAGAAGAACAGATGAGCAACCTGGACAAAAGACTAGAGGAAATCACCCAAGCTGAACAGATAAAAGAAAAAAGAATTATACACAACAAGAACAGTCTAAGAGAACTCTGAGACAATATGAGGCAGATTAACATTCTTATTATGGGTGTCCCAGAAGGAGACGAATGAGAAAAAGAGGCAGAGAATCTATTTGAAGAATGAATAGCCAAAAACTTTCATAACCTAAGGAAGGAAACAGACATCCAAGTACAGGAAGAACAGAGAGCACCAAACAAGACACACCCAAAGAGGCCCACACCAAGACACATTATAACTAAAACGGCCACATAAAACATAAAGAGAGAATCCTAAAAGCTTCAAAAGAAAGGCAACAAGTGACATACAAAGGAAACCCCATAAGGCTATCAGCTGACTTCTCAGCTGAAATCCTACAGGCTAGAAGAGATGGGCACGACATATTTAAAGTGCTGAAAGGAATAAACCTACAGCCAAGAATACTCTACCTGGCAAGATTATCATTCAGAATGGAAGGAGAGACAAAGAATTTCCCAGACAAGCAAAAATTAAAGGAGTTTACCACCAAGAAACCAGTTTTACAAGAAATGCTGAAGGGACTTATTTAACGGGGAAAGAGAAGACCACAAATAGGAATAAGAAAATTATATAAAAACAAAAAAAAAACTTGGTAATAAAATCACTGGTAAAGGCAAAAATACCATAAAGGTACAGATCAACCACCTATGAAGATAATATGAAGGTTAAAAGACGAAAGACTAAAATGACCTATTTCGATGATAAGAGGGTAATGGATAGACACACACAAAATAAGAGATTAGATATGATTTCAAAAACTTAAAATGGGGGAGGAAGGGAGTAAAAGAGTATAGCTTTTAGAAAGAGGTCAAACTAAAGAGACTATCAACTTAATATAGATTGCTACATATGTAGAATATTATATATGAACCTCATGGCAATCACAAACCAGAAACATATAATAAATAAGCAAATAAGTAAGAGAAAGGAAATCAAACGTATTACTAAAGAAAGGCATCAGACCACAAGGGAAGAGAGCAAGAGAAGAAGAAAGGAACAGAGAAGAACTACTAAAACATGCAGAAAAAAGTAACAAAATGACAATACATACATATTTATCAATAGTTACTTTAAATGTCAATGGACTAAATACTCCAATCAAAAGGCTTAGGGTGGCTGATTGGATAAAAAAACAAGACCCATATATATATACATGCTGCATACAAGAGACACACTTCAGACCTAAAGACACTCACAAACTGACAGTGAACAGATAGAAAAAGATATTCAATGTAGATGGCAAAGAAAGGAAAGCTGGGGTAGGAATACTCCTATCACACAAAGTAAATTTTAAAACAAAATTGTAACAAGGGACAAAGAATGGCACTACATAATGATAAAGGGAACAATCCAACAAGAGGATACAACACTGTAAGTATCTATGCACCTAACATAGGAGCACCTAAATATATAAAGCAATTATTACACAGACATAAAAGGAGAAGTAGACAGTAACATAATAATAGTAGGGGACTTTAACACTCCACTTACACCAATGGACAGATCATCCAAACAGAAGATCAATAAGGAAACAGTGGCCTTAACTGACATGTTAGACCGGATGGACTTAGAAGATATAAACAGAACATTCCATCCAAAAAACTGCAGAATATACATTCTTTTCAAATGCTCATGGAATATTCTCCAGGATAGATCACACATTAGGCCATCAAACAAATCTCAATACATTTAAGAAGACAGAAATAATACCAAACATCTTTTCTGACCACAAAGGTATGAAACTAGAAATCAACTACAGGAAGAAAATCAGAAAAGCCACAAATATGTGGAGATTACACAAAATGCTACTGAATTTTGCATTACCGGGTCAATGAAGAAATCAAAGGAGAAATCAAAAAACACCTGGCAACAAATGAAAATGAAAATATGACATGCCAAAATATATGGGATACAGCAAAAGCAGTTCTAAGTCAGAATTTTATAGCAATTCAGGTCCACCTCAACAAGCAAGAAAAATCCCAAATAAACAATCTAACAGTGCATCTAAAGGAACCAGAAAAAGAAGAACAAACAAAGCCCAAAATCAGTAGAAGAAAGGAAATAATAAAAATAAGAGCAGAAATAAATGAATTAGAGACTTAAAAAACAATAGAAAAAATCAATGAAATCGAGAGCTGGTTCTTTGAAAGGATAAACAAAATCGACAAACCTTTAGCTAGACTCACCAAGAAAAAAAGACAGATGGCTTAAATAAAATCAAAAATGAAAGAGGAGAAATTAAAATGGACACCTCAGAAATACAAAAGATGATAAGAGAAGACTATGAAAAGCTATATGCCAACAAACTGGATTATCTAGAAGAAACGGATAAATTCTTAGAATCATACAACCTTCCGAAAGTGAATCAAGAAGAAATAGAGAATTTGAATAGACCAATCACCAATAAGGAAATTGAAACAGTAATCAAAAACTTCCCCAAAATAAAAGTCCAGGACCAGATGACTTCCCTGGTGAATTCTACCAAACATTCAAAGAAGACTTAATACCTATCCTTCTCAAACTCTTCCAAAAAACTGAAGAAGAGGGGAGGCTTCCTAACTCATTCTACGAAGACAACATTATCTTGATACCTAAACCAGACAAGGACAACACAAAAAAGAAAATTACAGCCCAATGTCACTGATGAACATCGATGCAAAAATCCTCAACAAAATACTAGCAAATCAAATACAACAATACATTAAAAAGATCATACATCATGATCAAGAGGGATTTATTCCAGGGATGCAGGGATGGTTCAACATCTGCAAATCAATCAATATGATACACTGCATTAACAAAATGAAGAATAAAAATCACATGATCATCTCAATAGATGCAGAGAAAGCATTTGACAAGACAGAGCATCCATTTATGATAAAAACTCTGAACAAAATGTGTATAGAAGGAAAGTACCTCAACATAATAAAGGTCATATATGACAAACCCACAGCTAATATCATTTTCACTGGAGAAAATCTGAAAGCTATCCCTCTAAGAACAGGAACAAGACAACGATGCCCACTGTCACCACTCTTATTTAACATAGTATTGGAAGTCCTAACCAGAGCAATCAGGCGAGAAAAAGAAGTAAAAGGGATCCAAATTGGAAAAGAAGAAGTGAAACTGTCACTATTTGCAGATGATATGATTTTATATATGGAAAACACTGAAGAATCCACTGAAAAACTTTTAGAAATAATAAACAAATACAGTAAAGTTGCAGGATACAAAATCAACATACAAAAATCAGTTGTATTTCTATACACTAACAAAGAAGCAATAGAAAAAGAAAGTAAGAATACAATCCCATTTACAATTGCAACGACAAAAAAATAAAATACCTAGGAATAAATTTAACTAAAGAGGTGAAACATCTGTGAGCTGAAAACTATAAAACATTGTTGAAAGAAATTGAAGAGGATACAAAGAATAGAAAGATATTCCATGCTCTTAGATTGGAAGAATTAACATTAGTTAAAATGTCCATACTTCCTAAAGCAATCTATAGATTAAATGCAATCCTCATCTAAGTTCCAATGACATTTTTCACAGAAATAGAACAAAGAATCCTAAAATTTATATGGAACAACAAAAGACCCCCAATATCCAAAGGAATCCTGAGAAAAAAGAACAAAGCTGGAGGTATCACACTCCCTGATTTCAAACCCTACTACAAAGCTAAAGTAACTAAAACACCATGGTACTGGCACAAAAACAGACAAGGTCAATGGAACAGAATCGAGAGCCCAGAAATAAACCCACACATCTATGGACAACTAATTTTCGACAAGGGAGCCAAGATCATACAATGGGGAAAGGACAGTCTCTTTAATAAGTGGTGTTGGGGAAACTGGACAGCCACATGCAAAAGAAAGAAAGTAGACCATTATCTTACACCATGCACCAAAATCAACTCAAAATGGAATAAAGACTTGAACATAAGATCTGAAACCATGAAACTTCTAGAAGAAAACATAGGCAGCATGCTGTTTGACATCTGTCTTAGCAGTATTTTTTCAAATACCAAGTCTGACTGGGCAAGGGAAACAAAGGAATAAATAAACAAATGGGACTATATCAAACTAAAAAGCTTCTGCACAGCAAAGGAAACCATCAACAAAACGAAAACACAGCCTAACAACTGGGAGAAGATACTTGCAAACCATATATCAGATAAGGGGTTAATATCCAAAATATACAAAGAACTCAAACATCTCAACAACAAAAAACTAACAACTCAATTAAAAAATGGGCAAAAGATCTGCACAGACATTTCTCCAAAGCAGATATATGGATGGCCAACAGGCATATGAAAAGATGTTCAACATCATTAATTATCAGGGAAATGAAAATCAAAACCAGAATGAGATATCACCTCACTCCTGTCAGAATGGCTATAATTGACAAGACAGGAAACAATAAGTGTTGGAGAGGATGTGGAGAGAAGACAACCCTTGTACACTGCTGGTGGGAATGCAAACTGGTGCAGCCACTATAGAAAACAGAACGGAGATTCCTCAGAAAATTAAGAATAGATCTACCATATGATTCCACTGCTGGGTATTTATCCAAAGAACTTGAAAACACGAATGCATAAAGATACATGCACCCCTACGTTCATCACAGCATTATTCAAAATAGCCAAGAGGAGAAAGCAACCTAGGTGCCTATTAAGGGACAAATGGATAAAGAAGATGTAGTATATACACACAATGGATTACTACTCAACCATAAGAAATGACAGCCATTTATGACACCGTGGATGGACCTTGAGGGTATTATGCTGACTGAAATTAGTTCAGAGGGAGAAAGTCAAATACCATAGGACCTCGCTCCCAAGTAGAAGATAAAAACAACAACAAACACACACACAGCAACAGAGATTGGATTGGTGGTTACCAGAGGGGAAGGCGGCGGGGAGGATGGTGAAAGGAATCATTAGGCATATGTGTGCGGTGATGGATGGTAATTAGTCTTTGGGTGGTGAACATGATGTAATCTACCCAGAATTCGAAATATATTATGATGTATACCTGAAATTTATATAATGTTATAAACCAATGTTACTACAATAAAAAACATCTTTTTACAAACTATCTGAAAGTAACATACACTCAGTTCTCTCGTGTAGTGTTCCATTTTTTTCTAAAGCTTTAATCCTATTAGTGAAAGGACAAATCCCTACATTAATAAACTCCTTTGTATCGTTTCATAAAAGCTTACTTACTGAGATCTTTTCCTTTCACTAGTAAAGGAAACAACCAGGGATTATTCTCTTCTACCTCCAAGTTACGATTTATTTCAAGATCTCACTGGTTCACTCCGGAATCTATTTCTACAAGGTGTTACTCACGGTCTACACAGTGTGGTCTTCTAGAGAAGGCCACTGACATTAAGACGGGCCTAGTGTGGTCTGCCACGCTTTTACATAGGTGAAAACTACCCACTACACACCTTCCACATATGGACATTCTGTTACAGGCATCAGCACTGCCAGAATTTCTGTATGGGAAAGGAGTAGGGTTGGCGATCTTGCTGGAAGTGGGGGCAGCAGGAGACGGGGCCTACAGCTACGTCTGCACAGCAAGCACGCCGATTTCACCCAGACTATGCATTCTAAAATGATAAAGATACACAATTTTAGTAAAGACAGTTTTATTCACAGTTGACATGACTTTATTATTTGAGAGTAAGTTAGTGGGGTGTGGGCTACTATTAGAAACTACAGGAATTTAATTACCCCCGTCTCCACCAATACCCTTTTTCAGCCACCCCTCGGCACTGCCACTGGGTACAGATCACTGAAAAGCAGCAAGATGTTTCCAGATTTGTGTTAAGTGCCTCGCTGCAGTGAAGCGATTACAGCTATGACATAATAACCTCCTTCCACGGTGCCAAGTACCCTGTTTGGTGGCAAGACTGCTTAGCAGGAATGAGGTCATAAATTAGGGAAGTTAAATTTCTCTCTTCTACCTACTTTCTCTTTAATCCCTAGAGGAAATGAGTAAGAAAGAGGAAGTGAAAACAAAGTAAAAAGAAGAGCTGTGGAGAGCAGCTGTCAGATTGCTGGAGTGGTGGTTGCAGATTCCAACATGGAATTGGAAAAGGTCTGGACTACCACTTCAGGGTTGTGGTGAATCCCAGTGCCCAAGCGGAGAAGCCGGAACACATCAGAGCCACAGAACAGTCAGATGGTCACAAAGATTCTTCTATTCCAATTTTTATAGGGCCACTAAAAAACTTCGATCGAGTTATCCAAACTTAGCTTTTTATTTAAAAAAGGTGTAAGACACGTGACTGTATGTTCATTACCTGTTCCTTCATTTTATTCTTAACTCTCTCTCAACACAGACACACACACACACACATACACACTTCCCAGTATTTCCGCATCACCCAAGACTCATTAACCCTATACAAAGAAATTACAGAAAAGGATATTTAGAAGCAATAAAGTATTGGTGGTTGGGTCTATCAGAGATATATGAACACTAACCCTTAAATTGACTTCCAGTTAAACACAGATGAGCACGCCTATATATCACCTCTCCTTCCTAAAACCAAAATAAAAATGGTAGCAAAGGAATTTTTTAAAAGGCTAAAGAATGGAAAAGATGACTGTAGCAGAAAGGAGAGAACTAGGTGAGACGAGAACAAACATTGTCTCTGAACAGAGCTGAGAAAGCCAAGGAAGGCACAGTCTTGTGTCTGCAGAGGCAAAGAAAGCAGAAGTGACCTGACTGGCCCTGCAGAATGCCAGAGAAATGCCTGGAGGTACGCAGGGACAGCAGAGGGCAGGGCTGAGGCCCCAAATGGCAGTTTGATTAAAAGTCTGAAAACGGTGCAGAGCAGTTAGACCCCTGCCCAGGTGTCCTCTCCCACCCCTCCCTGCTGGCTAAACCACCCTTAAAGGTCAGGGACTTGCCTGAATACACTCTCGGGGCCTCTCCAGTCAGGGAAGTCTACAGAGGAAGGTGTGACCTAAGACTTCAAGGATGTGTCGGTGGAGGAAGAGGGGGGAGGTAGGAGAGGAGAGCAGACAGTGGAGGAGCAGGAAGATAAGGTCATTGTGCTTCAGGTCCTCTAAGTCTGTTTGTCTCTGCAACTATAAATTTTAAATTGCAATATGACTTCCAGGTTAGATCCACACTGGTCAAGAGAAAAACGCTGGTGAGACTCTCACCGAATAGGGGCAGGTCCTAGAAACCTGTTTTCCTATTCACCACACAGTCATACTTACCTCGCAAGTTTGCTGAGGCCAAGGACTTGCTTGTTAGGAAGATAACCGATATGGACCTTCAGAGACGAGACAGAAATCATAAGCTAAGTGAAAATATAGTGCTTCTTTGTGACAAAATAAGGAAATAAGTAAATATTATACAGTACACTTACTACGTAATTCAACACAATGAAAATGTATCCTTAAAATATCTAGAAGCTTTATGATTTAGAAAATGAAGCAATTATATAAGCATTTAAAAATGTACATAAATGCAGTAAAAAGAAAATATATAAGAATGATTCAATTAATAAAATGGCAAGTTTGAAGTACAGTCAAGGTATTTCCTGGTGAGGTTAAACTCTCGATACGATTCTTAAAAGTCTTTCCTCTGCTGAGGGGACACATTCTCCAGAAAGGGCAAATTATTCTGTAGCAACATTAAAATGCAGCCAGGAAAACCTCCTTTAAATGGCCGAAACTGTAACTGTAAATATTGCCACTCCACACATCATGGCGACCTTAAAAATTCCACCTGGTGCGGAGGCCCACTGCACTGAAAGAGGGTCTCCATGCCCTGTGTTGGTGTGGCAGCCCCATTTCTAAGCTGCTGGAGAGCACCATTCTCCTGACAGGAGAAGACAGACACAGCCACAAATGTGGCTCAGCAAGAACCTGGATCTTCAGACATAAGTTCTTACAGGACCCGCTAGAAGGCAAAGCCATTTCTTTAATTTTTAAAAGGCACTGATTAACATCTAATACGTAAATGTTACCTCTCTTTTAACCAAGTACTAAGTATGAGAAAAATACCAGTTCTCCAAAAAGGCTAATAAAGTAAATGGTCATGTGTAAGCAATCAATTAACCTAATGTAAAATTAAAACTTCCTTTGCATCACGGTTTGCCAGAATTGGCTGCATCTGTTCACCTAATATTTACTGTACACTGGAATAACTGACCTAGTAGTAATTAGTGATTTTTCACCTGTTAGCACTATGCTTTGGGAGTTTGAGAACACCAACTCATTGCCTTCCTGGTCAGCAGAAGGAGAAAGTAAATTTGCACCCGAATGTTGGGTATCTCAAAGAAAAACCAGAGTTAAAACTTTCCCATAGAACCAAGGTCCTCTGTACCACTTGAAATTTTTATATTTATATGCAGAGTTATAATTTGTTCATTGTTTGTACTAATTTTGATCTTCCTGAAGATCCTAAGTCATTTAAATGTCCATTTTTAGGAAATCATCCCTGAATAATATATTTAAAAACAGAGTTAGCAAGAACACAGACAAAGAGGTAATCATAGCAGAAGGCAACAGGATAGAGTCGTGAGAAGCTGAGCATAGGATCAAGCTCTTGGCTCTGGCCCAGCCAAGTCACTAACTCCCTGTGGCTTCTTAGATAAGTGAAAGGCTTTCTAGACCTAATTTCGTCACTTACAATAAAAGGCAGTGATGAGTTCAAAGGTTCCTTCATTCTTAAAAGTCCTGAGCCCTGCTATCACAAGCCCAGTGTCATTAACTGTGGCACTGCCAGGCAGCGCATGCCTCCTGAGGTGATGAAATACGGAGTCTGCAAGTACTCCTATGAAATACTCTTCTCAAAAATGTTTAGCCTTAATTTTAGAAAGTTTTAGATATAATCTAGTTTATAGGAAATCTAGAAGTTGAATGGAACAAGTCCAGAAGGTGGGACACTCTCTATAGCATAACTGGGCCAGTCTCTTTAATGAGAGAATGCCATTGGGGGAGGGTAGGACACTATTTTAGAATCAAAAACTTAACAGACATAACAACCAAATGCAATGCAAATACAAATATGAGACCCTTATTTGGATTCTGGCTTAACCAAGCCGACAGTAAGAGTTGAGACAGATGGAGAAATGTAAATCTGGGTTAGTTATTAGATGCTATTTGGGAATTACCGATAATTTTGTTGATGGTAGTGCTACTGTGGATAATAAAATATTATTTTAGAATGCATATTAATTACTGATGAAGAGTCATGCTGTCTATAACATACTTTATATTTTTTAACATGTTGAAGGATTTACTGCTAACGTTTTTAGGCTGATAATCGAACCGGAGTTATGTTTCTTAAAAAATCCTTATCTCTCAGAGAGACATACTAGAAGAAAGCATGGAAAAAATACATGATATCTAGGGTTTGCTTCAAAATAGTCTAGTGGGGGCCTATATATCACAAGGTTGGTCCTTTACTGATAACTGCTGAAGCTAGTTGATGGGAACATGGAACTTTATTATATCAGTCTTTTTATTTGTATATATGTGTGAAATTTTCTACAGTAAAAGGTTTAAGAAAGAGATATAGATACCACTACACACATATCAGAATGCTCAATTTTTAAGTTAAGACTGAAAGTGCCAAGTGTTGGCAGGGATGTGAAGAGACTGGGATTCATGTGAGAGTATATGAAGTGCAAATCAGTACAACCACTTGGGAAAACTAAAGGTCAATATCTAATAAGTTGCACATGGGTATACCCCCAGGACCCTGCAATTCCACTCCTCGAATACATCTCTAAAAGAAATGCATGCATATGTGCACCAGAAGAACGCTGGTAGCAGTACTGTTTGTAATTGCAAAACAAAACAAAACTGAGAGAGAGAGAGAGAAGACAACACAAATATCCACCAAGAACAGAACAGATAAATAAACTGTGGTATGTGTGTCCAATGGAATAATACACAGCAATGAAAAATAAACAAACTACAATGACAGGCAATAACGTCAACAACTCTTATGATGTGGAACAAAAGAAGCCAGACACAAAACAGAATATGCTGTAGATTCTTTCCATTTATATATAGTTGAAAAACAAGCAAAACTAATCTATAGTGTTAGAAATCAATATACTGGCTACCAATGGGGACAGGGAACGGGCTGGGGATTAAGAAGGGGCATGAGGTGAGCTTCCAGGATATTAACAATGTTCTAGCTCTTGATCTGAGAGGTGGTAAGGAATACCCTTACGACTTGTACATTCTTCTGTCTGTTTTCCTTTATAAAAAATTAAATACTTTAACAAAAAATGTGAAGCAAATATTAACACATTAAATTTAGGTGATGGGTATATAACACTATTTCTATAAGTCTTATGTTTGAAAATTATTAATAAAAAGTCAAAATAAAATAAAATTATGATATGCGGGGAGGGGAAGAGAACAGGACAGCTCTTGGCCCTAAACCCGCATGTTCTTAAAGGTACGTTTAACTACAACAAGCTAGATAATATTATTTAGCTTGCAATAGAGTCATTTTTCCTCATAAAGAAAGAGTTGGAAACAAACTAAATCTACTCATACTATAACCTCTTCCACAAGAAATTCTGCAATCATTACAGCTTATGTTGTATTATACAAAAGTATATCTTGGATCAAACATTGTTTAGTCAAAATAAAGGTCAAAGGTTTTCAGAGCCCAAGGCAGCTACCCAAGAAAAAAATGTGATTTTAATCTCATTATTTTAACTCATGAATATGGTATTTACTATGAAATGCTTGCCCCAGGGCCTTCTACTACTTTGTTTCTGCTTTGTTAAGTTGAAGCTACTAGTCAAGTTAATAAAGAGTAAACATTTATGTGTAATTCTAAATATCTGAGACGTTAGGTATTAGCAGGAGAGAATTTTAAATAGAATTATCCTAATTTTAAAACTTTGATTGTGCTTTTGTAAATTGTTATGAAACGACAGAGAAAGCCTTACCTTTCCAACAAATGGAACTAGATGATGTTCACACATGGAAAACATATCTATGTCCTTTACGATTACCATCTCGTCATGATCTTCATCAAATACAGCATCATTTAGGACATCTGAAATAAGACGCTTGCTTTAGTAACATTTCCAAATTTATAGAAAGACACAAAGCAGAAAAGCTAACAATCTCTATGGGTAAATACAAATTAACAGTCGACATAAGAAAGAACATTAATCCTTACTAAAATATTAAGGGAATGCAAATTAAAACTAGTTATTTTTCTCCCACCAAATTAGCAAAGTGTTTTTCTTTAAATGATGGGAAAAAGCCTTATGGTATAGTATTACATAAAAATGCAGGATTATAAATATATTTGCAGCATGAGAAAGGGAGGAAGAATTTATGCAAAACAAAAGAGTGGCTAGTTCTGATGGGAGAAACGGGCTGCTTTCACTTTCTTCCTTACATTTTCTTGCACCTAATACTTTCTCTATCATGGATGTGTAGAAAACCATATCTGAGAAAAAAACTAATCCTTAGCCCTCTGATTTCTGAGGGCCGATCTAGACACCCGTAAACTTGACCTCTGTTACCAATTCCCCAAGTAATTTTCTACCTTTGTAAAATGTTGGCGTTATTGCATGCGACATCAGACCTAAACAGTTGCCTTCCTCCCTTCCTCAGGAAATAAACACTACGGTGTTTATGTGTACACCTGTCCAGACCTGCTCTGGGTGAGGAGCACTGTCTTGTCTAACCTGTGGACTCTGGCACACACAGCTAGGCACACAAGAGACATTTAGAAACAAAAAAACTTTATTTTTAAAAACTGCACTGATTTCTGGACAGCTTGGCAGACTAGATACATTCAAGATACCTAGCTGCATGATTTCAAGGATTTGGGGCTACCCAATTACAGAGTACGATGACGCTGAGAAGGGAGGAGATGAACACAGCTTCGCAGTCACCTACAGCTGTTTCAGAAAGGCAGGCTGCTGAGTGAGTCACAGAGAAGATGTACACACGTCCACCCACACCACCGGACCTTCAGTGGCTCTGCTGCCACTAGAACAGAGGCTCACCGATACTGAGTCATCATTTAACCACAGTCATCATCCCCTGAGTCAGGCTGTGCAGTAGAAAAGTCATTAGTGTAGTCAACAAAAGTGAACAGGCGGAGTTTAGCCGCACAGACAAAAAGGACACCCCTGTCAGGAGAGGCTGATAAAACCCAGGGAGGAGAGTTCAGTGCCATCCGTTAAGTAAATGCTCCTTCTCCAAAAGTAGTTTTCTATTCTGAATCCTCTGCCCTAACCTTCAGTCACATTTCTGAAACAAGTCCAAAAGTGGATTCTTAGTGCTCCCTAGAGTATCCTGGATTTCTCCACAATGTTAATGTATTATTGCCATGTGCTGCTTACTAAAATCTTTCAGGAAACTTCCTGAAAGTAAGAACAACAAAAAATATTTCTTAAAGAACAAAAGGTAATTGTGACATGTAGGAAGCCTTCATTCATTTTCTCTGGCAAAGAATGAGAGCATCCCCATTCTAAGCTCTGACAACAACCACAGCATGTGTGTTAAAAGCTGTCCCTCGAGTTAGTCTAAGATAGTATCTGGCTCCATCACTAACTAGCTGTTAGACCTTGGGCAAAGCACTCTGTGTCTCTGTCTTCTCAGTTGCAAAATGGGCATGAAAAAAATGCCTCCTTCACCAGGGTACCATGAGAATTAAATGAGATAATCCACCTGTGTTTAGAACTGTGAAGGTGGAGTTGTCACTATTACTGTTATAATAATTAAAGCTGAGGAGGTTGTAAACTATGTGCCATGCACACGGATGCATATCAGAATTCAAAAGGCAATAATTTGGGCCGGCCGTGGCCGAGGGGTTAAGTTCACGCGCTCTGCTTCGGCGGCCCAGGGTTTCGCTGGTTCAGATCCGGGGCGAGGACATGGCACCAGTCATCAGGCCCCACTGAGGCGGCGTCCCACATGCCACAACTAGAAGGATCCACAACCAAAAATACACAACTACGTGCCGGGGGAGTTTGGGGAGAAAAAGCAGAAAGAAAAAAAAAAAGACTGGCAACATTTATTAGCTCAGGTGCCAATCTTTAAAAAAAAAAAGCAATGATTTGCTTCTAAGAAACAGACTGGGAAATATAGTAACTTTACGGTGAAGAAACCTGGCAGACACTACCTTAACCGAGTGATCAAGGTTAACGTTATCAGTAATTAGACATATTGATGACAGGCAGCTCCTGATACAAGAGGATGAGAAGGGCATACCACCTCTGTGGTATTCTTTCCCAAAAAACCTAACTGCAGTCTAGTCACCAGACGAGTTGAGGGACAGTCTAGAAAATATCTAAACAAGTGTTCTTTTAAAAAGACGTGGAAAGACTGAGGAACTGCCACGGATTAGAGGAGACTAAAGAAACACGACAACTAAATGCAATGGAAAAACTGAAATCCAAATAAAGTCCGCAGTTTAGTTAACAGTATTGTACCCACAGGAATTTCTTAAGGATTGACAACGGTACCACAGCTGTGTGAGATGTTCACATTAGAGGAAGCGGGGGAAAGGGCATATAGTGATTCTCTCTACTACCTCTGCAATTATTCTAACATTATCTCAAGATAAAAAGCGAAGAAAAAAGCAACAAGATAACGTCCATCAACTGGAATGTGTCGACAACGGAGCGCTGCCCAGAAACAAAATGGAACAACCACTGATACCTGTACTAACGTGCTGAATTGCCAGAGAATGATATGAAGTGAAAGAAGCCACATATACACACACAAAAAAACTGTGTATGAGATTCTAGGAGAGGCAAATATAGCGAAAGAAAGCAGACAGGTGGTTTACGAGGGACCAGAGGGGTGAGAGAGAGGATTAGCTGCAAGAGGGTAGGAAGAAACTTCTTTGGGTGATGGAAACAATCTACCCCTTCACTGTACTGATTGTTGTACAACCACATGTATTTGTCAAAACTCAAATTGTACGCATAAAGTTGAATTTTATAAAATTTAAGTTATACCTTAATAGAGCTAACTATTAAAAATATTTATTTTTAAAAAACTGTCATGCAGTATGCAACCCTTTTTGTAAAACAGTGAAAAGGGGAAACAAACATATACACACATATGTATGCTTATTTTCAAAGAGAAACAGAAGAATAAATCAAAAAGTTAATAAAAGCAATTACCCATAAAGGCCTAAGAGAAAAGGAGAGAGGGGATATGGATAGAAGTGAGACACCTTTGAATATAATTTGTTACATAGTTTTGACTTTGAAACCATGTAAATGTTATACATACTCAAAATTAAACCAAAAAGAAAAAACCTAGAGACCCTCACACATCTTAACGCCTCGTGTGGCAATGGAACACTAATATGTTGCCTACATCCCACTTCATTAAAATGAACCCAGACTATAAACTTGAACGAGCCAAATCCTATTTCTTCAATAATGAACCTTCCCTGCTATATTGATTTATGTTTTGCTCCAACATATCTGAAAGCTACCATCTGCAGCTAATAAGAACAAAACACCACCACTGATTGTTTTAATTTCCTGCCTGTTATCAGCAGCAAGAAAGTAACCCTGGAAACGAGGATTTATGGCATTCTACTTCCTACTGTTGGTCATAAGCAACAAAGGAAACCAAAGCAGCCTCCAAAAGTTAAAGGTTTGCCTACAACAACGCCATACAATGTCAATTCTAAAGTACATCTTTCTTGTGTTGTTAATGATTAAGCAATGACAACAAAGACCCCTGCTGGGTAGCCCTCCCTAAAATATTCAGTCCCTTCCCGAAATACAGAAGGCAGGCCCACAACATGATCCCAAGGACCTATTTAAGTGCCCTTTGAAGCAAGGGTTCTCAGAACTCCCCAGAGGGCTTGCTAAAACACAAATAGCTGAGGGAACCCTTGTGCACTGTTGGTGGAATATAAACTGTATGTATAGCCACTATGGAAAACAGTACAGAGGTTCCTCAAAACATCAAAAAAAAAAAAAAAAATAGAAGTACCGTATGATCCAGCAATTTGACTTCTGGGTATTTATCTGAAGAAAATGAAAACACTAACTTGAAAAGACATATGCACCCCCATGTTCACTACAGCATTATTTACAATAGCCAAAATAGGAAACAACCTAAGTGTCCATTGATAGATAAGTGGATAAAGAAAATGTGATGTATGTGTGTGTATATATATCCATATACATATACATACATACATGTAATGAAATATTATTCAGCCATTAAAAAGAATGAAATCCTGCTATTCAGGACAACACGGATGGATCTTGAGGACATTATGCTAAGTGAAATAAGTCAGAGAAAGACTTATGATATACTGTATGATCTCACTTATATGTACAATCTAAAAGAACACAAAAACAAGCCATAGATACAGAGAACAGGTTGGTAGTTGCCAGAAGCAGGGGAGCGGGGGGTGGGCAAAATGAGTGAAGGGAGTCAAAAGGCACAAACTTCCAGTTATAAGATACAGAAGTCCTGGGGATGTAACGTACAGCATGGTGACTACAGTTAATAATACTCTAATGCACATTTGGAAGTTGCTAACAGAGTAGATCCTAAAAGTTCTCATCACAAGAAAAAAATTTTCTAACTATGTATGGTGATGGATGTTAACTAGACTTATTGTGGTGATCATTTCACAATATATACAAATATCGAACCATTATGTTGTACATCTGAAATTAATATAATGTTGTATGTCAATTATAGTTCAATAAAACAAAAACAAAACCACAAATCACTGGATCCCATCCCCAGAGCTTCTACTCTCATCGGTCTGGGTGGGCGTGAGAACTCACATTTCTGACAAGTTCCCAGAGGATGCTAATACTCTGCTCCGAGAACCACACTCTGAGAGTCCCCGTTTTGCAGTATTCCATGTTGTGTGCTGCACAGAGAATCTTCACACCTTCGAAATGCTCCTACTCAAACATATGGATATACATTTAAGGACAAACATAGACCTGTTTATGCTGCAGTAAAGCGGGGGGGGGGGGGGGGGCGGGGGAGCTAAAAGGAAATTCCTGGGAGAGAGTCTCCACAAGAGGAAAATTCTCTCTATGGAGTTCCTTTTGATTGAGTGATAACAGGAATTAGCACTATCTAGAACGTTTGGTGATGAGCACCAAAAATTAGAGATCTCTGAGGAAGCCAGAATTTCACATCTGATGCCTCTTCCTGGGAGGACACTGTCAAAAGACAAAGGAAGAGGACTCGGAACACTGAGTGTGCTTCCATCCTAAGGGCTAAGAAAGAGAGAACGGGTTTCAGAACTGAGAGAAAGCAAGAGCAAAGAGCCATCCAGTACCTTTGCTCCTGACTGGAACTAAATCAACTCAAGGTGCTAACACCCTGATCAGTGGAGAAACGTTGGCTCACTGGCCCAGTCCTGTCAGATCGGAGCTGCCTCTACCAGCAAACAGCACTCTTTCACCATGCCTCCTGGGGCCACAGCCCACTTCCCCCACCCTCAGGGGTCGGCACTGTAGCTTAAGGCTTTGGCGTCTCCATACAGTGCGCCATATACTACACACAGAGCCAGAGTTAAACACAGATCTTCCATTTTAGCCAATTAACGTCAGTCTTTACCCTGTGATTTACTTCCTTAAAACAGACTTTAAACTAAGGGACTCCAAAGAAAACTCATGTGGCCAAGGGAACATCAGAGTTCTCACTGCAGCATTATTGGTAACAGCAAAAGCTGGAAATTTTAGACGTACATCAGAAGAACAGTTACACAGTTTGGGTCGATTATACAATAAAGTACGACCCAGCAGCGCAAGTGAGTCAATCTGAGCTGCACTGGTAAATTCCTGAAACAATGTTCAGTGAACAAAGCAAGTATCAGAAGGAGCAGCAGGTATACATCATATGATCCATTTAAATGAAGTAGAAACAATACTACACATTGTTACACATTCTTGTGGACGTACATATAAAATAAAAGCAGAAAAACAGGCCTGAAAGTAGGAGAATTCAGGATAGTGGGTCACTCTGTGGAGGGAGGGCAACAGGATCAGAAAGAGAGAACTATGAAGCTTAAACCACATCTGCATTTTTAAAGCAATCATAGTAAAGTGTTAAGATTTGTTAAAACTGGATGTTAAACTAGTTCTTTCTACTTTTCTTGTATACTTGAGACATTTCATTAATAAAAAGATTGTTAATTGAGGTGTTTATGCACATGCTGCTATTTTTTTCCTGAAAAACAAAATCAAGAAACTGAGATTACCTTTGCACACGGGCTGTGGCCCGGGCCGGGGGAGGCTCACACAGGGAAGACAGGCGCTTCACGCAGTGCCGCAAACCCCTTCAGAAACTGCCCCAAATCACACTCCGGATTCAAACAAAGGCTTTTGCCCTAAGCACGGCATTAAAACTTTTCGCTTTCTACCTCCTATTTGAAAAGTTTGTCCTACGAGTAAGAGCAATGTTAAAACAAACTAAAAGAGGAAGAAAATCACTATCTCTGTTTTCATTTCTGTCATGATGTACACCTCCTGCTAACGCTTCCAGCATTCACAGCTTTTTGCACTTAACAAGACAGAGCTAACATTTGTAAAACTTGGCCGAAATAAGTATTAAGCCAAACATTCCACAGACTGATATAATGGCAGAAGCTAAGATGACTTTAGCCAACCGTTCACAGCGCCTGCTGGAGCAGGGAGGGCTGCTGCTCGCTTTCCTACCCTCTAGGAACTCATTCCATAAACCACAAGTTTGTCAGCAGGAGAGATCCAATGCGTTGCAAAGAAGGTAAACGTTTGGTTATCTTGGAGATTTTCATTTCTGTCATCCTTGGCAGAGATACACTCCTATATTGCTTTTAAGCATTTAAAATATAGCCAAGACAACATGGATGGACCTTGAGAGCATTATGCTCAGTGAAATAAGACAGACAGAGAAAGACAATACTGTGTCACATATATTGGGAAACTAAAAAGCTGAACTGGGAGAAATAGAGAGTAGAATGGTGGTTATCAGGAGATGGGGGCAGGGGGATGGGGAGACGCTGGTCAGAGGACAAACTTCCAGCCAGAAGAGAAAGAAGTCCTGGGGAGTGATGGACAGCTTCCAATTATAGTTAACAATACCGTTACGTACTTGAAAGTTGCTAAGGGAGTAGATCTTAAATTTCTCACCACAAAAAAGAAATGGTAATTATGTGATGTGATGGAGGTGTCAGCTAATGCTACTATGATCATGATATTGCAATATATGTGCCAAATCAACACGCTGTACACCTTAAACTTATACAATGTTGTATGTCAATTACATCTCAATGAAGCTGGAAAAAATACATTTAACCAAGGCTAGTGAAATAAATGTACTGGCTGCCTTCAAAACAGTATTGATATGCATGTTTCATTCAGCAAACACAGGAAGGGTGAGCTATTCCCACCCTCTCAGCTGGCCTTGTTGTGAACACTACATCTACTGGTGAGGGACTCGTTTTCACATATACAGTCATTTTTACTAACTAAGACTATTTTCCTGATTACTACAGTAATGTTGGTTGTAGTTTATTTATAAGATATAGAAATACTGAAATGAGAAAATAAAAGCACATATAATTTCTCCACCCAGATGCAATTACTTAACTGGCTCTTAGGGAACCACATGCACAACGGTTCAAGAAGTACAATGGTGAAATAGAAGCAATGAATTAAAAGAGACCAGAGACCTGAGTCCTAGATCAAGCTTTGTACGGACTGTGACCTGGGTGTCAAGGTCCTCACAGGTAAGCGGATGGTTTTGGAGGAGGAGTGTAACATAACTCCAGGGTCCCAGCTTACACAGCTCTGGGGGTGCTGGAACTCCATGCCAACTTACAACAGAGTCAGCCTCTGCCCCCAGGGGTCAGCTTTTGAGATGTGCATGGTGATGGCCAGCAGCTTTCTGTACTGAGATAGAGAAAAGCACCTGTTTTAAACTATTCAGATTTATTTGTGGATAAAACTGAAGGCTGCCAATCATATACATTATTAACTCTTGAAGTCATCCAAGCCAAAGAACTCTCATTCTGGTCTTAGTTTACTACTCCAAAAACTTCTGGTAGACCAAAATTAGAGCCTTAGAAGGAAAAGAACACAGTGTGTTTAAGGAGTCATTAAAAAAAAAAAAAAAAAAAAGATGCACATTTGCCAAATTTAGTTTCCTAATTGGATAGTTTTGTATATCTTTCACAATCCAGCTGTTAAACTGAAAATGGAATTTACAAAAGAGATGGTAGTAAAAAGGTCTGGTTCACAGCAGTTCTAAAGAAAGGACACACCAATCTCATAAACCATGCATTTGCTTCAAAAGCCTTAACAAGCTTCTCTCTTCTCATCCTACATTCACTTATACCATGAGACTTCATACAGATGCATGTTATGGACCCATCTGTAATGCTATCTGACAAATAAGCAGCAGCAGGGTGGGCAAGCCACCACGATCAGTGACAAATGATTAAGGGATAATGAATCATCTTTTAGAACAGCGGTTCTCAAATATGGCCAATCACAGGGAGCCTTTGAAAACACAGCTTCCCAAGCCACCCTGAGAAAGTCAGATTCACTAGGAGCAGGGGTGAACCCAGGATTATGTCTTTAAAAAACCCAAGCAGTTGTCAGGCTGGCAGTACAGGCTTTCGAGGGTGAGAGAGGACGAGGGGTGAAAATGGACCCACTTCTGGCCTCATCTGCAGCAAAGCAAGGCTGAACAATGGGCAATATGATTCCTCACCATGAACCCTTGTTGACTAAAGTCACCAAGTCAGAGGGTGACAACTCCTGTGGAACCCTGTGAGGTCTGCACATCAGCCAGGAAAGGCAGCTTGGAGCAGACACTGAGATTGAGGACAGATGACAGGGGGCGAAGACAAGGGAAAAAGGCTGGAGCTAACTTTATCTAGAGCAGGCGGCAGAAATGACCACATGGTCCAGAGAAGGTAAAGGAAGGAGGGCCTCACGTAAGAACTTTCGGCACCCACATCCTGGAAGACAGTAGCCACTTCAGAAACCAGTTAGGTCCTACAGCCAACTCACTAGAAGTCTGTTTCAAGGATAACATGATCAAGTTTTCATAGAAGGTCCTATACTAGAGTTCCTGAGCTGGACACAAATATATCCCACCATGACCTCAAGAAACTTAAGATCTGAGGAAATAAGAGGCTTAAGCATAAAAAACATTTGCAGAATGACTAGAAGCTAAATCACAAAGGCAATAGTCTGCATAAAGGAAAAATTATGGGCTGGGAGGAAAAATATGGCTATATTGAAGATTTGTGCCAGGCCTTAACGATAGCTAGGAGAAAAGGAAGAGGGAAGGTTTTCTAGAGGGGTAAGGCAGAGAGTTACCACACGAGATGGAATACACAGTGAGAAACAATAAGAGGTTAAATGGACTGCCTGAGTGCGTGCACACATGGGGCAGAAACCAGACTCCCCCCTATTTTAGAGCATTTTCAAATTAAATTTTACATTTAGTGCATATCTTCTTTCAAGCCCTGCCACACTCCACATTAGCCCAAACAGTTATCATCCCCATTTACAGATGAGAAAACCGATGCTCTATTTGGAAACACCAAGTTACCTGCTGAAGTAGAGCCAACTAATTAGTGCGGGAGCTGCATTTCTGACCCCTGTTCTCTGACTCCCAGAGGAGAGCCCTGATCACCAGCCACCAGAAGTCAGCCTGGCCTAGAAGGTTCTGAACCGAAGGATGGACTGAAGGGGGAGAGCCCAGAGACAGGAACCCCGAAGGATGGACCGAATGGGGAGAGCCCGGGGCAGGAACCCCGAAGGACGGACCGAAGGGGGAGAGCCCAGGGACAGGAAACCTGAAGGATGGACAGAAGGGGGAGAGCCCAGGGACAGGAACCCCAAAGGATGGACCGAATGGGGAGAGCCCGGGGCAGGAACCCCGAAGGACGGACCGAAGGGGGAGAGCCCAGGGACAGGAACCCCGAAGGACGGAGCGAAGGGGGAGAGCCCAGGGACAGGAACCCCGAAGGACGGACCGAAGGGGGAGAGCCCAGGGACAGGAACCCCGAAGGACGGACCGAAGGGGGAGAGCCCAGGGACAGGAACCCCGAAGGACGGAGCGAAGGGGGAGAGCCCAGGGACAGGAACCCCGAAGGACGGACCGAAGGGGGAGAGCCCAGGGGCAGGAACCCCGAAGGACGGACCGAAGCGGGAGAGCCCAGGGACAGGAACCCCGAAGGATGGACCGAATGGGGAGAGCCCAGGGGCAGGAACCCCGAAGGACGGACCGAAGGGGGAGAGCCCAGGGGCAGGAAGCCCACAGCAGGAGTGGCTGCAGTTCACAGTCAGCCACGAATGAATTGACAAGGCCTGAAGTAAATGACAGCAAAGGAAACGAAGAGAGCAAAGCTGATTCGCTTTTTAAGTAAAATTAGTTATAAACAGGGAGTTGAAGGAGAGGAGATGGTCAAGCTAACAGCCAGCCCAGAGAGAAGACAGAGGCTGCTGCAGCCCCGAGCTGGGGCACACGGGTCACAAGGTTCTATCAACTATTTACTTGGCTTACATGAGGGGAAACAGTAATTTAATGCTACTTTGACCTTTACTTTCTGAAATCAAACTGAAACAGTTTCAGGGGAAAGGAGAATCCGTTAAATCTTCAAACTAATAAAAAGACCTTTTTAAAAAAAGGAACTTCTCTGTAGAAGTTTATCCTAAGAAACCTGTAAAAAATCGTCTTCAAACCAACTAGAGTTTTTAAATCTTCCACATTCAACTATTTTGTGTCGCCTGGTTGTGATACCATATGAGGAAAACAGTATTCCTGCCAAAAATGTTTTCCCTTAATATAATCAAGTCTTTAGACCTAACGTCCAGTTTCCAGGAACATGAGGGATAGAGAAACAGGTCAAATGAAGACAAGAAGAAAACCATCAGACGAACTCTAAAGGTGGACCATCCTACAGGACGAGCGGCCACCTGCGAGAGATCAGTGCGCGGGAGGAGCGGCGGCAAGTCCCCGGATTACAGCCCGGCAATCAATGCAGACGTGTGATGTCGAGCGGGTCCTGATTTGAACAAATCACGAGTAAAGACATTTGAGACAACTGGGGAAAGTCGAATACAGATTAAGTATTAAATGATATTAAGGAGTTAATAGTTAATTTTCGTAAGAATAGGGTTTAAGTGGTTAGGAAGGTAAAGACTTTCTAGGGAGACACGTCACACTAAATGCTCATCTCTGATCTGCTCTCAGTGAAAGAACAGACGATGCCAATATGGCAAAATGTTCATTGTGAATCTAGGTAGGAGGCATACAGCTTCCGTTATACAACTTTGTCTACTTTTGTGTTTGAAAATTTTACATAATAAAAACTAAAAGTAAAATAAAATGTGACGATCCTAACAGAATATTAGTTTTCTTGGTATTACTGTTCTGCCAACTGATCCAACAGTTCCTCTTCTAGATGGTACGAAGCCGTATTAATAGACTAAACCTGAGTGCTGGCACGACTAGCACTGCTTATTCTCCTCGTCGGAGTGTCTCCAACCCTCCTGCCTGCGGGGAAGTCTTGAAATAAAGGCTCTGTCCAATCAAAGAAGCTACAGGTTAGAAGACCACAGGCTCAAGAGCATACAGACCAAGAACCTTTGAAAAAATCTGTACCACAAGAAAAAAAACAACCAGACCTGTTACCATAGAAACTACCTGGGTGGTTTGAAGATTTCAAAGGAAAACAGCACCTCTAGCTCTGGAAGGAGCCTGAGCTCCTCGCTAGGACCTCACCTGTCAGCTGCTGGAAGTCAACAGAGTGAGCAGTGAGACAATAGTGACAGGTGCGCCCATACCACAGACATCCTGGCGAGACAATGACTCCTAGTCCAACTGCCTCTCCCTGTAGACCGGATCCAGAATAGTCAAGTGACTTGTCTAGGGTGATAAAATAGTGGGGGTGCAGTGACTAGTCCAGACTAACTGTTCTTCCCATTACATCAAGACGAGTCTTTGTCGACACACTAAAATGGTTTAAGAAACACCAAACGGACCTTGAGATTATATTAGTGAACAGAGTTTCTAACACACTAAACATGAAGCTGAAAGATTTGCATCTCCCTCTTATAAACAACTTCTCTTATAAACGGCATCACCCTCAAAAAAAAAAAACCAGTTTATCGCAGTGGAGGGAAGGATAGGCAGGAAGAAAGAGATGGATATTAAAATAAAAACAAAGGAGCAGGGGATGAGCACCGCCTCGACTGAGGCAAAGCCTGAAGGTGCTAACAGCTGGCGGCTGGAAGGCAAATCGTTTCTGATGGGCAATCAGAGCGGCACACCTGATCCAACAGAAGCACTTCTATTTTGAAAGGGGTGGTCAGTGAGGCAAGTGTGATCTGCAGCAGCTCTCCCGCAAAGCCATCTAGAGTTTGGCAAAGTCCTCACGGGGCGAACAGCCTCTCAGCTGAACTCTGGCAGGCAGCGCCTGCATCACTGCGCATGAACGTCTTACCACAAGTGCAGAAATTATACAATAGATTTAATTGTACTCTAAGCTATTTTAACGAGAAATTCCTTGTTTGGGATGTTTGTCAACGGCCTCTGTTGAACTGGAATCTAATTCCTACTTAAAACAAATGAAAGCTACAGAGTGCCAATAAAACACATGGCTCACAGCAGAAGCCGTGTGCTCTTGACGGAGGACTTCACTGAAGCAGCCCTGGATCCACCGGACCGCAAAAAACTCAACCCAGATCTCAGCAACAGCCGATCTCCGCACCTAAACCCGGGTATTTCTTCAGACCTTTAGACAGGCAACAGCTGCTGATAAACTTGGGGGGCTGGGGAGGAGGATCCTCAGGGTTAGTGACCAAAAACAAAAAAAGAAGTGAAGAAAAATTAGTGGAAGAGAGCCGATAATAGGGGCAAAATCCGCAGCAGCACAGCCTCAGTGAGGACTTTTCCCACGGCCCCCAGCTTCTGTGTGCAAAGAAGAGAGAGTGGTTTTGTCACCAAACCAAAGAGAGTCCTCTCCTTGTCGAGTTAATCAAATGATAGTTACAGTAAATAAACTGTAAATGACAAATTACAGTAAATAAAATTTCTGCTTTGTGTGACAACTACTTCTGGTGTTGTTTGATTAACTCGCTAAGGAGAAGACTCACTTTGGTCCAGTGACAAATCTGGCAACCCAGATGGGACCCTTGTCCCTCTGAGGGTCTATTCTTCCAACCATCCAGTTCCCAATGGACAAGCAGTGGACAGCAGCAGCGTGACCCGCGCTAACCTGTTCACGCTACGGGAGGTTGAGGGGTGAACCTCATGGGGATGGATTTCCTTCTTGGTGTTGGTGCTGCCAGCTTGACGTCACTTTCTCATCAGGAGACCTTGTGGCCACACTGAGCATTTTGCTCAAAGGATCTCTCAGCAGAAGAAAGTGATGCCGACGCCATGGCACCACTATAAGAGTCCTGTAAGTCGTCTCACAAAGTCAGGCTGCCCAAACCTTGGGTTTAAGGCTGCCCTAGCCTTGGTTTTGAGTGCCAGTGTTTATTTGTTGGGTCCGAGTCCCAGGGTTTACTTGTTGGAGGCTGGCTTTGGGGTTCAAGTCCCCATCCAGAGGTATCCTAGCTCAGGGAAGCTTGAGTCTCCCTTGGTTAAAAGGACTGCACAACTCTGCCACTCCAGAAGAACCAACGCTTGGCTCTGGCGAACAGGAGCAATCCCTGTTGACTAGTCTTTGGGCGGAGAGGGTTTGAGTTTGTCACTGCTGGGGCTTGAAGCCCCTTTTAAGGGCCCTTTTGTTTTTGTATTGTGAAAGTGACCAGAGGTGGGCTCGAGTCCCCCCGGAAGTCCCTGAATGTGTATGTTTGTGCAGTGTCTGTGACAGAAGAAGCTGATCTCCCATGGTTGGGGTTAATTCTCTCCGAGGTTAGTCTGTCTCTGAGTCTTGTCTTGCAACTGTGGTAAAAGGCGAGGTCAGGCCCCTGCAGGCTGAGGTTTGAATGTCTGTGATCTGTGTGGGTGCTGGTCGAGGACGCCTGACAGAAGCTTTTGCCTTAACGTAATAGAAACTTTATCTTGGCATTTTTTTTCCATTTCCTTAACAGACTTGCTTCTAGGCCTCTCAGATCTCTTTCTGTTCCTCAAGTTCTTTCCCGTGGTCCTCCTGTTGTTGTTCCCCTCTTACTTTCTGCTAGGGAATTTCCATCGACCTCTCCTCTACCAGATTAGATCTTCCTGGGGTCATTTAGTTAATCATCCACCTTCAAGATCCCACTTTTGCTTTTGGTGGTGGAAGAAACTAGGGTAGGACCTTGGGAAGACGTCTTTGGTGAGTAACAGAACTTGTGCACAACGGTGCCAAGGTACTCAACCCCTAAGCACTTTTTTCTTTTACTGGATATTAGATCTTTTTATTTATTTATTTTTTAAGATTGGCACCTGAGCTAACAACTGTTGCCAATCTTTTTTTTTTCTTTCTGCTTTTTCTCCCCAAACCCCTCCAGTACCTAGTTGTATAATTTAGCTGTGGGTCCTTCTAGTTGTGACATGTGGGATGCTGCCTCAGCGTGGCCTGACGAGCAGTGCCATGTCCACGCCCAGGATTGGAACCAGTGAAACCCCGGGCCACCGAAGCGGAGCGCGTAAACTTAACCACTCAGCCACGGGCCGGCCCTGGATATTAGATCTGACAGTTTTTTGGTTTTGTCGTTGTGCTAACCTTTTTCAACAGGACTGGCCAGGAATGATGGACTTTATGTAAAAAGACTACATCATTTTGCCTAATTATATTTTTAATTATATTGTGGGGATCGTGAGAACATAGAAATCCACCCTTCAGGCAATGTTAATTAAACATGCTAAAGGAGATCTCACTTTAAAATAGGCAAAATGGGGCCATTTCAGTTTATCCAAACTGGTGTATTTGCATATGCAATTGGAAAAAGTCAGCTATAAAAAATTAACAACCAATAGGAGGCCTATTTTAACTTTTGAGGCTTCTAAACAAGATCAGGAATCCCATACTGCCTCTTTAAGAAAAAAATAATTAAATAAAAGCAGCAGCAGCAGAGACTGTGCTAGTGAAAGGAAACCAGCCCTGCCCCTCACGCCTCTCTTGCTGAGCTCCCGACTTCAGCTTCTCCAAAGTTCCAAATCTAAAACTAAACAAGTGGAAATCAGCAAACTTTTGAGATATTTTAAAATTGTAATGGCCATTTTGGGGAACTTTTGTTTCAGGTAAGTCCACCTTAAAAAAGAGAGAATTCGAAACCTCTTAAACGGAATGCATTCTTTGATCAAAATACCGACGCTTCTAAAAGATAAAATGACTTTAAAACCAGCTGTTAAAAAAGATCCTTACAGCAAAAAGAAAAAAATCTTTAACAACAATCTTTAGCCATGTGAACAGGTCCTAATTTGGACCCAGCGTTCTTTTGAATGTTGTGCCTGGACCCGGCTGAAACTTTAAGGCTCCTGTTTGTGACTGTCTACATGTCTAGGTATGTGCGTCCAGATGACATATTTCTAAAGAGAGCTCTATTTAATTGACTTAAAATAAGCGCTTATATAAATTATTTTTAAATGTAATAAAAACTAGACCAGATGTCTTTCAAGTTAGCATGATATAAAATGATCTTTAGTAAATAAAAACTTGCTTAAGTTTGTTGGTTTAATTAAAATAGACATGTCCTCAGAGATAGCAACATAGTTATCAACAAGATGTAAACATACAGCCTTTATAAGTCAAATAAACTCATATTATCTCTGTTACAAAATTTGTGGACAAGAATAACAACTTAGAATAATAGCTGATTGTGTCTGATGTCTCATAAGGTTTCTAGACAATCTAATTACTGGAAATAGGTAAACTAAATAGATGTAAGAAAAGGTAAATGTAAAAAGGTAAAAGTTTTTGGGAGAACTTTTTAACAAAAATCATGTGTTCTGATGTATGTACTTAAAGCAACTTAAGATGATGGCTGCTGCTTTAGTGTGACAAGGCTTTTGTGAGTAATCTAAACATGATTATTTAAAACAAATGGTTTAGATATAAGTGAAATAACAGTTTATGGATAAACTTTTAACAATAATTATATTCTATGACATATAATTTAAAATAACTTTCAAAATCTCTTTATTAACTTGAAACTTTAAAGTTTCACTAGGTAAAATTAAATAAGAAAATTTATTAAATATCTAGGTCATTTTCAAATACAAACAAATACTGAAACATCATTAATAAATATGTCTAAGTTTATCTACTTTTGGCTTATGACAGAGAAACTAAAAGCTATTTAGGTCTATTAGTAAACATATCTTATGTTTTACTGAAAGACTGCGCTATGAAGTAACATGTTTCTAGAAAGTATAAAAAGTACTTATAAATTTGCTAAGCCACAGAATGCTAATGTAAAAAGACAGTTTATAATTGCTTACTTCTTAGTTTTCAATAAAAATTAAGGTCTGTAAGGGTTAAAAATTCTGATTAATATATGTAATTAGAACTAATAAGAGTTAATAAAAAAATCTTTGTATTTAAGGTAAATAAAATGCACATTTTCAGTAAAAGAGGCATAAAGACTAGAGATACTTTCGTTTGTTTTGTTAATTATAAATAAACTTGTCCTAAAGTACCAGGAAAGGAAAAAGGAAGTCAGTCATGGGACGAATTCTAAATGTAAAAAAAAGCAAGTGACAGGAAGTTTGTGGAAGTAAAACCCAGAGGGAAAAAAAGGGTTTCGTACATGGTAAAGGTGACTAAGATTAAAATAAATTCAATTAAATTAATGAGTTTCAATATCAAAAGTAAGTTAAAAAAATGTTAAAGTTTGGGGCTGGCCCCGTGGCCGAGTGGTTAAGTTCGCGTGCTCTGCTGCAGGCGGCCCAGTGTTTTGTTAGTTCGAATCCTGGGCACGGAAACAGCACTGCTCATCAAACCACGCTGAGGCAGCATCCCACATGCCACAACTAGAAGGACCCACAACAAAGAATATACAACTATGTACCAGGGGGCTTTGGGGAGAAGAAGGAAAAAATAAAATCTTTAAAAAAAAAAATGTTAAAGTTTGGCTTTCTCCCTCTCTTAAAAGGGTAACCTTCTTAAACTTTTGGTCTACTTTTGACAAAGAGATTATAAAAGGTTTTTTTCTTGACCTTTGAGTGAGTATATCTAAAAGAAAAAGAAATCTATGTTTTGTTAAAATAATTTCCTGTGCTCACAGAGGCTGAGGTCCATCTACTGGGGTTTTCGTTTTTTAGACTGTTTTACTCTCTCTGCTTGCCCTTGACATTTTCTGTTGTCACCTTGATTAAATGGATGCCTAAACATTATTTCCTATTTGGCCAAGTGTTTTAAAACCTTTTGATATTTTTGACAAATTTCCCTAAGGTTCAAACACCAAGTAAAGTCTTTCTTTTGGGGGGTTTCCAATGGGGCCCTGAGGCTTCTAAAAATAATTTGTTCTTTCTATAAAGAGGAAGATATTAAACTAATTAGACTTGTTTGGTGTGTTAAATTACATGGAAAATATTATCAAACAAATGATGATAAACCCTTCTTAAGTTATATTGTGTGGGTAAATGTTATTAATATAAGCAGTTCTTAATACCGATTTCATATCTTAAAGTGCTCCAGATATCTGTAGGAAACTCCAAAAATTAACAATAGGGCCTAATACCAGTTCTACACAGTCACTGGAGACAGCCTTTAGGGTGTTCAACAACCGGGATGAGGCAGAAGAGAAGTAGGATGCTAAAAAGATGCAAAGACAAAATCCTCAACAAAATTTTGGCAAACCGATTACAGCAATACATCAAAAAGATTATACACCATGATCAAGTGGGATTTATACCAGGGACACAGGGATGGTTCAACATCCGCAAGTCAATCAACGTGATACACTACATCAACAAAATGAAAAACAAAAACCACATGATCATCTCAATAGATGCAGAGAAAGCATTCGACAAGATCCAACACCCATTTATGATAAAAACCCTCAGTAAAATGGGTATAGAAGGAAAGTACCTCAACATAATAAAGGCCATATATGATAGACCCACAGCCAACATCATACTCAATGGACAAAAGCTGAAAGCCATCCCTCTGAGGACAGGAACAAGACAAGGGTGCCCACTTTCACCACTCCTATTCAACATAGTACTGGAGGTGCTGGCCAGAGCAATTCGGCAGGAAAAAGAAATAAAAGGAATCCAAATAGGTAACGAAGAAGTAAAACTCTCATTGTTTGCAGACGACATGATCTTATACATAGAAAACCCCAAAGAATCCACAGAAAAACTATTAGAAATAATCAACAACTACAGCAAAGTAGCAGGGTATAAAATTAACGTGCATAAATCAGTAGCATTTCTATACACTAACAATAAACTAACAGAAAAAGAACTCAAGAACTCTATCCCATTCACAATCGCAACGAAAAGAATAAAATACCTTGGGATAAACTTAACCAAGGAAGTGAAGGATCTATACAATGAAAACTACAAGACTTTCTTGAAAGAAATAGGCGATGATATAAAGAGATGGAAAAACATTCCTTGTACATGGATTGGAAGAATAAACATAGTTAAAATGTCCATACTACCTAAAGCAATATACAGATTCAATGCTATCCCAATCAGAATCCCAGGAACATTCTTCACAGAAATTGAACAAACAATCCTAAAATTCATATGGGGGAACAAAAGACCACGAATTGCTAAAGCAATCCTGAGCAAGAAAAACAAAGCCGGCGGAATCACAATCCCCGATTTCAAAACATACTACAAAGCTACAGTGATCAAAACAGCATGGTACTGGTACAAAAACAGGTCCACAGATCAATGGAACAGAATTGAAAGCCCAGAGATAAAACCACACATCTATGGACAGCTAATCTTCAACAAAGGAGCAGAGGGCCTACAATGGAGAAAAGAAAGTCTCTTCAACAAATGGTGCTGGGAAAACTGGACAGCCACATGCAAAAGATTGAAAATTGACCATTCTTTTTCACCACACACCAAAATAAACTCAAAATGGATCAAAGACCTAAAGATTAGGCCTGAGACAATAAGTCTTTTGGAAGAGAATATAGGCAGTACACTCTTTGACATCAGTTTCAAAAGAATCTTTTTGGACACTGTAACTCCTCAGTTGAGGGAAACAATAGAAAGAATAAACAAATGGGACTTCATCAGACTAAAGAGCTTCTTCAAGGCAAGGGAAAACAGGATTGAAACAAAAAAACAGCTCACTAATTGGGAAAAAATATTTACAAGCCACTTATCCGACAAAGGGTTAATCTCCATAATATACAAAGAACTCACACTGCTTAACAACAAAAAAACAAACAACCCGATCAAAAAATGGGCAGAGGACATGAACAGACATTTCTCAAAAGAAGATATGAATATGGCCAATAGACACATGAAAAGATGTTCATCATCGCTAATCATCAGGGAAATGCAAATCAAAACTACACTAAGATATCACCTTACACCCGTTAGATTGGCAAAAACATCCAAAACCAAGAACGACAAATGTTGGAGAGGTTGTGGAGAAAGAGGAACCCTCATACACTGTTGGTGGGAATGCAAACTGGTACAGCCACTATGGAAAACAGTATGGAGATTTCTCAAAAAGTTAAAAATAGAAATACCCTATGACCCAGCCATCCCACTACTGGGTATCTATCCTAAGAACCTGAAATCAGAAATCTCAAGAGTCCGTTGCACCCCTATGTTCATCGCAGCATTATTTACAATAGCCAAGACGTGGAACCAGCCTACATGCCCAGAAACTGATGACTGGATAAAGAAGATGTGGTATATATACACAATGGAATACTACTCAGCCATAAAAAAGACGAAATTGGCCCATTCACAACAACGTGGATGGACCTCGAGGGCATTATGTTAAGCGAAATAAGTCAGTCAGAGAAAGACGATCTCTATATGACTCCACTCATAGGTGGAAATTAGTATATTGAGAAGGAGATCTGATCGGTGGTTACCATGGAAAAGGGGGGGTGGGGGGAGGGTACGAAGGGGGAAGTGGTGTACCCACAACATGACTAACAAAAATGTACAACTGAAATCTCACAAGCTTGTAATCTATCATAACATTAATAAAAAAAAATATAAATAAAAAAATAAATAAAAAATAAAAAGATGCAAAGACAAGTGGCCTGCTTGCAGCAGCCCTCCAGTCTGCTCAAGGTAACCTGAAGGAGAGGAAGAGAATGCCATGGGTGCGTGAGCCCAGCCTCCATCATGGGATCAAAAGGCCACTAATGAAGTTGGGACCTAATCAGCATGCATACCGCAAGCAGGAATGGCACTGGCAGCAGAACTGTCCAAACCATCCCGGAGAGGGAAGGGATTGGACGAGACCAAGCCATGGCAACTTCGCTCGACTACAGGTGAGATGTGACGAGGCCATGGGCTCCCCGGTTGGCTCCAGGCAACCAGATCCTCATCTTCTCTGAGGAGCCCTAGGTAACCTAGCAGTGGGAGGAGAGCAGGGTGAATTTTTGCTCAATACTGGAGTTACATTCTATTGTTGAATACCCAAAAAAGGAACCCTTTCAAAAGAAAAAAGTGATATAAAAGGAGTATCAAGTAGAGGAGAGACCCAGAGGTTTCTGGAGCCCCTGACCTGTGAAACAGGATCAAAAACGTTAAGACATTCTTTTCTCTATGTGCCAGAGTGCCCTGTTCCTCTCCTCAGGAGGGACATATTAAAAAAGAAATAGGGTACTCAAAAACTGGGAACAAGGTAAATAGAAATCGAAGTTCCCAGAGATTGCAAGTCGAGCTCATGGCCTTATTACAAGACATGCTGGCACCTGAAAAGAAAAAAAATTCTCCAAAACATTCTGAGCTAAGTCAACTTGGAGGTCTGAGCACAAGGACAGGTGGGCTAGGCAGCCAGTGCCATACCTGTAAAGGTGGAATTAAAACAAGGGGACCACTGGCCTGGAGTAAAACAATACCCCCTAAAGCCAGAAGCCGTAAAAGGAGTCCTTCCTGTAATGAACAAACTTTTAGAATAAGGACTGATCGGACCTTGTAGATCCCCATGTGACACCGCCATTTTACCCCTTAGAAAACCAGGACCAGGGTAATACAATTTGTCCAAGACCTTAGGGCCGTCAACGAAGCAGTCCAAGACATACATCCTATAACACCTAATCCTTACACCCTGCTGGCTAATCTTCCTGGGGAGAGCACGTTTTATACAGTACTAGATTTAAAGGATGCTTTCTTTTGCATCCCATTGGACCCTAAGTCCTAGGAGGCTTTTGCCTTTGAATGGGAGGACCCAGACTCCCACCAGAAACAGTACTGCTAGACTGTTTTACCCCAAGGATTTAAAAATTCCCCTGCAATTTTTGGAGAAATCCTGGGCCGAGATTTAAGGGAATTAAAATGAAAACAGAGGACTGTGATAGTATGTGAATGACATCCTAACAGCCAGCCCTGCTACGGAAATCCGATGAAAACACTGTAACCACGTTCAACTTCTTAGCTAGTAAGGGATACCGAGTACCTAAGGGAAAAGCACAGATATCTAAAGAGATGTCAAGTATTGGGGGCAGTGTGGACTCCCTCAAGAGGAAGGCTCTCGCTCCACCAAGAACATGTAGGGAGCTACGAGGATTCTTGGGGATGACTGGCTTCTGCCACTTACGCATCCCTAATTTTGGACTGATTGCTAAGCCTCTCTAAAACAAATTACAGGGGCCAGAAACAGACCCCTTTGAATGGGACAAGTTGTGTGACCAAGCTTTTAATAAGCTTAAAAACTTTAAAACTTATTAAGGGAGGCACCCGCACTGGCCTTACCAGATATGAATAAATCATTTGACCAATACATTCATGAAAGACAGGAATAGCTCTAGGAGTATTAACCCAAATGTTGGGACTCTTAAAAAGAGTGGCAGCCTGTTTCTCAAAACAACTAAACATCGTGGTGAAAGGACGGCCCCCATGCTTGAGACCTGTAGCTGCCACTTGCCTATTAATCAAAGATGCAGAAAAACTGACTATGGGCCAACCTATGACAATGTGGACAATTTAGGGTATCCCCTGTCAGACCCTAAGCCCAGTTACCCTATTCCCTGATTCCAATGGGCCTAATGGTGGCAGGGATAATTGCCCTAATTGGGTCACTGGTGGCATTAATGGGAGGTGCCACTGTAATACGGTCCCTATCAAAGAAGTCCCTGCCACAGTGGCCTGCCACAGTGGCCATGATGGCTAGCAAATCAGGTTTAAGACTTTAAGATATTGCAAAAGCCCATTAACTCTTTAGACCTTCTGGCAAACCAGGACAGAGTCTGTGCCTTAACAAATACATCTCGCTGGAATAAAGTCAAACAAGCCCTCCCAGCCTAACTTGGTTCCTCCCACTCTTGGGCCCCTTGGTAGCTATCCTCCCCTCCTTTTACTCTTTGGACCCTGCATACTTAATTGTTTAGTACATTTTGCAACTAAATTCATTGAGGCTATAAAATTACAGATGGTTGTCACACAGGGATACCAACAGCTCCGAACTATGCCTGGTGACTCACAAACCTATCTTAGACTAGTTAGGGGAAAATTCTGCTCCTCTGCTAACCCCTATAATAACACCCATGCTCAATAGGAAGTAGTTACAGAAAACAGACTTTTGCCCATGCCCCTCAAGGATGAGGATCAGGATAAAACTAGAGGAGGGATTTTGTCACCAGTACCTGCCCAAGTTGCTTAAAGACGTATGTAGGCTTAAAGGGTTGCTTGCTGCTTGGTTGCTTAAAGAGCTGCGTAACAAGTGCCATCAGCAGTCAACAGTTCCTCAAAGTTGTTTTTCAGGAGAATGAACAGCCACCCACTGGCTTGAACTGTCTCAGACCAGTCCAAACCACACTGCAGTAACGACGCCTGTGCAGAAGAATGGGAAAATGTACAGAAGAAACCTTCGCCTCATTAGAACTCTACAAGCACCATCCCAGGAGGAGCTAAAGTCCTGTCAACATAACACACGATGTATGTGGAGGCGTGTGTCTGAACTGCATGTGTGCCAGGCCATGCCTGCCTCTACATGGAATGACAAGGCTTCCCTCTTGCATATTCATCTCCTACCCCAAGTAAAAGGCACCCACTCCCCGTGCTCAGGGAGCCATAGCTTTGTGAGATTCTTCCCTATGGTCTCCACTGTAGTTGCTGCATGCTGTAAATAAAATTTGTGCTCTGTGTGACGACTACTTCTAGTGTAGTCTGGTTTAACTAGCCAAGGAAAGGACTCATTTTGGTACAGTGACAGTTTTTCAAGACAGATAACTACACACTAAACTAAAATACCAAACTGCTCCTCATGAGGAGATGGAAACTAAGAAAAAAGCGCAGGCAAGACACTGGAACAAAACGACCCTCACAGTTATTGTGAGGAAAGACAAGAGAAAATCAGTCAAGTGTTTTCAGAGAAAGAGATGTACTCGATTTCATGAAGTCACGTTGGTACTAATGGATGTGAGCAGGACAAGCTCCGAGGCCAGGCACCAGTTAAGAAGCTCCTGCACTTCAGGTGAGAGATGACTAAGAGAACAAGGGAAGAGAAGACTGAGTCCAGAGACACTCAGGAAGTCCGAGAGTCAGGACGTGGAGCATGGGGAACCACAGGGACTGATGAGAAGGAAGAATCACACATAAAATGAATGACCAGATTAGAAAGACTAGACCAAGTGGCAAGGTGTGTTCCGATAAAGTCCATTAGAAGGGCTGACTGGCCAAAACGGACTTTAAAACCATCAGAGGCGCCTGCCCGGTGGCGCAGCACTTAAGTGCACACGTTCCGCTTCGGCAGCCCAGGGTTCGCCAGTTCGGATCCAGGTGTGAACATGGTACCACTTGTCAAGCCATGCTGTAGCAGGCATCCCACATGTAAAGTAGAGGAAGATGGGCACGGATGTTAGCTCAGGGCCAGTCTTCTCAGCAAAAAGAGGAGGATTGGCAGCAGATGTTAGCTCAGAGCTAATCTTCCTCAAAAAACAAACAAAAAAACCCATCAGAGAAAGGAGCCCTATGGTCTTCCATGCTGATCTTTAAAAAGTCTAAAATAAACCTAATTACTCTGAAAGCTTCATGTAATTTTAACTCTATGGTAAAGACAACTATGAATATCACTGTATTCTTTTTATTCCAAAACAATTGGACCATAATCTTCTCTAAACCAGCACAGACTATTTCTGTTAAAAAAAGGTAATACTCAAAATGAATTTCTTTCTAGGTTCAGCTCAAAAGCTTCCTGCTCCATAGCCATCTGTGGTTTCAAGTCTCTCCAGCAGAAGCACCCATCTTCCTTCTGACCACACAGACTCCCATTTACTCCTCTCCCCAGGAACTCAGTGTCTGGTCCCTGCTTAGCACAGACCACTGGCTCCTTGAGGGCCCGTGCCAGCCCAGCTGTTTCTGCCTCCCCTTTAACAGCTAGCACAGGGTCCTTCAGAGGGCTGCTGTTTGACAAACAAACATACACACACAGGTAATGTATCTTCAATTCTAAGAATTTCTTAAAATAAGGAAATAAAAATATAATACTTATAAACTTAAGAATATACAGCATCCTACAGAATGGGTTACTGGCTCAAAAAAGGTCCAAATGGGTCTTTTCTAATTTTAAAATGATGTTCTTAACATGAACCTTGAAGAGATTATGCTAAGTGAAATAAGCCAGACATGAAGGACAAACATTGTATGATTCTATGCATGTGAGGTACCTAGAATACTCAAATGCATACACAAAGCAGAACAGGATTACCAAGGGCTGCGAGGAAAGGGGACTAGAGAGCTATTGGTTAATGAGTAGAATTTCAGTTTGGGAAGATGAAAAAGTTCTGGAGATAGTGATGATGGTTGCACAACAATGTGAATGTACTTAACGCCACTGAACTAAACACTTAAAAATGGTTAAAATTGTAAATTTTATGTTATGTATATTTTACCACAGTAAGAAGGAAACAAACAAACAAAAATATATGGATGTATATAACATTCAAGGGTATGCACTTCAACACAGGTGCAAATATACAGTAGGGAACACAATGTGGATATGTTAAGTACAGATGGAACATAATTATGTTGTATGATGTTTGCCTAATTGTTCAAAAAGGAGTTGAGATAAATTTTTATCTCTGAAATTTATATACCATTGTAATTGTAGACAAAACTACTTTAAATGAAACATTAAGAATTTAACTGCATTTAACAAATATAAGCCCTAAAAACAAATACTTAAAACAGAACTGAAAAGTTTCCAAACAGTAAAACCATCAAAACAGACTCATATTTATAAAGTACAAATGATCACAATATAATTAAATGTGCTTTAGACAAAATATATAAAATTTTGGTTTTCAAATGTCTCCCTCAAGGATTAATTGGGAAGGGGGCTGCCCCTATGGCCAATGGTTGAAGTTCCATGTGCCCTGCGTTGGCAGCCTGGATTTGTGGGCTCAGATCCCAGGCATAGAACTGCTCCACTCATCAACCACGCTGTGGCAGCATCCCACATACAAAAATAGAGGAAGACTGGCACAGACGTTAGCTCAGGGCTCATCTTCCTCAGCAAAGAAGGAGGAGGAGGAGGAGGAAGAAGCAGGAGAAGGGAAAAAGCAGGAAGAAGAAAAAGAAAAAAGGTTAAGTAGGGGAAACTTTGTTATTAATCCACCTTAGAATTGAATGTAATTTAGCTAAAACTTTTGCAATTAGTCATGATATTCATTAAATATCTTTAAATCAGGATATTAAGAAATGCCTCAAAACTAAAACTACTTAGCTTTCTCTTTGCTAGAATTCAGGAAGAAAAGCAGAATTCTTATGAATAATGATTCTCAAATATTAAATGGACCTTCATGTGAAATTGTAACATAGGCACTTAAAACCTGAGGGGGCATGATGTCGATTAGAACATGAGGGTTGTAGTCACACACGCCTGGATTCTGCTCCGTGGCCTCTGGCAAGTGACTTAATCTGAGCCTCCTCAGTTTTCACCTCTTTGAAATGAGTATGACCTCCAACTTGACAGGAGGACCATATGAGGTCACGTGTGCCTGACCTGGCCTCCCCTCCCAGGGTTTTGGTTCCTATGCTCCTCTCTTCCACACCTAAGGCTTTCATCTGCCAGCACCCAGCACCCAGCACTTTGCTGCACTGATACACACCAAAGGGAAATTCACTTGCTCCTGCCAGTCAGGAAAAAATACTTCAAAAAATTTCTTCTTTTCTATAATTTATCAAATTACTTCCTTCTGACCACATTAAGCTATTGAAACTACTAACATCACCCTCAAATCAAATCTCAGGACTCACTGCTAACACGAACAAATATCTATAGCACTTCATGTAAGTCAGACATTTCTCTTAGCACTTTATGTGTACTAACTCATTGACTCCTCGCAATACCCCTGTCAGATGGATGGGTACTATTAACAGCCCCATTTTACAGATGAGGCGATTGGGGTACAGCTGGTAAATAACAGGATTTGAAGCTAGGCAATCTGGCTCGAGTCTATGTCTCATGACCTCGTCCTTTTGTTCCTTGTTCTTTTTAAAACTGTTTTCTGCCAACACTTGTACTCTCAGATGTCCTGGCTCTGATGCCTCCCTGTAGGGCTGTCTCTGCTGGTTCTTGTCTCACTCTTCTCGCTATCTGAATGTAGTCATCTCCTAAAGTTTAGGGTACCCATCTCCTCCTCTGACTCCCCTCTGAGGAGCTCTGGTACTCTCCTAGCCTTATTCCAATAATTCACAAATTTAAATCTTGAGCCTTAAACTATCATGCCATCTCTTGGCCTGTTTAAGTCACTCCCTTTTCTTTTGTATAAATGCAAATTCTAACCACCTTCATCTCAAAATCTGGTTGCTTTTAGTGAACAACAAAAACACTCTAGAATTTAGTGGTGTACAACTATTTTATTATGTTCCTGGATTCTGTGGGTCAGGAATTCAGACAGGGCACAGAGGAGATGACTGGTCTGTACTCCACAATGTCTGGGGCCCCAGTGGAGACAACTAGTCAGCTGGGGGCTAGAAGCACCTGGAAGAGTCTTTACTCACATGTCTAGTGTTTGATGCTACCCATTGGGTGGGACCACAGCTAGAGCCGTCAGCCAGAACACCCACTTGTGGCCTCCCCATGTAGCACGACTTCCTCACAACATGGCAGCCTCAGAGTAAGTGGACTTTTTACATGGTGTCTCAGGGCTCAAAAGTGTCCCACATTCTTAAAACACTCTCCACTGAATCCAATCCCACATTTCTTCCTCACCATAAAGGAAGGAATATATTAAGCATCAAGCGCCATTTGCATACCTTCTTAATTCTTATAAAAGCCCAGGCAAAGCAGGTATTACTGTTACCAGGCCAAAGTGGGTCCTCCGTTGGTGAGTTGAAAACAAAGTCTTCACCAGAAGCAGTTGTCACACAAAGCATTTTATTTGCAGCATGCAGCAAACAAGCGACCACAGGGAATAATTTCACAAAGCTGTGGCTCCTCGAGCAAGCGGTGGAGCACGAACATTCAAAAGGGAAGAAGTTGTGTCATTACACATGGAGGCAAATATAAGCTCGCCCAGGTGTAGTTTTAAATCATGCTTTCACATGCATCGCATGTTATGCTAATAAGACTTGGGTTCCTGCTGGGATGGAGATTTTAGCATTAAAATTAAGCAAAGGTTACTCTTGTACTCTTTTTCCGTCCATCCACACAGGAGTCACTCTTGCGGTGTGGTTTGGACCAGCTTAACCTGGTATAAGCCAGTCGGTGGCTCTTCATCCTCCTACAAAACAACTCTGAGCAACTGTTAAATGCTATTGAAACTTCCTTTGAGCAACTCCAGGCAGTTAGCTGGTGACGTTACCACCTTTGACAAAAAGGGAAAGATGACAACTGAGTTCAGCGACATGCCAGTAATTATACAGATAGTTAAGCAACATCTGTTTGAGTGTTTGACACTCAAACTCAGGCTCTTTCTATATGTATTAAAGATCACAATGAAGATCAAGGCTGCAAACATGTACATCTATTTTTCCCTGATTTCAGGGTAAAGGTTTTCAGTAACCAGATTTTTCTCGTTAGCTAGCCATTAGGAAAAGTTGTATTTCTTTTACTCCTAGAGTTGAAACAACTTTGTCACAATATTTTAAATTTATCTATTTGAAAATGCATGCACATACTTCAAAATCATAACCTGAAAATAGAGTGAGAAGTCTTGCTTCTGCTCCTGTTTGCCATCTTCCCAGTTCAAAGCCCTGATTAACTGCTTGTGTATCCTCCAATTCTTAATGCCAATACAAACAACATTTTATTGTCTCCCCCTGCCCACCTTTTTCCTACCAAATATAACTCCTCTGCATCATTTAGCCATTCTAAGGGACTAGACATTTAGAGTTCTTCCATACAAGGCTGCAGTGACTAACCTCGAGCACACATGATTTCGTATATGCAAGTATCTATGTAAGATCAACTCCCAGAGGCAGGGTTTTCAAGTAAGATATATACATTTGTATTTGATAGATCTTGCCAAATTATCCTCCATAAGGACAGTTACACTCTCAGCAGTAATATTTGTTTCCCTATAACTTCAATAACATAATACAGTATCAAATTTCTGGACTTGTGCCAATCTAACAAGGAAAAAATGTCTTAGGTTACTCTGTGTGAATTTCTCGAGCATGAAGTTATGAAAATTAATAAAGGGAAAGCTCATTTAAAATGGAGTCAGAAGGCCTGAAGGCAGAGCTCCCAGGGAGTATCACTGGAGGTCAATTATAGGAAAGATAGTCAATTACAGACCCCAACAGAAAGAAGTCAATAGGAAAGAATTGGCAGTTACAAGAAGAAATGTATATTGCGTCCCAAACAGAAATCTTCTACCCCAGCAATTTAGCCAATGAGAAATCATCACCACCCTGAACTCTTGCTTTTCTCCAATGCACTTTTGTTCCAAACAACCTCTCCCAATTTCCTCCTTTTTCCCTATAAAATATTGTTCCTCTCCTTTGACTGTTGGACTTGCCTATGGCTTTTGTCACAGCATGTGGGTCCCAAATTCAATTCTATGTTTTCTCCCAAATAAACTCATTTTGCTGGTAAAATAAACTCGCTGTTTTATTTTTAAGATCAAGATCAAGCATCTTTCCAAGTGCTTAAGAGTCATCCGTGTTTCCTTTCCTGTGAACTGTCTGTTGATGTGTCTTGCCAATTTTTCAACTGTGTTTTTGCCCTTTCTCTCACGTTAATTTCTAGCATCTCTTTTTTTTCTTTTTTTAAAGATTTTATTTTTTTCCTTTTTCTCCCCAAAGCCCCCCGGTACATAGTTGTATATTCTTCGTTGTGGGTCCTTCTAGTTGTGGCATGGGGGACGCTGCCTAAGCGTGGTTTGATGAGCAGTGCCATGTCCGCACCCAGGATTCGAACCAACGAAACACTGGGCCGCCTGCAGTGGAGCGCACGAACTTAACCACTCGGCCACGGGGCCACCCCGTCTAGCATCTCTTTTTAAATTAGTGTGTCTATATTACCGTTGTCTACAACATAAGTTGTAATTATTTCTTCCCAGTTTGTCATTTGACTTTGTGTTGGTATCTGGTTGGTATATGAAAATTCTTAGTTTTTATGTAATTAAAGTTACAATTATTTTCTTTTATGGCTTCTAGATTGAGTCATAATTAGGGAGATCTCCACTGCAAAATTAAAGAAATGTATTACAGAAATTAACAACCTTATATTTTTAAGCTTTAAATAGTTTTGAACTTATTAAAAAGCTGCAAAGATAGCCTAAAGAGTTCCTGTATACTTCTTTATAGAAGAACTCAAGCTAATAAATTCAGAAGGAATTAAAGAACCAAACATCACTATTTGGCAACTTAAATAAAACTGGATCTAGGCAATCACCAATGACTGCTAAAACCTACAGATGAACGGCTGGTAGGGAACTTTGTAACGGACAAATGGGCTGATAACACCTCAAGCTGAGGGATGTTACCGTCACAAACAAAGAGACACCTGGATATTTAGCTGCTTCCTCCCGGAAGCATGTGCCACCGCCTATGAATTATTCTTGACTAAATCTATTTGGTTAGGGGGTGTGAGGGGGAGAGGCAAGCCTCGAAATCTAACTAACTGCTAGTGCATAAGCAATACAGGAGCAAAGGAACATGTTAAACTACATTATGAGGAAATAACGAGCAAAGTCCAGAATGTGGGAAATTCTATAGGACAAATGACCCTGTTTCTTCAACAAATTGTTAGGGGGAAAAAAGGAATAGCAAACTAGGGCCGGCCCAGTGGCACACTGGTTAAGTTTGGCGTGCTCTGCTTCAGCGGCCTGGGGTTCACAGGTTTGGATCCGGGTCATGGACCTACACACCTCTCACCAAGCCATGCTGTAGCAGCGACCTACACACAAAACAGAGGAAGACTAGCACAGCGACAATCCTCCTCAAGCAAAAAGAGGAAGATTGACAACAGGTGTTAGCTCCAGGCCAATCTTCCTCACCAAAAAAAAAAAGGAACAGCAAACTAACAAATTAAAAGAAACTTAAAGACATTTATCAAATATATTGTGTGAATCTTGTTTGAATACTTATTCAACAAACCAATTGGTAAAGAGATACCAACCTCTGAGAAAATAAGAAAGATGTAAACACCGGTTAGATATTTGATATTCAGGAATTACTGTTAATTTCAGGTGTGATGATTTTTTTAAATCTTTATATTTTAGAGATATAGTGAAGTATTTATGAATGGAATAATTCAGTGGGGAAAGTGTGTGAGGCAGGAAGGATGCAGCACAATAGATCTGTTTACGTTAACTTGAGGCTGTGTGACAGGCACACAGAAGCTTGTTATACTATCCTAATTTTGCGTACATTTGAACATTTCTTCGATAGTTTAAAAATTGATCGCAATCCTGACAGGTTTTCTAGAGATTCTTCCTCATGAGAATTTTGATGTGCCAGGGAAACAGGCCAGTCGCTTCAGATGATACCTTGGAATAATATGCTGGCTGGATATAGAGGGAGCTGTCTTACCAGACAGGTGAGTTTCACAGGTGCAGGCCCTATGACGGATACAAGGGCGTCTAAAGGATGTCCTCTGGCTAGAAGTGTTCAGGAGATCCAGTAGGAATAACTTGTGTGGCTTTTTCTTAAAGCTAAATGCCCTACGTTTTTCTTTAGTGTATAAAACCATCAGCATTTATTGAGCTCCTACACACAGAGCACTGAGGCAGGAGAAAGACAAGAGTTAAGAAGTGTCCTTGTCTGTAAGAAATTAACTCAGACATTCACCAAGTTACGCACGTGTGCTGGGTGGGCACTTTGCTAGGGATATGAAGATGAATACAGATTCTCCAAAAAGGGTCTAAAAAACCGCCACTGGTTATAATAGGACAAAATTCTACAGAGCGAATGTCCTCTCCACCTTAAGCATAACAATCTACCTCTGTTCAGATACTCTTTGATAAACCCAATCCAAATTCCCCCCCAATCTAATTGCCATAAACTCAATACAGAATGTATAACTGTATGGAACATATTTATTTGCATAACCTGGAATTAAGAATTGTGCATATAATCCAGGATTCATAATCTAGGATTCTCCAAAGATTAGACAGTTGCCCTCTCCTGGCAAATTTTAATACTGCAGTCTGACTCAGTTTAATTTAGTTAAACTTAGTCCAAACACAGAAGTATACTGCAAATGAGTCAGTAGGGGAATGCCCAAGCATGGAAGAATTTCTGGAGCTGGACAAGGAAACAGTAGAGAAAATACAAAAAGCATAGGAGAATGGGAGGGAATTCAAATAAGTCAGTAAAATATTATGATTAAAATTAAACAGAATGTCAGAGATAACGATGATTCTGATTTCCTATCATTCTCCCAAAGCAGCTACTTTCAAGGTATGATCTTGGGCAAGTTCTCTCTGTACCTCAGTTTCCTTTTCTATAAAAACTGGATAGTATTACCTACCCCATAGGGTACTGTGAAGATCAAATGAAGCGATGTATGTCAAGAACTCAGAAGAGTGCTCAGCACAGGGTAAGGAATCGGCGGTGTTCGTTCTTCAGACATCGGCTCCAGCATCTGCAGTCCCCATCTCCCAGCACAGATCAAGTTCCTTTGCTAAATGCTTCCATTGAGCTGTGTCCTTTTTATAACTAAATTTCTCAACCTATGATCATACACTCATTCGTGTGATTCTGAGGAACATATGTTTTTATCTGCTGGATTGTAAGTTCCATGAGGGCAGGAACCAGATCTGGTTTTGCTTATCCTGTGTTCCCAGCATTCAGTGCAGTGCCTAGCACTTAGTGAATTTGTTGAATGAAATGGTAATATCAATTCTTATCAATAACATATCAGTCTTATCATTAATATATCAATTATATAGCAATAATATATAGCAATAATATATCAATTCTTATCAATAATATATCAGTCTTATCAATAATAATATTTAACACTGGTATAGGCTGAATTGCGTTCGCTCCCCAAAAAGATATGTTGAAGTCCTAGACCCCAGCGCCTCACAATGCGACCTTATTTGGAAATAGTCATTGCTGATGTAATCAGCTCAGTTAAGATGAGACAGACCGGATTAAAGCAGACTCTTAATCCTATGCGACTGGTGCCTTCTAAGAGGGAAATCTGGATACTGACAAAGGCAGAGATCAGTGTAACGCAGCTGCGAGCTAAGGAACACCAAGGACGGCGGGCCACCACCAGAAGCCGGGAGAGGGAAGGAAGGGCCCCCACAGCTTCAGAGGAATATGGTTCTACCAACACCTTGGTTCTGGACTTCTACCTCCAGAACTGGGAGACAATAGATTTCTACTGTTTACACAGCCAGGTTCTGGCACTTTGTTACGGCAGCCTAATGAAACTAATCCAAACACCAATTCAATGGCTGTGTTTGGTAATTCAAAGTGATATGTAGTGACTTTTCCTCCTATGCCTCAAAAATTGTTTATAGATAATACATCTTTAAAAGAAACTATTAGGACTAGCTTTTCTCCTCCATTCTCAATAACTTCTTAATACCTTTAATCAACTTTGACTATTCCCAAATTCCAGTCATATAACACTTCACAGCCTTGTTATATCTTCTTTATTCACAGTACTCTTTCTGGCAATAAACAGAACTAAGCCCTACCCAAGCATTCACTAACAAAATAAAATTAAAACAAAAATTGTTAGTGAATCAAGATTTTTTTTTTAAAAGATTGGCACCTGAGCTAACAACTGTTGCCAATCTTCTTTTTTTTTTTCTCCCCAAATCCCCCAAGTACATAGTTGTATGTTTCAGTTGTGGGTCCTTCTAGTTGTGCCATGTGGGACACTGCCTGAACGCGGCCGACTGAGCGGTGCCATGTCCGCGCCCAGGATCTGAACCAGTGAAACCCTCAGCCCCCGAAGTGGAGCATGTGAACTTAACCACTCGGCCACGGGGCCAGCCCGTGAATCAAGATTTAAATGATCTACAAACATCCAAAATGGCACCTCTCCAGGATGAATTAACTTTTCTATAAAATACTTTAAAACTCGGGACATAAACTCCACTTTCACCCACAATATGGAAGGAAATAGTAAATAATTTGACTCTTTGTCCCTTCAAACCTTGGAAATTGTCACAATTCTTAGTTCACCATAGCAGTCTGACTTGGTAAATCAAAGAGGCTTGCAATTCAAAGAGTAAAAGAAAACTGTTGTGAGTGCTAGCACATTTCAGTGTGAAGTGGTTAAGAGATTCTTTTGCATAAATAAATATCTAATTGCCTTGTATTATCTTTAGAAAATAGATACCACCTTGCAGTGAAAATGGTTGAGGCAAGGACATCCCTCCTCAAGCCTGTAGGAAGACAGTCAAGGAGTCCATGTTGTCTCTTCATGCTGCGCTACATACAAGCTCACAGGCTTCCCAACATCTGGGACACTGTCAACGTGATTTACGAAATGGTTGGCAGCCTGGATAAAACAAGCTAAACCTACTTTAACTAGAAATTTGACAGAAGAGTCAAGACTCACGTATTCCCATAAACTCATAAAAAGATCCATTGATGGGCCAAGTTATACACATTTAACCTTTGGTAGACAACACCATCTAAGAGGTTGTTCCCATTTACACCCAGGAGAGGACAGGGAACGGGAAGGGTCAGACGCAGGGACATGAAGACCACGGATCTGAGGGAACGGCAGACCCTCCAATTTAATTAAGGTTCTGAATAAAAGAAGAATGGAAATGCAAGAAAGTCTCCGTGTGTAGAAAGGAGACCTCATTGAAGTAAAATGTTGAATGTGTAAGAAAACCAGGATGTGGTTAAACAGAAAAGAGACAGCAATAGATAAAGATATGCGGGTCTAAGGATCACCCTGTGAAGCCAGATTCAAAGGCTCGCCAGTTCCTAGGAGAGGTGACAGCGTCTCTTCCAGCCCTCCCTCCTGGCCTACAAGCTACAGCGCAGGGGTGAACAGTAACCAGCAGACTTGCACAATCCTGACACAGCCCCATCACAGGTGACCACTGATGCCCTATAGAGAGGTGCGCTTTGGAAAGCAGGGAAAAGGAGCAGCAGGCAAGGCTCACAGAGGGAAGCTGCAGTGCAGGGAGAATTGAGAAATTCCCCCAAACACCAGAGGTTAGCATCAATCCACTCAGGAGGAACTGAAAAAATAATAATCAATATAAGTAAGTCCCTAAGTACGATCCTCTAGACAGAGGCTTTCAAACATTTGACCACAACTCACAGTAAAAAATAAATTTTACATCTGGAGCCCGTACACAAAAAAATCCTACCTGTAAAACCCACACAGAAGTTCCTCAGAGCCTTTACCGTTACTACATGTAGCTGACTGATCTTCTCCATCTACTCCACTATTTTTTTGTGCTGGGGGCCCAACTATTAGGTCATGACTCACAGTTTAAAACACTTAGTAGATAAAATACACTCATTTCTCTCCTTAAGCAGCAATATAAGGAAGTAGCTAAGAGTTCTGCATTCAGGCTGCCTGCGTTCAAACACCAGCGTTACCACTTGTAAGCAGTCAACCGCTCTGCCTCAGTTTCTTTGTCACAGGGAAAGAGAATAGTGTTTACCTCAAAACTGAGGATTAACCAAGACCATCCACATAAAGCACTTAGAGCATAAACAGTATTCAAAAATGGCTATTAATGTTTAAATGGCCTGTGGACTTTTTATTATGGTAAAATATACATAAATTCATCATTTTAACCATTTTAAAGTGTACAATTCAGTGGCATTTAGTACACTCACAATCTTGTGCAACCATCACCACGGTCTAGTTCCAGAACATTTTCATCACCCCAAAAGGAAATCCCTCACCCACTGAGCAGTCATTTCCCATTCCACCTCCGCTCCACACGCTGGCAATCCCTAACCTGCTGTCTGTCTCTAGGCCTGTGGACTCTTTAAACAATAAATTGACACTTGACTAGAACAGCTTTGCAGTCATTAGTCCTACGGCTCCTGAGACAAACGTCTGCTAACCATTTGTTAAGCAAATCTCGTGAGCCACTTTAGGTAATTCTGTGACCTGTCTTGGGTCAGAAATCCCTTTCTCTCCCGTGAATTCCATTAGTGCAAGACTCCCAAAGCTGACCAGTGCTGTGGAGACCACTTTCTGTGTCCTCAAGAAGCAGAATGAGCAAGGCCCTACGAAGACGTTTCCTTGTTACACTGTGGAATGTCACCAAATGACAGAATACTCACCAAATGAAGAACGCTGATTCTACTGTCTTTCATTTGAAATCCTGCTTTTGAGGCCCCAAACTTTTACCATCAAGGGGTAACAAGTGAACTTGGACAGAGAACTAGAGGTCCGTGTCTTGGTTTTAGGATGTAGCATCATTTCCTTTTTGGGCCCCATCCCTCTCACACACTCATTACCCACCCTTCCTTCGGTGTGTGGAAGACTGGGTGAAAATAACTTTGTTCTTCCCTAGGTCTACTCAGGGAGTAACAGATATTCTATCAGAGAAATAACAGGGGCAGGGAGGTTAGCATGGGAAGCAGCACTGTTATTCTTTGAGAAATGGTGATAGCAGAAGGCTTCTTACGCCGAAGAAATAAATGTCACCAAGAGACATAGACATGAACTGGAAAACAACGTCCTTGGTCCTAGCTGTGGAAGTCAGAAGGTTTTCTTTCTCTCTCTCTTTTCTTAAAGATCAACGTGCTCACCCAGCCAAGTCCTCAGCCATTTTCCACTCCCCTACTACCCCCGCCCCACAGACCCTCCCCTGCCTCTGGGGGAAAGCCTGACTTGTCTCCTGCGCCAACTGCACTGGACCAGCCCGGCTTATCCCGGATGCGGCGCGGGGGTGGGGGACGAGCGAGAGAGGGACTCAGCTCCGGGCTCCAAGAGCCCAGCGAACCTCGCCGATTCCCAAGGGGTCACTTTACTGCTTTGGGGTTTCCTGCAGTCGGGGAGAGTAGGGGGAGAAGGCTCCAAGCAGCAAACTAACCTAAAAACATCACACCCCAAACTCCAGAGAAAGCCGGTGCCCAGAACTGTGCCAGATTCTAAAAAAGCCCTGAGCTGGAGTGAACTTGATGTGGACAAAAGAGAATTACAACTCTCTGAAGACCCAGGTCCCCCAGCAAGCCAGACAGTGCGGGTCCCCGAGTTTGGGCGAAGGATCACCCGGGGAGCTTGAAGCACACGAAACCAAGGCTTCACTCCAGACCTGCCAAAAAATTGAGACCTCGGGGGAAGGGACGACCTAGGAAGCCGCCCCTTCCACCAGCGCCCAGGTGACCCTCACCACGGGCACAGCACGCGGCCCGGGCCGCTCCGATGACAGCGGGTGCAGGCGGGGCCCGCGGGGAGCTCAGCGACCGCGGCGCCAACACGACGCGCGGGGAGGGGCCGCGCGCGGGAAGCGGGGTGGAGACGCCGCGGCCTCCCGGGGCACCCGAAACGCGCCCGCTCAGGGCCTCGCCTTGGCGGGGCGGCGGGGCCGGAAGGTGACAGCGCTCCGCTCCCTCTGCCAAGAGTGAGGCAACTCCGGGAACTTCCCGCGGCCCCCGCCCGCGCCGCGCCGCGCCGCCGGGGCGCACTGACCTGAGATGGTCTCCTGGTAGCCCTTGGTGAAGAACTGCATGGCCGTGGCCGCCCTCCAGGGCGTCTTGAGCAGCCCCTGCCGCTGGGGGTCCTCGCCCAGCGAGCGCAGGATGGACGAGTAGGCGGCCGCCAGGTTGGGCAGGTTCAGCTCGTTGTCCTCCTCGCTGCGGGGCCGCTCGCCCTTCCAGCCGTCCGCCGGCTGGGCGCTCCTGGTCTCCGGCCGCGGCGGCTTCTCGGCCGGCCCGCTCGGCCCGGGCCGCGGCTCCCCCTCGGGGAACCCATTGCTGCACCTGGCGCCCCGCGGCTTGGCGGGCGCCCGCACCGGGCCCTTCTCCATCGGCCCGCCGCTGCCGCTCGGGAGGGACCTGGGGCGCTTCAGGGGCTGCAAGGAAGTTCGTCGGCGGCCGCAGGCAAGAGGCTGTAGCCGGAGCCACCCGACGACGGCAGGCGACTCGGCAGAGACCCTCCCAGCCAGGGACCGCCAGGGCTGGAACGCGCCGCGGCGCCCGCTTTTTATAGGCAGGCGGCTCGGCCGGCGCCGGGGGCGCTCCCATTGGCCGGAGCCGCTCGCGTCACGCGTCCGCCCCGCCCCTCGCCCCGCCCTCCCCGGGGCGCCCAGGAGGGAGCCGGGCTGCGGCGGAGAGCGGCAGGCTCGGCTGGGCGCTCGAGAGTGGCGGCCGGCCCGGCTGGTGCCGCGGACCCGGCTCGAGGCCCTTCCTGAGCCACTGGAGGAGTGCGCTGGCCCTCTGGGTTGTTGCGGGATGAATGGAATCCGGAGGGAGGCACGGTCTGGGCGCCCGGGCAGCCGTCTTCTCTTGGCGCAAAGAGGGCGCTGCATCAGCCGTGCTCCGGTTCCCTCGTCCTGTGAAAGATGAGCAAACAGGTGGCCTCGCCGGGGAGAGAGGGTTAAGCCGGTGGAAAGGCAACCACCTCTTATGCTTTTAAGGCAAGAGAATTATATGCCTTGGAACGCTTGCTTCGTTAGTTAAAAATATGGCCAGCGCACCTGCCACGTAGAGAATACCCCAGCCGCTGTCAGGGCGAGTGTTACTCCAAGCGGCCCTATGTGAATCCCTCTATCTAAGGGGGTGGTATTTGTGGTGGCCAGAACTTTGACCCTGGAGAAATTGATTGACAAGCGAAGAAAAGTGAGAGCTTTCATTAAAAACCCATGTGCGTTTTGTGGAAACGCAATTGTGAAAATTTGGTGCTCAATCGTTTTAGAGTGACGTGCTAAGCTCCTTTCCCCAGGCTTTGGTACAAATTGTGAAATGTTATTGATCGACTGGACTCAACCAGCGACATCTGCTCTGACTTTGTGTGTGTGTGTGTGTGTGTGAGGAAGACTGGCCCTGAGCCTACATCTGTTGCCAAGCCTCCTCTTTTTCCTTGAGGAAGATTGTTGCTGAGCTAACAGCATATGTGTCAGTCTTCCTCTATTTTATGTGGGACGCCACCACAGCGTGGCCTGATGAGCAGTCCTAGGTCCAGGGCTGGATCTGAACCTGAGAACCCTGGGCCGCCAAAGCTGAGCAAGTGAACTTCACCATTAGACATGGGCAGCCCCTTGATTGTTTTCTTTAAGATTAAAAAATGGACTTTTTTCCTCACTTGAGGAATTGTTATATCATAATGCCAAAGGTGAGTTTTAAAACATGTATCAAATTAATACCTTATAATTTTCTCTAGAGAGTTTCTAATGCTTGTTTTCTGACATATAAACAAGTTTTAGTAGGCTTGGGGTCAGACAAACCAGGAGGGAAGCACCTGGAATGAATCTATACTAGTAAAACAGCTCAGTCATTTTAATTAGTGATTAGTGTTTATTGGATGTCTGCTCCAGGTGTAGCCCGGTTCTAAACATTCAGGAAAGAAATGTGGAAATTGCCTGGCGTCCTAGGCACCCTTAGTCTAAATTAGAAGGAATATTCATGTCAATCTTTTTTTTTTTTAAAGATTTTATTTTTTTCCTTTTTCTCCCCAAAGCCCCCTGGTACATAGTTGTATATTCTTCGTTGTGGGTCCTTCTGGTTGTGGCATGTGGGATGCTGCCTCAGCGTGGTTTGATGAGCAGTACCATGTCCACGCCCAGGATTCGAACCAACGAAACACTGGGCCACCTGCAGCAGAGTGCGCGAACTTAACCACTCGGCCACGGGGCCAGCCCCTCATGTCAATCTTTTTTTAAAAGATAGTTATTGAGTTTCTCTGTACATTAAATACCAAATTACATAAATCATAGAAATATAAACATCCCTTGGAAAGCTTCTTTGTTACTCTCCTAATATTTATTGATTTACTGTCTTTAAGGGTTTTTTTTTTCCCATCGGCAAGGTCCTGCAACATTTTTTCCCTCTAACTGCACTGCTCACTGTTTGCTGATACTTCCTGGTCCGAATTATCCACTGGGTCTCAAACTGTTTCAAGCACAGTTGGAGGCAACATTAAAGGGTGGCCTTTTGTTTAACAAATGAAAACAAAGATACCAAGTGAGGTACTTTAAAAACAGAGGGACTCAATGGAAATGGTTTCAGTAAGATTTTTTTAGTGGCAATCTTCTGCCTTTCTTTAAAAACATTTATAAACATTAACAAAAATCATATTCCCTAGAGACCATTTCTAATGAAATTGTTACCCTAAAAATTAACATTTTCTTATGAGCACTGCCAGTGAGGCATCAGAACTTTTGTTGTCAGTTACCAGTACAAAGTCTCTGGATTTGTTCTGTGATCTATTTACTTGTAAAGTGGAGGCAATGCCTTTCAGCCAATTGCCCAAAGGTAATACAAGAAAGCTTTAAAATTGCCAACGTTATATAAACAGTAATGTATGTAGTTGGCAAAGGTGGTTATAAGTAGAAATGGGAGAAAAAGGAGGAATAAACTAAAAAAGGAGGGCTATGTCCCACAGAATTTATTAGCATAAAATGGTTCAACAGTAAAACTATGAGCACTCCCAGCCAGGAATTGTAACAGCATCCATGTTTCTAACCCAGTAAGGGACCCATTTTCACCTTGGACCCAAACTGAGAATTACTTTCTACCAAGAAGCCAAGGAATTATTTTTTTTTAATTCTCCTGTTTCTAGGGCAGTAACAGAACCGAGAGGCAGATGAGTGAGATACATAGCATCAAAAATTGAACACTACGGGGCTACAGAAATATGCAGTCACTTATCAAGGGTAACAGGTAAACTAACATTAAGCATTTGGCAATGGTAATTGGAAAAAAGCAAATTGCCTTAAGTGTACTTGATGAAGGTTGCTCAAACTTTGGAGGAGATTCTGGATCAAGGTGGAAAGTTACATGAGAGAAGTGTCCTTATCCCACTCCTAACTTCCAGAAGCATGACAGTGGAGTCGCTGAAATCCTGAGATATCTCAGTAAATCCCCCAAATATGGGGAAAAGCAAACTGAGTGGAGCTTTGACCTTTCTTCTCTTCTGACTGGAGAGCAATGGACCAACTTCTGGAGAGAAATGGGAGAAGATGAACGCTGAGCTGATTCTCTGCGAGGAAAGGGAGAGAAATGGGAGAAGATGAATGCTGAGCTGATTCTCTGAGATGAAAGGGAGAGAAATGGGAGAAGATGAATGCTGAGCCGATTCTCTGAGATGAAAGGGAAGGCTTGAGGGCTCCACACTGTGTTGAGGAAACTATCCAAAGCCCAAAGCTACCTCACAAGGGAAGAATAGACAGACCCCAAATAGTCACATGTCCATGGTAAAGGATCTTTAATACCATCTCAGAAGAACAAGCAGATGCTAAAAAGAGGGGTATTGATAGAGAGCATAAACTACCAGAGCTTAGCATTGTCCCAAACTTCACAGTCCTTCACGGGAGAAGGGATGTACCACAAACTCCTCAAGCTATAAACTGTAGCAGCGTCAAGAAGACAAAGGGCTTCCGCTCTAACGGGAAACACAAAGAAATCACCCTCAGTAGTCTCAGGCATGGTCAGGAGGCAGAGAAACAGCACGACAACTGCAAGCATAAACAGCCAAACAAAAGAAAACGAAACACAGTATGTGGAAGACGTAAAGACAAAGAACGCAACTGAGAAGAAAATAAAATTCGTGGAACAGAAGAAAGTTCCTCACAGATGTTATGCTACAGAACAAATTAATAAAAACATGAATTCGTTGAGACAAAAGCCAAGATAATAAAATAATAGAATTGAAAAACAGTAGTTGCATATCTAAGGAACTTAAGGACCATCATTGTTATGGAATTAATTAGAAAGAATCATGGACAAAATAGACACCATTGAAAATGTAATTACTGACCTGAAGAATGGCACGAGAATGAGTGCAGAATAAAAGATGGGGATGGAAGTTACTAGAGAAGACAAATATGATCTGGCATAAGAATATCTAGGGCTCCTGAGGTAGAGAACTCAACAAATGAGAGAATGTGGTCAAAGATGTAATGTAAGCATGCTTGTCTGCCAGATATAAAGCTCTTATATTTATGTCCAATTGATTTTCAACAAGGGTGCCAGGACGATTCAATGGGATAAAGAGAAGTCTTCTCAACAGATGAGAGTGGGACAACTGAACATCTACATGCAAAAGAAAGAAGTTGGATCTCTATCCCATACCATGCACAAAAATTAACGCAAAATAGATCAAAGACCTAAATGTAAGAGAAAAGTTATAAGCCTCTTAGAAGAAAACATAGGCATAAATCTTCATGGCTTTGAACTAAGCAATTAGATTTCTTAGAAATAACACCAAAAGTGGGAGCAATGACAGCAAAAAAAGATAAACTAGACCTCATCCAAATTAAAAATTTTTGAGTTTCAAAGGACGCTATCAAGAGAGGGAAAAGACAGCCCAGAGAATGGAAGAAAATATTTGCAAATCATATATCTGGTATGGGATGAGAATCTAGAATATATAAAGTACTCTTATGACCCAATAATAAAAAGACCCCTAACCTAATTTAAAAATGGGCAAAGGACTTAAATAGTCATTTCTCCAAAGAAGATATACACATGGCCAATAAGCACATGAAAAGATGCTCAACATCATTAATCATCAGGGAAATGCAAGTCAGGGTATGAGTGAACACTACCACACACCCACTAGAATGGCTATATTCAAAAAAATAGATAATAACAGGTGTTTCTGAGGATGTGAAAACAATTGAAATCCTCATACACTGCTATAGGAATATGAAATAGTGCAGCTGCCTTAGAAAATAGTCTGGCAGTTCCTTAAAAGGTTAACCATAGAGTTCCCATATGACCCAGCAATTCTACAGCAGGTATAAACCCAAGAGTAATGAAAACGCATGTCCACACAAAAACTTGAACATGAATGTTCACAGCACCATTATTCATCATAGCCAAAAAGTGGAAACAAGCCAAATGTCCATCAACTGATGACTGGATAAATAGGCATGATATATACGTATACTGGAATATTATTCAACCATAAAAATGAAATACTGATGTATCCTATAACATGGATGAACCTTGAAAACATTATACTAAGTGAAACAAGTCAGATGTAAAAGTCCACATATTGTATGATTCTGTTATATGAAATGTCCAGAACAAGCAAATGTGCATAGAGACAGAAAGTAGATTAGTGACTACCAGGGCCTGGGGGCAATGGGAAATAGGGAGTGACCACTAATAAGTATGGGGTTTCTTTTCGGGATGTTGAAAATTTTCTGGAATTAGATAGTGGTGATGGTTGTACAACTTTGTGAATATACTAAAAACTATTGAACTGTACAATTTAACAGGATGAGTTTTATGGCGTATAAATTCTCTCTCAATAAAGAATATTTCTCTTAAAAATTAAAAATATAGTTTGCAAAATATATGTAGAGTTTTCTAGAACAGTATGTTCTAGAAAAATTTGAGGCAGAATGCTTAACCCCAAGTTAGATAAACTTCAAGGATAAAGACAGCTTCAAGGATAGAGTTTTGCAAGCATCCAGGCAAAAAACAAAACAATGAATTGCCTAAAAGGGGTTAGGAGTAAAGACATAGCCTCCAATTTTTTCATAGCAACATTCATTGCCAAAAAAACAAATTTTTGGAAGGAGATAACTTTATAGCTTTAAGGAAAGTAAGTTATTGGGGCCAGCCAATTTATTGGGGCACAGCAGTTACGTTTGCACGTTCCGCTTCAGCAGCCTGAGGTTCGCCAGTTCGGATCCCAGGTGCAGACCTATGGCACCGCTTGTCAAGCCATGCTGTGGCAAGAGTCCCACATATACAATAGAAGAAGATGGGCACAGATGTTAGCTCAGGGCCAGTCTTCCTCAGCAAAAAGAGGAGGATTGGCAGCAGATGTTAGTTCAGAGCTAATCTTCCTCAAAAAAATTTTTAAAAATTTAAAAATTTAAAAAAAGAAAATACGTTATACTCACTCAAGTAAGCATTCAAGTTTAAGGGTACACTGTTTCAAACATGTATGAACTCAGAAAACATACCTCCTTTCAGTCCTTTTTAAGAAAACCACTTGACATGAGATCCTGCTAATTAAGACATAATCAAAATATCTCAGGAATGAAGATGCTATAGTAAACATCTAAATATAAAGCCAATTTTGAATATTTAAATGTAAAAACAATACTAAGTATAAAGCCAATACTAAATAACTTTAAGAATCATTGTTACAAAGCAGTACATGAACAGTATTAACCTAGGCAGTATAAGAAGCATAATACAATTCACCAAAACCAAGAATTAGGGAAAGGGAGATGGGCACAGTTTTCATCTTTCATAAAAGGGAGTCAGTAATATTATTTAAACTGAAACATAGCAGTTAAAAAAAATCAAACAACGACTCAAACCTCTTCATGGTTTTTGTAATTTCTTTTTTTAACTTTAGTGGAATTGTTAAAGAAATATCATTGGTAGGGCTGGCCTGATGGTGTAGTGGTTAAGTGTGTGCTCTCTGCTTCAGCAGCCCAGGGTTCGCCGGTTCGGATCCCCGGTGTGGACCTACACACTGCTCGTCAAGCCATGCTGTGGCAGCATCCCACATATAACATAGAGGAAGACTGGCACAGATGTTAGCTCAGGGACAATCTTCCTCATCAAAAAAGAAAAAGAATTATCACTGGTGCTGAAAAAACAAATATTTCTTGTGATGGTTAATTTTATGTGTCAACTTGACTGGGCTAAGTGATGCCTAGATAGCTGGTAAAATGTTATTTCTGGGTGCATCTCTGAAGGTGTTTCTGGAATAGACTAGCATTTGAATTGGTGAAGTGAGTAAAGAAAATTGCCCTCCCCAATGCAGGTGGGCATCACCCAATCCATTAAGGCCGGAATAGAACAAGAAGCTGGAGGAAGGGCACGTTCCCTCTCTCTGCTTAAGCTGAGACATCCTTCTTCGTCTGCCTTCTGATGTCGCACATGCAGGTCTTGGTTCTTGAGCTTTCTGACTCAAATCAGGACTTAATGCCATCAGCCTCTCCCACTTTTTCACCCACACTCGCTCCCACTTCCCAGGTCTTTGGACTCAGGCTGAATTACACCATCGGCGTTCATGGTCCTCTAGCTGGCACATGGCCAATGGTGGAACTTCTCAGCCTCTGTGGCCCTGTGATCCAATTCCTATAATAAATTTCCTCTTATATGTCTATCTCTAGATATCTTCTTGGTTCTGTCTCTCTGGAGAACCCTAATACAGTTTTGTTCAAAATCAATTCCTTCAGATTTGCTTCAGATCCTTTTTCTTCTATTAAATTCAAATAAAATGAATTTAAGTGTTTCTATTAAAGACAACATTTCTCATATGATGCCATTTAGCAAAGGGTTTCAAACAGCTTTTAATGGAGAACTGGAATTTTACTTTGGAATGCCATTGCTTGGCATTTATAGTCCCCAATCCAGTAAACTGTGTGTGGTTCTCATTCTGTAGGGTACGCTCAGTTACAAATCACATTAAAGTCCCAAGTAGGGAATAAGCCATGTGGAACCCCAACTGAGACTGAGTTTTGATGCCCAGAGTCAGCAATCAGGTCACTGCCGCTCTGGGCAGGCTGATTGAGCCATGATTCTTTTCTAAGCCGTGAGCCATGTTAATTGCAGCACAGGAAATACGGTCAGAGGGCAAAATGCAAGTCTGTTTCCTGGTTATCTATAAAAAAAGGTGAGGCAACACATGCTGTCACCACCCTAAGTTGCACTCAGCTTGCTGAAGTCATCCGCGGAGCTAGATGTGAAGCATTCTTCAGTCTGCCTGACGATGAGGTGTAGGGGTTGGGCCCGGTCCTGGGAGCCCTTCCTTCGGTGTCTGCCCTGGCTCAGAACCGCCTGCACACCCACTATAAAGGCAACGAGCCTCTCTCACCCGTGTTCCATCTGACATTGTCCGTGTCAGTAGACACTGAGAGAAGACCCTCTGGAGACAATTTCCCCCATTCTGTACTGTATCCAAAGTCAGATGTGAACCTTAAGGTTGGAAATCTGAGCCAAGAAGGAGGAATTTAAAGTTTCATGTAGTTGTTCAAATGCTTTCACTTTGAGCTGATTCTTTCTAGGATTTCAGTCAATGCCTGAGTCAGCTGTATTTTAGGGGGCCACTTTCAGTCTGTAACCTACAATGTGCAAAATATTTGTGGTTTTAGAGATTAACAAAAATTAAGCTTGTAATCTGTTCTATCAGAGTTAGTAAACTTCAAGGGGGCTCCATTGCCATGGAGGAGGGTTGGCCCCATGATGCTGTCCGGATCAGGTGTCATTCGTTCATTCAAAAATCTTTAGCGCAAGTCTCTGCTACAGGCTCTATGGGAGGCACAGGGAACAACACAAAGGAACAAAACCTCCCTGCTCTCAAGCGTACACTCATTCATTCAACAAGTTCTTTGATGTGGCCACTTCTAAGGCGTATGTGCTTTTTATTTCACTAATTTTAGAAAAATTCTGGAGACTTTATTGCCACTTGAAAAGTAAAACTATGTAAGCTCACAAATTAGAAAAAATAAGGGCCATGTCATGTGGTAGTTGAGAAACCACCTGTGTGCAAAACAACACACGTGGACCTTGAAGGCATTGTGCTAAGTGCAACGTCAGACAGAGGAAGACGACATGTGCAATCTCACTTAGATGTGGAAGCTCACAAAGAAAAAACCCAACCTCCTAAATACGGAGAACGGATTGGCGGTTGCCAGAGGCGGGGGGTGGGGGCTTGGCAAAACGGGTGAAGGTGATCAAAAGGTACAAACTTCCAGGTATAAGTCCTGGGGATGCAATGTACACATAGTGACTGTAGTTAACAATACCGTATTGTGTATTTGAAAGTTTCTAAGAAAGCAGATCTTAAAAGTTCTCATCACAAGAAAAACAAATTTGTAACTATGTATGCTAACGCATGTTAACCAGACTTACTGTGGTGATCATTTCGCAATATATACATATATCAAATCATTATGTGTACACCTAAAATTACTACAATGTTATATGTCAATTATATCTCAATTAAAAAAAAGAAACAACCTGTGGTGTCACGCTCTCCAAGTTCACACCTTGGCTCCATCAGTTACCAGCAGGTTTCCTAACTTCTTTAAGCCTCAGTTTCCTCATTTGTAAAATGAATATTACAATAATAGGATCTTCCTCTAGGCTTGTTGTGAGGGTTTGAGATAATCTAGGTAGAGAGCTTAGCAACACTACTAAACATATAACAACCGAGCGATAAATATTAGCCATTATTAATAGCAAAGATGTTTATAATACAAAAAAAATTTTAATTATAGAAAGATCCCTTGAAAAATGAGTATTTAAGTACAGACCAGAGAAACTTAAAGTGTTTTCTTTTATTGTTAACTGAAAATAAATCTGATGTTGAAATAAGATATTTCAGAAATTATAACGTAAGTCAGTAAGGATATGATTTGCTTCAAGTTTTTCAGTAATGGGTTGTGTTAAGTGAGGTAAAACTGTACTGTAAATATTGTGAGTTTGGTATTCTGTTTTGTTTTTGTTTTGCTGTGGAAGATTGGCCCTAAGCTAACATCTGTGCCAATCTTCCTCTGTTTTGTATGTGGGTCACGGCTGCAGCATGGCCACTGACAGAGAAGTAGGATAGGTCCACCCCCGGGAACTGGGCCCGGACCACCAAAGTGGAGCACACTGAACTTAACCACTGGGCCACTGGAGCTGGCCCTGTGAGTCTGGTGTTTTTTAAATTCCCTTTGTGCAACTTCTGATTGTGGAAGTACAGAATTATACCACAGATGACGCATTTCATTAAATAACATTTCTTTTTTTTTTAAAGATTTTATTTTTTCCTTTTTTCTCCCCAAAGTCCCCGGTACATAGTTGTGTATTTTCAGTTGTGGCTCCTTCTAGTTGTGGCATGCGGGATGCTGCCTCAGCGTGATTTGATGAGCAGTGCCATGTCTGCGCCCAGGATTCGAACTGACAAAACACTGGGCCGCCTGCAGCGAAGTGCGCGAACTTAACTACTCAGCCATGGGGCCAGCCCCCAAATAACATTTCTTATTAAATGCCCATATGTTGAGGTCCCAGCCAGGCATTGTGAAATGGAACAATTCAACAAGAAAGGTGGTCACACTCATGTATGATCAGAACACTGGGACGGCGCTTTGTCGTGAGACAAAGAAGATCTGAACACTGACCAGCACACATCTGCAAAGAGCCCTGCCTCCAGTGCAGCCGCGCCCGGCCAGTCCATCTGCCCCAGCCGCACACGGCCGCTGCCACACCTTCTCCCAAACCTCCTCCCTCCATTAGCGTGACGCTTATTCCTGGAGGATGTCTAGTTCACCCAGAGCAGAGGACTTGTTTTCTAGTCAGCAGATGCTTTCAAGTGGTAATTTAACTGTCAATGAAAAATAAATAAAAGGTGTTGCAAATTCTGTAAAACCTCAGCAATTCATGGAAGTGCCTTGTTATTGAATGTATCTCCCTGTCAGTTGCCGGGGAAACTGCATTTTAATGTCGCACATCAAGCAGTTCTTTCCTGAATGTAATTGTAGTTTTTCTGATGCCAGGTTAAAGATGTTCCAATGTTTGGCTTCTGGCAAATATTTCCTGACATCGTTCATGACAGTGATGGATCCAAAGCAATTTTAATACATTTTTAATCCCACTGACTTGTTAAATAACCAGAGAAAGAATTCTATATAAATTGGATATATCTTTATTACTAGAAGACGTGTCTAGGAATATACATGCGAATGTGTAATGATCTAATGTTTTCAGTACCGTGGTTGGTCCTTTGCAGGATCGCACCTTCCAGGCCAGCCACAATCTCCCATCAGACACGTGCCATATAGTGCGATGAAGTCCTGTGCTGGATGGCCATTAGTTTCTGGCAGTTACTGCTGCATGCCTATCCAACATTCTTTCTCTCTTCCTTTTTTCTACTGAAAGATCTCCAACTTAGTTCAGAGAGGCAATGTGCCTGGACTTGTCAAAAAATACGCATCTTCCAAGTTCCCTACAGCCACAATAGTCATGTGACATAGTTCTGTCCAATGAGCTATAATTGGTGCTGCTTCTGGGAAAAGCCTTTAAAAGGAGGCAGAGCTGATAGGTGCCTTATTCCCTTCACATTCTTTCTCTTTCCCAGGAATGCAGAGGCCATGGCAGAAGTGGCATAGCCATCTTGAGCCAGGAGACCATAGCATGTGCTCAGGATAACTGAGCAGAAAAATAAGATCTTGAGTCCCTGATGACACAGCAAAGCCTCCACCCCTGGACCATCTCCCTCCAGGCTTCCCAGTACAATACAGTGTAATAGATACAGTTACAGAGGTCAGTGTGAATTATTTGGGAGCACGGAAGAAGAAGTAATTTGAAGTACTGGATGAGTTAGGAAAGGGCTTCTGGAGGAGAGGCACTTGATCTGCATCTTAAAGATGATGACGTGTTCATCACCCAGAGAAGTTGCTAAGCAGTTGCTTCTTACCCTTCCTTTTATACTCTTCTAGTGCCGAACCTCTTGATCTCAAGTTCATGTGCCAGTGCAGTGAGCCCATCACTGAGGCATGCTGCTTGGAGATGGAGGGAGGTTTATTCGAATTGGCCAAGTGAGAAGGCGGAGGATAGGCTCTCTCCAATCTGCCTTAATGAAAGGAGAAAGCAGGGGGTCTTTATAGAGCTAAGGGATGTGGAAGGAAGAGTTTCTGACGAACAAAGGGAGATCCATGTTTCTTTCCCTCCAGATGAGCCGTTGGGCAATCAGACTTCTGGGCCTCGTGGCAGCTGGGGGCTGGTTATCTGGTGATGTAACCTCATTGAAGGTGTTCTTCTGCAAAACAAACTCATAAATCCTTGTGACCCTTGAGTCACCCCTCAGGTTAAACAAGAAAACAGCAAATTAACAAGATTAACTTCTTTTCATTTGTGTCTGTTTTGGGAACAATGGTGAAGGGTCGTGATGCTCTTGTTGAATATTTACAGTAACCCTCAGATCCTGGGCTTCACTTCCTCTTAGTCTTCCCTTGATAATGGGGCTTATGTGGAATAGAAGTTTAGTACAAGACAAATCCAAGAAATGGATGCTAATTACTCATAATTTCTTATCTTTTTCTGAAATTTTTATGTGACTCTTTCTCCCACCCAGAAACATGTTGCAGTAGTTCTGGTTAAAGAAATGCAAACAGAAGTTGTTGGATGGATGGGAAGACTGAAAAGGGACAGGAAGCAGGGGCAAGCACTTTTGCCATTTCCTACTTCTTTTCCTGGAATTCAGAGGTGATGACTGGCACTCCTACAGCCCTCTTGGACCATGAGGCAACTTTGAGAATGTGTGCATTAATGATGGCAGATCAGAAAGATAGAAGGAACCTGGCCCCTGATAACTGTAGAGCAACCACAGGAGTCCTGGACTGTCCACCTCAGGACTTTTACAAGGGAGGAACTAATCTTTTGTATAATATATTTATACCATTGCTATTTAGGGGTTTGGGTTATATGAGTTAAACCTAACCACAATGGATATAATTAACATGTCAAATTTTTAGTGATAACACTATTGTATTAGCAGTCATACACCCCACCTACTATGATAGTTTGAGTAAGAATTCCCTGACATAGCACAAAATATGCAAACATCATTGTAAATAATTGAAAATTAAATATCAGACAACCTTTAGCCATATTCCACTTCACCCCCACATGGGCTCCTGTCTCCCACCAGATGCTGAGTCCCTCCAACAATTTCCTCTCTTCTCAAGGTGAGCTCCTTGTCCACCACCTCGACGGCCATGTTCCTGTCCATTCATTATGTGAGTTAGTTTGTCTGTTACTCCAGGCGTCAGCTCAGCTCAGCCTTCATGATCATGTGCTTTCTGCTCCCAAAGGATATTTTGCTTATCATAGACAATGTTCTCCCCTAAAAAGAATTCTATATTAATTCAAACTACATTTTCCCTCCACTACATATATTATCTCAAAATCTGGAAGCTTCCACAACCAACTTTCAGCAATTTGTGGAAGTTCTGTATCGTTTACTATCCATGGAAAAGCTTGGTCCACAAAGGAAACTCCTGACCAAAAGTGTGTGAATTGAGTTTATTCTGTTAAAAGATAAACTGAGGCGTGTTAAATTTTTCTGAGTTTATCTGAGCAAAAATCCATTCCAGTGGGACAGCACGAGGCAGGAAGTGGTTAGGAGGCTCCCCTGAGAGGAGGGCAGTCGGAGAAGGGCAGGGGCCCCACAGGGCGACGCTTTGATTGGCGGCCGTGCAGCAGTTGCCTTCCCTGGGAAAGCCTTGCTCACTGTGTGACTGGTTGTCCTTGAGTTTGGATTTCTCAGCCTCGAGGCATTTCTAGGCTTAGCATTTGGTTTGCTTACTTAGGCTGCTAACACGTTAAAGCCCCCTCTGTCTAATGGCCTCCTCGTTTAATTAATTTAACAATCCAAAGCCCTAACAACTTCTCAACGCTCAATCAGCATGATATCAATTGCTTTTCTAAATCTAAGGAATATGATAATTAATACTAATGTCTTTTGTGTTTGTTTATACCCATCATGTCCCAGAAAAAATTCTGAGTTAATGTGCAGTCCTGGTCAGGGATCAGGCTTACATGAGACTTTCACAAGGAATGCTAGAGACAAAAGTGCTTGCTTTTTAGCCTGGTAGGGAGGTATATTTGAGCAGGACAGCCTCGGTGCCTCAGTTTCCAACACATGGGAAGCCCCCACCTCCAGCCTCTGAACAGAGCTGTCTTCAGCTTCCATGTGCTACGTGAGAGTGCAGCGGAGCCAGAGGCTGGACTGAGCCGAGGAGGGTATCCTAGCAACAGCAGCGAGCCCCGGGCTCGGGAAGAAGCATCCGGTGTGCCTGTATATTCTCGAAGTTCTGGAGAATCTAAAAGGACAATTGTGTAACCTTTCCTCTCCAAGGTGCCTTGTATGTGTGTGTGTGTATATATATATATATATATATATATATATATGTATTCCTATTGAAATCTACACAGAATTACATAGGTGTAGGAAGTTGTAAAATTTATGAATGGGTTTGCGAGACATAGTTTAATTGGAAGACCAGTGAGACTTTGCGGAATGTTACCATGATAGGAGCACTTGTTTAAACAGTATATTCCAAGATTCAATCGGTCAAGTACCATGTGGTTCTCATGATTGCCCCTATTTCTCAGGATATTTTAAAAGCTCCAGGCTTTACCTCATATAATCAAAAACTTGGAGGGGAGCACAAAAATGCTCTTAGCCTTGTGTGTTATACTCACCAACCTTACATAGATTCAAACCGTGAAAGAGAGCAGGCCCTTTTGTGACCAGGCTGCAGGTGGTATCCAAATTAACAAGAATCAGACAGAAATCAAGAAATGACCAGAATGCAGGCAAACTCAAGGCTCACCCCTTGTCCCCTCACCACACTCCTTCAAGCCAAGGGAGGAGGTCCCAGCTGAGCCCAGGCTCACCGTGCCTTCACGTGGAAGCCGTGAGCAGTGGCAGAGACTGAAAGGATGGGGGTCCTTTGTGAAGAGCCTCTGGTTTTGGCAATCGTCTAGGGAAAGAGCACGGTTTGGCATTTAGACAGGCCTGTGTGGAATCCCAGTTTAGCCACTTGTTTTTGTTTTTTTTTTTAAAGATTTTATTTTTTCCTTTTTCTCCCCAAAGCCCCCCGGTACATAGTTGTATATTCTTCGTTGTGGGTTCTTCTAGTTGTGGCATGTGGGACGCTGCCTCAGTGTGGTCTGATGAACAGTGCCATGTCCGCGCCCAGGATTCGAACCAACGAAACACTGGGCCGCCTGCAGCGGAGCGCGCGAACTTAACCACTCGGCCACGGGGCCAGCCCCCCAGTTTAGCCACTTGTTAGAAGCTCTGTAACCTTGGGCAGGTCCCTAACCACTCTGTACTTCATTTGCATCTTCTGGAAATGAGACTGACAATATCCTCCTTGCAAAGATGCTCAAATGATTTTTAAAAATATAACATATTATCATATATGATTCCAATGATGTACGTTCCACAAACAGGGAGAACTCGTGAGAGATGTTAGAAAGTAGGATATTGGCGGCCTTTGAGGAGAGGGGAGGGTCTGGATTGGGAGAGGGCACGGTGCAGGCTTCTGGGGTGTGGGCACGACTTGCGAGGCGATTAAACAGGTATTCACTTTGGGACAATCCAGTGAGCTTTACGGTTATGTTTTGGGCACTTTTCTGTATATACGTATATTTGGATTTTGCTAAAATTGAAAGAAATAACACCCGAAAGGGCCTAGTACTGTGCCTGAAAGATTCTAGGTGCTTAGTGCATCAGTTATTTGTTGTCTATTTTAGATGTTAAACCCTGTTGAAAGATACGTAATTGAGAAATGAGTAAGAATGAAGCCCAATTTTAAAAGTTCCAATGCTTTGAGCTTCTATATGTCATTAACAGCCCACATGGGAATTTAAGAAATACTGTTATTAGCATCAGAGAAGGAAGTAACTGGAAGTGTAAAAAACCACATCTGACTGCATGTAGAGGAGGATCCGTTTTGCTGTTACAGAGCACGTCCCCTAGTTCCTGTGTCCCACGAGAGATGCCCCGAAATCTTTCTCTCTGGTCTGCGGCCCATTCACCGTTTACGTCTGCATGTGTCCACTTTAGATTAAAATTGTTTCCACTAATAAGACCTCCATACTTTCCCATTGAAAAGCTGAGACTAACAAAGCCCTGTTGATCTAATCGAACCCTGATTAGTGGCCCTGTTTCTTGCAACCCACAGAAGAAGACATTTAAAATGAAATCCTCATTTTCATAATATACTCACCCTTGACTCCTAACCACCCACCTCCCCCTCCACCCGCCAGATCCCTGTCCCCCAGATTGACGCCTTCTGATGCGTCAAAATTAAACTACAACATTAATCGTTGGCTATATAAAAAAAAAAGAGAAGACAGTTATGAGGAGCAAAATATATCTTTAAACAAGATCTGAAAATTAGCTTAATTGGGCTTGACCCACACCCTAGGGAAAAAGTAGGATCTGATTGCTATCAGCTGAAAAGAACAGATCAAAATAGGCCGCCAAATTTAAAGAAATAAACAGGAGTGATTAGTGGGGAAAAGGACCTGAGAAATTTAGCAGGAAACAGTACTTTATATTCATGGTTTCATGGAACTGTCCCCAAATCCTTAAGAGGCAAGGATTGTTATTCCCATTTTACAGAGGAAGAAAGTGGTTTTTAATTGCAGAATGTTAGTAATTTGTTCAGCTGATGGAGAGTATCCTAAAGCCACAACTGGACCAACCTACTGTTCCAGGCCCCAGGGGAAAAAAGGACGGTTAAGTCCTCAGCAATTTCTCTTTCCAGATATAGTACCTGCCTCAGTATAAAAAGAATGGAGGAGCTCCCTCTGACTTCTGATTGGCTCCGGAAGACCCAAGATTGAGAACCACGAGCCCAGATGCTCACCTGGACACCTCCCTTCACACATCTGTGTCTACCACCTGTCGCCTTACCCTAAGACCCCAGCATCAAGTCAAATTCCAGTGGGATCACACCAATTTCCATATTGTCAACGTCCACCAGGACTTTTGTCCATAGTGATCTGCCTGTGACACGTCTCCTCTCCCACCTCCTCTTTCACAACTGCCCTACTCTGACTGTGCCAAAAGAAATTAACCGGCCTCAGACTTTGGTATATCTTTCTATGACACACCCCCCCAGGCACCCTGCAAAGGGGCAACTCAGAATGTTGGCATATGTACAGAGAGAACGAGTAATTCTAACGACTTCTGCAAGTGAAGTGGCTCTCAATTATTTGCTTTCATCAAAATTAAAGGAGGATCTAATCATGTTGTCAGTTAATAGATCACTTAAGATAATTTGTGATAAATCGTTATGAAGTTTTCATGTATAATTTGGAGGCAAGGTAAATAATCTAGAGTTGTTGTTAAAACAAAACTTTTACTATTGCCATCTATTCAGGGCTTAAATCTATACAGATAGAAATTGGAATAGAATTGGTTCTGCATCTTGTCCCATTTTAGCAGTAAATAATATTCATCCCCGCTACGTAAATTAACCAAGTGGGGGAACCAGTTCTTTCATTAAGAAATAGATTTCCAATAAAACTGTGTTGTTAATACTTATCCAACTCTGTGACATTTATTTTCTTGTGCCACATTACATACTACTAATATGGAAAGATAACTCACTCCAGAATAGCTTGAAAAACATCTAGAACCCTATGGTCACAGGAATTGTTTTTAATGTAAATTTATTCACAAATGCTATTTGCAGAGAGACTTGCTGGGGGGTCCCTGAGAGACTATCAAATATGAAAGCTGGGTACGGTCGTGTAGAGGGAAGAGGAACAGAATATCAGTTTAGGAAGAAAAATGAAGAGAAGGAAGGGCTTGTTCAACCATTTGTCTAACTTAGGGTGGTGGGCGACAATGTGCTGGAGTATTGATGCTCTAAGAATGCTGTCACAGTTGTGTTTTAAAGTCAATGTTTAAAATACACTGTGAGTTGTATCCTTTACAACTATTTAATCTTAGGGAGCTTTTAGTTATCAATCTAACAACGTGTGTGTGAGGCGGGGGGAGGTAGAGGGACACACAGATTTCCAAAATTCTCTTGCAGCTACTTGAGCGAAAACGTTTGGCGACAACCACTGTGGGATTTGGAAGCTCAAGTGACAGAATCAGACCTCACTTCCCCTTGACCTGTACTGTGCAGTATGGTCGCCACTAGCCACTTGTGGCTCTTGAGCACCTGAAGTATGGTTAGTCCAAATAAGATATAAGTGCTATAGGTGTAAAATACAGACCAGAGTTCAAAACTTGGTAGTTAAAAAAATAATGATGTAAAATATCTCACCAATAATCTTTTTTTTTTTTTTTTTTTTTGAGTTGCTGGGTCATCTTGTATGAGGACCTCACAATATTTTATTTTATTTTTTTACTTATTTTTTTATTGTGGTCATAATAGCTTATAACATAGTGAGATTTCAGTTGTACATTATTATTTGTCATACAGCATAAAAGTATGCCCTTCACCCCTTGTGCCCACCCTCCACCCTCTTTCCCCCAGTAACTACTAATTTGTTCTCTTTGTCTGGAAGTTTGTTTATATTCCACATATGAGTGAAATCATCTGGTGTTTGTCTGTCTCTGTCTGGTTTATTTCGCTTAACATGATGCCCTCAAGGTCCATCCATATGGTTGTGAATGGGACGATTTCACGTTTTTCATGGCTGAGTAGTATTCCATTGTATATCTATACCACATCTTCTTTATCCAATCATCAGTTGATGGGCACTTCGTTTTCTTCCATGTCTTAGCTATTGTGAATAATGCTGCAATGAACATAGGGGTGCATAAGTCTTTTTGAATTGTTGATTTCAAGTTCTTTGGGTAAATGCCCAGTAGTGAGACAGCTGGATCATATGGTACTTCTATTTTTAATTTTTTGAGAAATCTCCATGCTGTTTTCCATAGTGGCTGCACTAGTTTGCATTCCCACCAGCAGTGGATGAGGGTTGTTTGTTTTTTTGTAGTTCAGTTCTATGAGTTCTTTGTATATTATGGATATTAACCCCTTATCGGATATATGATTTGCAAATATTTTCTCCAGTTGGTGGGTTGTTTTTTCATTTTGATCTTGATTTCCTTTGCCTTCTAGAAGCTCTTTAGTCTGATGAAGTCCCACTTGTTTCTTTTTCTTTTGTTTCCCTTGTTTGAGCAGACATGGTATTCAAAAACATCCTTTTCAGTCTGATGTCAAAGAGTGTCCTGCCTATATTCTCTTCTAGAAGTTTTATGGTTTCAGGTCTTACATTCAAGTCTTTGGTCTGTTTTGAGTCTATTTTTGTGCATGGGGAAAGATAATGGTCTACTTTCATTCATTTGCATGTGGCTGTCCAGTTTTCCCAGCACCATTTATTGAAGAGGCTTTCCTTTCTCCAATGTACATTCTTGGCTTCTTTGTCAAAGATTATCTGTCCATAGATGTGTGGTTTTACTTCTGGGCTTTCAGTTCTGTTCAACTGATCTGTGTGTCTGTTCTTGTACCAGTACCATGCTGTTTTGATTACTATAGCTTTGTAATATATTTTCAAGTCAGGGATTGTGATGCCACCAGGTTTGTTCTTGTTTCTCAGGATTGCTTTGGCTATTCGGGGTCTTGTGTTGCCCCATATGAATTTTAAGATTCTTTGTTCTATTTCTGTGAAGAATGTCATTGGGATTCTGATTGGGATTGCATTGAATCTGTAGATTGCTTTAGGTAGTATGGACATTTTAACTATGTTTATTCTTCCAATCCATGTCCATGGAATCTCTTTCCAGTTCTTTATGTCGTCATCAATTTCTTTCAGTAAAGTCTTACAGTTTTCTTTGTATAGGTCTTTTGCCTCCTTGGTTAAATTTATTCCTAGATAGTTTATTCTTTTTGTTGATATTGTAAATGGGATTGTATTCTTGAGTTCTTGTTCTGTTAGTTTGTTGTTAGAATATAGAAATGCTACTGATTTTTGTAAATTGACTTTGTACCCTGCAACTTTGCTGTAGTTGTTGATTATTTCTAATAGTTTTCTGATGGATTCTTTAGGGTTTTCTATATATAAAGTCATGTCATCTGCAAACAGTGAGAGTTTTACTTCTTTAGTGCCTATTTGGATTCCTTTTATTTCTTTTTCTTGCCTGATTGCTCTGGCCAAAACCTCCAGTACTATGTGGAATAAGAGTGGTGAGAGTGGGCACCCTTGTCTTGTTCCTGTTCTCAGAGGGATGGCTTTCAGTTTATCCCCACTGAGTATGATGTTGGCTATGGGTTTGTCATATATGGCCTTTATTATGTTGAGGTACTTTCCTTCTATACCCATTCTATTGAGAGTTTTTGTCATGAATGGATGTTAGATCTTGTCAAATGCTTTCTCTGCATCTATGGAGATTATCAAGTGGTTTTTGTTCCTCATTTTGTTAATGTGGTATATCATGTTGATTGAACCATTCCTGTGTCCCTGGTATGAACCCACTTGATCATGGTGTATGATCTTTCTAATGTATTGCTGTGTTCAGTTTGCCAATATTTTGTTCAGGATTTTTGCATCTATGTTCATCAGCGATATTGGCCTGTAATTTTCCTTCTTTATGTTGTTTTTATCTGGCTTTGGGATCAGGGTGATGTTGGCTTCATAGAATGTGTTAGGAATATTTCCATCTTCCTCAATTTTTTGGAATAGTTTGAGAAGAAAAGGTAATAAATCTTTGAATGTTTGGTAGAATTCTCCAGAGAAGCCGTCTGGTCCTGTACTTTTATTTGGGGGGAGGTTTTTTACTACTGTTTCAATATCTTTACTTGTGATTGGTCTATTCAGATTCTCTATCTTCAGTTGATTCAGTTTTGGGAGGTTGTAAGAGTCTAAGAATTTATCCATTTCTTCTAGATTCTTAGCATATGGTTTTTCATAATATTCTCTTATAATCTTTTGCATTTCTGTGGTATCTGTTGTAATTTCTCCTCTTTCATTTCTAATTTTATTTATTTGAGCCTTCTCTCTTTTTCTTAGGGAATCTAGCTGAGGGTTTGTCAATTTTGTTTATCTTCTCAAAGAACCAGCTCCTTGTTTCATTGATCGTTTCTACAGTCTTTTTTGTTTCAATTTCATTTATTTCTGCTGTAATTTTTATTATTTCCCTCCTTCTGCTGAGTTTGGGCTTTATTTGTTCTTCTTTTTCTAATTCTGTTAGGCATAGTTTAAGAATTTTTTTTGAGCTTTTTCCTGTTTGTTAATGTGGGCCTGTATTGCTATAAATTTCCCTCTTAGGACCACTTTTGCTGCATCCCATATGAGTTGGTATGGTGTGTTTTCATTCTCATTTGTCTCCAAATATTTTTTGATTTCTCCTTTTATTTCTTCAATGACCCATTGGTTGTTCAGTAGCATGTTGTTTAGTCTCCACATTTTTGTTCATTTCCCTGCTTTTTTCTTGTAGTTGATTTCTAGTTTCATAGCATTATGGTAAGAGAAGATAGTAGATATGATTTCAGTCTTCTTAAATTTATTGAGGTTTGCTTTGTTTCCTAAGATATGGTCTATCCTTGAGAATGTTCCATGTGCACTTGAGAAGAAAGTGTATTCTTCTGTTTTTGGATGGAGTATTCTATATGTATCTATTAAGTTCATCTGGTATAGTTTTTCATTTAATTCCACTATCTCCTTGTTGACCTTTTGTCTGGATGATCTATCCATTGAAGTAAGTGGGGTGTTGAGGTCCCCTACTATTATTGTGTTGTTGGTAATATCTCCTTTTAGGTTTCTTAATAGATGCTTTATGTACTTTGATGCTCCTGTGTTGGGTGTATATATGTTTATAAGTGTTACCTCTTCTGTGGAGAGTCTCTTTTCTCATTATAGACTGCCCCTCTGTGTCTCTCTTTACCTGTTTTATCTTGAAGTCTACTTTGTCTGATATAAGTATGGCAACGCCTCCTTTCTTAAGCTGCCATTAGCTTGGAGTATCATCTTCCATCCCTTCACTCTAAGCCTGTGTTTGTCTTTAGAACTGAGATGTGCTTCCTGGAGGCAGCATATTGTTGGGTCTTGTTCTTCAATCCATCCTGCCACTCTGTGTCTTTTGATTGGAGAATTCAGTCCATTTACATTTAGAGTCGTTATTGATATATGAGGGCTTAATACTGCCATCTTATCACATGATTTCTGGTTCTTATGCATATCCTTTGTTTTTTGTCCCATGTATATTGGGCTACCAATATGATTAGGTAGTTTCCTACATTTTTCTTCATTTTCTCCTTGTTTATCTTATATTCTCTGTTCTATTTGTTTAGTGGTTACCATTAGGTTTGTATAAAAAGTCTCATAGCTGAGATAGTCCATTTTCTGGTTGTCTCTTATTTCCTTAGACTATACTGATTCCATCCCTTTCTGCTTCCCCTTCTAAGTTATTTTTATCATATCTTATTCCATCTTGTGTTGTGAGTTTGTGGTTAACACGATGATATAATTTTTATTTCAGTCTTTTCCTTTTCTTTATCCTTGGTGTAAGAGTTAAGTGTTTATCGACCTAATCTGATAGAGAGCTGCTGTTTTCTGATTATTGCCTACCTATTCATCTCCTTGCTCAGGGCTTTGCAGCCCCTTTCCTGTTTGCTTTTTTTTTTTCCTTTCAAGTATGAGGTCCTTCTTGAGGATTTCTTGTAGGGGAGATCTTGTGGCAGTGAATTCCCTTAGCTTTTGTTTATCTGGGAAAGTTTTTATTTCTCTGTCATATCTGAAGGAGATTTTCACTGGATAGAATATTCTTGGCTGAAAGTTTTTGTCTTTCAGGATTTTGAATATATCATTGCACTCTCTCCTAGCCTGTAAGGTTTCTGCAGAGAAGTCCACTGAAAGCTTGATAAGGGTTCCTTTGCAGGTTATTTTCTTCTGCCTTGCAGTCCTAAAGTTTTTTCTTTGTCACTGAACTCATCAACAATCTTTATATTGATTACATGTTGAAATGATAGTATTTTAGTTATATTGAGTTAAATAAAATATATTGTTAGATTTAATGTCACCTGTTTCTTGTTTAATGTGGCTACTAGAAAATTTTAAATTACAGGCATACCTCAGAGATATTGTGGGCTCACTTATTGCAATAAAGTAAGTCACACAGATTTTTTGGTTCCCCCATGCATATAAAAGTTATACTTACACAATACTGTAATCTCTTAAGTGTGCTATAGCATTATGCCTAAAACAACAATGTACATACCTTAATTTAAAACTACTTTATTGCAAAAAGTGCTAACCACCATGTAAGTCTTCAGCAAGTCATAATCTTTTTGCTGGCAGAGGGTCTTGCCTCTATGTTGATGGCTACTGACTGCTCAGGGTAGTGGTTGCTGAAGGTTGGGGTGGCTGTGGCAATTTCTTAAAATGAGACAACAATGAAGTTTGCTTTATCTATTGACTGTTCCTTTCACTAAGGATTTCTCTCTAGCATATGATGCTATCTGATAGCGTGTTACCCACAATAGAACTTCTTTCAAAATTGGGGTCAACCCTCTCAAACCCTGCTGCTGCTTTATCAACTAAGTTTATGTCATAGTCTAAATCCTTTCTTGTCATGTCAACAATCTTCACAGAATCATCACCAGGAGTAGATTCCATCTCAAGAAACCACTTTGTTGCTCATCCATAAGAAGTAACTCCTCATTCGTTAAAGTTTTTTCATGAGATTGCAGCAATTCGGTCCCATCTCCAGGCTCCACTGCTAATTCTAGTTCTCTTGCTGTTTCCACCACATCTGCAGTTACTTCCTCCACTGAAGTCTTGAACCTCTCAAAGTCATCCATGAGGGGTGGAATCAACTTCTTCCAAACTCCCATTAATGTTGGTATTTTGATTTCTTCCCATGAGTCATGAATGTTCTTAATGGCATCTGGAATGATGAATCCTTTCCACAAGATTTCAATTTACTTTGCTCATAGCCATCAGAGGAACCACTATCTGCGGCAGCTATAGTCTTATGAAATGTATATCTTAAATAATAAGTTTTGAAAGTCAAAATTATTCCTTCATCTATGGGCTGCAGCATGGATGTTGTGTTAGCAGGCATGAAAACGACATTAATCTTGTACATCTCCATCAGAGCTCTTGGATGACCAGGTGCCTTGTCAATGAGCAGTCATATTTTGAAAGGAATCTTTTTTTCTGAGCATAGGTCTCAATAGTGGGCTCTGTCATCCAGGCTTTGTTGCTCTGTTTATAGAACACAAGCAGAGTAGATTTAGCGTAATTCTTAAGGCCCCTAGGATTTTTGGAATGGTAAATGAGCACTGGCTTCAACTTAAAGTCACCAGCTGCATTAGCCCCTAACAAGAGAGTCAGCCTGTCCTTTGAAGCTTTGAAACCAGGTATTGACTTCTCCTCTCCAGCTATGAAGGTCCTAGATGAAGCATCTTCCAATATAAAGCTGTTTCATCTACATTGAAAATGTGTTGTTTAGTGTGGCCACCTTCATTAATGATCTTGGCTGGATCTCCTGGAGAACTTGCTGCAGCTTCTGCATCAGCACTTGCCGCTTCACCCTGTGCTGTTATGTTATGGAGACGGCTTCTTTCCTGAAACCTTGGGAACCAATCTCTGCTCGCCTTAGGCTTTTCTTCTGCAGCTTCCTCCTCCCTCAGCCTTCACAGAATTGAAGAGAATGAGGGCCTGGCTCTGGATTAGGCTTTGGCTTACGGGAAGGTTGTGGCTGGTTTGATCTTCTATCCAGACCACTAAAACTTTCTCCACATCAGCAATAAGGCTGTTTCACTTTCTTATCATTCGTGTGTTCACTGGAGTAGCACTTCTAATTTCTTTCAAGAACTTTCCCTTTGCATTTACAACTTGGCTAAGCATTTGGTCCAAGAGACCTAGCTTTTGGCCTATCTCAGCTTTCAACATGCCCTCCTCACTAAGCTTAATCATTTCTAGCATCTGATTTAAAGTGTGGGACATGTGACTCTTCCTTTCATTTGAACACTTCGAGGCCACTGTAGGGTTATGACTTGGCCTGATTTCAATATTGTTTTGTTCAGGGAAGGGAGAGAGATGGGGGTTTGCCGGTCGGTGGAGCAGGCAGAACACACACACCTATCGATTAAGTTCACCGTCTTACGTGGGCGTGGCTCTCGGCACCCCAAAACAATTACAGTAGTAACATCAAAGATCACTCACCACAGATCATCATAACAAATATAACATCACTGAAAAAGTTTGAAGTATTGCAAGAATTACCAAAACATGACACAGAGACACAAAGTGAGCAAATGCTGTTGAAAAAATGGTGCTGACAGAGCTGCGTGATGCAGAGCTGCCACAGTCCTTCAATTTCTCAAAAACACAGTATCTGCAAAGTGCAATAAAGCAAAGCGCGGTGAAACGAGGCGTGCCTGTGCGTGAGTGGCCTGCATCTGTGGCTCACGTGACACTTCTATGGGACAGCTCCGTGCCTGCACAAATGTTTCCCAAGCCTCAGGCAGCCCTGCAGCCCTCTGAGATTTTTGCTATTCCTGGTGGTATTACTATTGTGCGCTTAACATCAACTCATTTTTACTTAAAGTTCTTTTAAAAGAAAGCTGTACATCATGGGCTTAATATATTAACTCAAATCAACACATTAAATATAGAATTCTTAAAATACAAACTGCTTGTCTCTGGATGCACTTCTGAAATCACGTGGCGCTGTGGTATTGCAGGCCCGCCATGCACTGGGACACCCTGCCCGGGTCTGTAGGGGAGGAGTTTGGGGGCAGTTTCCCCAGTTGGTAGAACCATTCCTGAGCAGTGCTGCTCCTGGCCACCTAAGGACTGGCCACCGAGAGCTGTGGGCCCGGAAGCAGCAGGGAGCCAGAGTGTGGTCTGAGCTTCGGAGCAGGAATGGGGCTGCCTGCCGGAGGGGGACCCGACCAGACTGGACAGTGAGCATCTCAGTGGCAATCAGGCGGGCTGAGTATAAAGACCTTTCTCTGTTCCATACCCCCCAAAGCAGCCCCCAGCTCCCTGTTCTGGTGGTGCTCTCCAAGAAAAGAGCGCCCCACGTTGAGAAATAGGGGTTAAAGTCAGTTTAACTTTGATTTAGAAAAAGAATGTGCCCTTTGCCTCCAGGATTGTGGGATAAAATTCAGACCCCTGCTACAAGGTGTGATGATCCCCATATATAAATGAAGCTCACATGGCCTAAGGGACTCCCCCACAAGGTCACACGGGTGGCAAGTGACACCCAGCTGGCTCTAACACTGGAAGCCTCGTTGCTCCCATTTGCTCCCAGTTTGTAATATCATGGACATAACAGAGATGTGGTCCTGCCCTCTACACACTTGAAATCTAATTGAGACCCAAAATGTTTTCCCCTAGCATATGTGAGGAAAATATGAGAAAAAAATGTTCACTGGCAAACATATATCCAGTCTTCACAAACAGAATCTAAAGCCATGTCCAACATCCTTCTAGGTCCACAAAGAAATTTCCTGTTGTTTATTTCATTTTAATATTTTCCTCTGACCACAAAGAAATCATCATTTTGTAGCTATGGCGAAGAGTGCAGGCTGAAGTCTGATAGACCTGGATCCAAATCCTAACTCTGCCCTTTACTGTGTGACCAAGGGGGAAATACTTGACCTTTCTGGGCTGCAATTTCCTTACTTGAAGAATAGAAAGGTTGTTTTGAAAATGAGAAATAATGTATGCAAAGGACCTTGTAAATGTATCATAAGTAATGATTATTGATGATTATAGCAAATAATTGTTCTTTATTCTTTTTCCTCAAAATCTTCCATCAGTTTTAAAACAAAATAAGACCATGTTCTTCATCTTTCTAAGAAAAAAAAAAAGCCTAAATGGTGTCTGTGTGGCTGCACCCGTCTGTTCACTTACTTAGTGTCCCCATTTCCTGGGAATCAATATGATTATTTGCCCCTGGACATAGTTTCCCGGCAACACACATCTTGAACCAATTCAGGTGAATTTCCTCTGTCATTTATGGTCACCTGGCTCCTGCATCAAGTGGCTCTTTGCAACCTTCCATAAATATTAGGATCATGCCTGCTCAAGGGAAATGAGAAAATGTTATGTTTATACACTGTCTTTCTCTTGGATTTTACAATACTGAGCAAAGAGCCATCAGCTGAGGCCACCTCAATCTCTTTGAAGGCAGTTGGGTGGGTATTTCTGTGCCGTGCAAACAGAGCAGAACACATCTATTCTCAGGGTTTTCTGGCCTGAAGGAAAGGCAGCAATCCCCTAATGAATCCTCAACGACTATTGTTGATGATCAGGAGAGACCCAGGAAATAACCTGATTTTCCTGCACAAGGGTGTACCCTGATATTTTCTCTTTCTTTCCACCAAGAGCAGGCTAGTAAGTACCTTTAAGGCAAAACAACTGTCAAGTTACTGCCAAACCACTTAGCAAATAGCAAATGAATGTTCCATGTTTTAAGTGTAAATATTCTTCACTTTAAATTCCTTTTATCCTTCCAAGTGTGATTTTTTAAAAAAATTTATCTTGTTTGAATCCCTGCAGGCAGACATTGACTCTGATATCCATTAAGCAGGTTTCCGTGATTGCTAAACAAATATATATTTTTAAGTGATATACAGTTTTTTTATTTGAAAAACAATTATTTTTGATAAAATTAAAATCTCCCATTATCTCACCACAATGTTATCAATTTGCTGTATTTCTTTTGAACAGTTTTCCTACGTACAAATTGTTTTTATTTTACATTGTTCTATTTCACTGGCAACCTGCTTTTTCCTTTGACCACTATATTACATGAATTTTTCCATGTCACTACATCATTTTCATAGGTAGTTTTTTTTTTATTGCGTTAATGATAGGTTACAATCTTGTGAAATTTCAGTTGTCCACTATATTACATGAATTTTTCCATGTCACTACATCATTTTCGTAGGTAGTTTTTTTTTTATTGAGTTAATGATAGGTTACAATCTTGTGAAATTTCAGTTGTACATTAATGTTTGTCAGTCATGTTGTAGGTGCACCACTTCACCCTTTGTGCCCACCCCCACCCCACCTTTCCCCTGGTAGCCACTAAACTGTTCTTGGTCCATAATTTTAAATTGCTCATATGAGTGGAGTCATACACAAATTATCCTTCTCTCGCTGGCTTATTTCACTTAACATAATTCCTCATAGGTAGTTTTTAAAAAATGCCTTACTATACCGTTAATTTGATCTCATTAACAACAGAGTACTTCATCCTTGACTGTCACTCAAGGACAGTCCCTTTAAGATGACCTTCTTCAGGGCCTTCAGTTTGTACCAGGTATAGATAAGTAAATTACTCTGTGCTTTTCAGGTACTTTTCCTAATTCTGTACTTGGATAAAAATCTAAAGCACAGGGGTATTATAAGTGATGTACCTTGCATATGTTATTTAGCCTCTAAACTCAGCCTCTTTATCTGAAAAATGGGGACAATAGAACCCAGTACAAGATGTGAGATCCGTGCCTCTCACGTGCTATGCAGTCAATAAATGCTGTCGATAAATGAAGCGTATGTTTGAAACAAGATTCACTTCCAGTCTGAGTAAATGGAAAAGGAAGCATTGGACTTCTGCTGACAGGTGTCACATCAGGTTACGATCTTGTCCGACGTGCAGGGGCAGCCTCAAGAAATAAGCCGTGTATGGTCAATGGAAAATGGTATCTCCCGAGGTGGCGGCGCCGAGCCTGCCTTTGTCAGGCATTGCCAGCCTTTCTCTCGGGCAGAGTCGGACCGCGACACAGCGACCCAGCGGCTCTCCACACTGGCCAGCTCAGTGCCTCCAGGCAAGCCTCGCTGGCCTGCTCTCTCGGTTGTCAAGCAAGTCTTGAACTTCCACCCAGACAGCACAAGACGCTTTCCTGCGAAGAGCGGGACACGTTATTTTTCTTTAGCTTTCAAATGTCTAGATGTTGTTCCAAACAAATTTATGTAATGGCGCTCACGTTTGGAATTTACTGTAAGCTATTTTTGAAGATTCTGAAATACTTTTATGGAGAAGAGGAAGAAAAATATTAGATTTTTCAGTGATTCTTCTTTTAACTTTTAAAAAAAATAATTTTAGATTTAAAGAAAATTTACAAAAAAGTACAAAGAATTCCCATATACCCTTCAATGAGATCCCCTAAATGTTAACGTTTTACAAGGCTGTCTTCATCATTCTCTCTCTCACTGTTTCGAGGCCCTCAGCACTGTGTATGAGTCAACATGTTTGCTCTGCAGCCATTTCTGTCATGTGAACGGGGATGCCCTCTATGGTACGTACTTGTTTCCTGTAATTTACTATTTAGCCTGTGCTTTAAAACGTATACATATTTTGTTACATATATTAGTATATGTATATACACATACATACACATTTATATTTAATCAAAGTGATAACACATATGGTCAAAAAGTCAAAAAGAAAAGACGAGCTGATAACGGAGAGCCGCAGCCACAACCCCCGCTCTGCTCCTCAGAGGCAGCAGCTTCTAACCAACCCCTTTTGCTTTGGGTTCTTCCAGTGGCAACCTGCACGTCTCTAACAACGTGCTTCTACTGCCGTTTCTTACTAATCATCTTGGGACATTTAGTTTTAACGTCTTGCTATGAAAGACAGGAATTTAGCTCATTTACCCACTCTGTCCCACAGTGATGTCACTATTCTTAGTTTGTCCACAGGTCACCTCTCTACCTTCAGTCAACACACCTGTTTCAACTTCTGTTCCAGCCACCACAGAAAGCGACCTGATCTCCCGCCGTGTGAGCAGAGGATGCTAGCCTTCTAATTCCTTACCCTCTTCTCCTAAAGGCCATCAATGTATAACATTTTCATTCTGTTCTATAACCACCATTCAAATGTCTGTAACTTGTTTATGAGTTCATCTTAAAAAAATGCAAAACTGGGGGGGCCAGCCTAGTGGCGCAGTGGTTAAGTGCGCACGTTCTGCTTCAGTGGCCCGGAGTTCGCCGGTTCGGATCCCGGGTGCGGACATGGCACGGCTTGGCAAGCCATGCTGTGGTAGGTATGAATTAGAGGAAGATGGGCATGGATGTTAGCTCAGGGCCAGTCTTCCTCAGCAAAAAGAGGAGGATTGGCAGCAGTTAGCTCAGGGCTAATCTTCCTAAAAAAAATAAATAAAAGGAAAACCAGTAAGAGTTTACTTTTCCATGCAGCTGTGACCCTGGGTCACTGCAGAGCAAGCAGCCAGCTAGGACTCCTTCTGCACAGGGCCAGGGTCATACCCCCATCACTCAGGGCAGAACGTTTCCCGTGTCAGATTGAAACGGGATTCCACCACTCACCTCCACCAAGTCCCTTAACCCCATCCTCGGGTTTTTTCAAGTTCTCGCTACTGCTTGATCGTTGTCCTGCCCGCCGTGTTTTGTCTCTCTGGTTTACTCCTTCCTTCTCAGACTTTGTGAGCAGGCAGGAACCCCTGAAATGCCAGAATGTGCTGCTCTGGCTCTCCCTAGAAAATGTGCTCACTTTCTTTAGAGCAGCATTCCATTTTAATTAGTTACCAAGAATGAAACAAATTCACATTTCAGAGAAATTCTAGATTTCTGTCTTCTGTTGAAAAATTACAAGATTGGGTAACTCTGGATGGGAATTCTATGGCAGCGGGCTGTGGCACTAGCTCTCTTTCTTTGACTGTCTGGACCCTGTGGTAATGGGTTTTCAACACTTGAAGTACAGGGTTGTGCTTAGTATCCTTGGCTTCTGCCAGGTCTGAAGCCTCTCTCAGGTCCCACGGGGCACAGGCACCTTCCCGGGGCAGTGGCACCTCCTCATGTATTCTCTCTTGCTGCTCACTCCACATGTGGCCCACAGACCAGAACAGCCTCAGTGGCAGCACCTGGGAGCTTGTTAGAGCGGTAGAACCTCCTGACCCACCCTGGACCTACTGAATCATAATCTGCAGTTTAACCAGACTCCTTGGTGATTCGTAGGCCAAGGAAGACAAGAACTGGTCTATAGTTTCCTGCCTTGTTTCATTGGGCAGTCCCCCTTTTTTCGGTCTTCCTAAATTCATTGAATGCTCTCATGCACGGGTGTCCCTTACCCCTTTCACTTCATCATCAATTTTGTGAATTTACTTACTTCTTATTTTCATTTCATTTCCATTATTTAAAGGGATCTCTAGAGGCAAAAGAAAAAACGTTTCTGTGGTCCGTCATCCAGCAAGCAATCTAATTTCAGACTGTGTCTGAAAGCACTAGAGTGATAGGAAATTTCACCAGGCCTGGTTTTTGTTTTCTTGTTTCTGTTTCACGGCTCTCCTCCCAGGAGCACAGATGTGAGAGGGAACGGCGTGTCTATGGTTTTGATGGAACGTTCCTCCCGGGGGAGTCTCCTGATGCCCATGGGTTGCTTACACCTGGAGAACTCAGAGCTGCTGCTTCCTGGAAGGCTGGAGAAGCAACAAGCATTAAAAAAGCAAACTGGAAATTACAGTAAAGACAAAGGGAATGGGAGAGTTTCTCAGAGACGTGCAAAGCCATGTTTCTTTGTTGTTCTGGGTGTATTTTTATTTTTAGCATCACAACTGCTACTGTACATTTGTCCCAGCCAGTCATCCAAGTATTTGTGGAAATTAACTGCAATGTTATGAATGTTTCACAGATGGATGAACCAAAGCTGAGGAGAAAACAAACTGGTTCTGGTCTTTTCACCATTTTGGAAATCTGAGTTTTATCTGGCTAAAAATAAACATGTTTTTAGTCAAAAACTGTACCATGTAGAATTTTTTCCTGCCAGAAACTGAAAACCCAACTAAAAGTGGCTTAAACTGGTGGTTCTCAAAATCGGCTGCACGTTGGAATCCCCGGGAAGCCTGGCTCCCCCTGGTGAGATTGGGTTTCACTGGTCTGAAGTGTGGCCTAGGCATTGAGAGTGACTCTCATGTGTGGAGAGGGTTGAGTACAACTGGCTTAACGAATGCAGACATTTGTTGTCTCACACAAGCAGAAGTCTGGAATGGCATTGCAGGCACGGCTCGGGGGCTCGGCGACGTCAGCAAGGACCCAGGCTCTTCCTAACTTTCTGCTTAGTCATTCTCAGCATGTTGTCAGTGTCTCCACTCTCAGACACAGATGGCTGCTGCCACTTTGAGCATAAAGGATCCAAACAGTCAGGAAGACGAGGTCAAAACCACTTCCTCTTCTCACTTGTCTTTGTCAGCAAGGAAAACTTTCTTGGAATCCCTCCAGGAAACTTCTTATTTTATTGGCTAGAACATGGCCACCCATAGACCAATTGCTGGCAAAGAGGTATGGCTTAAATCAGTTATCTTGTTGCTGTTAACAAACAAAATGAGGGCTTCATTAAATTAAACAAAAAGAGGGGAATGGGTGTTAGGTGGGCAACCAACAGGTGTCTGTCTCTGTAACCTTGTTATCCAAAACAAATTAGCAATAACTCATCATTAACCTGCAATGTGCCATTAGGCTCCCTTGGACCAGATATTAGTTTTTTATTTTCTTTTTGGAGCAATTCTAACTATTGGTAAAGAGTATTATTCTGTGGCTTTGATTCTTTCTTAGAAATCTTCCAAAGAACAAAGAGAAAATTTACTTAAAAATAATTGAATAAAATTCATTCTGTCTTGGAGATTACCATATGGGTTCACTGACACTTTTATAAATCTAAAACACATTATGAGATCTTACTGATTTTATTTTTCTGTCTTCAGGTTGTGCTATTTCATCATTTAAGGAATTCTTTTATCATACTCTTCGATTTTTCCCAGATATATTTAAAAAAAGAGTTAAATTACAGGAAACTGGAAAAATAATGGAATCTCCTAAAAGGATGATGCAATGGTAAAGAAAAAATGGCTATCCTTTGTTTTCTTATTGCATTGCCCAAAGTATTGCGTTGTTTTTCAAGAAGGTATAAAAGTATCAGACTGGAGGAAGTATCATTACAGTTGGCTTTAAGATTTCACAGAACAAACGGAGAATTCAGAAGTTTTCATTTTCCATCCGCAGTGGCAAAGAGAATTGACTGAGGAAGTTGTTTCAAAATTATTAGATGAATCAGAAGATAAATGCAAAGAGACACATAGCACTCTAGATTCTAAGAATGACAGCAGAATTGATCGTACAAATGAAATCTCAAATTATGAGTTTTCACATGGTGATATTGTAGACGAATTTTCTCAAACTCAAGAATCAATAAGTGACCTATGTATTTCTAAGGACAAAAAGGAAATGTGGTGTTTTCATCCAGTTAGTCACTCATTGCATGTCATCACGCAATTTTTTGTGACAAGAACCTGGACTGTTGTTTTGCTAAAAGGATATATGATGGTATCCTTGAATCTTTTTTTGTTGTTTCTGCACCAATATTTATTTAAAACGAAGATGTTTGCTATATTTGAATTCTTGTTAACATTTCCAATAAACTCTTACTATCCCTTTATTCTTCTGTGAATTAATCACAAAATGGCTTCAAAATGGTGATGAATATTTTTCTTAGTATATTGACAAAGATCACTCAGATTACCCAGTTGTGGGTTCAGAATCCTTTATCAGTGTCAACAAGAGAAACATATGATTCCCTTGCTTAGGAGAGGCACTGTGCCAGTCTCTGAAGATATAAAAAAGCACGTCTGCTCTTGAAGAGTTTCTAATCCTGTTGGGAGTCAGGAATATAAATTCTCTCCCATTAGCTACAAATACCTCATTAGGGGTTTTCATTGCCAGTTGTGAGATATCCTCAGCTATTTTTCCCCCCAGCTTCCCCCAACGTTAACTTCTTACATAACTATAGTAGACTATCAAAACCAAGAAATTGACATTGGAATGATCCGTACAATTTATTCAGATTTTACCAGTAAGACTTATTTGTGTGTATGTGTATAACTCCGTGCAATTTTATCACATGTACAGCCTTGTGAAACCATCACGCTGATCAAGACACTCACCTGTACTGTCACCACAAGACTTGCTCGTCACCCCCGTACAGCCATATCCCTCCCCTCCCCGTCTTTAACCCTGGCAACGCTAATCTCTTCTCCATCACCATAATTATCTTATTTCATGAATGTTATATAAATGGAATCATGCAGTGGAATGGAATCAGTTGGTGCATGTATCAATAGCTTGTTCTTTTTATTGCTGAGTAGTTTTCCGTGGTTCGAATGTATCATAGTTTGTTTAACCTTTTAGCCATTGCAGACACTGGGTAGTTTCCAGTTGGGGACTATTAAGAATAAAGCTGCTATGAACAATCATGTACAAGTTCCTGCGTGAAAATAAGTTTTCATTTCTTTGGGATAAGTGCCTAAGAGGCCAACTGCTGGTCGTATAGTAAGTCCATTTTAGTTTTGAAAGAAAATGCCAACTATTTTCTAGAGTGGCTATACCATTTTGTATTCCCACGAGCAATATATGAGTGATCCAGTTTCTCTGCATCCTCCCTTGCATTTGGTGCTGTCACTATTTTTCATTTTAGCTGTTCTGATAGGTATGTAGTGATAGCTCCTTGTAGTTTTAATTTGCATTTCTCTAATGGCTACTCATATTGAACATCTTTTCACGTGTCTATTTGCCATCTGTACGTCTGCTTAGTGAAATGTCTATCTTCTGTTCATTTTCTATTGGATTATATTCTTTGGTTTGTTTTTAATGTTAGGTTTAAGAGTTCTTTATATATTCTAGATATGCCCAGCTACTATTTTTAATCAGTTGCTATAACATTTAATTTGAGAGACAAGTGATGTCATGAAGAGTCTCTATCTCATTGAACCACATTCATACTCCTCCCTCTTTAGAAGAACCATCTGTATCAATTCCAATCCAGCTGTCCTGGAGAGGAACACTTTGAGGAGGCCAGGATTCAACCCTGGGCAAAACATTTTATTCGTCATTCATCTCCCCCACACTAGTCTTTAACAATTTGAGTGCCAGCTCTTCATAATTCTTTCTCTAGAGTTTTTATCAGAGCCACAAAAGCAGCTGAGATAATGGTGACGTGACAATTTTGGTTTGTTTTTAATTTTCCCCTACGTTTCCACTTTCACTAGATGGGTTTCCTCTGCTCCTTCATTTCTCCACTTCCCCCCAGCTTGAGCCTCCCCCGCTATGGCTACGGCCTTCGCTGCCACATGCCTGTGCAGCTCAGTTCCTCAGACTAACTCATTCTGCTTCTGTGTCCAAACTCCAAATTTTGGGGAGAGAGATTGGACCGCCGAGTAGTGGGGTCAGTTACACACTTCTAGCGCAGCTATGGCCTGGGGAAGTGATGGCAAGTGACATATGGCTGTCCTTCTGGGGATGTGGCCTATAAGGTTCTCCCAGGAGGTCTGAGCAGAAAATTACCGTCATCTTTATTACAAGGACCATAGGGAACAGAAGGTCAGAGAGGTTGAGTGGTTACCAGAGCCACATAGCTCCAGTAGCAGAGGCAGGATAAAAACCCTAAGTCTGTCAGCCTCCAAAGTTCGTACTGTATTGACGATGCCAATCACCCCACCAGCATGGTTTCTGCCCTGGGAAACCTGGGTGTCTGAGGAGATCAATAAGTATCCACAATGACAGCAGAGACACAAAAATTCCAACAGAGAAATATACCAGGAGAATACAGAAGACAGAGATCTACTCAATGAAATAGACTTCACAATTAAAAGAACAATAGCATTTTTCTCTTTTTAAACAAGTTTTGCAGCGGTTTAAATTTATTCTTCCATTATCGTTCTCCTCCTGAAAGTACTTCAGTATGTTTACGAGCACTTGGGTGCACAGGTCAGTGAAACACAAAGTAAATTCCACAAAGTGACAGAAAAAAAATGGAACGGCCCAAATCCCTTTGAACAAGATACACGCTTTTATGCAAGAACACTTTAATTTTGTCCTTTAACCAGCATTAACTGACTTTCTAATGTTAAACCAACCCTGTACTCTTAGGGGTAAGTCAGTGGGGTAACTGATGGCGCCTTTTTTGTACATTGTTAGATCTGAACTACTAAAATGCTTACTTAAGAGTTTTCATCCCAGTCCATGAACGAGACTGGTTTATAATTTTCCTTCTTGAATTAACCGTGTCAGGTTTCGATATCAAAATAATGACAGCTGCTGTACTCAATAATTTGCACAAGATTGGACATTTGACTTAACTGTTGATAGAACCTCTCTCTAAATTCATCTAGCCTGGTGCTTTCTTTTTGAGAATTTTAAATATAGACTAATTTTAATAAATTGGTTATAGACTATTCAGATTTTCTATTTTTTCAAGTCAGTTTCTTCCATACCAACTTCATAGAGAAATAATCCACATACGTTCACCCACTTAACCTGTACAATTCAGGGGTTTTTAATAAATTCACAGAGCTGTGCAACCACTGCCGCTATCTAATCCAGAACATTTTCATCACTCCAGAAAGAAACCCTGTACTCATTAGCAGTCACCGACCCTTTCCTCTTAACCCCCGAGTCCTAGGCAACCACCAATCTACTTTCTGTCTCTATGGATCTGCCTATTCTGGACATTTCACATAAATGGAATCATATAATATATGGTCTTTGTGACTGGCTTCTTTCACTTGCCATAAAGTTTTCTTGGTTCAGCCATGTTGTAACATGTATCAGTACTTCATTTATTTTTATTACCAACCAAATAATATTTCATTGTATGGATATACCACCTTTTGTTTATCCATTCATCACTTGATGGACATTTGGGTTGTTTCTACTTTTCGGCTATTATAAATAATGGTGCTCTGAACACTCATGAACAATTTTTTGTGTGGACATACTTTTTTTACTCTTGGGTTTGTATCTAGTCGTGGAAATGCTGGGTCATATAATAAATCTATGTTTAACATTTTTTCCTTAAAGATTGGCACTTGAGCTAACATCGGCTGCCAATGTTTTTTTCTTCTTCTTCTTCTCCCCAAAGCCCCCCAGTACACAGTTGTGTACTCCAGTTGTAGGTCCTTCTGGTTGTGCTATGTGGGATGCCGCCTCAGCATGGCCTGATGGGCGGTGCCAGGCCTGAGCCCAGAATCCGAACTTGTGAAACTCTGGGCCACCTAAGCAGAGCGCGTGAACTTAACCACTTGGCCACAGGGTTAACCTACCAGCAATATCTGAGGGTTCCAATTTCTCTACATTCTCACCAACATTTTGTTATTGTCCATCTTTTTTTTTCATTATAGCAATCCTACTGAGTCTGAGTGCTATCTCTTTGTGGTTTTCATTGCATTTTCCTAATGGCTAAAGATATTGAGCACCTTTTCATGTACTTATTGGCCATCTGGACATCATTTTTGGAAAAATGTCTATTTAAGTTCTTTGCCCATTTTCATATTTGTTTTTTTAAAGATTTTATTTTTCCTTTTTTTCCCCAAAGCTCCCCAGTACATAGTTGTATATTTTAGTTGTGGGTCCTTCCAGTTGTGGCATGTGGGATGCCACTTCAGCATGGCCTGATGAGCGGTGCCATGTCCGCGCCCAGGATTCGAACCAGTGAAACCCTGGGCGGCTGAAGCAGAGCGAGTGAACTTCACCACTCGGCCACGGGGCTGGCCCCTGCCCATTTTTAAATTGGGTTATTTGTCCTTTTATTTATTTATTTTTTTGAGGAATCTTAGCCCTGAGCTAACTACTGCCAATCCTCCTCTTTTTGCTGAGGAAGACTGGCCCTGAGCTAACATCCATGCCCATCTTCCTCTACTTTATACGTGGGATGCCTACCACAGCATGGCTTTTGCCAAGCCTGCCATGTCCTCACCTGGGATCCGAACCATCGAACCCCAGGCTGCTGAGAAGCGGAACATGCGAACTTAATCGTTGTGCCACCGGGGTGGCCCCCGTCCTTTCATTTTTGAGTTGTAAGAGTTGTTTATATATTCTAGACACAAGCCGCTTATCAGACATACGATTTGGAGAACATTTTTCCCATTGTGTGGCTTATCTTTTATCACTTTCTGAACGGTATTCTTTGAAGCACACACAAAAATTAATTTTGATGATACTGACTTCATCTACTTTTTCTTCCGTTGCTTGTGCTTCTGGTATTGTATCTAAAAAACCATTGCTTAATCCAAGGTCACCAAGATTTACACCTATGTTTTCTTCCATGAATCTTACAGTTTTAGCTCTTATCTTTAGGTCTTGAGCCATCTGGGATTAATTTTTTTATATGGTGTGAGATAGGGGTCCAAGTTCATTCTTGTGCATGTATCCAACTGTCTCAGCACCAGTTGTGAAAAGACTGTCTTTTCCCCATTGAATTGTCCTGGCAACCCTGTCAAAAATCAACTGACTATAAATGTGAGAGTTTATTTCTGAACTCTCAGTTCCACTCCATTTATCTGTAGGTCTATTCTCACGCCAGTACCACTATCTTAATTATTATAGCTCCGTAGTAAGTTTTGAAATTGGAGTGTGGATCCTCCAACTTGTTCTTCTTTTTCAAGATTGTTTTGGCTATTCTGGGACCTTTGAATTTCCCTATGAATTTTAGGATCAGCTTGTCATTCTCTGCAGAGAAGCCAGCTGGGGTTTCAGTAGGGACTGTATTGAATGCGCAGATCAGTTTGGGTAGGGTCGCCATCTCAACAATAGTAAGTCTTCTGGTTCATAAACATGGGATGGCTTTCCATTTATTTAGGTCTTCTTTTATGTCTTTCAACAATATTTTGTAGTTCGAAGTCTAAGTTTTGCACCTATTTTGTTAAATTTATTCCTCAGCATTTTAGTCTTTTTGATGTCATCGGTTTTTATAAGCTCTGCTTTTATAGGTACTTGTTCATCAAAATTTTCCAATTTATTTTCATAAAGTTATTTATAATAGTCTTAAGTTAGTCAGTGTTCAAGCAGAGAAAGAGAACCAGTAGGAGATATATATCAAGAGATTTGTTGCAAGGAATTGATTCATATGATTGTAGAAGCTGGAAATCTCAGGCACCAGCAAAAGCTGCTTTCCACAGGTGTCATTTCTTCTTCTCCCTCAGGGAAGCCTCAGTTCTGCTCTTAGAGCCTTTCAACTAATTGAATCAGGCCCACACAGATTATCTAGGATAATCTCACTTATTTAAAGTCAACTGATTATAGACTTTAACACAATCTATAAAATACCTTCATAGCAACACAGACGTTAGTGATTGACTGAATAACTGGCTACTGTAGCCTAGCCAGTGGACACATAAAACTGATCATCATAAGCCTCTTATCTTTTTAAAATCTGTACCACTTGTAGTTAATAAATTCCTTTTCATTCCTAATATCATTTATTTGTGCTTTTTTCTTTTTATCCTGATTAATCTTGCCAGATATTTTTCTAATTTATTAGTCTTTCAAAGAACCAACTTTTGGCTTTCTGATTCCATCAAGTTTATTTTCTATTCCATCAATTTCAGAGTAGGTATCAACCACAGGACCACTACCAGCAAAAGGCCACACTGTAAGTTTTAGGTTTGAGTTGATTTTTCCTTCTTTCTTATACCTCTGTGGAGCACAAATTTGGACTGCACACCTTTGTGGTAAAAAAAAAAACATGCACAGAAAAAAGCCTAATGACATACACAAAATGTTAACAGCAGTTAGCTCTGGGTGTTAGGATTGGGGTGATGTTCTTTTTCATTCTTCCCTGTACTAAAAAGCATGTACTTCTAATAAATGCAATGCAAGACATTTTTTTTTAAAGACTGGCACCTGAGCTAACAACTGTTGCCAACCTTTTTTTTTTTCCTGCTTTTTCTCCCCAAATCCCCCCAGTACATAGTTGTGTATTTCAGTTGTGGGTCCTTCTAGTTGTGGCATGTGGGACACCGTCTGAATGTGGCCTGATGAGCAGTGCCATGTTCGCGCCCAGGATCCAAACCCTGGACCGCCAAGGTAGAGTGTGCGAACTTAACCACTAGGACACGGGGCCGGCCCCAATGCAGGATTCTTAATTGATCCTAGATTGCGGGGTGGCGGGGGGGGGGGGGGGGGGGAGGGGCGAGGCTAAAGGGCACCTGTGGGAAATTTTTAACATGAATATATGTTAGGCAATAACATTCTTCTGTTAAATTTCTTTGGTATAATAACATCGTGGTTATGTAGAAGAATGCCTTTATTCTTAGGGGACACGTTGAAGTATTGATGGTTGAAGTGTCATGATGCATATTTCAAATGGTCCAGGAAGTACCCTGTTTATAAAGCATATATGGCAAAATGTCAACACTAAGTCCATCTAGATAAAGGATATTAAGTGTGTTCACTGTCCTATTTGAAATTTTCTGTAGGTTTGAAAATTTTCAAAATAAAAACTTGGGGAAAAATCATATAATTCTATAATAAAACAATTAGAAAACAAAAAGGCCTATAAAACAACCAGTCACTGATTAAGATGCTTTCTGTATGGATGGGCACCATCCTTTTGTCTAAAGGGATCTGTTCCACGTTAGTGACAGCGGCTCACCAAAGGCTGCTGCACCGACAGGAGAGGCTGTGACGACAGTCTCCAGATTGGCAGGCATAGGCCCGCACTCACTCACTTGCTCTCTGGAATAATCAGATGACACCCTTTTGATGAGAGCAAAGCTATAAAATAAGCTCCGCTTTGAGAAGTTTTTGCCATTGGAGAACAAAATTAAGCATAAGACAATTTTCTGCAGTACATAAGAAACTCAGAATAGGCAATACTATTGGTCTCATGATGGTGTTAATATATTAATTTCTTTCCATTTCCATTTTCCTACCATTAAGTCCCAATTCTTTGAAAAAAATTTTTAAAAAAGAGGTTTAATCTTAGACAGCAAACGAATAAGGATAATGTTTCTTGGTTTCAAAGTTCTCATTTGTAAGTTAACCCAGGTCAATAAAAACCCCTCCTTAAACCAAATAAAAGTAGGGGATTAAAAAAACCCTTTGTAAACTTTTTTATTATCAGATTCCTATGGATCTGAAATATAACACTCAAAAATTACATCCCTAAGTATTATATACTAAAGTATTGATACATGTAAGTACGATATCCTTAAGTATTATACACTAAACAATAAGCAAGTTGAGGAAATAAATAAACTTACATCAGGATCTTAAAATCAAAATTAATTCATACAGTATTCAGAATCAAACCTAATGACAAAGCAAGATGAAATAGCCAATAGCATAAGAATAATATATAAAACATTGAAATAAAATATTACTATGTGTGGGCTGGCCTGGTGGTGCAGCGGTCAAGTGCGCACGTTCTGCTTTGGTGGCCTGGGCTTCACCGGTTTGGATCCCGAGTGCAGACATGGCACCGCTTGGCACACCATGCTATGGTAGGCATCCCACATATAAAGTAGAGGAAGATGGGCACGATGTTAGCTCAGGGCCAGTCTTCCTCAGCAAAAAGAGGAGGATTGGCAGCAGTTAGCTCAGGGCTAATCTTTCTCAAAAAAAAAAAATTACTATGTGCTAGGAACTAAGTGCTTTTATCTCATTTAATTCTCATAACAACCCTATGTTATATGCTTTTTATAGAGTGGACAAAGGCTAGAACCAAAGGCTAGAAGTTGCTCAAGGTTATTCAGCTGGCAGGTACTGCAGTGGGTCTTCAAACTGGGTAGTCTGGCTTTGAAATCCGTATTCCCAACCACTGTGCTACGTCTCTCACACCAGCTACTCATTAAAAAATCAGACGTGTCCCTGCCTAACCTTAGTCAGCTGAGATAAGGAGTATCCTTTGGCTCCTATACTTTGAAATTTTCTACATATTTTGTTTCTTCCAACCTGTAAAATTATCCTCAATTTTGAGCCATGTGATTTTATTTTACTACTAGCCCCAACCCCTGTACTTTGCCTTCATTAAAGTGGCTGCATTTGTATTAAGCTCTGCTTAACCAAAAATACTTAATTAAGCATGAAATACTTAATTAAATCTTGTTTGTTCAAAATAAAAAGGAGTTAAACATTTTCCCTAACTCTTAACTTCTCTCTTATCAAGGCTTCAAAGACTTGCTCAGAAAAGTACTGCTGATGCTGATACCAGATTATCTTACCAGGACCACACTGTGCCCTCGGCTGCAATACTATGGAAACAATATCTCCGATTCTTCTCTTCTCTGTGTACAATGTGTAGCAGGATGGGGGCAGTAGTGGAAATTATGGTAATAAATACTATAAAATAATACAATGTTAAGACCATATCAAGCCAAATATGGAAATGTGAAAATTTTATTTATTTAAATAAAACCAGGCTATATAGACAATCGAAAGTCACATATGAAGAAATTACTAAAACAGACAGAAGAAAAAGTCTCATCTACAAAATTATTTACATGTTTAGGGCCCATATAAGACAACATGGTCCCCTAGGTCCAGGCCAGACACAGAGAACAGTCTACTGCAGCCACTCGGGAAGAGGCCGACTATGGTACCTCCCAGCACGGCACAAACCAAACAAGGAGACTCCTACAAGGTACTCCAAAGCTCAGAGGTTTTAAGATCTTGGCTTTGATGATTTTGATGGCAAGAAATGGAATCAAACTGACTTCCATTGGGACATGCCAGTGGCCTCCAGTCAGTGACCACAATCACAGTGCTGAATGTCCCTCCATTTGGGGGCAGAGCAATCTGCAGAGATGACAGTTTTTACGCCTGCCCTACACCAATACACTACCTTATAAAGACAAACAGTAGTCTTTAAATTCTTTTAAAAACACATAATGAGTTTCCTAAAGATTAAAAAAACTTAAAGTCCAGATTCCTCAAAGATGAGCAAAAAATCCATTACTTTCCTAAGGTTACTTCTTTATTCCTGCTTAAATGCAAAAGTTGACAGTCTCTGATTCGTAGAAAGATCTAAAGGTTTTTGCTTTTTGGGTGAATTCAGAGTCTCCTTTGCTTTTTCTTTCTGGTTTTCAGCTTCATGACTTTCATCGACGACACGTTTTCGTTTCTTTGCTCCCACTCCATCACTTGCAGCCTCTCCTTTGCCCTTGGTAGCCCATGCCTTTGCAAAAATATTGGAGGAGAAAAGATTTTTAGACAATAACAAAGAAATAGGAAAGAAATGCTTTCTTTACTTTTCCAGGTAACATTCCAGCACAGATGGCAGCATAATTAGCCCTTCAATTGTTAAGCTAATCATTAAGGGTTCTCATTGTTAGCAAATCTCTTATCACCTAATTGCAGAGCACTAAGAAAATTTACATTCTACCTCTATATTTTAATCTGAACTCTGCTTGTATTTAACCATATTAAGTGCAAAATACTGCAACTGCAGGTACTTTTTAAAAATAAAACTTTTTGCTTTGGGATCATTGTAGATTCACATGCAGTTGTAGGAAATAACACAGAAAGATCCTGTGCACCCTTTTCCCAGTGTCTCCCAATGGCAGCATCCTGCAAAACTGAAGTGCAATATCATAACCAGGACATTGACATCAATACAATCTCCCCTTCTACTTCTACTCATTTGTGTGTGTGTGTACTTAATTCTACTGTAGGTTTTTGTATTTACCACCACATTCAAGATACAGAAGAGCTCCATCACTACAAGGGTCCCTCAAGTTGCCCTCCCCCCATACATACACTTTTCATCCAGGCCCCAACTCCTGGCAATCAGTACTCTGCTCTTCATCCCTATCACTTTGTCATTTCAGGATGTTACATACAGTACACACTGTGTTGGGGCCCAGGGCAGGCCACCCCAAAATATCCCACAATAGCTTATTGATTATTCTGAATTAAAATTACTTGAGAAGCAAAAAGGGCATTCTGACCCTCTTGTCGCTCTTCCCCTGAAAAGCAGGGAAGGAATTTCCCATGTAGAAGGCGCTCTCCCTGCATCCTTATCACAGAACTAGGGGTTTGGCACCGAGAAGCCCCCAGAAACGACCCTTGCTAATTTCCTACCTCAAGACTAAACTCCATGTAAATTCCTCACTGATTACGGACCTCAAACCTGTTTCTTTGTCCTGTCAATTCTTTACAAATTTCTGTTTCTTTGTGAAAAGACATATATCCTGCCTGCTTGTTCACTTTCTGAGCATTTTTCTTTATGATCACTAATATGTACATACTAAACTGGGTTTTTCTCCTGTTAATCTGGTCTTGCGTCAATTTTACTATTAGCCCAACCAGAAGAACACAAGAAGGGAAGAAAGGGGATTTTCCTCCCCGACAATATCCTTTTGGAATTGGCTTCTACTCACTCAGCAGGACCCTAAGAAAATTCACTCTCTCCATCTCTTAAACCTCAGTAGTTCCTCCTCCTGCTTTATTTCCTTTCCCATGCATTTACTGTAGAAAAAGGATGCTTTGAGCTGTAGAATTTCTCACGTTAACAGACTGAATTTAAGTAAATGTTTAAGGTTTACCTTGAAAATATTGGTTACATTTTGAAGTATTCAAAACACAATTAGGACTTTTGTTAAGTCTCTTCCTCTTTTGCTGCATTAGGCTTAGTCATTCAGATGCCATTTTATCTAATTCTTTAGAATTTGTGTCTTTTTATAAATACTTACAAAAAATGAGCAACACAAAGTTGCTGATGAGATTCTAAATGAGGCTAGAGGTGGTCAGACCAGTTTCTAGCTTCCTCATTTTGCAATACCTTTATAAAACCCAGCTGATCGAGGTAAGTATCTGTGTCCCTAGGTGCCCAGGCTGCACACTGCCACCCCTGGGGAAGTGAAGTATAAGAACTTAATGCATACACCATACACATTCCTTCCCCTTGCAACAGAAAGCTGCTCCTAGCCTTCCTTCACACGGCAGGAATTTACATGAGGAACAATAGGTACACGCCACCTGTCCTAACTTCCCTGTGAAAGGCTGGAACAGAACACCAGCATTTTCCCCCAAAAGTAGCATTCTCATTTAGTATTCAATGTGTAAGTAAACAGCACTTTTAAAAATTTTGCTTACAAGGACCCTAAAGTAGTAATCCAAAAACATGAATTAATTTCGTTTTTACTTATTAATTTTATTTGCTTTTGATTTATAAGTAATGTACTTTTTCTTGGAGTAGTCCCCTAACTTACAATATGCAGGAACTTACACAGATGTAAACAGTATATCTGACACAAAATTAATCATCAGCACTAATAATAATAATTACATATCCAAATGTTCAAAGCTGACACTTCCATTATTTAATGTCGTCTTCACCAAGAGTTTACTGAAATGTATTCAATTTTCAAAACCAGAAAAAGGCATTTTCTATAAGAATTTTTAGAACCTGGGAATTCACTGAGATCTCAGTCTTAGAACAATCACCCTTACCTTCCTTTCGTCAGTTGACAACGCTCGAAATCGAATCATTCCTTCTTTTATTATGTCTGCTTCATCAACAAAGTCAGGATTGTCAGACAAAATATTACTTCTGTTTTCTTCCAGCCACATCTGGAACCCAGTCTTTGGCCTAAAATAGCAATTATGTGAAAAAATTTCATGCTTAACACACAGTGTAAAGTGCTTTATGATTTTTCAGGTGAGTAACTAACCATAAGTTTTTGCATACGGATATAAAGTAAGAGAGACACAATTAATTACACTTGTTAATATTCATATTACATATTACTTAAAACTGCCTGGAGACTGCAGGAATAATAAACTGATAAATCCTTTGTAAGGTCAATTCAAAGGGTTTACTCACATTTGTATTTTCCAAGTGTAGCAACTGTGAACTCTGTACTTTCAACTCTCTTATGAATGTTGGCAGGCTCAAGGTCTCCAATCTCACCCAGCCCCTCTGGCCCAGGAAAATTCTTCCATGGATACTTGGTAGGCTCTTTCTCCATTTCCCAAACCAGCTATTTGAAATCCTCACAACGTCTCTCAAGCTCCTTATCCGTCCCCTCACCCCTGCTCTCACAGCTGACCTGGGAGTGTGGGTCCTTTCTGATATCATCATTATGTAAAGCATGGACACAGCACACTTGTCAATTTTATGAGATTTCACTTCTGACACAAATTGTCTTTAGGTCACAAGTAAAGGTTTAATGCAAACATTTAATATTTACTGAACACTATTTTTTCTATAGAGCCAGGTGACACTATAAAAAATTGAATCTTCTTAAATAAAATTTTTAATATCTAAATTAAATTCAGAACAAAATAGAAAACATAAAAACCATAGCTACCCCTTCAAATTAAACTGGTTAACATAGATACTGGTAAAATGAAATACACAATGCTAAAAATGAAATGGTGACTTTTTCAATTTAACATTAAAATTTAATGCATTTTAAATAAATCTAGCATAATAGAGATCAAGAAATTTGGTGACATATTACATTCGTGGACAAATAGGATATGGACAAACAGGAACTCTCTTATTGCTAGGGGTGTATGAAATGATATAATATCAATGCAGAAAAATTTGGCAATATCTTTTGGAATTACAAGAATACATTAATTTGAACCATACAGGAATCATCTTATAGCTACATGTATATGTGAGAAATGACATTCATATAAAGTTATTCATTGTAGTACTGTTCGTACTATCAAAAGACCAGCAATCACTTTTTGTCTACCAGTAGAGAACTAAATAAATGGTATATCCATTCAATGGATGTAAAAAGATTAAAGAAACTTTATGTGGTAATATGAAATGACCTGCAAAAGCTCCTAAGTTAAAAAAAGCAAGGTATAGAACAATGTGTATATCACTACTTCTGTAAAACTAAAAAAAGAGGCCAGCGGTTAAGTTCGTGTGCTGTGCTTTGGCGGCCTGGGGTTCGCTGGTTTGAATCCCAGGTGTGGACCTATGCACCACTTATAAAGCCACACTGTGGCAGGCGTCCCACAAATAAAACAGGAAGGTGGGCACAGAGGTTAGCTCAGGGCCAGTCTTCCCAGCAAAAAGAGGAAGATTGGCAGCAGATGTTAGCTCAGGGCTAATCTTCCTCAAAAAAAAAGAAAACACTAAAAAAATATACAAATATAAGTGCTTGTACTTGAATAGAACAATTGTAGAGGCTATATAAGAATCTTACTGCAGAGGGGTGTCAAGACAGCAGCGTAGGGAGACTCTGAATTCACCTCCTCCCACCAACACAACCAATTCACAACTACTCTTGGAACAGTTACCCCTGAGAGAAAACTCGAAACTGGATAAAAAGAACCCCTGAAACAAGGGACAGTCCTGACTGAGGTGGAAGAGGCAGAAATTCCTTTCTGGAGATTAAAAAAAGCCACCTTTGCAAGCCACGGGGCTTCACGGCTGGTTAGGAGCATTCCTAAGGTACACAGCATTCACTGGAGGAGCAGGGGACCTGAGCAGGGGAGCGTTACCACTGTAAGCATCCTTTGGACTCAGCACAACTGAGACGAGTGTCATACTATGGCTTTGCTGGCTATTAACAACAATGGGCAATATCCATAGAAAAGCTATAGGACATAAGAGAAAATAAAGCTGGTTCTTAAAGGGCCCACAAAAGATTCACTCATTTCAGAAAGCAACCTAAAATCACCAGAAAGAAAGGTGCACAGTCCTTTGGTGAAAAGATACTCAATTGATAGGCTCTGGGTGCATCTTGGTGAGAGGTGAAACCTCTCCAGGGACAGAGACATTGGTGGCAGCCATTATTGATATGCCATTGGAGTTCTTCCCCTGGTCTGTTAGCCCAGGGGTCTGCCCACCCACTAAGGTACTGATTTAATCCAGCTCAGCAAGGGCAGGCAGCCAGCCCTAGGCTGGGTCCCTGGATCCCTGCAGCCAAGTGGGTCCGCTTCTGAGGGGTAGGGCATGTGTAAGGAGTGGGTGGAGTGTGTGGGGCCTCTGCAAGGGATGATTGGGTCTGCTTCAGGGGGTGAGGACACGCACACATGGCGGGTCTGTGTTGATGGTGTGTGTGGCTCTGTGGGTTCCAGGAATTCTCAGCTGCAGAAGACTCAAGCTTCTCAAACAGCCCATAGAAGATCAACACCACCTTCTAAAGCCTGAAACAACTGAGTGCTCCCATGCCTGGGGCCAGCCCCACTCAGCTGCAATCCTGAGAGCTGACAACAGCCTTGAAGGCTGGAGGCCTACAGCAATTGTAAGCCCTTGAGTCTAGCAACCAGTCATGCTGGGGCCTACTCACATAACAGAACAGGAAACTGCAACAGGAATGTGCAATTAGACCTTGCAGCTAACTGTGCTGGGGCTCCCCACACCTGATAAAGTGACTGAAGGGTCCAGAGGAGCCACATGCAGCTGAGAACTACAACCAGCCAGCCAGGGGGACAGTCTAGCCTCCCTGGACACCTGGAGGAAGAGCAACCTTGGTACAACAGAAGGACACACATAGCCCATATAGAGGTCACTCCTGGAACATTTGGAACTGGTGATGAGAGGGAGGCACACTGTTGAGCCTCATAAGGCATCTCTTACATAAGGCCACCTCTCCAAAATCAGAAGATGAAGTTGACCTACCGAATATGTAGATATAACTACAGAGAAAGAGGCAAAGGAATATGTTCCAAATAAGGGAACAGGACTAAACCCCAGAAAAACAAATAAATGAAAAAGAAAGAAACAACCTACCTGACAAAGAGTTCAAACAAAAAGTCATAGGGATGCTCACTGATCTTGGGAGAAGAATGGATGAACTCAGTGAGAACATCAACAAAGAATTGGAAAATATAAAAAAGAACCAATCAAAACAGAAGAATACAATACTGGAAATGAAAAATTCACTAGAGGGATTCAACAGCAGAGTAGATGACACAGAAGAATGGATCAGCGAGCTGGATGAAAGACTAGAGGAAATCACCCAAGCTGAACAGATAAAAGAAAAAAAGAATTAAAAACAACGAGAACAGACTAATGGACCTCTGGAACAACATCAAGCACACTAACATCCATATTACAGGTGTCCCAGAAGTAGAAGAGAGAAAGGGGCAGAGAATCTATTTGAAGAAATAATAGCTGAACTCTCCTAACCTAAGGAAGGAAATAGACATCCAAGTACAGGAAGAAGAAAGAGCACCAAATAAGATAAGTTCAAAGAGGCCCACAACAAGACACATTATAATTAAAATGTCCAAAATTAAAGATAAAGAGAGAACCCTAAAACCTGCAAGAGAAAGGCAACAAGTTACACATAGAGGAAACCTATAAAGCTATCAGCTGACTTCTCAGCTGAAATTCTACAGGCTAGAAGAGAGGGGCACGATATATTTAAAGTGCTGAAGGGAAAAAACTTACAGCGAAGAATACTCTACCTGGCAAAGTTGTCAGTCAGAATGGAAGGAGAAATAAAGAGTTTCCTAGATAAGCAATAATTAAAGGAGTTTATCACCAAGAAATCAGTTCTATGAGAAACTGAAGGGACTTATTTAAATGGGAAAGAGAAGACCACAAATAGGAATAAGAAAATTACGAAAAAAAAAACCACCCCAAAACCCAAAAACCAGCAACAAAATCACTGGTAAATGCAAAAATACAGTAAAGGTAGCAGATCAACCACCTAGCAAGATAATAAGACAAAAGTACTAAAATTACCTATTTTGATGATAAGAGGGTAATGGATAGACACACAAAATAAGAGATTAGATATGATTTCAAAAACAGAAATGTGGGAGGAAGGGAGTAAAAGAACAGAGCTTTTAGAAAGATATCAAACTGAAGAGACTATCAACTCAATATAGATTGTTATATATGTAGAATATTATACAGGAACCGCATGGTAATCACAAACTGGAAATCTATAATGAATAAACAAATCAGTGAGAGAAAGGAAATCAAACATATTACTAAAGAAAGGCATCAAACCACAAGGGAAGAGAGCAAGACAAGAAGAAATGAACAGAGAAGAGCTACTAAAATACTCAGAAAAAAAGTGACAAAATGGCAATACATATGTATTTATCATAACCACAGCTAATATCATTCCCAGCGGAGAAAAACTGAACTCTATTCTTCTAAGAACAGGAACGAGACAAGGATGCCCACTTTTACCACTTTTATTTAACACAGTCTTGGAAGTACTAGCGAGAGCAATCAGGCAAGAAAAAGAAGTAAAAGGGATTCAAATTGGAAAAGAAGAAGTGAAACTGTCACTATTTACAGATCACATGATTTTACACACAGAAAACCCTAAAGAATCCACTAAAAAACTTTTAGAAATAATAAATGAATATGATAAAGTTGCAGGATACAATATGAACACACAAAAATCAGTTGCATTTCTATACACTAACAACAAAGTAGCAGAAAGAGAAATTAAGAATACGATCCCATTTACAAAGAAATTGAAGACGACACACAGAAATGGAAAGATAAACCATGCTCTTGGATTGGAAGAATTAATATAGTTAAAATGTTCATACTTCCTAAAGCAATCTGCAGATTCAATGCAATCTCGATCAAAGTTCCAACAACATTTTTCACAGAAATAGAATAAAGAATCCTAAAATTTGGGACCGGCCTGGTGGCACAGCAGTTAAGTTCGCACGTTCCACTTCGGCAGCCCAGGGCTTGCCGGTTTGGATCCCGGGTGCAGACATGGCACCGCTTGGCAAGCCATGCTGTGACGGGCATCCCACATATAAAGTAGAGGAAGATGGGCACGGATGTTAGCTCAGGGCTAGTCCTCCTCAGCAAAAAGAGGAGGATTGGCAGCAGATGTTAGCTCATGGTTAATCTTCCTCAAAAAAAAAAGAATCCTAAATTTTATACAGAACAAGAAAAGCCCCTGAATAGCCAAAGGAATCCTGAGAAAAAAGAACAAAGCTGGAGGTATCACACTCTCTGATCTCAAACTATACTACAAAGCTATAGTAACCAAAATAGCATGGTACTGGCACAAGAACAGACACACAGATCAATGGAGCAAAATAGAGAGCCCAGAAATAAACCCACACATCTACGGACAACTAATTTTTGACAAGGGAGCCAAGAGCATAGAATGGAGAAAGGAGAGTCTCTTCAATAAATAGTGACGGGAAAACTGGACAGCCACATGCAAAAGAATGAAAGTAGATCATTATCTTACACCATACACAAAAATTAACTCAAAATGGATTAAAGACTTGAATGTAAGGTTGGAAACTATGAAACTTCTGGAAGAAAACACAGGCAGCATGCTCTTCAACATTGGTATTAGCAGCATTTTTTCAAGTACCACGTCTGACCGGGCAAAGGGAAACAACAGAAAAAATAAACAAATGGGACTACATCAAACTAAAAAGCTTCTGCACAGCAAAGGAAACCATCAACAAAACGAAAAGACAACCTAATAATTTGGAGAAGATACTTGCAAACCATATATCTGATAAGAGGTTAATATCCAAAATATATAAAGAACTCATACATGTCAACAACAAAAAGCTAACAACCCAATTAAAAAATGGGCAAAAGATCTGCACAAACATTTCTCCAAAGAAGATATACAGATGGCCAACAGGAACATGAAAGGACGTTCAACATCATTAACTCTCAGGGAAATGAAAATCAAAACGACAATGAGATATCACCTCACTCTGGTCAGAATGGCTATAATTAACATGACAGGAAACAACAAATGCTGCAGAGTATGTGGCGAGAAGGGAACCCTTGTACACTGCTGGTGGGAGTGCAAACTGGTGCAGCCACTATGGAAAACAGTATGGAGATTCCCCCAAAATTTAAGAATAGAACTACCATACAATGCAGCTATTTCACTGCTGGGTATTTATCCAAAGAACATGAAAACACAAATGTGTAGAGATACACTCCTATGTTCGTTTCAGCATTGTTCACAGTAGCCAAGACTTGGAAGCAACCTAGATGCCCACTAGGGGACAAATAGATAAAGAAGATGTGGTATATATACACAATGGAATACTACTCAGCCATAAGAAATGATGAAATCCGGCCATTTGTGACAACATGGATGGACCTTGAGGGTATTATGCTAAGTGAAGTAAGTCAGAGGGACAAAGTCAAATACTGTATGATCTCACTCATAAGTAGAAGATAAAAACAATGACAAACAAACACAGAGAGAGAGAGATTGGATTGGTAGTTACCAGAGGGGAAGCGGGGAGAGAGGAGGGCGAAAGGGATGATTAGGCATGTGTGTGGTGATGGACTGTAATTAGTCTTTGGGTAATGAATATGATGTAATCTACACAGGACTTGAAACATAATGATGTACACCTGAAATTTATTTAATGTTATAATCCAATGTTACTGAGAAAAAATAAAACAAAAAAAGCAACTTATTGCAGTGACTATTTGTGGAGAGTGGAACTGGGTGGAGAGGAAAGAGATTTACTCTTCATCACATCTTTTTCTATCTTTGCACTGTGTTTCACCCATGTAGCTCTACTATCTAAAGGCAAACAAAAAAGTGAACTAATTATGAAATATAATGTCCCAATAAAACGTATCTATAATTTAAAACACATGTACAATTTTTCAAAGCCTACTTTAATACGTAATATAAATAGACCTTAGTCAATATTTGTGGGTTCCTTAGAGTTACAGGTGTTCAGAATACCACTACCAGTGCCAACATATTATTTATAATAATAAATAACATAGTTGCATATTGTATTGCTGCTTCTGTGTGCCTTTTACTGGGATACTGAATCTTGAGAATACTAAACTTCTCTATGTCCTGACCTCTGGTTTTCGGTGTTTTGAGGACACACAGCTGGCGTTTCAGATGATGAACTTTTAGGATTTTGTTCTTTCACTTCCTCAGTCTTATCATCTTGGGAAGTTGTTTTCTGGAAATAGGATGCTGCAGATGCCTATAAAAACACATAATGAATACTGCAACAAAATCTAATGATTTTATATGTTACAAGCAAGTTTTGACAAATGTGGGACAATATTTATAATTATTTAGAATTCTTATACCCACATGTGAAGTCCTAAGGTTCTCAGTTGAAAATAGACATGCATATACACACTAAACAAAAAAACGATACTTCAAATTCCATGTTTTCTAAATGAATAAAATTATATGAAATGGAAAAGATAAACAACAGATCTATTTACTGATGACAAATTTGTAAAGACAGCTGGGAGGCAAAATCAGAATATAGAAGAAGGCAAGATTAAAACCAGGTACTATACTACTCACCAGCAAAGAGGGATATGCATCAGAACCATCTGGGAAATTAAAAAAAATGCAGATAGATGCCAGAGTCCCTTGGGTCTGGCTACATATATTTTTAAAAAGTGATTCTGAAGCAAAACCAGAATTAAAAACCAACACCCTCGCAGACAATCACTTACAAACAACTGGAGTCTCCCCCTATACCTGAAAAGTGAACAAAATGAAAGGAAGACAGATCCCGTGCTGCTGAGTGCAGGCGTGGACAGTGGAAATGGTACCTGCTTCGACTTTGGCTTTGGGACCAGAGGCTTTATAACTGGAGACTTTTCACTGTTGGTACCTCGATTAAGCACAAGAGATTTCCTGGATGACTTGTTCATATTGTCTAAAATATTAGCTGAACGTGAATTCACTGAAATGGCTGGCTCTTTGGAATTGGCTGATATCTAAAGAGGAAACGAGTATTAGCACTTTATGTTTAAAGAAGAAAAGAAAAATCCCAAGAGATTTATTTTTCCTTTAAATTTCTGTTAAGTGCTTACAGTAGTCTCACCTTTGGAATTGAATACATTTGGTACCCAAATTAAGACTGATGCACATATTCTCAAATACACATCCCCAAGAAAAAAAGGGAGTATCTTTCAAAACCATAGGTACTTAGGCGGCCGGCCCGGTGGCACAGCGGTTAAGTGCGCACGTTCCGCTTCTCGGCGGCCCTGGGTTCGCCGGTTTGGATCCCGGGTGCGGACATGGCACTGCTTGGCAAAAGCCATGCTGTGGTAGACGTCCCACATATAAAGCAGAGGAAGATGGGCATGGAGGTTAGCTCAGGGCAAGTCTTCCTCCGCAAAAAAGAGGAGGATTGGCAGTAGTTAGCTCAGGGCAAATCTTCCTCAAAAAAAAAAAACAACCCATAGGTACTTAGAAGATAAGCACAAAATATAACCCTTATCCCAAGTGTGAAGTAGGGCTGCTTTCATCTTTGCTTTCACAAAGACCTGCTTCAGTCTTTAATGCCTCCAAGTCTGGGGAGGGTTATCTGATGGTTTGGAAATATTTCTCTATATGGAAATGTGTTTAAATAATAGGAAATATTACTGGAAAGAGTTTACCTTAAAGGGGTTTACTCGTCCTTGGCTGCTAGAGGTAACCGCACCTTTCATAAGAAAGAAACCCTCATTTAATAGTGGTAAAACATAAAAGACTTCTGACTTCTATAACAATAAATGAAATATTTTATCTCTATTACATGAAAATAAATGTACTCTGCAACTTTAAAACTATTAACAACTATATATGACCACACCTTGAACTTCCACGCTCTCTACGTCATCTCTTCTGAAACATCTCTTCGATTCTTTCCATTCTTTCTCCATCACCACCACCAACCTAGTCCAGGCCACTAATCAACCTCACTTGGACTGCCTCAGTAGTCTCCTTATATGCATTCCTCCTTTGCACAATGTGCCATGCTATGCTCCTTCCTGAAAACCTACAACAGCTTCCCAGAGACCTTAGAAGAAACATCAAAATCCTTACTATGGCCTACATGGGTCTGCCCATTGCTCCAAAACCACTCAGCACCACTTTTTCTTAGCTCTCCGTGCTCTCCATACCACACTTACACTCTTCATACATGTTGTTCTTTAAGCCTACATACTTTTCCTCTGGTTCTGCCCCCACCCACCTCTGCCTACCTAACTCTTATTCCTCCTTCAGGTCTTTGCTTTAAACACTTCATGAGGTCTTCCTTGGGGTCCCAGCCCATTCCCCTCACTGACTAGATTACAGACACCTGTTATATGCTCTTTTAATACACTGTACATGTTTTAAAAGGTAATTTTTTAAATCAAAGTAATATATGTACATAGTTTAAAAAGTCAACTGATGTCATAAGGTTTATGCAGGGATTAACCATGCATGCCTGCTTGACTTCTGTTTCCCCCATCTAGTCAAATACCTGACACCCAATAGGCATTTAATAAATATTTGTTAAATGCTACAGTTCACAAACAATATCTCTGATAAAAACAAAAAACAAAAGGCCCTAAAGGGTAAGGTGTATTGAGTAGATGTATCATTTGAAAGACTACTTGTGAAATTTCCTGGATATTACAGAACCACAAATATTTCCTACCTGACTTAATAGCTGGCACATCAGCGGAATTTGCACTTTTGGAAAATGGGTTCTGTCCTATAGAATAATTAAGATAAAACAATATAATGTAAGGGGGAAGATAAAGTCATCCTCTATAATCAACAATCACACAGGAAAGATGTCTTGAAAAAGTATGGGTATTCAATTTTCCTCAGCTTAGTAAAATGGGGACAAACAAACCAATGACATTTCTCAACTTTGCATTAAAAATGCATCTTACCATGCTTACGTATTTCCGGTTTTTCTTCTACATCATCGACTTCTCCAGTGTCCTCTTCATCTTCTTCAACTTGATTTCCGAGGCTTGGCTGGCTCCACTCTGTAGCAGTGTTACTATAACTAAAAGACAGTAATGTTATTCAATAAAGAGCTATGCAAAGATCAATTTAATATCCAGGATGATGAAGAAAACTTCAAACAACAGAATGTTTCTTACCCAGCGTTCAGCTTTTTTCTGAAATCCTCTTCTTCCTCTTTGTCCTGTTCCACCTGGGTTGCTGCCAATTCTGCTGCCTTCTCTGCAGCCAGTTCACTAAGTCTTTGGGCTAATATTAATCTCCGAGAACGAGAGGCATATTTAATGGCTAAATTCACAGCATTTTGAGTCATTAGATCAGCAAGTTCCACACAACGAAATTCCCGCTCCAGTTTACAAGAAAGCTAACTCAAAAGAAAAGAAAAAAGAGCCATGTTAAGTAAACTTTTTAAAAATAAAAGAATGATACTACTAGTAAAACTGAGACAACAGTCTTCTAGATACTGTGTCTCATTGATTCTAAGATGCACATTTTTACACATTTTAACATCTCTGAAATTGGAAAGAGTCTTACAATTAATGGTGGGTCAGAATTTAATTGGCAGCATTATTTTCTGTCTCAGTGGCTTAAAGAAATAAAATAATGGTACAATTTACAATCAATAGTAGCATAGATTCAATGAAATATGGCATATCATTTCAAGCTATTAATTGCAAGGAAAGTAAGAGATTCATTTAAAATTCAAATGTGGTTCTCTTAAATTTGTTTTCCTGCCCTCACCAAGTAGGGTAGCAAATTGAAAGAAGGAATACATTGTAAATGATTTATTTGTTATTACTTTGCCCAGAATTGGCATATAAATGCTACTAAGTGAATTTGGGTGGGGGCAAGTAGACTTATCCATTAATTTTTAAGTGTGATTATCTATGATCCCCAACTATCAGAAACAGTTACACAACTTCCACATTAACAAAGAACTTCCTTTTTCTTGCTCTACCTTTTATACTTAATATAAAACAAAATGCATTCGGTTAACATCTCTTAGAAAAAACTGACTATTTTTCTTTTGGTATGAATTTTGACAACTCAAAGTGAGGCACCTCAAGTATAATGTGAGGAAAATTAATACGTCCAAGACTACTAAGGGTGTCCTAACTCATAGGGTAGGTTTATTTTGTTACTTAGACATCCCATGTCTGATCCATCAGCACAGAGCTTTAGCCATTCTCCTGTGTGTCCTCAAGTTTTCAAGTATCACTTATCTATAAGCAGCACTTCTCAAAGCGGTACTCTGCCTCGGGGGGCATTTGAAAATGCAAGGGAATATAGTCACACACCACATAACTATGTTTTGGTCAACGAGGGACCACATGTACAGAGGTGGTCCCATAGATTAGAACCATATAGCCTAGGTGTGCAGTAGGCTACACCATATAGGTTTGTGTAAATTGTGCGCACTCTCAAGTTTGCACGACGACAAAATTGCCTAATGATTCATTTCTCAGAACATATCCTTGACATCAAGCGACGTATGACTGTAATTTGGTTCTCACCGTAACCAGTCTGAACTACAGGCATTTGCCAGTGGGCCAGAAATGCTAAAGAAGAACTGACCAGGCCCAAAGCTATGGGTATCCTGCTGAGAAACACCGCTCCAGAGGAAAAGCTCCTCAAAGGCTAAGTGGCAAGTAATCAGACATGTTTTTCCTTACATGTGTTGTAGGAAGTAGAAAAGTTACCAGTTCCCAGACCACAAATGACACTTTATAAAAGGAACAAAACTTACTCTACACAAACTAATCAAATTTCTTCAATACTAAACTCAAGGCAGTGTTGCATAGAGATGAGAGCAGTGAATATCACTTTTTGGAGACTGGAGTTACAACTAGCCCTGGGGTCTGAGATATCACTTTTCCCTCAGAACCTTCTTCCTCAACTTTAAAATGAAAAGTCTGGACCATTTACTCCCTCAAGAAATACTGAGGTCTACTATGTATTAGACACTGCGCCAGGGCCTGGAATGGTCACTGCCCTGAAGGAGCTTACAGTCTACTGCAAGATGAGCAGACGGGAAATTATAGGCTACTCCTCTCCAGAAACCAACCTGGAGTGAGGACACAAACATCTGAACCTTATGTTTCAAAAGGTTCATTTTTCTCCAAAGATAAAAGTACTTAAAAATCCAAGGCACCAAACCTGTCACTGTTTGTCACTGGCCACAGACAAACTTCTACCACACGCAGTTGTCTAAGAGGATGACAAAAGTTAAACCTAAAAGCCTCATCGAAGTTCTTAAGCCCGCCCAGCATGGGAGGTTTGAAAGCCCACCAAGTTTATTTGTTGCACACGATCGGAGCAGGAGCTACAGCCCCAGTTCCAAACCGTATTAAGCATCAGAATCCCCTGAAGGGTCTGCTCACACTGTGCGGTGGGCAAAGGTAAAATGAGAGGCAGCACCAGGACAGTGTATTTCTGCCTATGATCTTAAATACAAGGTCATGTTTTAAATATTTTAACTGCAACATCAACTGGGAAACAGAACTTTAAGGGAGAAAAACACCACCAAATAAAACTTAGGAGTTCTAGGTTGTGGAACTTAGTGCTAATTCACATACCTTTAAGAAATTCAACCTATAGAAAAGCATTTGACTTTAATCTTTTCAGTATATTTATTTTACTTACCGCAAGCATTTTCATTAAAAGTTCCTGCTGTTCTTTTATTGCTTGATTTTTAGTACTCTCTTCATATTCATAACCATTTTTAGCTAAATAGTCAAGGTGGTTGTGAAACATAACTGAACGCCAAAACTGTTCCTACAAAAGTGGAAAAAATTGTTTAGAGTCAACTATCAGCTTAATATCAGGCAAGTGTTAAACATTTATCTTAAGATACGAGTTTCTGAATAAAATATTTTCTGAAAAACTCCTTTCTATAGCTTATTTTACAATTCGAATTCTAATGTGATACTATGGCTTGACTTTATCTTCTATCCTTAAAAAAAAGGGGAGGAAATTCAGCATTTTAAAGAGTTTCCTAGCTATTGTAGTTAAGGCTCAGAGAACTCAGTAAACTACTTTTTTTTTTTTAAAGATTTTTATTTTTTTCCTTTTTCTCCCCAAAGCCCCCCAGTACATAGTTGTATATTCTTCGTTGTGGGTCCTCCCAGTTGTGGCATATGGGACGCCACCTCAGCAGGGCCTGATGAGCAGTGCCATGTCCAGGCCCAGGATTTGAACCAATGAAACACTGGGCCGCCTGCAGTGCAGCGTGCAAACTTAACCACTCGGCCACCGGGCCAGCCCCTCGGTAAACTAGTTCTTTAGAAGCCAATCTGCTGCTTGTTTAGAATAACTAACTGCAAGATTTCAAATGACTTTTGATGATGCAGGGCTCCTGCAAGATGAGCACACAAAAAATTATAGGCTACTCCTCTCCAGAAACCAACCTGGAGTGAGGACACAAACATCTGAACCTTATGTTTCAAAAGGTTCATTTTTCTCCAAAGATAAAAGTACTTAAATATCCAAGGCACCAAACCTAGGTGCCTAGGTGCCGACTAGGGTGAGGCAAGCCAGGTGCCTATGGCACACAGCTGATGGAGGCAACCCCCTCAGGCACTTGCTCCACCCTGAAAGCGAGTGCCTTACCCGAGTGAGAGCTTGGCACAGACAAAGCCCCTGGAAGCAGCTACAGCCCTCAGGTGCCCTGGAGATCATAAGCAGTCCTCCTCCCTCCCGTCTACTGCTATTTATTTAATTATAAAGTAACAAATACTCAACACTGGTCATCAGGATAATTTTTAAATGTCACAGGCAGTGTATCGTGAAATTGAGTGTCAAGGTAAGGTTTCCACATACCTCCATTTGTCCTTTCTCTGTTGCAATCTGACAGTAAGGAAGCTTGAAGGACAATATAGCTACAGCAGGGCGAGGAAGGGTGGGAGGAAACCGAGAACCTTTACAAGGAATACACCTGTCAGTAAAGAAAAAGTCGCACCATAAAAACTTCCTAAAAGGTCTTAAAAGCTGCTAAAATATAAACATTTTCCAAAAGTTAGTAACTTGGAATAACAATATTATTCCAATAGTTGGCTTAATAAAATACAACAAATTCCTCTTTTAAAAAAAGCACGTTAGGCTTGATCAGGTATAAAAACTATCCCTCTATGCACTTTAAGAATTTTTAAAAATCCTTCCTCACATCAGCTTTATGAAATAGCAAACCCTAAAAGTGAAATCAGCTCTCTTCAGAGTTTCTTTAGCAAACTGGCTACTTTTAAAAACACAGAAATTCTGCCATAAACACTTCTCACGGGATCCATGTTCTAAAATGGGTCACCCTAAGATAAAATGCTAATGAAGCATATTTACTTTCATTCATCAATTTGGGAATACTCAGTGCTGTTAGTAGAAAGTGTCAAATAAAAGGAAAAGATGGCAAAATGTCCAATACAGAACAGTGTTTATTATTAGATATTGATGAGAGTGGAGCAGAAAATCCAGGATCATCAAAAAGATTATAATGTATACCAGCTGTGCTAAAGCAAAGGTTGCCTTACATGGTTAATAGCTCAGTGGGCAAGGACTTTGCCTAAACTTTTTCTGACTAGGATATGCAAGGCACTCAAAGATGCCCATCAGGATGAGCACAACTGCAATTTATTAACCAAAAAGCATTCACTGACCACAGAATGACTTATATTCACAGAATACTCTTACTCCAACTTATTCCTAAGAAAAGCACTGGGAAACTATGATTGCACACTCTAAGTATCACAGGCATTTAATTTATACTATAGTCTTTTAGTCATGGCTTGAAGTTCTTGAATGAAACGCTAAGTAGAAATAAGGCCCTGGGTTTAACTTTTTTTTTCATAAGTATCTTCTGGTATTATCAAATGAACACTCGAGTAATCAAAAAATAAGTGGGAATACTCAGGAATCTTTTTCAAACTACACAGACTCCCTTCCTAGTAAGATCTCAATACACCTTTCCTTCTTTTTGTGACTAGACAATAAAAAACCATGTTTTTAGAGTTCCAATCTTTCTGAACACACAATTTCATTTTTTCTTCCTTATCTCTTTGTATGACTTCATATAAATCAGTAGTTTTCACCACACAGTATGAGGTGGCAGTGCGAATTCTTCGAGTTTGAAAAATCTCTTGTGGCAATTCTGTCATGCACCTATTCATAAAAACCACTGTTACTAATCATGGAAAAGGAAACAGAACATGTGCATTCAGAAAGGATGAGTGCAACTACATACACATATGCACATTAACAAAATTAGGAGGAATGTTAGGAATAACCTTAACTGCCTTGACGTTCTTTTTTCTATAAAGTGACATCTTGTTTAAAAACATTTTAAAGTTCAAATACTTTTTTCAAATACTTTAAAGATTTGAATAAAAAGATCTTTTCTCTGTAAATATGCAAAAAGAAGAGGAAAAAACAAACTTATTTAACTGTTAATTTGGTGTGTTTTGCCTACAATGAGTGAGTTTCCTGGAAACTATGTGGCTAAATCATTTGGAGGAGAAAATGTCAAAAAAACAAACCACAGTTTACTAATGAGACAAATTACTTCAATTCCTTTTCAAATCACAAAATTTGTTCTTTTATTATATTAAAGGAAGAGATGAAAAATATCAAACTGGAGAAAACTGGGGCTGATGTCCAGACTGAGCTTCCCCCAAGGGGGTTTTGCTCTGTCTTCTGGTTGCACAGGGCTCTCCTGCGTTCAAGGGGACTTTGTTCACAACTCTTTTAGAGCATTTACTCAGGAGTAGATAACGATTTTACAAGCCAACTCATCCCGGCTGCTGGCCCTATTTCTCTCTGTCTAGAGCAGCACACCTAGTCAGTACTGTAACAAATATTTGTTAAATGAACACCACTTTAAAAAAGTCTGTTTCCAAGCACTTTAAATAACTCAAGACAGAGCTTTTAAAAACTAAAGAGAAAAGGAAGGGTGATGTTTGTAGAAAGCAAGTTAAATTAACACACAAACTTAGTAAACTCTCAGCTATGGATTAACCAGTAGTGATCATGTGAAAGGTCCTTAGAGAAACAAAGACAGCTTTGCTAAACTGAAGTTCATTTCCAACGGAGGGAGGAGTGGCACCTCTACAGATCAGTAATTACTCATTCATAATTAAAGGCAAGCATTTTGTACTGACTCAAATAAGTTTTTTAGAAATTATTTTTACCAAAATGTACTCCCTGACCAAAAAGAAAGCATAAATATTGCTGAATCTGAGTTATAAAAAAGCACTTAAAATGAAAAGATTAAAGAAACAGGTACTACTAACCATGAAATACAAGGCTAAATGCCTTTAAGTAAACTCCTGTTTTTCTCTTTCCCTTAAGAAAACTGCTGCTGTTATTATTAAGAGCTGGCATTCAAAGAATGCTCGCTAACGGCCAGGCACTTTTCTAAGTACAAGCTACATATTAACTCACTTCATCTTCTCAGCAATTCTGTGAGAGGGGTACTAGTTTCCTCCTGGTTTTAGAGATGAGGGAAGGGGCAGAGACAGTCTAAGAGTCAGGGCCAGGGCTACCCAGTGTGCACTTCCCTCAGGACACCACCACAGGCAGCGTGATTCCAGAGCCTGCGCTGTGGGCCACTTGGCAACACTGCCTTCTCCAAGGAGCAAGTGGCTCTTCATCTTTACCACAGACACTGAGAGCAAACAGAAGTATCGGAAGTTTCAGGTCACCTATCAAGGGTGAAGTTCCTGACAGCAAAGATAGGGAATCTCATTAAACACAGCAGTAGGCTACTAAAGGTGGCTGTAGACTTTTCTTCCCTGAACTTTCATGTATCTCTACCTATGAGAAGAATATTAATCATCTCTAAATGTGTCAAAACATAAAGAAAGCTGGCATGAAAAGTGCAGTAAGCCATACTGAAAAATGTAGCTCCCAATCTTTGAAAAATACTCTGATTCAAGTTTATTCTTCCAAAATAAAGCCAGGAAAAAATAAAAAACATTCTGATCAATATATCATAGTATAGACATTTTTATGAACAGATTTTCCAGCACTTCTCCTCAGTGTTTCAAATGTCTTCTGGATGAGACTCCCTCAGTAATTCAGTTATTCTCCTAGAATAAGTTGGTTCTTAAGTGAGAAGTGTTTATTCTTTCGATCTCCTTATCCACTCAACTTCCATTGTTCCTATACTTCAATACGCGCAGAGAATATAGTAACTTTTTTGCCACTAACTAGCTGTGTGATCTCAAATAAGTGACAATCTTTCTGGACCTCAGTTTTCTCGCCTGTAAAAATTGGGGAGGAGGGCTGGGAGTGAAGGCAGAGAGCACAGGACCTGGACCAGAAGAAACTGGTGGCTCCCCTTCTTTTATTCCCATGGTCTACTGTTGCACGGTGTCCATGCATTCATACAGGCACCATGAACTGTCAGTAGAATAAATTTAAGGTGCCACTTTATGTACTAGAATTACCACGTGCATGTAGATGCTGTAATTTATAAATACAAATTGATGTTAAAATATAATTTTTAGGTCTATAGAAGCTTTCTGTTATTTTAGATTCTCTCTCAACTGATAGTAAATGTAGAGCCACTATCATTTAGAGGTCATGGAATGTTTTGACATTTGAAAGAGCTCTTATACTTTAAAATGTCAGGAGCCAGTGGCCTAGACAATTTCTAAAATCCTTCCAAGTCTAAGAGCTGTAATTTAGAGTCCATTATTTCTTTATCCTGTGTTGAATCTAACAGTTAAATGTTACCAGCTGTAATTACCATGTCCTTTAATGAGAGTTAAAACTCTTTGCAGACCTTAACTGAAAAGCAGGCAAGAATGGAAGGCCGGTTGTGTAAATGGCTAGGGGGTATAAAAATTAAACTTAATAAACTATTTCTAATATTAAAATTAAATGAAAAAAATTATTCATTGCAAATAAATAATTTCACATACCTCCTTAAGATCACAAATGACATTCACTAACAAAATGAATCATCTTACTTGAATAAACATTAGATGGAATAGTAAAAATCCTTATAGATTCAAAACTTAACCTCTTAGTAAGATAAAATCTGAATTCTTTCATTCAAATTACTAAATAACTTGATTCCTGGAAATGGACATGCAAGAAATTCCAGAGAAAAAGTTACACTCTAAGAACTGCTAAAAACAGTTAACTAATATACTCCTGATACCAAACATGTCAATAATGGAATACTTGGAGATTTTGAAAAGACAAGACAGAGAATTGATAACCAGCAATTCATCTATGGTTCTCTACTAAGTTCAATTTTGTGTTTTCTAAGAAGGCTATGATTCTCTTCTCAAACATCCCACACTGCCTTAAAAATACCCTCAACCTTGCTTCATTAGACAGGAATTCCTGTCACCTTTAATTACCAAATCTATCCGTATTTGTGTCTATCTTCTTCCTTCTCCCTACAACTGATAAAATGTCTTACCTTTCTATTCTGGGTAGGTGGTCTAAAATCTATCACTTTTTTTTTTTTTTTTTTGAGAATTTCATTCCTTTGGTTGTCTTCTTTTCTTACATTGTCAATCTCACCCTCTTTACTGAATTTATTGCCAAAAAGACTATAAAAATGCTCTACAATCACCCAAGCTAAATAATACCTTCCTTGACTTCTCATCCTCCTTTAGATACCTCCCCAGATCACTGCTCCTCTTCAGAGCAAAACTTCTTGAAGAGTTATCTATATATTATGCTTTCATCTCTTTACCTCCCATGCTCTCAGCCCACCCCAATCTGGAATTTATCATGATACTAAAACCACTTTTATAAGGGTTACCAGTAAATTCCATGCAGCCAAATTAAGAAGTCTTCTTGAATTTGACTTCTAGACTTATCTTATTCAGGTTATTGAATTGCCTCCTTCATTTAAAAAAAAAATCAACTTACTTAATTTTTGAACAAGTAATATATTTACATGCACAAAAAGTATAAAAAATACAGAGAAATTTCCCATACTATCCTCTGAGTTTTCCTCTACCAGGTAACTATTGTTGTTAGTTTCCTTTTTACTCTTCCTTTTTACTCTTTGGCATAAATAAGCAAATACAATTGTGTAGTGTTCTTATTCTCTTTCCCGTTTTATACAAATGGGATTCATTTCACTTAACACATCTTTCAGATCTTTCCACATCATTACATAGAGCGTCCTTACTCTCTTTTTATATATTTTTTGATTGAGGTCATATAGTTTACAACACTATTAAATTTCAGTTGTACATTCTTATTTGTCAGTCACCACATAAACGTGCCCCTCCATCCCTTTTGCCAACTCCCCAACCCCCTTCACCACTGGTAACCACTAGACTGTTCTCTTTGTCTGTGTTAGTTTATCCTCCATCTATGAGTGAAATCATATGGTGTTTGTCTTTGTCTTTGTCTGGCTTATTTCGCTTAACATAATACTCTCAAAGTCCATCCACGTTGTTGCAAATGGTACAATTTTGTCTTCTTTTATGGCTGAGTAGTGCTCCCTTGTATATATACCACATCTTCTTTATCCAATCATCGGTTGATGGGCACTTGGGTTGCTTCCACTCCTTGGCTATAGTAAATAATGCTGCAATGAATAAAGAGGTGCACAAGTCTCTTTGAATAGTTGGTTTCTAGTTCTCTGGATAGATACCCAGTAGTGGGATAGCTGGGTCATATGGTATTTCTATTTTTAATTTTTTGAGAAATCTGCATACTGTTTTCCATAGTGGCTGCACCAGTTTACATTCCCACCAGCAGTGTATGAGGGTTCCCTTTTCTCCACACCCTCTCCAACATGTGTTCTTTTTTCTCATGGTGATTATAGCCATTCTAATGGGTGTAAGGTGATATCTTAGTGTAGTTCTGATTTCCATTTTCCTGATGATTAGCGATGTTGAACATCTTTTCATGCGCCTATTTGCCATCTGTATACCTTCTTTGGAAAAACGTCTGCTCATATCCTTTGCCCATTGTTTGATCGGGTTTGCTTTTTTGTTTTTTAGTTGTGTGAGTTCTTTACATATTTTGGAGATTACCCCCCTGTCAGATATATGATTTGCAAATATTTTCTCCCAGTTTGTGGGTTGTCTTTTCGTTTTGTTCCTAGTTTTCTTTGTCTTGCAGAATCTCTTTAGTCTGATGAAGTCCCACTAGCTTATTTTTTTTGTTTCCCCTGTCTGAGTAGGCATGGCATTTGAAAAGATCCTTCTAAAACTGACGTCAAAGAGTGTATTGCCTATATTTTCTTCTAGGAGCTTTATGGTTTCAGTTCTTACCTTAAAGTCTTTGATCCATTTTGAGTTAATTTTTTTGTATGGCACAAGATAGTGATCTACTTTCGTTCTTTTGCATGTGGCTGTCCAGTTTTCCCAACACCATTTATTGAAGAGACTTCCCTTTCTCTATTGTATGTTCTTGGCTCCTTTGTCAAAGATCAGCTGTCCATAGATGTGTGGTTTTATTTCTGGGCTTTCAATCCTGTTCCATTGATCTATGTCTTTGCTTTTGTACCAGTACCATGCTGTTTTGATTACCTTGGCTTTGTAATATATTTGGAAGTCTGGGAGTGTGATGCCTCCAGCTTTGTTCTTTCTTCTCAGCATTTCTTTAGCTATTGGGGGTCTCTTGTTGCCCCACAGGAATTTTAGGATTCTTTCCTCTAATTCCGTGAAGAATGTCACTGGGATTCTGATTGGGATTACACTGAATCTGTAGATTGCTTTAAGTAGTATGGACATTGCAACTATATTTATTCTTGCAAGCAACGTGCATGGAATAGCTTTCCAGCTCTATGTCATCATCGATTTCTTTTGGTAACGTCTTATGGTTTTCATTGTATAGATCTTTCACCTCCTTGGTTAATTTATTCCTAGATATTTTATTCTTTTTGTTGTGATTGTATTCTTGAGTTCTCTTTCTGCTAGTTTGTTACTAGAGTCTAGAAACACAACTGATTTTTTTAAGTTGATTTCGTACCCTGCAACTTTGCTGTAATTGTTGATTATCTCTAATAGTTTTCCAATGGATTCTTTAGTGTTTTCTATATATAAAATCATATTGGCTGGAAACAGTGGGAGTTTCACTTCTTCACTGCCTATATGGACTCCTTTTATTTCTTTTTCTTGCCTAACTGCTCTGGCCAAAACCTCCAGTACTATGTTGAATAAGAGTGGTGAGAGTGGGCACCCTTGTCTTGTTCCTGTTCTCAGAGGGATGGCTTTCAGCTTTTCCCCATTGAGTATGATGTTGGCTGTGCATTTGTCACATATAGCCTTTATCATGTTGAGGTGCTTTCCTTCTATACCCATTTTATTGAGAATTTTTATCATAAATGGATGCTGTATCTCGTCAAATGCTTTCTCTGTATCTACTGAGATGATCATGTGGTTTTTATTCCTCATTTTGTGAACGTAGTGTATCACATTGATTGATTTGCAGATGTTTAACCATCCCTGTATCCCTGGTATAAATCCCACCTGATCATGGTGTACGATCTATTTAACGTATTGCTGTATTTGGTTTGCCAATATTTTGTTAAGGATTTCTGCATTTATGTTCATCAGCAATATTGGCCTGCAATTTTTCTTCTTTGTGTTATCCTTGTCTGGCTTTGGTATCAGGATGATGTTAACCTTGTAGAATGTGTTAGGATGTGTTCTGACTTGCTCAATTTTTTTTGTAGTAGTCTGAGAAGGATAGGTATTTAAATCTTCTTTGAATGTTTGGCAGAATTCTTCAGAAAAGTCACCTGGTGCTGGACTTTTGTTTTTTGGGAGGTTTTTGATTATTGTTTCAATCTCTTTACTTGTGACTGGTCGATTCAGATTATCTATTTCTTGTTGGTTCAGTATTGGGAGGCTGTATGAGTGTAAGAATTTATGCATTTCTGCTAGATCGTCCAATTTGTTAGCATATAGTTTTTCATACTATTCTCTTATAATCCTTTGTATCTCTGTGGTATCTGTTGCAATTTCTCCTGTTTGATTTCTAATTTTATTTATTTGGGGCTTCTCTTTTTTCTTTAGTGAGTCTGGCTAAGGGTTTGTCAATTTTGTTTATCTTCTCGAAGAATCAGCTCATTGCTTCACTGATCCTTTAAAGCATTTTTTTTTGTTCCAATTTCATTTATTTCTGCTCTAATTTTTATTATTGCCCTCCTTCTGCTGACTTTGGGCTTTGTTCTTCTTTTTCTAATTCTGTTAGATGTACTTTAAGATTGCTTATTTGAGATTTTTCTTGTTTGTTAAGGTGGACCTGTAGTGCTTGAATTTCCCTCTTCCCTTTTCCTGCATCCCATGTGAGCTGGTATGGTGTATTTTCATTCTAATTTGTCTCCAGATATCTTTTGATTTCTCCTTTAATTTCTTCAATGATCCACTGGTCATTTAGTAGCATACTGTTTAGTTTCCACGTGTCTGTCACTTTCCCAGCTTTTTTCTTGTAGTTGATTTCTAGTTTCATAGCATTATGGTTGGAAAAAGTACTTGATATGATTTCAATCTTCTTAAATTTACTGATGCTTGCCTTGTTTCCCAACATATGGTCTATCCTTGAGAATGTTCCATGTGCACTTGAGAAGAATGTGTATTCTGTTGTTTTTGGATGGAGTGTTCTATATATGCCTATTAAGTCCATCTGGTCTAGTTTTCGTTTAAAGCTACTATTTCTTTGTTGGCTTTCTGTCTGGATGATCTACCCATTGACTAAAGTAATGTATTAAGGTCCCCTACTACTGTTATGTTGTTGTTAATATCTCCTTTCAGGTTCCTTAATAGTTGCTTTATGTACTTTGGTGCTCCTGCATTGGGTGCACACATATTTATAAGAGTTATGTCTTCTTGGTAGAGTGTCCCTTTGATCATTATATACTGCCCCTCTTTGTCTCTCATTGCTTGTTCTATCTTGAAGTCTACTTTGTCTGATATAAGGATGGCCCACACCTGCTTTCTTTCGTTTTCCATCAGCTTGGAGTATTGTCTTCCATCCCTTCTCTCTGAGCCTGTGTTAGTCTTTAGAGCTGAGATGTGTTCCGGGAGGCAGCATATTGTTGGGTCTAGGTTTTTAATCCATCCCACCACTCTGTGTCTTTCTATTAGAGAATTCAAGCCATTTACTTTTAGAGTGATTGATATATGAGGGCTTAATGCTATCATTTTATTGCTCATTTTCGAGTTCTTCTGCATTTCCCTTGTTTCTCGTCCCATGTATTTTGGACTAACAATTCAGTTTGGTAGCTCTCTCTGATGGTTTTCTTAGTTTTTTCTTTATTCATCATTTGTGTCTCTGTTCCTATTACTTTTCTAGTGGTTACCATAAGGTTTGTATAGAAAATCTCATAGATGAGATAGTCCATTTTCTGATAGCCTCTTATTTCCTTAGACTAAGCCAATTCCATGCCTTTCCTCTTCCCCTTCTAAATTACTATTGTCAGAACTTATTCCATCTTGTATTGTGGGTTTCTGATTAAAATGACAAGATTACATTCATTTTTGATGTTTTTCTTCCCTTTATCTTTAATGTTATAATTGTTTGCTAAACCATTCTGATAGAGAGTTGCAATTTTCTGATTTTATCTACCTATGTATCTCCTTGCTCAAGGCTTGGTAAACCCTTTCTTTTGTTTTCAGGTATGAGGACCTTCTTGAGCATTTCTTGCAGGGGGGTCTTGTGGGATGAACTCCCTTAGCTTTTGTTTATCTGGGTAAGTTTTTATTTCTCCATCATATCTAAAGGATATGGGTGCTTGTCATTTTCTCTGGATAGAGTACTCTTTGCTGAAAGTTTTTGTCTGTCAGAATTTTGAACATATCATTCCACTCTTTCCTAGGCTGTACTGTTTTCACCAAGAAATCCGCTGAAAGCCTGATAGGAGTTCTTTGGTAAGTTATTTTCTTCTGCCTTGCTGCCTTTATTATTTTTTCTTTGTCATTGACTTTTGCCAGCTTCACTACTATATGTCTTGCAGTAGGTCTTTTTACATTGACATAGTTAGGAGATCTGGTGGCCTCCTCCAGGTGGATTTCCATCTCCTTCCCCAGGTTTGGGAAATTCTCCGCTACTATTTCTTTGAACAAGCTTTATGCTCTATTCTCCTCTTCTCCCTCTGGAATACCTATAATCCTTATGTTGCATTTCCTAATTGAGTCTGATATTTCTCGGAGAATTTCTTCATTTCTTTTTACCCTTAGTTCTCTCTCCTCCTCCATCTGAAGCATTTCTATATTTCTGTCCTCCAGACTGCTAATTCTATCCTCCATAATATCAGCTCTGTCATCCAGGGAATCTAGATTTTTCTTTATCTCATCCATTATGTTTTTCATCTCTAACATTTCATCGGTTTTTCTTTACAGTTTCAATCTCTTTTGTGAAGAATTCCCTCTGTTCATTAATTCTGTTCCTGATTTAATTGAACTATGTGTATTTTCTTGAAACTCATTGAGTTTTTTATGGTAGCTATTTTGAATTCTCTGTCATTTAGATTATAAATTTCTGTGCCTTCAGGCTTGATTTCTGGGTGCTTGTCAGTTTCCTTCTGGTCTGCAGTATTAATATATTTCTTGATACTATTTGATGGCATGGATTTGTGACTTTGCATAGTGATAGTATCTGGTCGCAGTTTCCACCTGCCACCAATGGGTAGTGGGGTCAAAAACTGTATTCTGAGCTGGTCATGATCCCTGGTGTCTGTGCCCATCTGTGACTGCCAGTTTGCTTGCTCACAGCTGCTTCTTTTCTATCATTTGGGCAGGCGCTCTTGGCCAACTGGCTGAGCTGGAGCACTGGGCAGGGGGAGTGGCACTTTCTTTCACCTGCACAGTCTCAGGGGCATTCTCCCTCTGCCCTCACTATCTGCTCTCCTGCAGTGCTGGCTTGATGGAGACACTGACTATAGCTTACCTACTTCTGTGTGGTGCTTTCCCACAGGCTGTGAGGGAACTTGGACAGCAAAGGTGTTCCCGTGGAGGGTCGCCCCTCCCCGCCTCTTCTCAGAGCTGTGCACAGTCCTGCGCCCTGGGTTGCTGTCGTTGGAGAGGAAGAAGAGGACCCCTTACCTCCTTTCCACTTCCTCCAGGGTGTCCAGCACCTCCACCTTCAGACGTGTGGCTGCGTGGGTCTCTCAGATGTCTTGTGTTGTGTGAATGTCCTCTGTTGGCATATGAATGTCATTTTCATTGTATCTTAGGGGGGAGCATCTAAGGCAAGAGCTCACTCTGCCATGGTGCTGATGTCACTCCTATCCTTACTCTTTTTAATAATAGTTTTATTAACATATAGTTCATATACCAGAGTTTACACAGAATGTACCATAGCCCTGTCACACCAGAGTGTACAATTCAGTTTTTAGTATATTCACAGAGTTGTGCTTGTATTACCACTATCTAATTCCAAAACATTTTCATCACCCCAAAGAGAAACCTCACACATACTACCAGTCACTCCCTATTCTCCAGAGCCCTCTCCTGTGCAAACCCCTGGCAATCACTAACTTAGCTTGTGTCTCTATAGATTTGCCTATTCTGGGCATTTCATATAAATGAAATCATATAATCTACAGCCGTTTGTGTCTGGCTTCCTTCATTTAGCATGTTTTCAAGGTTCATCCATGTTGTAGCATGTATCAGTATTTCATTCCTTTTACAGCCCAATAATCCACTGTATGGATATACCATGATTTACTTTTATCCATTCATCAGTTGATAGACATTTGCATTGTTTCCACTTTTTAGCTATTACGAATAAATCTACTGTGAACGTTCAAGTACAGGTTTTTCAGTTCTCTTGGTTATATACCTAGGAGTGGAACAGCTGGGTCATGTGGTAACCCTATGTTTAACTTTTGGAGGAACTGCTAAGCTGTAACATTTTACATCTTCACACGTGATGTTTGAGGGTTCTAATTTCTCTGCATCCTCATCAACACGTGTCATTGTCTGTCTTTTTGGATTATAGCCATCCCAGTGTGTGTGAAGCAGTCTCTCTGGTTTCTATTTGAATTTCCCTAATGACTAATGACATTGAATATCTTTTCATATGCTTATTGGCCATGCATATATCTTCTTTGGAGAAATGTCTATTCAAATCCTTTGCCTATTTTTTAACTGCATTGTCCTCTTTTGAGTTTTAAGAGTTCTTTATATATTCTGGATACATGTCCCTTATCATATATATGATTTGTTTCACCCTTTAAAAAAAAATTACATAGTATTCTAGTGAATAGATATACAGAATATACTTCTCTATTCTACTAACGGATATTTAGGTTTCCAATCTCTTGCTAATATTAACAATCCTACAATGTAGGATATCTTTTACATGTATCATTTCCCACATTTGCTAGCAGCAGACTTCCTAAACTTTAACATGCATACAAATCACCTGAAGATCTTGTTAAAATGCAGGTTCTGATTTAGTAGGTCTGATCTGAGATTCAGCATTTCTAATAAGCTATCTGGTGATGCTGATGCTGCTGGTCCATGGAGATCATACTTTAAATAGCAAGCGTCACTGTATCTGTAGGACAAATCCTAAAAGTAGAATTATTGGATCAAAGGGCATATGTATTAACACTGGCAGCTCTTGACAAACTGCCTTCCATAGGGATTGTAACCGATTTATGCTCTTACCAGCAAAGTATAAATGTGATTATTTCCTTACAGCCTCACCAACCAAGAGTTTATTAAATTTTCAGATTTTTCCAATTTTATATGCAAAAAGAGAATTTTCTTTTTAGTTTGGAGTTGTATTTACCTTATTTTGAGTGGTATCAATCATCTTTTTATATATATATTTTTTAAAGATTTTATTGTTTTTTTTCCCTTTTTCTCCCCAAAGCCCCCCAGTACACAGTTGTATATTCTTCCTTGTGGGTCCTTCTAGTTGTGGCATGTGGGACGCTGCCTCAGCGTGGTCTGATGAGCAGTGCCATGTCCACACCCAGGATTCAAACCAACGAAACACTGGGCCGCCTGCAGCAGAGCGCGCAAACTTTACCACTCGGCCACAGGGCCAGCCCCCATCTTTTTATATTTTTGAGAGCAATTTTTATTTCCCTTTCTGACTACTGCCTGTTTCTTGAAATAGGCTTCACTTCTAGCTTCTGTGATATGACCCTCTTCAGGTGATTTTCTCTTACTTGCTTAGTTAACCCTCTTTTTTTTCTCATTCAAAAGCTCCTACTCCAATATCTGACCTCTAAATGTTGGAATTTCTTAGGTTTGGGTTCTGAGGCCTTTTTTCTAAGTCATCTCACTCATTACTATGACTTGAAATACTTTCTATACTCTGGTGATTCTAAAATTTATATCTCTAGCCAAAATTCTTCCTCTAAATTTAAATTGTATATTCCAATACCTTCTTAATAGCTCTATTTGAAAATTTTGCAGGCCATTTCAAACTTAGCACACACAAGAGAGAATTCATTTTCATCTCCCTTATTTCTTTAAATGGTACGACTACCCATCTAGTTGCTTTACTAGAAACTTGGGTGTCATTATTGATTCTTCTCTCTCACGCTCAATCCCCACTGTAACAGAAAATACTACTGTTTCTATCTTGAATCTGCTTCTCTTCATTTCCACCACCTGCACAATAGTTCCAGCCATAGTTACAGCTCAGCTAGATGACAGCAAAATCTTCCTCGGTGTTTCTCAATGGACGCACTGAATGTGTCCTTCCATGATTCTCCATCACAAGTCTGCTCAGATTAATTAGTGGCGTTTACCCCAAGGAGTAATTACTATTTACTTGTTTCTATCTCTCTCCTCAGATTGTAAGCTCTATGAAAGCAGAGACCTCTTTGTTCACCAAGTACCTACACAACATCACTGACAATCTTTTAGATCAATAAGATATTAGGTGTCAAAAAGAGGAAAATCTTCAACCCAATACTGAATAGAGACTAAATGGATTGAGAATTCTACATTTGCAGTCAACTACTAAATTTCTACTAGCCTTCTCCCCAACTACAATAATTAAGCTAAAAATCTCAAAAAGCACCCAAATTATATACATTCAATTCTAACTCACAGTTAAAAATAAAAAGCTGCAATAAAAGATGAAATGCTGTGTTTAACCAGAACTTTCCTCCCTGTCTGGCTGAAACGATGCTACAGTCACACTAACTTAATTTCTGTTTTGTTCAATAAGTTCCAAGTTAAGCAACTGGTTGAAAACTCCAGAGTGAATATACACAAATTCCTAATTTAGTGACTATGGAAAGCAAGCAAATGAACTAAGGTGAAAGCCAAATAAAAAACACACTTTAAGCATTTTCTAATAGCCCACCTCAGTTGCTGGGGATTTTCATGGATACCAACCACCCAGTAGTGATCAGATTTTCCTTTGCAGTGTTCTCTTGTGTTACATACTGGAGTCCATGTATTACCAAACCCTCTGTTAAGCATTCGAACAATGCCTTCTGAATCCACATAACATGGGGTGCCTACACAGCAAGAGAAAAACAAGTCATTTGGAGACACAGTTACATATTTGTTAAATAAATCATATTTTAAGACTACATACCAATGATTCAACTTCCAATTCAAAATAAAAAAACAAAACAAAAAGGCAAATAATTCAAGATTATTTCCCACAAAAACTCATTAACGACATAGAGTAAGATCTAACTGAAGGGAAAAAAATTGCATATATGACTGAAATTTACCCAAATAAGAGAAAAAAACTGATAGTTTCAGTAAAAACTATGCCACCTGCTGGAATAGAGTAATAGTTTTAGAAGCCAATTTCAGTAAAAAATTAAAATTTGAATCTGAAGCCTCCCTGGCTAAGAGATACTTGGACAAACGACCAGCACCCGGAGCAAGGCGATGATGCAGGGAAGTCCACCTTCAGTCCTCCTCCTCCCCCCCTCGCTCTCAGCCTTGCTGCTGTTCTGCCCGCCAACTCCTAGGTAAGCGACTCTCACCTAGGAGACAAGTAAGATCCCTGCTCCCACCTACGCTGGTGCCATCGCAGGACATGTGCGGCAACTTCCCTAATTACGCCTTCTCTTGTCTATGACTCCACAGCCTCTCACTCTGCAAACAGCAGTTTCCTCAGTCTAGATTTGATGGGGAATTGGAAAAAATAAAGCTATACAAATGGAAGCTAGCAATGGTCACATTATTAAAGCATAAACAACTAATAATATCCCAATAGAAAACACATCCAAAAATGGTTGATGTTTTAAAGACACATTGGAGTTTCCAATGATGTAACTGAAGGGCACAAATCTCCAATAACAGAAATATTTAAGCCAGGAGACAGGGTTAACAGGTGCCTTAAAATAAGATACTCCTCAGTGTCCTTCAAATCATCTGTCATAAGCCACCATGAAATGAGTCTACAACAGCACTGTCCAACAGAAATATCATTTGAGCCACACACGTAATTTTTAATTTCCGAGTGCTACATGAGAAAAGAGAAAAAAAAAATGAAGCTGATTCCAATAATGTTTTATTAAGTCTAATACATCCAAAAAATAATCATTTTAACAGGTAATCAATGAAAAGAATTATTAATGAGATTTTTTTACATTCTTTTTTTCATACTAAGTCTTCAAAATTTGGAGAGTATTTTATACTTACAGCACATCTCAATTCAGATTAGCCACATTTCAAGTGCTCAGTAGCCACATGCGGCTAATGGTTACTGTAGTAGACAGTGTAACAATAGAAAATTCCTGATTTTTGTGTAGAATCTACTGGAAAGCCACAACTTTACCATGTGTATTTCCTCCTTGCTATCTAAAAAACTTTCAGAAAAATATATTTCCGTCTTTGTAAGTTTTCTAGTGAGAAGGCTTGCAAAAAAAAAAGACCTTGTACATAAAAAAATGGCTACCTTGCCTAATAATTCCAGTTCCAGTTTTGCCAACATATTAAAATAAAAAAATTTAAACATATTATATAGAAAATTCATCTTTAAATAAATTAGGAAAAAACAGTGAAATCAATTTCTTCTTAAAAAAAGTCTTTAATAAATTAATTTGTCTTGCCTTCAGCTGAAAATCCAACCCATACAAGGTAGGATTTCCTTGTAAGAGGAAGAGGATCACCATACAAAATTTGCTTTTTCTCTTTCCCCAGCCCTAGCAGTTGAACTCCAAGGCACTGATCCCCATCAAATCCTGTACCTAGTGAGAAAATGTAAACATAAATCAGGTATCAAAGGTTATTTAGCTATAATGCAGTCTAAATTATTTCCCGTGAATTGAACCGATTTTGTGATGAATTCTTAGATTAAGCAGCACTACTTTTTATGGCTAACTCTAACTGAGGCACCATTCAGGTATTAGAAGTAGAATACTATGCTACATGGACTATTTATAGAAAGCAGTTATAAGTGGTAATTCGTTCACTCAAGAAACATTTACAGAGAGCTAACTGTGCCAGACACTGGGACTATAATGGTAAACAAGGCAAAGTCATTGTTCTCATGAAATTAATATTTAGGTAGAAGACAAATTGATAAAACAAAAAGAACAAAAATGCTAAGTGAGCAGCTGCATTGACAATATGCCATCTTCTGAGATGGGGAAACTAAGTAAGAACCAAGTTTGGAGGGGAAAAAAAAATCAAAGGTTTTATTGTGACCAAGTTAAATTTGAGATGCGTATCGAAACTCTACATAGAGATTCCAAGTGGGCAAATGGATATGTAAGTCTAGAGACACAAGAAGAGTGTAGGGCTGGTAATATTAATTTACAAGTCATGGACACACAGATGCATGTAAAGCCATGGGCCTTGATAAGATTCCCCAGGGCAGTTTCTCAAACTGCATTTTTTGTCCTACGAGTCATGAAATCAGTTTAGAGTTGCAACCAGCATTTAAAGAAAAATGAAACCAAGGAGTAAATATTGTCCATTAGACTTTCATTTCAGTTACATTTGCAGAGATGTACAGGATAGCAATGTAGAATCTACTTCTTACCATGGCTAAGCAGTCAAAAGACTGAAAGTTCCTGACCTAGAGAGAGCAGGGAAGAGGGGCTGTGACTAAGTCCTGGAACTTCAGAGGAGGAGGAGCCAGCAAGAGAGCTGAGGGAGGTATCAGAGAGAAAAAAATAAGCATAAAGAGATCATTGGCAACCTTGATAAAACCAGTCTGAGCACAGCAGTAGGGACTGCAGAGAGAATGTGAGGTGGGGAAAAGAAGGCAGCAACTTTTTAAAAAGTCACAAGAGTGAGTTTACTTTCTGAGGTATTTAAACTTTGCAAATTCTTATAAGATATAGACGTGGAAGTATTTAACCAAACTCTACCTGGAAATTCTTTCTCTAATACAGTTCTTCTATAAATAAAATGTTTTAATTTTCATTGTTATTAGTAAATACAACAAAATTCTGCATGCGCAAAGATTACCCTAATTCAAATGCTAAAATAACTGCAAAAAAGAGGGATATAATCCAAGACAAAAAAAGAGGAAGGAAAAAAGCTCATGCAATTTCCGTTTTACTTCAGGTCACGGTAAAATTATAAGACAAGGAAAAAACCTACCTCTATGATAAACAATGAGAAGCTGTTCTCCATGTCCTGCCATTGACACCACAGGCCCAAGAAGACTGAAGACCTCTTTCTGAACACCTCCAATAGTGAACAATCGAAGGAGCAAGGCACTAGAGGCAGCAGCAGCCCACCCCTGACCAAGACAAATGGCTTCAACATCCTCATTCTGGGGCATGTCTACTATCCACTCTTTGCTTGAATCCCAAGAACTAAAGTGCAGGCAGTGAAGCTTGCTAAAAATTAAAACAAGACAGATATATATTTTATATATATATATAACTAATCATGATACCTAGTAACAAAACCAAATAGTTTATTTTCCTGTTACACACAAAAAGTACAAGAAATGGCTTTAAGAAAGCAATTTTAAAATATACTTAAAGTGAACTATATTAAAACCACTAAGAGTCATGTTATTGAAGAATATTTAAAGATACAGGAAAATGTTCACAACATAACATTAAACGAAAAAAAGTAGGCCAAATCTAGAGTATGTTCCTAGGTTGTACACACGCACAAAATTCACAACCAAACTATAAAAAAGGAAAGCAGCAACAAAATGTTAGGAAACAGTTCACTCGCTGCCAAAAAAAATTTAGTATGGAAGAATAAAAAAAGAGAAAAATCACACAAAATCTCACCAGCAAGATTACCAACTATTGCTTACAATTTATGTTTCCAGTCTTTTTTCTTTGCAGACATATACCTTATTAAGCTTAAGCTTCGAAATGCAGATACCATAGTATCTAGAATCAGAGACAGTACTGACTTTCTGAACAGTAATAATGAAAAGGTAACACTGTATATAGCTGTGAAATAATATGTCTAGGAAAATAAAGAAAAAGACAAATTTTGAAATTAAAATTACACATAGAGGGGCTGGCCCTGTGGCTGAGCAGTTAAATTTGCACACTCTGCTTTGGTGGCCTGGGTTCACAGGTTCGGATCCTGGGCACAGTCCTATACCACTTATCAGCCGTGCTGTGGTGAACCCACAAGCAAAATAGAGGAAGACTGGCACAGATGTTAGCTCAGGGCTAATCTTCCTCAAGCAAAAAAAGAGGAAGATTGGCAATAGATATTAGCTCAGGATAAATCTTCCTCAGCAAAAAACAAAAACAAAAACACCCCCAAAAAAACCCATGGAAATAAATGTGCTAATTATGTAAGATATTCTGAGTTAGAGACACTGAGTCAACAGTGATTTATTTTAGTAAATTGATTTATTCAATTATGAAGTATTGAGTTGATTTTACAATGTGTAAATTAGGAAACCGATGAAAATGGTAAAATGATCTACTATAGTGTTTCTTAGACTTTAACAGATACTCAGTCACCTGAGGATATGGTTAAAACGCAGATTCTGATTCAGAAGGTCTGAGGTGGGGTCTGAGATTCTGTGTTTTCAACAAGCTCCCAGGTGATGAAGGCCCCTAGTTTGTGGACCACATTTGGAGCAGAAAGGAACGAATATATCCAATCAGAAGGATTTGAATTTCAAATCACGTGGGAGTTAGTAAACTGTATAATCAAGTATATAAGCAATAAGATCACCTGAAGAAAAGAGATCAGAAGAGGGCAATCTGGCTGGAATGACAAAATACTGAGTAAAATATTTTTTCTTCATTAAAAAAAATATGGATTCTGCATCCATTGCTTTTCCATCATGACTTTTTGTCTACCTACCCACCTATCAAAATATCTAAGAGGTACAAAATATATTAAGTAAAAAAATCAAACTGATAATTGAATAGCACTCATAACATTTTTTGACGTGTTTTTCCTTTTCCCTTTTTTTTTTAGAAGAGAAGTTTCAAATCTAATGTATAGTGACAAACAAACTCAGATCAGTAATTGTCCAAGGCAGGGACTGCGTTAACTGCAAAGGGATATGAGGGAACGTTTTTGGGTGATAAAAAATAGTTTGCTTGTAACAGCGGTTACCTAAGTATATATATATTTGTGAAACTCATCAAACTACACACTTACGTATTTTATTGTACATAAGTTATACCTCAATAAGTAAATTTTAAAAAGGAGGGGTTCATACAAAAAGAAATCTAAAAGAATACAGATCAAATTGTTAACGGTAGTTGTATTTGAGAGTAGAAGTCTGGGGGAACTTTCATCTTCTAGAAATTCTGTACTTGTTTGTTTGTTTACAATTAGTATATATTACTCTTATAATGCTAATAAAAACAATAACAACATAAAAAACAGCCCCACTTCTCTTGCATTATAAATCATGTCACATCATTTTGACATGTATTAGAGAATGTAATGACAGGACATATGTTCTGAGGTATTATAGGTGGGCTGGTATTTGTACCAAAATCTTCTTTCTGAAATTCCATGCTACAAGAGATACAACAATTTTATTAACTTTTTTTTTTTAAAGATTTTATTTTTCCTTTTTCTCCCCAAAGCCCCCTGGTACATAGTTGTATATTTTAGTTGTTGGTCCTTCTACTTGTGGCAAGTGGGATGCCTCCTCAGTGTAGCCTGACGAGCAGTGCCATGTCCGCGCCCAGGACCCGAATCGGCAAAACCCTGGGCTGCCGAAGCAGAGCGCGCAAACTTAACCACTCGGCCACGGAGCTGGTCCCTAATTTTATTAACTTTTTGTATTAAATTTCAACAATTATTTCTAATAGTTCAACAGTGACAAATTCTTCCTAATAATCTTGAATTTACCTTGCTAGTTCATCAGTGCTTTCGCACGCCAACAAAATAGCTTCATGAGAAAGATCTGCCACTGTATAATTCAAAGTGTTTGATAAGTGTGTTGCATGGTGTATGGAGGTATCATGGAACTCCACATCTATGGCATTGTCTTGCTCATCATTATAGCAGCGAATAATTCCAACAGAGTTCCACACCTACAAACATGTAAGGTTAAATACAAGTCTGAGAACAACTGAGGCGCTGACAATCAGCAGGCTAAAGCAGTACAAATTAACAAATGTTACAATTCAGTCTGTATCGAGCTTTAAGTTACAGGAGCAACCACAGCTCTTCCACCTCTAGATAGTTCCAGGTACCACTAGTAACATCAGAGCCACAATTATTCTTTTCTTCATGAGAAGATGGTATATATATACTTAGTTATTAGGAAATGGAATATTTAATATTTTTTTAATTAAAAATTCCATGACTGGCATTTAAAAAATACTTTACAACTGGCCTTTGAACAACCAAACCAGCTGCCTTCTAAAAACACGTTCTAACTAGTGTTCTGGAATCAGCATAATCTCCTATATAAAACTAAAATAATATGAGAAATAAGGCTTGGAAGTATACCCAAGAAAACTGCAAGATATAGTCACATTTACTAATGTTCATTATATATCATCTTGCAAAGCAGAATTTTATTTAACACAATTTTCAACAAGGGTGAAATAAGACTAAAACTGTGAGTTAACTGTAAAATAAATCAACCACAAAATTATAATTAGCCAAGTGTTGCAAGCCAGTTAATCAAGGTTTTTAAAAATATTCTTTACCAAACAAAATTAACTATAGTGAGATAAAACTATGTAAAAGTTAAGTGTAGCCCTAAGGCTCACCATGAATCTGTGAGTGAGGTGCAAGGGTGTGGAACCCGACTGGAATGGCTTTTGCCGGGGAGTTGGCATAGGTCCATCATAAAATGGCCTGTGAGATGTTACAAGTGGTAGATTGTGAATGCCGCCTGCCTGATCATCTTCTTCCTCCTCTTTGAGAAGACCAGAACCAGTTTTTAGCATTGTAACATCTGGAATACAAAAGATTATAATTCGAGAATCATAAATACCAATGACCTGGAAAAAGAAAAGCATTATGAAATCTAATAACCTTTTCTACTCATATTTAACAACACTAACATGCGATTTGCCTCTTTCACTGTGTTAACATTTGCAGTGACGATGCGAAAACAATGGAGAGTAAAACTGTTGGTGCATTAGCATGAATCAAGGCAGTGGTACCAATTTGTTTTAATAACCAATGCATTGTCAGCCAGCACTGAATTGTAGTAAAAATATTAATTTTATTAAATTTTGATCCTTGCATAAATGTTTAAAAAAATGTTATCTGTGCTAAAATGGGAAGCATGCATAAAGAAGCAGGATGGTTGTCTCAAAAAAAAGCATTTAGGCAATTGAGCTGTAAGCTGAACTAACTGACTTTTTCATGGAACACCATTTTTACTTGAAAGAATGCCAGACAAACTATGGTTATACAGACTTGGGTATCTGGCAAACATTTTCTTGAAAATGAATGAAGTGAGCCTGTCATTTAAGAAAAATAACTGACAGAATTTGTTGCCAATGATTAAAAAACTTGGGCTTTCAAGTGAAAATCAGAATATTGGAAAACATATCTGCCGCCATGAGCCTGACTGCTTCTTAATATTTAAAAACTTCCGATGAAATTGGTGATGATACTAACAAATACAATTTTGGATAATACATCAATGTTAAGAAGCTCTGCAAACCTTAGGGAGCCAGTATTTTCCAAATTACCAATGCATATGTTACAAAATCAAACACAATAAAAAAGCCATTCAAAGTTCAAGTTAGACCAATGGATTTCAATGTAATAGAGTTGAAAAGTTTTCAGATTCCACATTACAAACAATCTTCAAGAAGCTATCATTTGTTGAGTTTTGGTGCAGCATCAAAGAATATCCACAATTATTTGAATAGGCTATTAAAATACTTCTCCCATTTCAAACTACTTATTTGTGTGAGGCTGAATTTTCTTCATATACTTCCCACAAAAATAACACACAGCAGTAGACTGAATCCAGGAGGAGATGAGAGAATCCAGCTGTCTCCGATGCCAGACATGGAAGAGACTTGTAGAAAAGGTAAAATAATGCCACTTTTCTTACTAAAGTATTCTTGTTTTTCATAAAAAAATGTTATGTTTATATATAATGAATTTATTAATGTTATTTTAACGTGAATAAATATTTTTGAAACCTTTTTTAACCTATTTAATGCTATAAACTCCCCTCTATTCACTGCTTTAGCTACATTCTACAAATTTAATAATGACTTTAAATAAGTTTTAATAAAAAATTGAAAATATTAATCAACAGGATGGATCATCACATCCACAAAGTCAATTCATACCAACTGAGTTTTCATCATCTTCTAAGATGTGACTTCGTTGTCTAGGACGACCTGAAGCCAGCATGAGGTTATCATCATCCTCATCATCATTTATAATCCCTTTTGAAAAAGAAGGCGTCTCAACTGCATTGTCATTTAGAAAATCACCAGCATTACTCGTATCATCTCCATCAAAAAGATCATTGTAATCCTTTTCCACTCTGCTAGATACCTTGAACAAATTAATACAAATTAGAAAGTATTAGTGAACTATTTGGATGAACTCAATTATTCAAAAGGCAATCTGTTAATATGCATCTAAAAACTCTACTAAGTAAGCAAATGCCCTAAGAATATGTAGTAAATATATTTATGAGGACTGTATTTATATTTATATTAAGACCTAGTCCTTACTTTAAATGCCTTATAGTCTTCAGATGCAGGAGTGTAGGACAGTAAAGAAATACTGTAACATACCCAAATATAAGGCAAGATTTTATTCCTCAAGTCATTCCCCAGAAAAGAAGTCACCAAGAAGTCCCTATAAAGTCCCTCGTTTACTTTTATTTTGAACAAGATACACTAAGGTAAGACATATTTTCTTTAAATGATCTCAGTTAAAGCTAGTATTTTTTTTTTTTTTTAAGATTTTTTTATTATTTCCTTTTTCTCCCCAAAGCCCCCCGGTACATAGTTGTATATTCTTCGTTGTGGGTTCTTCTAGTTGCGGCATGTGGGACGCTGCCTCAGCGTGGTCTGATGAGCAGTGCCATGTCCGCGCCCAGGATTCGAACCAACGAAACACTGGGCCGCCTGCAGCGGAGCGCACGAACTTAACCACTCGGCCACGGGGCCAGCCCCTTAAAGCTAGTATTTTTGATGCTTATAGAAGTAAATGGATAGAACCAATAGAAAAACAAAGAAGGCAAAGAAATTCAACACAGAGTTAATCACTGATTCGTAGGAATATGAACATACCCATTGCCTGTATTGGATCTCACTGTAAAGTTTTTGAAATCACTTTAAAAAATGAAATAGTAAGCAGATACATTGTAGAGATCACAAGTTATTCCTATAAGATGAATGAAAACTGTACAAATGTTAAGTCAATAGAAAAATAATATAAATACATATATAATCATATAAAGTAAATAAATATATAAGTATATATAATATATAAATATATATAATTATATTAAATTATATTTTTAAATTATATAAATATACATAGTTATATAAAGTAAAACTTACAGTGTAAAATTTTGTTTTTTAAAGATCGGCACCTGAGCTAACAACTGTTGCCAATCTTTTTTTTTTTTTTTCCCTGCTTTTTTCTCCCCAAATCCCCTCAGTATATAGTTGTATATTTTAGTTGTGGGTCCTTCTAGCTGTGGCATGTGGGACGCCACCTCAGCATGGCCTGATGAGTGGTCCCATGTCCGTGCGCAGGATGCAAGGTAGCGAAACCCTGGGCCACTGAAGCGGAGCGTGTGAACTTAACCATTCAGCCACGGGGCCAGCCCCTTACAATGTAAAATTCTAATGAGAACAACATTAAGGGATTCAAAAGGGACTATACCACAAAGCTTTTAGATGGAAGTACATGTGATTGTGTTCTGGGAAACTGATATTTAATAAAATGAGGGAACAGAAAAAAATACCTCTAAATTCATATATTGAAACAAATGATTTGATATGAGTAGTTAATAACTAAATGCTATAAGATATTTAACTATTTCATCTATAGTCCTAAATGTACTCAAGTTGATCAAGAAAATTTTTTTGGATTTTCTCATTGGAAAAATGAAGGTTTTGCCTTCTATTTACAGTGAGCGCAATAAAGTGTTAGAGATGTGACAGAAATATGTACTGTGAGGAGTAAAAGCAAAAAGGAGAAAGTAGGCAACTCTGGATAGAATGGTTAAAGGTTTTACAAGAGGTAACCTTTGAACTAAAAATTATTTCTCAATTTACTTTTTGTTTTTAGCACTGTTACACATGAATATAAATTAGTCTAACGGCGTTACAAGGCTTATTGTAAAAATGAAAATAGTCCTCTGCAGAGCATCTGCTCTTTCAGTTGTTTCTTTTGATACCTCCTCCATACTTGTAAATATATTCTAGTGCTATTTTTTCATTTTTCAGTTTGAATCATTATCTATTTAATAGGTCCCATTAACTTCCTTTTATTAGGGAAAATGAGGATTTGGTGCCATTTTTCAACCACCCCTATCCCCATGTATACATGCACACTATTCTCCTACCCTGATCTTCCCAATATAGATATATTCTCATATTGGTTGGATCAATATACAGTATTTAGATTATTATGACCATGTAAATGCTATTTATGGTTGAATAAAAATAATACTAGCAACACTTATAAAGTGTGCTAGGAACTATTCTAATTCTTCATACATAATTCATCTAATTCTCACAACCCTTGGTGATAGGCATTATTTCTATCCTCATTTTACAAATGTAATGCAAAATGATCATTTTTTCTTCCTTTTACAACTTTTTGTTTCTCCTGGAGTTAAGAATCTTCTCGCCCTTTAGGTCTTTTTTCTTAGACAGATTTCCCAAAGATGACTCTTCCAATTTTCTGCCTGAAAAGCATAAGACTGGTGACAACGCTCTGGGAGCCAAGGACGAAAAGTGAGCCGGGAATTTCAACACTGAAATATACATACTTTCATTTAACCCTTTTCAGTACAGTATTTCCCCTTCACCCAAAGCCACTCAACTGTTCTCAGCATCCCTGGAGCAAAGATGCCTATTCCACCTCTTCTAGAGAATAAATCTCCAGCATTCTGCCAGAATGTACACGGGGGTGAGGGCGGGGAGACATGGCTGTGCTCACTGACGTTGGGACTGGAGGGATGGACTTATTTATTAATCCAACCCTCCTGTTTTCAGCCCCACTTTTAGAAAAATACCTAGTACCACCAAATTCTGAATCTTTGGGGACTCAGTTAGACAAACTGAATTGCACCTCCGCCTTCCCCTACTGAGGTCTTAGGATTCAACTTTTTGACAAGCTAAAGTTAGTTTCCAATCATCTTTCTATTTTCCAGCCTCCAGAATTTTGTTACCATTATCACTTCAACTGTCTTCTTTAACTTTATGGAATTACGCATTTTTAAAAATTGCTTTAGGAGCCAGCCCAGTGGCATAGTTGTTAAGTGTGTGCTCCACTTTGGCAGCAAGGGGGTTAACAGGTTCAGATCCCGGGTGCAGACCTAGCACTGCTTATCAAGAAACGCTGTGGCAGCATCCCACATAAAATAGAGAAAGACGGGCACAGATGTTAGCTCAGTGACAGGGTTTCAGGTATCAGGTAACTGAGCAGAAATCAATGAGTGTAAAGAGTACATTCTTTAACTGGAAGTCTAAACCAAGACTTGAAATAGGAATGGGGATATGTGTTTGGCAGGGAAATCATGAACCAAAAGGAGGGATAAGACACGGTGGCCTGTGTAAAGCAGTTCAGTAAGGCTGGATGGCTCAGCATGAGAGGTACGTGGGTAGCCGTAAGAGTTAAGGCTAATTCAGAGCAGAAAAAGTTTATAGGGTAAACTATAGTTATTAACTCTAATTTTTATCTATAAAATATTTATTTAACAAACAATCCCCAGAACATCAGTTTAGTAAAATAGCATTTCACAAAGGTAATCCTTGGAAAGCCAAGGAATATTAACAGGCATTATATGGAGGTAAGAAAGTTTCCTAGTAAAATATACTCGGGAAATACGAGGTTGAACCAGTTTAAACAGTTTTCGTTACTCTGGATCATCACTGAGCATCTCATATAGTAACACGAATTCCCAAGAAAGTAATGTAGTTTGTGGTGTTTTCAAAACTCGTGTGACTACAGAAAGACCTTGAAGACAGTGTCCTATCATAGTACTTATTACCTTACTACTTGATGCCTTTCCATTGTGGTCACAGACATTCTCCAGGAGCCCGAGGTTTCCTTCTGCATCAGTATAAGCTATCTGACCACAAGTAGGATGCCATGCCAGGCCGCAAACTGCATAACCTTTCTCATGTTTCACCCTAAATATTAAAAAGTAAGTTCTTAAAACATTGTAAAGAAAAATAAAAACTATACATTTCTTTATGTAAATTTAGTTGGAAAAGGTTAAACGATTTTTGATAAACTAAAAGCTATGTGTTTACATTTTGACAATCTAATGATTACAAATTTGAAATGTTTCATACTGAGACAAACAAAAATATGGTAGAAATAAGCAAAAGAGACAAAAGATATATTGAATCATACCTTTCCAAGCAATCTTTGGTTTCCACATTCCAAACTATAATTAAACCATTAATACTCCCTGCAGCTAAATATTGCCCACAAGGAGACCAGGTTACTATATTGAGGGTCTATAAAGAAAAACAATTAATAAATAACAATTTTGTATAATTTGGAACTAAACAGTCATACTACTAAATTCAAATTTTTATAACCCCTATTCTATGTAACTTCTCATTAGATCTGATATACGAATGGCAAGATGAAGTTTGCTTATTTTTTAACTTTCTTTTTCAATAATATTCAGCTATTACTGTATCATGAGGAAATTATACTGGCACAATTTTTTTTTTTAATTGGCCCTGAGCTAACATCTGGGCACCAATCTTTTTTTCCCTTCTTCTCCCCAAAGCCCCCCTGGACAGTTGTGTATCCTAGTTACAGGTCCTTCTAGTTGTGCTGTGTGGGACACTGCCTCAGCATGGCTTGATGAGTGCTGCTAGGTCTGCGCCCAGGATCTGAACCAGGAAACCCTGGGCCGCTGAAGCAGAGCACAGGAACTTAACCACTGCGCCACAGGGCTGGCCCCTACTGGCACAATCTTTTAAAGCAAAATCTGAAAAACGTTATTATCGAGGAAGGAGAAACAACACAAGGCATCCATTTAGCAGTCACCATCAAGATGAAGAGAACTAGTAAGTGAAGTGAACTTTAATAAGCCATTGCTGATACTGGGTTTCCTTAACTGCAAAACAGGTGTGTGTGAGAGAAAGCACAAGAATGAATACAGACCAACAATCTTTCCTGCTCTACAATTCTAGTCTGTGATCACAAGTTTCAGTGAAACTCCTTTAACAATAAAGGCTATCGTGCGCTCTGCTTTGGCAGCCTGGGGTTTCGTCGGTTCAGATCCCGGGCGCGGACATGGCACCACTCATCAGGCCATGCTGAGGCGGTGAACCACACAGCACAACCAGAGGCTCTCAAGTAGAATATACAACTAGGTACTGGGGGGCTTTGGGGAGAAGAAGAAAGAAAAAAAACAATAAAGCCTAATTACTGATAAGGTGAGAATAACTTATTCTAATACCATGCTAGGATTAAATTTGACTTCTCATAAATTAAAAGATTTCCTTATCAAATTTCACAATGGAGAAAGGTCAGATAGGACCTAGCAAAGACCTATCTACTGCACAATTATTGGCTAAACAAAGGAAGGTTGAGGGGCAAAAGGTGGATACATGCACAACAGTCTGGAGTTGTTTTCCACTTCCAACAATATTTAACTGCAAGTGTATTTAGGCAAAGTCTGCGTTAAATATCCCCTTTAGCATACTGAAAGAGCCACTTACAAAACCTACCTGAGAGATGAAATTGTCTGAAAGATCAAACTGATTACTCCAAGTTTCTCTTCTATATAGCTTAACAGATTTATCCACAGGAACTGCCAGTAACTATTCGGAAAGATAAATGATTTAAACAAATTTACGTTAAATTAAATCTGAGGAGAAAAAAAAGCAGAAAATTCATTCAAATAAGCCTACAAAACATAAGGGCAAATTTGTATTTTAACTGACAACTAACAAAGCTCAGAAATTTGCTTAAAATTTTGATAAGCAAAGAATGGGTAATGATCGCCCTACTGCTTGTACTGAAAAGCAGAGCACTTGTACTTACTAGCATTTTTAACACCACTTCTTAAGGAATTTAAGCCCTTTCAATCTAAATACACATCTCATTTGCTGGAAGAAAAGAAACAGAGCCAGAATGCTTTGAATATCTTAAGAAAAGGAAATTTATCTTCCTATGTATTCTTCCTAATAGATTAGTGGAAAAAATAAAAATAGTATATTCTTTCCATGTTTATCAAAAAAAACAAAAAAAGAAAATGTATTATTTATGAACAGTAAAACTATACTAATTTTATATTAATTACATTAATTAATGTTTAGTAAGCAACGAAAAAATACATGCTACATTCCCCAACTATCACTTTAATGCCGAATATACACCTTAAAAGTTCACGACACAAAAGGACATATACTGAGAAAAAAGTCTCCCTCCCATCCCTAAATTCTATTTCTATTTCCCGACAGCAAATATAAGCATAGACTATACAAGAATGCATAGGTACATATATACTAGTACACACACACACAATTTAATAAACAGTAACCTTCTATCTATGTTCTACCGCTTGATGTTTTTTACTTAACAATATATCTGAAGATTACTCCATGTGAGGGCATACAGATATACCTGATTCTAACAGTTGCAGAATATTCTACTTTCAGAAATACCACAATTTATTTAACCAGTTCCCTATTAATAAGCATTTAGGATGTTTCCAATCTTTTGCTACTATAATCAATGGGGCAACATTTTCATTGCACATATCCTGTAGGGAATATGTATGAATATGTTTATAGGATATATGCCTAGTAGTAGTAGTGTCGATCATTTATTCTGATAAAACGGCCACACCCTCTTCCACATATGACCATCTCATAAATGAAAAACAGACTATCACTATAGCCTCAATTTGTATTTTTTAGTATGAAAGGTTGAATATACTTTCCTATGTTAAAAGCCATCTGTACATTTTTTTCTGTACCTTGTCTGCTCATGTCCTTGTTCATCTTTCTATTGGGATCTTACTCGTTTTTAAGAACTCTTTGTATATAGAAAATTAGCTCTTTGTCATACTATTTCAAACTTTTTTCCCAGTTTGTCAGTTGTCCTTTGAACCTGAAATATTTTTATCATACAAAAATACTTACTTTTTACATTGTCAAGTTTATTAATCTTTTCTGAAAAATTTCACACGTACAGAAAAGTTTAAATAATAATATAGCGAATATCTATATAAAGATTCTCCACGTGGTAGGAAGCCTCCAAGATGGTTCTCAACGATTCTCATCTGGTATCCACGCCCTTTGCCAACAGATTTACTAAATCTTTTCTCCATCTTTACCATACACGAATCCCATATATATTGTATCTATTTCTCTGTTTAATAGATATCTGTCTATTCATGAGTCAGTAGCAAGCTTTCAATTCTTACAGCATCATAGTATGTTATATTTGGCTGGATTAGACTCCATCACTTTTCTTTTTCAAGACTTTTAGTTTTCCATATGGAAATTAGCTCTATTTGGTCTCCCCAAAAATCTTATTGATACATTTGAATGTTGTCAAAACTATAGATTAATTTAGGGAAGAACTGACATCTTTATTTATATTGAAAATTCTTTTTTAAGAATGGGATATATTTTTCTATTTAACATCTTCCTTTCCTCCTCTTGATAGCATGGTAAAATTTTCTTTATATAGATCTTTCACATTTCTTAGTAAGTTTATCCCTAGTTATCTATTTTGATTTCACAGTAAACGCATTATTTTCTCCCACCATATTTTCTAAATGGCTATTGTTTGTATACAGAATTGTTATTGGTTTTGAATATTAATTTTGCTTACAACTACCTTACTAAATTTTCTTATTATTAATAATATTTTCTCCCAGTTGATTTTCTTAGAATTTCCTTGTATACAAGCATTTTATTTGCAAATAACAAGCATTTTCCTTTCTCATTTCACACCTCTCACACCTTTATACTATCAGCTAGTACCTCCAAAATGTTTAAATACCAGCAGTAAGAGTGGACATAATGAGACTGTTTCCAGAGTTGTTCCATTAAACATAAATGTAAAGAAGAATATAAAATTAAGTCATTCATGCAAAATGTCATCTTTAAAAAGTTGAAATATTTCCTTTTTTTTAAAAGATTTTACTTTTCCTTTTTCTCCCCAAAGCCCCCCGGTACATAGTTGGGTATTTTTTTTCAGTTGTGGGTCCTTCTAGTTGCGGCACGTGGGATGCCGCCTCAGCGTGGCTGGACAAGTGGTGCCATGTCCGCACCCAGGATCCAAACCAGCAAAACCCTGGGCTACCAAAGCGGAGCACACAAACCCAACAACTCGGCCGTGGGGCCGGCCCCTGAAATATTTCTTAAAGCATTTCAATATTAATTTATTGGCTTAGGGTTCTAAAATTTATAATCCAAATGAAACAGTTACAACTTAAAAAACTATTCTTACATTCAAAGTTAACAAGGACTGGAATAAATAATTAAAAGAAAGGTTGAAAAACAACAGTCATTTACCTTCCCACTTTTTGGCTGCCAAGCAAGTCTGCAGATTGATTTTGCATTTATCACATCATTGCATTTTTGTAGCAGTGGCCAACTAACAGCACATGTCTGATTTCAAAAAATAAGAAAATTTATTTCCCTTTATGAAAATTCTCCCCCAAAATACGCAGAACTGAATACACTTAATAGGTGGTTTCTTCAAATTGATATATAGTGCAGAAAAAAACAACTTAATTCACTTTAATCTAATTATTATCATGTTCGATTTACCTAAATTAAGTCCTTCAGAGGTAAAAAGAGCAGAAGTCTTAAAATAATTAAATAAGAGTATTGCCTACGTAGAATAAGCAAACAATATACTCACTGAATAAATGTACATACATTAAAAAAACCCCAATATATTAAAAACTCAAAGTGTCTATGAAAGTAAACTTCAGAGATCTACTAAAAATGGTTAGGGTGTCAAAGTCAGTCCTTCTAAATAGTTCAAGAATGAGGGGAAGGAACCGTGGCTACTGAGGCACATGTGTGGGGGATATTTTTCATCAGCCACATCACTTCTAGAAATGCCAAGGCATCTCTGACTGCCTCAGGAAGAATTAATTGTTCCCTCTGCTAATCTAGAGAGCACTTTCTTCATACCTCCTCATAAACAAATGGCCAGCAATAGGGTATATTGGAGTATATGAGGAAGCCATTTGGTGTAAACCTAATTTGGCCTGACCTTGTTTTTCCAAAAGGGCCTGACATGGACATTGAGCATGCACTGTATATCTGCTTTAAGCATTTGCTATGTCCCAAAAGGCAAGAACAAATGCCCTGAAGATAAACGTGCACCTTCCCCCACATTGGCATTTCCTTAAGGATAAGCATCTCTCCCTGGGCTAGGAATTGCTTCACTCACCAGACAACAGATGGGCTACCTGCTGTGTCCATCGAGAAGGCAGACCTGCTACCTGCTGTGTGAACAGCTGTGCTGTGCCTGCAAGGCAATCTAGTGATTGCTGTAAAAGGGACATTCCTATCATATGTGATGGACACTCTTTGTTCCAAGACGGTAGATAACCAGTCTGCAAACCCCACTTCTTTGGTGCCCCTTACCTCCTTGGGGAAGGAAGGCCCCAGGCTAGGCTAGTCCTCAGATCTAGCTCATAATAAATTCATCCCAATTTTGATTTATAGATTGGTTATGGATTATTTGCATTGACCCTCCTTCAAAACTTTTATCAGGATAGGTTAGAATAAGTTGTTTATGTGACTTTCCAAACCAAGCGTGGCCCATGCCTTATTTTATTTTTGTACCCCTAACATCTAGGGCCCAACACATGGTAGTCAGTTTGTAAATATATAATGATTGAATTTCAGCCGTTGACTTATAAAACCTAAAAGTGAAATATAAATCTATAATTTCCCATGATTAGTACAAAAGCAATTAGTCTTCAACATATTTACTTCTGCATTAGATTATTATGGAATTTGATCACAAAAACAGTATTTAATGCTACTCAAAAGAAGCAAACTATAAAAAACAAGAATTATTAATTTGGCCAAATACAATTTGTAACACCCAATATATAATGGAAATGGGCAAAAAAGTTTTAAATTCAAATTGATGAGCTTACCTGATCTGAAATTTGCCACACTCTGACAGATCCATCACAACTAGATGATGCCTGCAGGAATAAAACAACAGATTTCTCTACAGTTACAACCATAATACCATACGGAAACTGGTTCAATTGATAAGTCAAAGAGCCTTTCACCAAGTGTGTGAAATTTTCTGCTAATTCTCTGACAATTTTGAACATATTCAAGAAAAATGCAAAGAAAGAGGGAAAAAATGATTACCAGATAGATGTCCTTAGGATCAAAGGAAAGACTTAAAACAGGGGCGTCATGTCCTCGAAATGTTTTCTGTTGGCTGCAGTCCTCCACATCCACCACTTTGACCAGAAAATCACTACAACAACAAGAGCAATGCACACGAACAAAGGTCAACACAGAAGCCTCTCCTAAAAGCTGGGGCCCAAATAGTCAAAAATCACTAGAATAAATGCCATAATTTCTTTATAGCAATTAGTGAAATTTGGCACCCAAATTAACAACCTTTTAATTTTGTTCTATAAAAATGCTAAAAACACAAGTCAAGATTTCCCATTATGGTAAAATACAAATACCTCCTAAGTGGCTTACTCAGTTACATCTTAAGCTTCTATTATTTGCTAATCTAATTACAGTCACAACCATTTTTAAAAGTACTATGCCTTTTATTCCACCACAGCAACTCACCAATTACCTCTTTTTCCTATGACAAATAAGCATCAAGGGAAACAGCAAAAATTCTGATTGTACAGACCAGATTCTACCAAATGTAATTTTTAAAATTTTCTCTCAAACTGTCATTTTTCTCCAATCTTTTTCAGCACTTACTGAATAGGCTGTTTGCAAAGCAATATATCTCAATTCACAAAGAAGAACAAGATTGTCCTCAAAAACCTTTAGATAAGAGACTTGAATATAAAAATTAAGTGACCAGGAAAAAAAAGAGGCAGAGTCCTAAAAATGTTACCTTGAACCAATGAATGAGGCCATTCTGTTCTAACACTATTTCCTTTTCTGATATCTGAGCCTTACCTAGATCCAGCAGCAATTTTTGCACCATCCCCATTAAAGACCACATGGTTTGCATTCGTGGTAAAGCGTGTCAGTATACCATCTGGAACTCCTTCAGGAAATGTGTGGACTTGAACAGTATTGTTAGATACTGCAGTGACCAATTTTCCATTCTAAAAGAAAAATAAATGTAAGAAAGGTGGCAAAACAAATGTTAATCGATTGGGAGTCTCTCTACAGTTAAAAATCCTTTAAAAAACAAAAAATCTTATATATAGTTCATGCCAAGAGAGAAATTATCAATGTACAACTTTCCTGAAATGTCTATTAACAACAAAAATTTACTTGCTATCTTTAGGAAACTTACTTCCCCCTTCATCAGCCAAACTTTTAACCTCTGGTTTTTCTTTTACTTCTGGTGAGAAAAATATTTAAATAGTATTTTTATGGATTCCCAATGTCATAAAAAGGGAGGCTTGAGAGCTTTTCAGAGAAATTAGCTAGTCTCTGTGAGGGAAGAGCACACCAGCAGGCATGGCCAAGATGGCCACACGAGAGTTTCTACAATGGAATCATTCTACGTCTTTTGGAGTAGGTAAAGCGTAAACGCAGAATCCACGGATCCTTTTTAAAAACACTAAATAAATAAAGTTTTAGGCCCTGAAAATGATCAGCAGACACCATTGCTTTACAGAGCGTTTAGCTAAGAATTATCAAAGGTCAGGGATTTGCCCCAGCACCTTAGTTTTATTCCTTTTCCAGGAGGGATTAAGTCCTAACAGACTAAATCATAGTCTACCAACCTCATAGAGGCTTCGATAAATCATATGGTCAACTCACTACTTTAGATCAAATGACAACTGCCAAGAGAAACAAACTACTCAAGTTTGTTAACGAATATACTCTATCCTATAGCAATAGGTCTCAGCCACAGGTCTCTCGCACACTTAGGACCCTCAGCCTATCTAAAGCACCTGCTCTCACTCCAGCAGAACACGCACTAGTGATAACAATAACATGTTTCCATATAGCAAAATTTGAGAGGATATATACATCTATTCAAATAACAGTACAGATGATTCAAATGTGAACTATAACATAGACTTCTCTTCAAGTTTGATCGCTGGAAAACTGGTGAAAAATACTGTTTATGCCTACATTGTAACTACTGTAATTAACTAAACAATACACAATAAACTAAATTCATAACGTTGAAGCTAAGCTAACAATAATTTAAATGTGAAAACAAGAAGAGAATCAATAAAAAACTATAACCAGCTCAAAACAACACTGATGATGCTAAGTGTTCTTTGGCAAAACTGCAGAAACACCGACAATTTATGTGCGTACATGTATAGGAATTTTGCAACATGACTGTGCTTTTCTGGCAGACAGATTTCTTAGCAGAACACTGACTAAGCAGCCTCAGTTAGCTCTAGTAAAGAATTTTGGGAATTCTTTAGCAACACATTAACTAGCCCTCTATTCATGTGTAAACATTAAAGTATATAACTATACTCACTCACCAGGGACACCTGAATAAAGTACTTGCTTTGAAGTCATTTTCCAACAAATCTATGGAAAACCAAATCACCCTCAATACTTTGTCAACTAGTAAAACGAAAAAACCAAGAAACTGTCTGAAGAGTCAAGGGCTCTGGCGAGGCTCTCGTCAGACCACTCTTCTCCCCTGTGGGAGAGGGAAGAGAACCCAGCACAGCACGACTTGAGCTCCAGCACACTGTACTCTGTACTGACTATGTCATCTGACCCTCCTCTGAGCTTTGGTTTTCCCAAGAATAAAATGGAGGTCATCCCACATATCTCTCGGTATCTTTGTTGAAAGGCCTTGACAACATAAAATACTTTGTAAGTGTTAACTACTACTACCCACAAATATGTTGATTCATCCCAGTTTCACTATTTTGGAAGGTGATATTCTCTCCATTTTGTTCTCAAAGAAAACATCTAACTGTATTTTCCTGTACTACTGAATCCCGAAAACAGAAAGTATTTGTTTATAGGCAATTACCTTTTAAAAGAAATACACTGCAAAACTGCCAATTTTGCATGGCTATTTGGTATTGTCATTTCATTGAAGTACCATACACTCCATTCCTAAAGCCAAAGAAAACATTTTAGCACTGACTGTGGGACTAGCAGTGGGTTGAATAACGGCCCCTAAAAGACATGACTAAGTCGTAAGCCCAGGTACCTGTGAACCTGACCTTATTTGGAAATAGGGTCTTTGCCGATATAATAAGTTAAGGACTAAATCCAATGATTGGTGTCTTGTAAGAAAAAGGAGCAGGGTGCCGGCCCGGTGGTGCAGCGGGTAAGTGCGCACATTCCGCTTTGGCGGCCCAGGGTTCGCTGTTTCGGATCCCGGGTGCGGACATGGCACCGCTTGACACGCCATGCTGTGGTAGGTTTCCCACATACAAAGTAGAGGAAGATGGGCACGGATGTTAGCTCAGGGCCAGTCTTCCTCAGCAAAAAGAGGAGGATTGGCAACAGTTAGCTCAGGGCTAATCTTCCTCAAAAAATAAAAAAATTTAAAAAAAAGAAAAAGGAGCAGGAGATTTGAGACATAAAGACAGTGATGTGAAGATGGAGGCAGACTGGGAAGTGATGTTTCTCCAGGCCAAGGAACATCGAGGACCACCAGCAACCACCAGAAGCATGCTCCCCCAGAGCCTCCAAAAGGAGCCACCCCTGTCAACACCTTGATTTCTGACTTCTTGCCTTCTGAACTGCAAGACAGTAACTTCCTGTTGTTCTAAGCCATCAAGTTTGTGACAATTTGTCACAGCAGCCCTAGGAAACTACTACAAGACCACTTTTACTTTTTTCTTCTTTACAGTCTTTTTCACACACAAAAGCAGTACATACTTACTGTAGAAGAAAAAATAACAATATGAAAGTGTCCTGAGCAGAGAGTGAGTTTCCCTACTCTTATGAAGTAATTTCCATTAACATTCCGGAGTTATGTCTTCTTAACTTTCTTTTATACACATGCAAATTGCAAATATACACATATATATATCCTTTAACAAACATAAGACTACACTATACAGACTGCTCTGCAACTCACTCTTTTTCATTTTTCAACTTATTGTAAACATCTTTTCAGCTGAAGACATACAGCACTCCCCCATTTTTTAGTGGCTGCATAGCATTACATTACATGGCTCTACTAAAATTTATAAAAATCTATTCTCTATCAAGAGAAACCTCAATTGCTTCTAACTTGTATTATTATAAACAATGTTTTTATTAACATCCTTGTCCTTCCTTAGAGTAAACAGCCAGAAATGACCATGTGCATTGAAGTTCCTCAGTTACACTTCCAGCAACTGTGAGTGATAATACTGCAAAACAACAGAAAACACATATTGGTCTCTGTCCCGAGTTCCAGGTACAGAGCTCCTGAGACCCTTGTAATTTTCTAATTTATAAGAACACTAGGAACATCTTTTGTTCTAATATTTGGTCTTTGACCCTGGTTCCTGACACAGAGCTCCCAAATCCCTTGGAATTTCCTGGGTAGTAGAGGTATCTTTGTTCTAATGAGGCATCCTTCGTAGGCTCCTGGATAGCCTCAGGATGGGGCTAGTCACCAGAAAGATCAAGCCAAGATTAGAAGCTTGGAACATTCAGCCCCACACCTGCACCCTCCAGGAAGGGGAGAGGGGCTGGAAATGGAGTTAGAAATTGATCACGCCCGTGTGATGAAGCCTCCATAGAAATACAATAGCATGGGGTGTGAGGAGCTTCCGGGTTGGTGAACACATTCACATACCGAGAGGGTAGCACATCCCAACTCCACAGGGACAGAAGCTCCTGAACTCAGGACCCTCCCAAACCTCATCCGTTGTATCTCTTCATCTGGCTGTTATCTGTATCCTTTATTGTATAATAAACTGGTAAACATAAGTAGTGTTTCCTGAGTTCTGTGATCTGTTCTAGCAAATGATAGAATCCAAGGAGGGGGCCATGGGAACCCCCAATCTGTAGCCAAGTTGGGCAGAAGTTGTGGGTAACCTGGGGACCTACTACCTGTGATTGGTATCTGATGTTGGGGATAGCCTAGTGGGACTAAGCTATCAACTTGTAGGGTCTGCGCTAACTCCAGTTAGTGTCAGAACTGAAGTGCACTGTAGGACACCCAGCTGATGCTGTAGAGAACTTGATGTGGGAAAGAAATCAACACACCTGGTGTCAGAAGCGTTGTCAGCATAGTAGTAGTTAAAGGAAAAACATAGGAGGAGAGTGTTTGTCCTGTACAAATATTTATTTCTCCTAGGTCTCATTATTACTGGGATTAACAATATTTTTCATCCTTGCCAATCTTATAGAAAAAAAAATCCAATTATTTAATTTACACTTCTTTGCTTATTAGTGATATTTAGCTTGTATTTGACGTACGTTGGTCATTTATATTTTTTCTTCTGGGAATGTATTTTCTATTATATATGACCATTTAAAAAAGAATACCTAAAGTATCTAAAGACCATCTTAACTGCCTTAATGAGCCTGTTTGGAAAAAATATGAATTCTGTGGAAATTTTTTTCTATAAAAATACAATATACTCAACTTAAAATTTATCAAAAATAAAATGCTTAGTGGCTTTTAGAGACTTAATTTGCAAAGTTGTTCTGAAAACATGTCTTCATTCTCCAAGTAACCTACATCTCATTGCCATATTTACCTTACATAAAACATTAGAAACATGAAATATATATATATCTTGAAAAACTTAGAACATTTCTCTTTTCTACAATAATTCCTCAAGTTATCTGAATTAGTGAGCTAAAAACCTGAAAATGCCGTATGACTCCACTCATATGAAAAATTTAAAAATGCAGACAAAGAGAACAGATTAGTGGCTACCAGGGGAAAGGTGGGGTGGGGGGTGGGCACAAAGGGTGAAGGGGTGCACTTACAACACGACTGACAAACAGTAATATACAACTGAAATTTCACAAGATTGTAACCTATCATTAACTCAATAAAAATTAAATTTAAAAAAAAAACACCTGAAAATGCCAGTTTTCTTCAAAGGAAAAAAAGGAACATTTAAACCTCCCTCTCAAAAGGCAAAGTATAATTTCTTACATATATTTTAATTGATTCATCATTAATATCCATTAATCACCTTTAATAAACCATTCAGATTTTAAATGTAAAAATTTTGGGCAAGTTACAGTATTATTATATTTTTTTCTTCTTCTTCCTCTCCTTAAAGCCCCCCAGTACACAGTTGTATATCCCAGTCGTGAGTGCCTCCGGCTGTGCCATGTTGAACACTGCCTCAGGGTGGCCTGACGAGCAGTGCCACGTCCGTACCCAGGATCCGAACTGGTGAAACCCTGGGCCGCTGAAGCAGAGCCCGCAAAGTCAACCACTCGGCCACGGGGCCAGCCCCACATTTTCTAATATTATTATTTCATAAGAGAAACAAACAAAACGGTACATCTATAATCAAAACTTCTATAAAAATATTTTTCATCCAAGCCTAACAATCACATGGCAGTACCATTTCACATCAGTTTCTGTAGTTGTTTTTAATACCTTCAAAGCACATGAATACGCCTTTTCTCCAACATTAATGGACTTAGGATCATCATCATCCAAATCTTCCCAAATCCTCACATCACCATCACTTCCACAAGTCACAATACAACTGTGAAGGAAACACATTCATTAAAAAGACACCCAGTTTCAGCCTATTAATTTTTTTGGAATGCCACTTTATCTTTTTTCAATAAAATCAAGATATTAGCCAATGTTTTCTCATTTCACAGACATAAATCTCAATAATAAGGACAGCTAATCTCCTATTCTATAAAATAAAAGGTGTTCTCTACAGTTCCTCCCTGGCATAAAATTCTTTATTTATTTGTAATAATGTAAGAAAGATGAGTGTGTAAACTCTGTAACAGCAGGGACCAGGTCTACTCTGCTCACCATTGTGTCTCTAGCACAAACAGTTTCCGACATACAGAAGCCTTAATAAATATCTGTCAGATAAATAAATGGCTGGATGCAAGAGCTCAATTATCCAAAGCTGATTATTTAAAGTGCTATCTGTATCTCTCAAATCTTGTTTTAAACCTCTTGTCTTCTGAGTCCTTTTATTCATTTGGTATGTGTTCTATCTAGACATATACAAAAGCAAATAAAATGGTAAGTGGCAAAGAGAAGCCATATAAAGAACTACGGATGTCTAGAAGAAAAAGATTAATTACCACATGGAAAAACAGAAGGGTGATATTTACATTGGGGAGTCAAAGGACAAATAGCTCTGGATATGCTGAGACTGGTGAAAAGGGCAGTTCCAAAGAGATGAAGCCACATGAACCAAAAGATGAAGTCAGTAAAGCATAAGGGATTTTACCTGGAGCAGACAGGCCACGAAATTGAGAGAGGAAATGTGGATTGAGGTCATTCTATTTATACCTTAATACCACAGTAAGGAGCTTGCACTGCCTTCTATAGAAAATAAATAGGAGGACAATAAGTCTCAACTTGCCCAGAACATTCCTGATTTATGCATCCAGCTGGTTTGGCATCTGTCCTTGATTTTTCACTTTCAAAGATATTAGTATCAGTTGCATCAAAATTGGTAGGGTGGTTTTGACAGATCTCTTTGCACTGCCAGCTTCTGCCATGATCTTACTTTAGCAGAGTAATACATACAATGAATAGAGTTCTCACTTTAACACATAGGTAAATCTGGAAGACAACCAGTGATAACCCATCTCCCCCTTTCCAATTCTTTCTTGATGCAACATAACTAACACTGCCTTTCAAAGACAACAGGTGTTAACCAACGCAAACCAAAGTGAAGTCAGACATGAGCCCCTAGGGAGAGCGATTTCTTTCAGCCTCCAATGGTGATGGCAGAATTTCATAATTGCCATCCATACTGACTATTTGGTGTATTAGCCAGGTGCACTGAGGGAGATGTAGAAAGCTGCAGGTGCCAGTGGGTGGTGTCAGTGGGAAATTATAGAGAAATACAGTGGAATTAAAGAGAAATACATGCAAGAAATAGAGTTAAGGGGTCGGCCCAGTGGTGCAGCAGTTACGCTTGCAGGCTCCGCTTCAGTGGCCCGGGGTTCACCAGTTTGGATCCTGGGTGTGGACTTACATACTACTTATCAAGCCACGCTATGGCAGGCATACCACATATAAAGTAGAGGAAGATGGACACAGATGTTAGCTCAGGGCTAATCTTCCTCCAAATAAATAAATAAGTAAAAAGAAATAAGAGTTAAGCAGTCCCTTGAAGAACTTTTAGAGTAGTCTGAAAATTCTTCCTAGTGTTTTTGACATTTACTGTAGGAATAAAACTACATATTAATTTTATTATTGGCTATGCTCTTTAAATTTTGAGGGGAAAAAAACCCCACATTCTTTCAGTAGCAATGAGCTGGGAAAAAATACATCAAGCACATGCTTAATAAAAAATTAAATACTGCGGCCAGCCCCCTGGCTGAGTGGTTAAGTTCATGCACTCCGCTTTGACCGCCTGGGGTTTCTCCAGTTCGGATCCTGGGCACGGACATGGCACTGCTCGTCAGGCCATACTGAGGCAGCATCCCACATGCCACAACTAGAGGGACCTACAACTAGAATATACAACTATGTACTGGGGGGCTTTGGAGAGAAGAAGAAAGGAAAAAAAGCAGAAGACGACTGGCAACAGATGTTAGCTCAGGTGCCAATCTAAAAACAAAACAAAAAATTAAATACTAAATTTCTGTGTCTTCAGAAGTTGATAATGAAAGCATAACTTGAACAAAATGTTAGTTGATATTTACCATGAGGGCTATAGGGAAAACACCAATCACAGGAAAGTCAGAAGACCGAACTCCTGAAGAAGCATCAGCATCTGTGTTGTAAGTTAGCAGTTATCTTGAGACTGCCTGAAAACCACGCTTCTGCAGCTACAGAAAATGAGTCTGCAGCATGTCAAGCATGACTTTCATAAGAACTCAGCACTATCCAAGAGAACTTTCTGAGATGATGGAGATAGTCCACATCTAGATACTAAGCAATTAAAATGTGGCTAGTGCGATTGAGGAACTGAATTTTTAATTTAGTTAATTTTAATAAATTTAAATCTAAATAGCCATGTGTGGCTAGTGGCTACTGTATTGGCCAGTGCTGCATTAAAACAAATGACAGTTGTTCTAAATTAATTTTGTTCATTTTTCATTCTAACTTTTCTACCGTAAGTATGAAAAGTGAAGCAATAGCTGTTAATATGATGTCCATTAGTAAAAGAACTTTTCAAACAGTTAAATGATACTGGTTCCATATCAACGTCATTAGACGTTTTAAATAGAAAATCAGTCAGATTAATTCCAATAATGGTTTAGTTTTCCCTTCAGTTCATGGAAACAAAGCAAAGCTTCTAGAAGATCATTCTGTGGAAAGTGAAACATTTGACATTATTAGGAATTCTATGTAACTTCATTTGAAAAGTTCAATGCTAAAGATAAAATTCTTAACTTTTACAGTAATAATACACATTTTGGCAGAGCACAGCACTGTAGTAAAAACAATGCTCTTACTAAATTAAGAAATCTATGAAACACAAATGTACATGGAATTAGAATTATAATTCATATTGTGCCCAAATGAACTGTGACAATGTACCAATCAAAATAGAAACCATAGTTGTCAAATTTTTAGATAATAATTTTACTTAGAATAATTGAACAACAAAATTTTTGCAACAAACTGATGTTAAATACACAAAATACTTCAAAATCGCAGGAGGGGCTTTCTAACACTGCCTACCATCAAATAGATTTTTAAAATATTTGAGCCCAAGCGTCCTATAACGATGGTATTATGGAAAACAAGTTCTCTAAATCTTAGTTGCATTGTTCAAAATCAGTTAGAAATCTATAATCAAAGCAATCAACTTAAGCCTTTGAAGCTTAGTGAAATAAAATTAATGAAAACAAAGCTTATGCACAGGAAGACACTGAAATTTCCCTACAAAAGCAAAGAACTGAACAAATTGTACATTAAAAGTTGAAACAGTGAGGGGCTGGCCCAACCCGGTGGTGCAGCAGTTAAGTTCACATGTTCCACCTCAGTGGCCCAGGGTTCTTCGATTTGGATCCTGAGTGTGGACCTACACACCACTTGTCAAGCCATGCTGTGGCAGGCATCCCACATATAAAGTAGAGGAAGATGGGCACAGATCTTAGCTCAGGGCCAGTCTTCCTCAGCAAAAAAGAGGATTGGCAGCAGATGTTAGCTCAGGGCTAACCTTCCTCAAAAAAAAAAAAAAAAAAGGAAAAGTTGAAACAGTGAAAGAACATAATTCTGAAATTCTATAATTGCCCTTTGGAATATCTTGACTTGTAGGAAGAACCTTTTCATGAAATTCATATTTATTTATTTATTTTTTGCGAGGAAGATTGGCCCTGAGCTAACATCTGAGCCAATCTTTCTCTTCTTTATGTGGGATGCTGCCACAGCACGGCTTGACAAGTGGTGATAGGTCCACACCCAGGATTCAAACCTGCGAACCCTGGGCTACCAAAGCAGAGTGTACAAACTTAACCACTACGCCACCAGGCCAGCCCTGGAATTCCTATTTTTAATTGGATAAATTTTTCTGTGACAGAATGAAATGAAATTGAGTAGGCCTAAAATTTGTGAAACATTCAAAGGAATCATAAATAGAGACAACTTACTTGATGAATCTGTCATTAAAAATATTGAACACCTTATTATTGAAAAAGAGTATTCTAGTTCAGGTAAAAAGACAGAACTTGGAGAAATACTACAGATGAAATTATTTACCCATTTCAATTAAAACAAATTTTAAAAAGTTGAGACACTTCCATTTAGTAGAATTTGCTTTGGGCTTACCAGGTACTGAGAACCTAGAGAGTATGTTCTTATTGAAAAGCATTATGGTCTAAAGAAAAGAATTAACTGAGATTGGCAGAGAGGTTAGCTCAGCAACAATATTCCTCAAGCAAAAAGAGGAAGACTGACAACATGTTAGCTCAGGGCCAATCTTCCTTACCCCGCCCCCCGCCCCCTAAAAAGCTCAAGTTCATCCATTGCCTCCACATCACTAAATCTAATGATGAATTCTCAGTCCTCAACTTGACCCACCATCAGCATTTGACATAGTTTATTATTTCCTCCTCCTTAAAAGGCTTACTTCATTCGGCTTCTAGACATCATTCTTGTCTCTTGGTTTTCTACTTTTCTAGCCACCCCTTCCTGGTCTTCTTAGCTGGATCTTCCTTCTCTAACTTGATCTCTAAAAATTTTGGACTGCGCCAGGGCTTAGCCCTTGATTCTTCTTACATACATTCCCCCAGCACGAAGGTGATTTCATCCAAGTTCATAGCAGTAAATATCACCTACATATTGACAACTCCCACATTTAGATTTCCAGCCAAGATCTCAATCCCAAATTCCAGGAGGCAACAGTTAAAGATGCAGATTTCTATCTCTAGGTCACATTTCTTCTCTGAGCTTTACACCCATTTATCCAACCCAGTCTACATCTCTAGTTGGATATCTCAAAGAAATTCTACACTAACCATGTCCAAATGCAAACTCGTAATCCCCACCCTCTCTTCTACCTATGAAATATGCTCCTCTCCAAGTGCCCACTGCAAATGGCACCATCATTTCCCCAAATGTAACATCCAGAAAAGCAGAAGTTATCTCAGACACCTCTCTCTTTCATCCTTAATATCTGATCCATCCTGTTGATTTTACCTTTTAAAATATTTCCTGAATGTATCCTCTTTTCTTCATACCCATGTCTACTGTAGTCCAGGTTTACATCACACTCAACCAGACTAATACAGACACCTCCTAAGAGTCTCTCTTCATCTACTCCTGCTCCTTTTCAATTCATTGTCCACGCATCTTCTCAAAAATGAGTCTGCTTACATCTCTCTGCTTCAAATCTTTAACACCTTCCTACTGCTTTTAGGATAAAAACAAGATTTCTTAATAAAGTCCAGAAAGCCTTGGATAGGATGCCCATTGCCTGCCTTCACAGATTCATCTCTCATCAATCTCTGCATCACTCCACACTTTAGCATCACTAGCTTTTTTTCAGTCCTTTGAGCATACCATGGTCCTTCCCCTCACTGGAACTTTGCACATAGTGTTCCCTCTGCCTGGAATGCCAATGGGCCACCCTACTGCCACCACCACCCATCCTTTATACTTAACGCCTGCTCGATCTTCAGATCTCATCTCAGGAAACACCTCCTCAGGGAAGCCTTCCCTACCTCCTCAAACTAGATCAACATTCCCTCATATATGCTTATCATTGCTCATAATATTTCTAAGTGTAATTCTAAACGTACATTTATTTTTGAGATTCATTTGTGCTCAATGTCTGTCAATCTAAAAAGACCTTAAGGTAACTGAAGGAAAAGCTGTGCTTTGTTTGCACTGCTGTAGCCCAGCCCCCAGCCAGCAGGGACGCACAGGCCCGTCTCAATGAATGAGAATCAACGCAGGAGGAACCGTGGAGGCCACACAACTGGACAGAACTGCAGAGGAATGGGATTTAGAAAGATGAAAGGGACCAGAGTAACCCTGGGGAAATATCACTATTTAGGAATCAAGCAGAGATAAGAAGTTAGAAAAAAAAGCCGCCAGAAAGTTAAAATCAACAATAAAAAAGGAAACAGCATCACAAAAGCCAGAGGAGAATAAAATGCCAAAAAGACAGAACGGCACCGCACTTGACAAGTAGGCAGCCAGCGATCTGACAAAGTAACAACGTGGGAGACAACGCAGAGAGGCAGTGTGAACAAAGGGAAAATCTGGGGAAAGCTCACGTCTTTCCAACTGCTCTGGAAGGAAGACTTCAACTTTTTTAACGTACTAAAACCACCATGACGGTCTGAACCGCACAACAATCTAAGGAAAACATGCGTGCCGCTTTGTATTTCAGCCTCTTTCTCTCTAGCTGGATGCGTCCTTTTAGGCTGACTGCTTACACGACATTCAAGAATAAACGTTCTCATATTTACACGTGAAACGTTCTTTTTGTTTCCCAAAGTCCCTTACCTCCCAGAATCATCGAAACAGACATCTGTGTGGCCCTCTGTGTGCCCGTATCTCATCGGCTTCTGCGTGGCAGGCATCTTCTCCTTTGCCTGGAAAGGTTTAGGACCGCTGGTGTTGTTCGAGAGGAGAGGACAGCCGGGGCTGAAGGGAAGAAGGCAGGCTGTCTCCTCCCGGGAACGCTCTCGGCAGCCCCGCTCCCGCCCCGAGGCGGCACCAGCAGGACACAGCCGAGGGTCTGTCTGACGAGCAGCCGGGAAGAGGACACGCCGCTCCTTGGCGGGCGGCACGGACACGGGCAGCGGGAGGCAGGGCCCACGGAGGCCACCGACCCTCTGCGACCGAGGAAGGGCGAGACGCCAGCGCCCGCGAGGTACGGCTTCCCGCGCTCTGGCGCGCCGGCCCCGGTGCGCCTGCGCCGGCCCGCCCACACCGCGCGGGGCCCGACCGAGGTCGCGGGGTGGTGGCGTCAGCGGCGCGCTGGCTGCCAGGAAAAAAGCCAGTGGCTGGGGGAGCGAGGAAGAAAGGGAGGGAGCCGGACGCGGAAGTGGTGGCAGCGCCTGGGGACCAGGTGGAGGCGGTGACCGCGACGTCTGAGACGAGATCCCAGCGCCGAGGGGAGCGGCCTTGCAGAAAGGCATCCGCCTTGTAGGACCTATATGAGGTGCAGAGGCGCCTGGGCCTCCCTTCTCCGCCTCATCGAGCTCCCAGAGTGATGGCGATGGTGATGGCGGCAGTGCCTCGGACAGCCCCAGTGAAACCGCGCTTCGAGAGGTGAGCGGGGGAAGGGCGGTTGCTCCCTGGTCTTGTTCCTTCCTTCCAGGCTCTCGTCACTTACAGGGTTATGATTATTTCGGGATCCCTGGACCGTCCAGCCCCTCCTTTGGGCATTTTCTTTAGAGGAGAGGAGAGCGAGACCCTTCTCAAGCTTGTAATCTTGGCATACTTCCCGCCCTAACCGTGTCGTTTCTATAGAGGTAAAGGAGGGAAGAACAGTCTCAGTTCGCGGTCCCTAGAGGTATGGCGTGTACTTTTATGCTTATTCTTTGGGACTCTTTACATAGATCCCTTAAGAAAGGAACCTGGATTTCTCTGCTCAGACCCCACCTAAAGTTCACTGAAGTGCGTACTGAGATCTAAAAGAAGAGCTAGAACTAAAGTACATTGTTGATGACTTCGGTCCTTGCAACCTGTTCTGAGGTCTTGACCATTGAGTTTATGCTTTGCTTGTGTCTTCACGTTCTCCATGTTGGGAGACTGGTCTCTGATGAAAACCTTCACAATGATATTTTGTGTGTGTGTGTGGTACCCACCTTCTAGTCTCAAGCAGACCTCGTTGTGGCATGACTGAGACATTTTTCTCTTGTACGGATGTCCCCCATTGTTTTGCAAGCTAGTTCCATTGTGAAAAGTTCGAGACGCACAGTTAGACAAACCGTGGTCTTGTTCTTACCGTGGTGGCCTTGTGTAAGGGGTTATTTTGAATACTGGGGCTCCAGATAGGCTTGCTAGACGCTGAGGTTTGGTATATGAAGGAAGAGGAAGAGTGACTGGCAGAAAAAGAACTTGGGATTTGTGGAAAAAGAACCCACCCATTGTTGATTCCCCACGAGAGCAAAAGATACCTGAGACGATTCTTTGTGAGTGACTTAGTCTTATTTGGAGATCATTCATTTTTTAGATACACCTATTTATAATTTTTTTTATCCAAGTAAATATCATTGGATAGACCATGGGGTTCAAGATGAACTCTGATAACATTTGCCCCTTTGTGAATAAATCACCATGAGATTTCAGTGTGGGACTCTTCGGAGCTCAGCATAAGAAGAATCTGCAAATTGGAACAAGAGCTATACAATACCCTAACTATACTATCTGTAGTACCACGTGACTTTAAAACTGTGAGTGGTGTCCACTCTTCCGTCCTTTCAGTCGGCCTTAGCAGTCAAGCCATGTGAGTCATAGCTTAAAGAAAAATTTTATTTACAAATTTCACATAGATGGAAAGAGCTTGGGCCGTAGAGTTGAACAGCCTAGGTTTTAATTTTGACTCTGACAGTTTCTCATTGTGTGACCTTGAATATGCTTCTTTACTTTTTCTGAATCTCAGATTCCTCATCTCTAAAATGCAGGTGATACCTCCCTCTATCGAATTGTTAAAGGATATAGGAGATACTCATGGATGTAGAAAACTAATTATGTCTCATATTATTTATGGAGTACTTTGGGTGAGCATTTACTGGTTTCATTTAAAATGAAGTTGGTTTAAATCATCCAGTAAAATTTTTCAAATACTAAAAGATACATTCTTACTTTGGCTAGTATTATGTTTTGACAATTCCATCCCATTTCAATCAAATGCCTACAAATTTTAATGTCTTCAGTGAGTTCACGGTCTTGTTGAGGGAAAAAGACGTTCAAACAATATGTACAAAATGATAGTGTGGTAATGAAATGTGTGCAACTTAAATGTTAGCAAAATTGGTTATTTAAGATCACATAGCTTTTAAAAAAGGACCATTGTAGCTGTCTGTCACTGATATGGCTGTCAGAATTTTCCAGATGGATTTATTTATCAGTAATAGTGCATGTCTGATAGGAGTGGGTAGGTGAATGAACGGACTGAAAATGATGCCGAGGTCACAGGTTCAGTTGCAGTGAAGGTTAGTTAACTGTGCTGTGTTGTGACCACTCGTAGTACCCTTAGGCTCCTGAATATTGTTGGTCTCAAGGGCAATAGGGTGAGAAAACATGAATATATTACCATTCTGCTGATGGTAGTGAGTAATATCTGTATAAATGATAATATCACATAATCTTAGAGACTCAGCTTATCCAAGAGACATGTCTGTATTGCCTTTTGGAAGGAGTTTTTAAAATGCCTTTTTAGTAAAGTATGTACTTGACATAAAAGTCACTAATCCGTTGAAAGATAAGGCTGGAAGAGAGTGTAACAATAACTGAGGAGAACAGAGTATGGAAAAAATAACATTGAAGGCAGTTTAGAAATCTGAAGATTTTTATATCCCTGAAAGTGTCATGAAACTTACCAGCCTATTTAATTTATTTTTAGGGTAAATAATATTTGCACGTGTATAAACTTTCTAAGGTATAAAAGGGACTACAGTAAAAGTCCTACTCCCAGCTGCTTAGTTCCCCTGCCTTAGAGCCGGTATTTGATTCTTGTATTGTTACGTTAACAGTGGATCCTTACCACAGCAAGATAGATATAATCGTTGTTTTACTGGTGAAAAAACTGAGACTCAGAAAGGTTGTGATTTTTCCGAGGTCACAGTCCTACCAAATGTCGGAGCTAGAAATAGAACCCGAGTCTTTTACCTTCTAATCCTAGGTAGTCTTACCACACTGCCTCTCCAAATCATAACTATTGCCATAAAACTTAGAATTTAGTAAAACATATCAGAACATAATAGTGATTTTATTTGTCTATCATCGCCTTATACTAGTTTTTAGGCAAAACTTGTTCCCAAGGTTGAGTGTAAGCATACATAATTATTATACAGCAATGAAAAGAATAATCTATAGTTAGTTTAAAAAAAAAAACTTTGCCCACTATTTCTCTTGAAATCTATTTATTTACTAAGTTAGCTTGCAAAAACTACAATTTTTTTATAATTAAAAGTTTGGTTATTTAGACCCATAATATTTTTAAAGAGTTTAAAACTTTTTTAAAAGGCCATGTTTAATAAAATCAGGAGTGCTTTATAATATTTCAGAAATGGTGAAGCCTTCTCAGCATCAGATTTTTGAGTTAGGTTTTCATGCAGATTTTCTTGCCTTATGTGTAGGCTTTGTTTCCTTTCTTGTTTTTCTTAATTTTGCCACTTTCCCATCTTTCATTTTTAGAAATTACTTTCTTGTGCATGAAAAGGCTGCTGTTACATATTTTCATTAAGCTCAATGTATGCTGTTTTCGTACATTTTAGTCCTGGCAGTAAAAACATGAGATAGCTGGCATTATCCGGATTTTACAATAGGAAAACAAGCAAAATGAGATTTTTTAAAAATCAGGTGAGTAGTAAGTGACAGTCTGTATTTTGGCTCGTGTTTGACAATTTAGCAACTCATGCTATTTCGTCTACACCATGCTTCATTTTTAAATATGGTACAGTGAAAACTATAGATTGTTAAATTTTTATGGATCTTTAAAACTTAAAAATTTTCTCCTTGGACTAAATTGCTCTTATATGGGCGAAAATGTCTAAATTGATTGCCTCTAGGTAACTGAATTATAGGTTTCTTCTTTTTTAAACTTTTCTAAATGTTCCGTATATTTTATAATGAGCATATATTATTTTTATAATTAAAAAGTCATTGAGGGGCTGGCCCGGTGGTGCAGCGGTTAAGTGCACATGTTCCGCGTTGGCAGCCCAGGGTTCGCTGGTTCGGATCCTGGGTGTGGACATGGCACCGCTTGGCAAGCCATGCTGTGGTGGGCATCCCACATATAAAGTAGAGGAAGATGGGCACGGATGTTAGCTCAGGGCCAGTCTTCCACAGCAAAAAGAGGAGGATTGGCAGCAGTTAGCTCAGGGTTAATCTTCCTCAAAAAAAAAGTTATTGAAAGGAAAAAATACATCTGTACAATCCAATTTATTCCCTAAAGAGTTACAATAGTATATCTTAAATGTTCTCATTTCTAAGATTCTGTTAAGGTCCTTCCACTTCTAGAAGTCCATGTACTGCCAGCTCTTAGTTTTCTGTTCTCTCTCCACTCTAGATTAACCTTCTTCAGTAACAGGTTCCTAGACATTTTATCTTTAGCATGCTCAGGAAATGTACATTCATTTTAATATTAGCCCAAGTTAAAGTTTCTCCAAAATTTGTTCCACAAAAAGGATTTTTGGTAAGTTAAATATAGGAAACTATGGCTTCAGCCCGTCTCTGAACTGAAGGACCTCTTGGAACTTTTTGCTAAATATGCGTTGTAGTCTTTCAGAAGGGAAGCATTTCCCAAACTTGTATGACAGGGAAACCCCTATTTCTCTAACATATGTATTAACATCTTTTAGAATTAGTGTCTATAAGAGTACAGATTGGGGAACACTGGCGTAAGCAAACAATAATTAGGAAAGTAAGTGGAGAAAGTGGGGAGAACGGAAGGAGACTATGGTGGTACTAATCACTGGTTCCTTTTTTATCCAGTTAAGTCCCATGAGCCCTGGCTTGGTAGCATGAAAAAAGGTGATACTTTAAAATATTTACTGGAAATGAACCTGTGTTGCTTTTGTAATGAGAAAAAACATTTTTTGCTTCAGAGATTTTTCTCACATGAAAACCCTGGTCATATTTTTTCCTTAACATTCTGAGGAATCCATCTGTTGTCAACTATCCAATATATTCCATTTGTAGAGCATAAATGTTTCCACAGAATCCAACTCAAATATCACGCTCTGATCAAATATGGAGGATATGACCCACAGAATCCAATTCAAATATCACAGAGTATGGTCAGAATACTCCCAAGGAGTTTCGGGGCACATAATGGCAGGTAAACTTAGGAATCATGGATTTGGTAAGGAAGTTCCCACAGCAGAATTACTACCAGAATAATAATTTATTCTTGAATTCTTTTTGTAGTATAGTAAATTATTCTTTATAGGATCAAACTGATTTTAATTTAGTGTTTACACGAATTCTGGTCTTAGGAATACATCAACATTGTAGATATAGTAGTTGTTCAATGAATAAATAATATGTACAGTAATGCTCTGTTATCCAGCATCAGCGAGAATATAAATGAATTTTCCAGATAAATGAAATTTAACCCTTTAATTGTTGGCTTTTTAACAGTTTTCTATAGAAATCTTGAATTAGAATTACCTTCCTAGCCTTATTCAGCAGAACTAACTAAATGTTATTTAAATCTGTTGTTAAAAGTGTAGGATGGCTAGGTTGAGCCTTCTGTTATCACTGTCACTGCAATTGGTGGTAGAACCTAGGCCCAAATGGCAACTAAATCTGGGAACTTGTTTTCTTGAAAAAGGATTTTATGTAAACTTGCTTTTTAGACATTTGCCTCTGGCTCATTAAGAAATAATAATTTAAAAAAAAGTCACCGTGTACTCCCCAGGGCAATGTAACTTAGCTGCCTTCATAAAAAATTAATTATTGAATCAAGAGCCAAAACAACCTTCTCCCAAGTGATTCTTTCGCCCTCTTTAAAGAAAAAAAAAGCATCTTTGCAGCTTCCAACAAAGGTCTTTGATTTGTCAGCACCTTTCAAAGTATCATCTTTGATTTCTGTACTACATAAAAGAGTGGTAGTAAAGCCACCTTATTATCATTTTGTATCTCTTCTTCTACCTCATTTATACAAAATTTGTGTGAAGTTCCAAGAATACTTGAAACTAATTACGTTTATGTCAATTTTACCTCAATTAAAAGTAAAAGAATTAATGATACGCTATTTGAAAGGAGTCGTTCAGATTCAGAGGCCTACACTTTTTTTAATTCAGATTTTATATGTATAAGCAAGACACCAAGGTACTTTTTTAAAACTCATCTTTAGTCTTTAAAAACATAACAATAAAAATAATTTTGTTCTTACTAAAAATTAATAATGTTATTTTTATTGAGAGAAATGTGATTGAATTTTTTATTTTTAAATTTTGGTTTAATGAAACTTCTGGGAGAGATTAAAAAAATACTTTTCCCATGTTTTAAGTTTAAAGATGTGAGATTTATATATATGATGTATTTTTATCCTTTTTTATAACAAAATCATGGAATAGTGAAAGAAATTCTGAATATCTTTTTTCTAAAAAAATCTCTCCATAGCGTAAGTATTTTAAAGCAGATACTTTCTCAGTAATTATTAAGATGTTACTTAGACCGTGAAGTGACCAGGTAAATGTTTTGTTTTGCCTTTCTTTCTTAGTATATCTGCTAAGTAGCTTTTGAGAGCCCCTTGTTATCCCAGTAAAGGTCATCAAATTTAGAACACTTGGCATTTTGTAAAAGCAAAATGCTTAACTCATCTGAAAAGTTCAACAACTTAAGTATTTTGGCCTCAGATAACTAGCAAACCTTGTGTGTTATAAATTTTTCACGATCGTGTCTATTTACAAAGTATTGTAAAGATTTTTCATTTAAGATAATATAATCCACAAATCGATTCCAGCAACATGCAAGCAGTTGTGGTAAACTGAAAGTCAGCAAAGAAATGGAGAAGGTTGCCATTAAGTCCTCAGCTTTTTGGAACTCCTTTTCTTCCCTCAGAAACAGCACCCCATCAGACAAGTAACCATCTGACAGTGAGTGATTATAATATTGTCAACCATAAATTCAATAATAATAATCTTTAAAAAATTGTTAGACAAATATAAACAGAGGTTAACTTTTCTTTCTACTTTGAAGACCACAACATTAAATGACATTCTGGCCTGGGTCTTGATATGCTGTGTTTTGCTAAATCAATTTTTTTTTTTTTAAGATTTTATTTTTTCCTTTTTCTCCCCAAAGCCCCCCGGTACATAGTTGTATGTTCTTCGTTGTGGGTCCTTCTAGTTGTGGCATGTGGGACGCTGCCTCAGCGTGGTTTGATGAGCAGTGCCATGTCCGCGCCCAAGATTCGAACCAACAAAACACTGGGCTGCCTGCAGGGGAGGGCGCGAACTTAACCACTCGGCCACGGGGCCACCAGCCCCACTAAGTCAATTTTTTGCCATAACAGTTCTGAAAGTGAGATTTCTGAAGCCTGAACTCAGTTTTCCAGCAAAAGAATAGCTATGTGAAATTTATATAAGGCTATAATTCTGAGATAGATACAAAAAGTTAACTAGTCAGAAGATTTTCTATGCATTAACTCTTTTAAGTACAGGTAAATGTATGGAAAATTCATCTAGGGTGATGATATTTACCCCTTTATCTTATGGACACTTGCAGCATTAGCACATGTAAGAACAGTTAACCTAAAATTCAGAGATACTTAATTGATTGGTACCTATTATATATATGTTGGTAAGCCTTGCCAAAGTAAACCTGTTATGTTAGCATATAAACTTGTATACAAGAAGGCTGGAAATTAGTTCTTTGGGGGAAAATGTCAAATTGTTCTATAGCTTCATGGTCTCTTGAGTTTCACCTACATTTGGCATAGTGATCCATTTTCACTTTGAAACATTAGTTATCCTCCTGAAAATTGTATTTGCTCATTAACTTTGTAGGTAGCATTGGGCTAGAGACAGAGGTATGCAGTGATTTCTTTGTTATGAACTATTTGTAAAAAAGTGGCTTAGGCACTTTAATAAAATAACATATCTAATATGTTTCCTTTTTTTTTTTCTTTTTAAAGATTTTATTTTTCCTTTTTCTCCCCAAAGCCCCCTGATACATAGTAGTATATTTTTTTAATTGTGGGTCCTTCTAGTTGTGGCATGTGGGGCGCAACTGAAGCATGGCTTGATGAGCTGTGCCATGTCTGTGCCCAGGATCCGAACCAGTGAAACCCCGGGCCGCCGAAGCGGAGCTCGCGAACTTAACTATTGGGCCTCAGGGCCGGCCTCCTCTGTTTCCTTTTTTAAAAAAATATGTGTTAACATTTATTGAGTACTTAACACATTTAGGATCTGAGCTGAGTACTTTACATGCATTATTTCATTTAATCCCCAACAGCCCATGTAATAGATAGCATCAATACCCACATTTGAGAGATAAGGAAACTGAGGTTTCAAGGTCGTATGGCTAGTACAAAATAGACTGGACTCAAACCATATTTCTGATGCCTGCTGTCACTGTGCCGTGGAACTGCATCCTCGTCATATACATGTATAGACATAGTGAAAACGTTAAAATGGTTACTAGATAGTAGGATTATGGCTATTTTTTTCTTCACAACTTTATTCCTACTTTGAATTTTTCACAGTATGAATTAGTTATTTTTATTTATGTTCATCAAAATGATATGTGCACCTAGGTTAAAAATCAAATTATGCTGAAAAGCTTAGGTAAGGTAAGAAACGCTGCAGTCCTCTCCTACCCATCCCAAAGGCACCTACTTTCAAATCTTTTAATTGTTTTTCTGATGTTTTTAAGTAACGTGCTGATACTTCTCTTTCTTGATTCACCAATTATTAGACATTTTCAGTTGAGTTCTTATGATATGTGGGGATTTCCCTCTCTTTTAGTCTCCTTCCTGTCTTTCCATTCTGTTATTACAATTAAGTCACAATTTTGGTGAATATGTAACATGCAGAGCCAGGTGTTTTCCAATTCTATTTTCTTTCTTGTGTGTTTGAATTTTCCTGTAATCAATAATTACCTAATTCTTTTTCCATTGCTTTCTTCTCACAACTGAATTTTCCCAAAGTCAGTTCTGTTTTTTCCCTCAAGATCTTCCACCTTGGAGCCTTATGCCCTCGTGTGGTTGGTTATAAGGACAGGTTGCTCTCTAGCAGCTTTGGATACCATGTTGTCTGGAGACCTCCCTTCATCATCTCAAGAATTCACATCTCCTCTCTCCTATGTTAAGTATCTTGTTTCCTGTGTTGCGTCCTTTGTTTTGGGTTTACATTGTAATTTTGGAAGAGCACAGCATCCAATGTGAGGTAAAATTGTTGATACTTTGCACATCTGAAATTTTATCCGCGTATTTGATTGATAATTTGGCTGTTATCTTTTTAAGGTTGGAAACTAGCTTTTAGCTTCAATGTTACTGTTGAGAAACCAAGTCCCAGTTTATTTACAGTCCTTTGATTGTGACTTTTTTCCCTCAGGAAGATGTTTTTTATTATTTTTTTAGCTTGGTTACTTTTATTTATTTATTGACTTACATTTTTGTTTTAGCTTATAGTATTATTTTATTCACTTAGCATGAGATTTACCCTCCTAACAGATTTTTAAGCATACAAGACAATATTGTTGGCTTATAAGGTAGGAAGACTTTAGTATCTCCTCTTTATCTCTAGGGTTCTGAAATTTTAGAATAATATAACTTGGTGTGTGTGTGTTTTTTCCCACATTGTGCTGGGAACTCACTGGCCTCTTTGAGCATGGAGGCTCATGTCTTTCAGTTCTGGGAAATTTTCTTTCTTTTTTTTTTTTCAAGATTTTATTTTTCCTTTTTCTCCCCAAAGTCCCCCAATACATAGTTGTATATATTTTTTTTAGTTGTTGGTCCTTCTAGTTGTGGCATGTGGGATGCCACCTCGGCATGGCCCAATGAACAGTGCCAGATCCGCACCCAGGATCCGAACCCTGGGCCGCCAAAGCAGAGCACGCCAACTTAACCACTTGGGCACGGGGCTGGCCCCTGGGAAATTTTCTAATATAGTTTCTTTGATAATTTCCCCCCTCCGTTTTGTTATTTTCTGAGAAATATCTGTATTGATCCTCTAATATTCTTATCTTTTCTGTCTAGTTAACTATTTTTTTTCCTATTTCTTGTCATTTCTTCAACTCATCCTGCAACTTTCCTATTGAATATTTTATTTCTGCAGTTGTATTTTCAATTTCCAAAACTTTCTTATTCTCTGATTGTCCCCACCTCTTCTTACTCATTCACAGGTCTAATAATATCTTCACCTAACTTGGAAGAAATCAATTTGATTTTCAGCTCCTTTCATGGTTAATGTTTTCTTCAAGTTTTGTTTTAGTCTCTCTCGTTTATGTTAGAGGCTTTTCTCGAAAGTCTGATGACCTCTGAGTATTCATTTATATTCTAGAGCAAATGAAGCACAATGATACTGCCTAAAAACTGTACACGAGTAGGCGGGGCCTGTAGACTAGTGAGCTTCCCTCCATGCTTGACTGGTCTTCCAGCTCTTTATTGGCAGATGCCCACATATCAGCATTTACAGGCCTTTTCTCTTAGGCCATTCTGTTTCTCCAGCAAACTCTCTTCCAGTCTTCTATTAGGAGGTATGAGTCTGGCAGCTGGCGTTCTGGGAGCTGAACGGAGGAAAGAGGGAATTTTCATTCTGATTTTAGTCCCAAGCCTCCCCTCTACCCTTGCTATGTCTGGTATCCAAAATCTTGAACCTCTGTGGTTCAGTTTCTCCAAATAATAAATATCCCATCTCCTCTAAATGTAGGAGTAAGAGCTGGAGAGATCTAACTGCTCTTATGTAAATTTTCAACCTACCTCCCCATTTTCCGCCCTGTCCTCCACCCACACCGTGTGCCTCTGAGTCCTGGACTTTGCCTGCTCTGTTGCCTGCCTTCCATCCAGGCACCTCTGTGCCTGATGTCACCACCCTCTCCACTGCTGAGTCAGTTATTGCTCCTCCATTCATTTTCTGTCTCCATTTTGTGACTCACATTATAGATATCTGCTAGTTTCTTTGAAGATGAAGTTTGTGTTTTTACTTCTCATTTTTCCTTGCTTTGGGCTGACTTCTGAGAAGGATGGAGCAAAAAGATTTTCACTCAGCCATGTCAAACCAGATAATTACTTCTTTTATAATCAGAAAAAAACCCTGAAAGCTGTTTTCATTTTGAGGGGAAATCAGGTTACACCAGTCATTAAGGAATTTAGTAATGGAAAGCAGCATTTATAACTAAAGGAAGCATTAGAATCACTAAGAGATTTTATGGAGAAGTTTGTTGTTTTTGAAGGCAGGGAGAAACTGAAGCAGGCGCTGGTAAAAGTGGGAATGTCAAGAACAGAGGTAGAGAGCTTAGCTCTGATATTGAAGGAAGAAATGTCACAAGTTAGAGGCAGCAAGGAGACAAGATGAGGGAACTCTCATCCAGTAAACAAAAGTTGGTCATATGGCAAATAAACTGCTATTTTGATATGTATAATTTTTAAATGGTTGGTTTGTCTTAACTTCTTTTTTTTTTAAAGATTTTATTTTTCCTTTTTCTTCCCAAAGTCCCCTGGTACATAGTTGTGTATTTTTAGTTGTGGGTCCTTCTGGCTGTGCTCTGTGGGACACCGCCTCAGCATGGCTTGATGAGCAGTGCCCTGTCTGCGCCCAAGATTTGAACTGGCAAAACCCTGGGCCGCTGAAGCAGAGCACACAAACTTAACCACTTGGCTACGGGGCGGCCCCTGATATTTTTTTAATAAATAAAAGCACCAGGCATTTCAAACCTTAGATGATATATTTTTTCACATTATCATGCTGAATAAAAAAGTTGAAATTATGTAGTATAACAAAAAAATGTCTACTTGGGGCTCTTTTTTTTTTGGAAGAAGATTAGCCCTGAGCTCACATCTGTGCCCATCTTCCTCTACTTTATATGTGAGACACCTGCCACACCATGGCTTGACAAGTGGTGTGTGGGTCCACACCCGGGATCTGAACCGGTGAACCCTGGGCTGCTGAAGCGGAACGTTGCGAACTTAACCACCGCACCACTGGCGTGGCCCCTCATTATTTTTTTTATCTTGAACAATATATTAAAGTGTAAGTTCTTAGTAACAAGTAAGTGTGTCTTCTAATGAACGACTCTTCATTTTCTTCAGCCTACTTTGTTGTTTCTGTTTGTTTATTTTTGTTCAGGGGAATTTAGTCAGTGAACAACCAAATCATACTGTTGAGTATAATTTTGGTGTACTAAGTGATGATATTTCTTTCAAAATTATATTGAAAATATTTTTCCCTATGGATTTTAATGATTATATATACCAGTTAGCTCACTAAATCAAAATCATAAGTATAATGACCAGATGCTATTCAATGTTCAGAAATGGAGTACCTTACATGGCAAGTCTGTATCATTAGTTCACACTTTTAAGCACTTCCCAATCATATTTGCCACTGCAGATGCTTGTTTCAAATCTTACTGCTTGAAAATTGATTCAAGTAGCTCTAAACATTTACTTGACTGGTGGGATTGTTAATGCTTCTCTGACATAATCAGAAACTTAATTATAATCAGAATGTTGAATGCAACTGATTTTCTCAGTCACAAAATTCAACTTTCATTTGCAAAATATTTGAGATTATAGAACCCTTCCCCCCAGTTCTGGGCTTAAATCTTATTCTGCCTAAGAATAAAGTAAATTCTGTCTACAACCAATCATTACTATTAGTCGTAATAAAACTCCATATTTTACATTGTAAAATAGTTTAGCCAATTTCATAGGAAAGGCATTGCCCGATAGAAATTTATCTGCTTGTTTTTCAAAATTATCAAGGAGAATACAAGGAAGAGTGTGTGTGTGGTGTGTATGAAATACCAAATTGTTATGCAATTCCATATTTTCTAAAAATTGCCTAGACTGATAGTGAAGTTGACCAGTTATTGAAATAAGTTGACAAAACTGCATTGGGAATGCTTGCATGGCATTCCTACTGTTCAGTGGTGATTATTTATTTAATAAATTCTTTAACAACTTTTATAACTTAAAACTGTTCCTATTTTCAAACAATAGGAGAGAAAACTGGGGGAGGGAAGTGAAGAAACTATATAAGGTAGTGGTCCTCAACCACCAGCTCATGGAGTTCTCACTGTCTCTTACAAAGAATTCACTGGCCTGCTGTGAAATAAAAATAAAGGGAGGAGAGATGGGCATAAGATGTACCCCAAGAGTACAAATTATTCAGATTTTGAGCATATATTTTGGCTGAGAGAGGAGACTTGGCTTTTTCTGATCCACAATGAAAAAAAATTAGCTGTGGGAAAGGAACTCAGATTCTTGATTCCATGCCATTATGAAATTATTAGTATATGGTAAAGCAATTTCTTTAAGTGGGAACAGAATATGTTTAACTGCCTCCCAACATATCCAGTACTCTGTCTTTTTCATGTACTAACTATGCTTTTTCATCTTATGTCTAATTGGGGCTTAATATATAAATTATACAATGTGAAAGACAAATGATTAATGATTTTTTTTTTCCTTAGATACGTCCAGAAAGTGCCCAGAAGAAACTTCCTGCCAGAAAAACTGAAAAAACAATATTCATAATACTGGAATTTGTGGATAATTTGTTAAAATGGCGGAAAATAGTGAAAATAATAGTAAAAATGTAGATGTAAGGCCCAAAACTAGTCGGAGTAGAAGTGCTGACAGAAAGGACGGTTATGTGTGGAGTGGAAAGAAGTTATCTTGGTCAAAAAAGAGTGAAAGCTGTTCAGATGCTGAAACAGTGAATTCTATAGAGAAAACTGAAGTTCCTTTAAGGAGCCAAGAAAGAAAGCACAGCTGCTCATCTATCGAGTTGGATTTAGATCATTCCTGTGGGCATAGATTTTTAGGTCGATCTCTTAAACAGAAACTGCAAGATGCTATGGGGCAGTGTTTTCCAATAAAGAATTGTAGTAGTCGGCATCCTTCAGGGCTTTCATCTAAAAGAAAAATTCATATCAGTGAACTCATGTTAGATAAGTGTCCTTTCCCACCTCGATCCGATTTAGCCTTTAGGTGGCATTTTATTAAACGACACACTGCTCCTATAAATCCCAAATCAGATGAATGGGTAAGCACAGACTTGTCTCAGAGTGAATTAAGGGATGGTCAGCTAAAACAAAGAAGAACCGTGGAAGAAGAGGTGAACTGTTTCCCTCATACCATTGTTCAGCCCTGTGTCATAACCACCAACAATGCTTCATGTCGAGGTGGTCCTATGACTGGCTCTGTGATGAACCTGGTTTCAAATAACAGTATAGAAGATAGTGATATGGATTCAGATGATGAAATTATAACACTTTGCACAAGTTCCAGGAAAAGAAACAAACCCAAATGGGAAACAGATGAAGAAATCCTGCAGTTGGAAACACCACCTAAGTATCACACCCAGATTGATTACGTTCACTGTCTTGTACCAGACCTCCTTCAGATCAATAACAATCCGTGTTACTGGGGAGTTATGGATAAATATGCAGCTGAAGCTCTACTAGAAGGAAAACCAGAGGGGACCTTTTTACTTCGAGACTCAGCACAGGAAGACTATTTATTCTCTGTTAGTTTTAGGCGTTATAGTCGTTCTCTTCATGCTAGAATTGAACAGTGGAATCACAACTTTAGCTTTGATGCACATGATCCGTGTGTCTTCCATTCTCCTGACATTACTGGGCTCCTAGAACACTATAAGGACCCAAGTGCCTGTATGTTCTTTGAACCACTTTTATCCACTCCTTTAATTCGGACTTTCCCGTTTTCCCTGCAGCACATATGCAGAACAGTCATTTGTAACTGTACAACTTATGACGGCATTGATGCCCTTCCAGTTCCTTCTGCTATGAAATTATATCTGAAGGAATATCACTATAAATCAAAAGTTAGAGTACTCAGGATTGATGCACCAGAACAACAGTGCTAAGAAAAGGGTAGGAACACGGGAATGATTATATACGTATTTTTATTTAATATTTTTCTTATTATGCGGCTTTGAATTTTTCTACAAGGGCAGTTAGAGTCCAAAATAAACCTCTGCCCTAAATTTTACTTCCAAATCAGTTTTATTTTTCTTATGATACACTGATTGTTTAAGGTTACAGACCAGGGGTTAATGGATATTTTTAACCAGGTGTTTGGTTTTTGTTTTTACCATGTAGATTGTATACTTAATTTTTTTCTTTTCTTCATTGTAATTTGCATATGATCCATGGATATTTGACATTTGGTAGGCATTGCAAATAGTTAACTAATCTGTATTTCAGACTTTTCTTCCAAAATAATCTTATGTCCTTTCCTACCATGTAAAATGCTTTAACCTATGCCATTGATATTCCTATACAGAAAATATAATTTCCCCAACCCCTTTTCAGGCTTGTTTTAAAATTTTTTGGTAAAGCTGAGTGTGTTGTAGTTCACAATCCATACTAATGTAATTGACTTTTGTAATTTACTAATAGGGATGTTAAAGGTAACAAAATTGATTAAAATCAAACTAGATGTATTTTCATTTTAAATATTAACTATAAGCAGAATTACAGGATTACTAAATTCGATTAATCTGGTCAGTAAGAATCAAATGAGACCATGACATTTTGGAGGTGAATTTATTCTACAGTGTGGCATGGTCATTTGTTATTCCTGGAATAGATCGTTCTCTCAATGTGGAAGAGTTACCCTCTTCAGAACATAAATATTGTTCTTTTCTCATTGGAAGTTTTAAAAATAATGATAACACTATTAATAACTAATAGTTACTAAAGTACTAAAGCAACTGTGGGGTTTTTCTGTATTTATTTATGAACTGTTGTTTCTACTTAGCTTTTTTATAGAAAATCTGAGCCTGTTACTTTGGGGAGATGCCACAGTTTATACAGCCACAAATTTCCATTGGTAACTAAAGTGTACCTAAGTAGTTTTTAGTTATTTTAAATTGAGCTTGAATAAAGATTCAAGAAGTAAACATGGAACTCAGTATTCAAGAAGCTTAATAGTGTTTTTAATTTTCAGGTTTCAAATAATTATTTCTGTCTTCAGAATTAACATGTCTTCATTGTGGCTTCAAAAAAAGAAGACATTTTGAGAGCTCATGGCTTATGCCATACTGAACAATACTGGGCACCAGGTGTAATCTTTCAAATTTACTATCCCAAGAGCAGGGAAACATTTCTAGAAACATCAATATCCCAATATAATAAAGATAAATGGAGTGATATCCTATCCTACTCCTCTTTTTTTAAAGAATCAATGAATAATAAATTTCCTAGACAGTTGTTTCTTCTGGCAAACTATATACCCCTTGTGGAAACTGGCATTTTAAATATCATAGTAATTGATTTCTTGATGGTAGTTTAGCTCTAGTACGAAGCTGCTTCTACCTGGATTGTAAGAAATTTGACTCAGATTTCCACGTTAGAACAGATGTTTCTTAAGTATCATTGCTTTTGTGTGGAAGTAGCATTTCCCTTTCCGAAATTCTGCTGTTAACATAAAGATGGCATTTTTTTCTCAGTGATCTCAAGATTGTCTTGGTCCCAGTGAGGGATAGCTAGTAAAGTGGCACCTCTCTTAGCAGTGATGAGGCTCAGGATATCGTAACACCAATGTCAGGATAAATATCTCTTCTAAAGATGATATTTCCCTTTACAAAAGTAGGAAAGTCTCATACTACCTCATCTTTCTTGTGGCGCTTTTGTAGATCACTGAGAAGCTTATCTTATTTACCAATATAACAATTCCTAAATATCCATCTTTGGTGAAAGAAAATTAATAGTATAGTAAGACTCTACCCATGATTATAGTTTTTTATCAGAATTTGATAAGACTTTCTGTTTCTGTGAAACAATTATTATTTTAAATATCTTTCCTTTAAAAATAACTTTTTATCTACAGAAAAACCTAAGGGGTGACTAGCTAACAAATATTCTGTTAAAGGGTAATTTTATAAAGAAAAATGAAATATAGTTATGTTGTCTTTTATAATGATAAAAATTAGTGTTTATATGAAAATCAAGATCTAAGTAGCTTTTCATATATTCAAACTGGTTGCTTGTGATATATTTTCTCTGGCTTTCTTATTTTTTCAACTTCAAGGTATTAATAGCTATTACCATTTTCAAAGTACTGCCATAAATATAGCCTTTAAGTGATGATCTGATAAATGAGAGCAGGGAAGAGACTCGTTTACTCTGAAATGGTTTGTATTTTTCCTTTGGTATTTGCTACAGTGAAAAGAAATCTGCAAAGTGGAAATATAAAGACTTGAGAAGGGAACTGTTCATGATGAAGGAAAAAGAAAAGTGATAATTTTTTAAAGCACTAAGGGGTTGGAATTTAGGAAAGTTAACCCCTTTCTCAGTGACTTTATGAGGACTCATTTAGAAGAGCATGCAAAGAGCATCCATTTAGAAACTAATTCATTTAAAAAATGTAATTATTGGAATCTATAAGTAAAATGAGTAAGTTTTGAGAGGAACAATGTGGAAAGCTACAAGTATATCTAAATATAAATTTTGTGACTCTAAGACGCTGTGAGCATGTGAAAAGTGTAAATTCCAGAGTTGAGAAAGCATTCAGCATGGTGGAAATGTTCAGAGCTTATTGGTAAGAGAGGCTGGGGCTAAAATAAACAAGATAAAATATTAAGAATTTAGGCATTACCTCAGGGAAAAGCCTTGACAGTGAAAGGGACCTATTTAATCGCTAAAAGCTAGTCTGGACCACACACTTAACTGCACTTTGGGAATCCTGCACTAATCAGAACTATGCTTGACTTTTCTATTTCTCTCTGAAGCTTTTCAGGACATACCCCTCCCCACCCCTTTTTTTAAGCTACAGCATCTTGATTTATAATATAATTCCTGAAATATGCTGAATGGATTGTTTTAGGTTCCATGAGCATTTTTGTATGAAGAATTGTATGTGATCTTTCTATAACCATGCCATTCACTTAAATAATTCATAGAGGGAATGGTTTAATTTAAAGGAAGACCTAATAGGAAGAAGATTAAAGGAAGCTTTTAGCCTGTGGCTAGATTTATTGATTTGGTGATCAGACCTGTGTTCTTTCCTGAATTTCAGCTAATGGCAAACTGTGGTCGAAAAATGGCTTTCAGTTAAAAGTTTGACTTATTATAAATAATATAAAGAATCTCTTAGTAATTAGAAATCCTTTAAAAAGTAGAGCAAATGTGGCAAATAGGACTCATATCATTATACAAATTCCATTTCTTGTTATAAGAAAAACACAAACCATTATCATTTATTCATGAGCCAAAGCCATTAAGAACATAAATCAAGTTATCAGCTTCCTGTCTCTCTCAAGTTTGGATCATATTATAGATCCACGTAATAGAGAGCTTCCTTCCTGTGAAACAAAAACCTTGAGACCTGGTTCTTATAAATATACTCTTAGTTTTCATTAAAAAATTTTGTCAGTTTTAGCTATATCAGTCAAATAGGTTATATATTGATTTTGGTAGAGCAAATTTCACAGGAAAGCAGACTTATAAGACATTCCTGGAGACAACACAAGGAAAACAGTGTTTAAATGTATAATAGCCCGTGGGTTAGATAATTTAATACTCAAATGAATAAAAGATTCTAAGTCAAGCAGATTATTCTTCCTACTTTGGGAAAAAAGTCTTTGCAATTTTGGTTTTAACAATCAGTTTCATCATTTCTAAAGATTGAACACAAAGCACAAAGGGTTTTTCTTTTTTAATGGCCTGCCAGAAATGAGCAACACTACAAGAGTCTCTATATATTCTAATACATTAAGATATTGGACACAAGATGGAGGTAACTTTTTGAAACAGATTGGCTTCTAAGTTGAAATGTAAACTAATGGATATAACCCAATGGAAAGGGATTTAGGGCACGAGTCCTATTTCAGATAAAGCCCGAGTCTATTTTTTATTTGCTTTTTTAATTTTGAATAATCCTAAATCTTTGCCTTCATATCCTAGCATATAAAATGTAAGTAATAGTACTTGTCACTTGACTTCCTGAAGGATAATTCTTCAGTTAAGAGGTGAGCCCTTGAAGCGTACTTGAAAATAATTTCTATACAGCCATTAAGTACTAATGTGATGATAGGTTTTCAAAGCATCCCCTTCGTGGACCCTGCAGATTCACATTCACTTTGGCTTGACTTGACAATAGAGAGAACAGTACAATTTGAATTTATGGTTTAGACTCTGCAATTAAATGAAGAGTTGCAGTTTCCTCCTACCCTTAATAAGGTTTATGTAATAGTGATGTTTGCCTAAGTTATCCTCAAAGTTAATTACACTTGCAGGAAGTAAAGAGAATCGCTTTTGCAGTGGTTATAATCAAATCTAAGCTTTCAGATTTGAGAGAGTGTAAAATTCAAAGAGGTTTACTTTAATTATGGTGACTTTTCTAGAACTGGATAAATTCTGTATAAAGCAAGTCTGAACTTGATATATACTTGGATATACAGAGTATACGTAGTGACTGCACAAAGCTATTAGAACTCTTGACAGTCAGGTTTGTATGATCCACTTCTCACCCAAAAAGAAGGGAGGCTCTTTCCATTTCTAGTTGTAATCCTGAAGTTGAATGTTTCTTCTTGGATGTGAGTTCAAATAAATTGAATAAATTTTCATTTCTTCTTAATTAAAACTTCATATATAAAATCCAAAGGCTTTGTATTTTGTTTTAAAAACGTATACCCTAGGGCCGGCCGGGTGGCCAAGTGGTTAAGTTCATGTGCTCCGCTTGGGTGGCCAAGGGTTCCACCGGTTCCGATCTTGGGCGTGGACATGGCACCACCACTCAAGCCACGCTGAGGTGGCATCCCACATGCCACAACTAGAAGGACCCACAACTAAAAGTACACAACTATGTACGCGGGGGGCTTTGGGGATAAAAAGGAAGAATAAAATCTCTAAAAAAAAAGAAAAGTATATCCTTACCTCACACGTTCAATGTAGAATCTAAGAAAAACTTTAAAATCTATATTCTTCCACATTTTCTCATGTATAATACACTCCTTTCAGTTTTTTGTGTGTCAGTTTGGGTCTTCCAGAAACATGCCAAAATGCAATTAAATGTGCAAGGGATTTATTGGTGGGGGGCGGTAGGAGGGGCGCCTATGAAGGATAAAGGGGAAGGGAGCAGGAGAAGGTGGGGAGTCTTCATACCACGTTGCACGTCTGACATCTGTGAAAGAAAGGGAAGGATTGGGTAGGGTGGGCTTTAGACTGCAAGGCAGTTCTGGGAAAGCTAGATGGGGATTTAGTTTCCAAGCAAAGATTGCCTGTGGGAGCCCACGTGGGACAGGAATGGCCCAGCTCTAGAACCCCCACCATGCTCAGTTATTGGCTGGGAGCTTGGGCAAAGCTGGAGGCTGTCAGTCACCTGACCAGGACTAGGGTGAAGTGAGTGAGGCACTCAACCTGGGGACACAGTTTTTTTGACCAAAAAGCTCAGTAATGAAAATATTTTGGTGCAACATTTAAGCATAAGAAAATGCAAATTAAAAACCCCTATAATGAGCAAAATATCAAAATTTTTAATTATGGTTAGCGCCGTTTTACTGATCTTTCCTGTTGCTGCAGGCTTCCTGTGGCTCCCCAAGGCACCGGCTGATTCACTGCCTCATGAGGGCAGAGGAGGTCGTTCACACTTTTGGCATTTTCCATGGACTGTTGTCTCTATGCAAAAATATGTCTTCCCCAGGCTTAGGTATTTGAAGTTCTTCTGTTGCTCATTTTTCGGTATGAGAATTATGTGTGCTGTGCAGCATACCCAAAAGTTAGTTTTCGTTTAGGTTTACAGTAAAATGTCCACCCACTGATCCACTAACGACTTACATACAGAAGCAAAATGTAAGAATATTGCATACTTTTAATAAATTTTTACATATAAAATATATGTAGGTATATGCATATTATCTTGCACACCATGGACATAATTATGACATGTTCATTACTAGCTAGCAGGTTCCTTGACGGCTTGGCCGTATGACAATCATCTTTTGGGCCTGACAAAGTAAGCACTTAAAGGTTTGTTCAAAAGTGAAACATGGGGAGAAGAGGCCCGGATGAGGACAAGTCTGCAAAGACCGCTGTTCCTTTAGTTAATATCAGTTTGTCAAGCCATTTGCAACGTCTTCCCTTTCCCGTATTGTTTAGTTCTCCCCAGCTGCGGCCCGAGGGTCCGTGTCCCCGAGTTGGGCCGCATCCACAGCCAGCCAGCTTCGAGGCCTGGCTGTGAAAACCGCTCAACGTAGGGAAGCCAGAACCAGCCCGCGAGCCGTTCCCCTAGGCCGCCTAGAGCGGCCCCGCCCACCACTCCGGCGAGCGCGCGAGCTCCGCCCCCCGCGGGCGCACACGCCCCCAGCGCCGAGCGCGCCGAGCAGCCGCAGTGCCGCCGGGGGCCTGCTGGGGCGCGCGCGGGCGCGGGCGGCGCTCGGCGCTTCCTGTTCCGGCGCCAGGAGGGGCCGCGCTGCTGGTGCTGCCGCCGCCGCTGCCGCCGCTCGGGCTGCGCTCGGTTCCATCGCCGCCTCGAGGCCTTGCTGCGGGTTCGGATCTCGCCCGGTAAGGCTCCTCGGCGCTGGCAGGGGTCGAGCGGGGGGCGAGGGAGCGCGCCCGAGTGGGACGCGGGCGCGGTAACGGAGGTCCTCGAGCCGCCTTTTCGGGGCCGGGCCGAGCGCTTCGCCCCGGCGTGGTCCTGCCCCCGCGCGCGGGCCCCCGCGGCCCCCAGGGAGGTGGCGGCGGAGGCGGCGACGTCGCGCCTGGTGGCTGTCTGCGCTGGACGGCAGGCCTGGCTGGGGCGCGGCGCGACGGTAGCGGCCCCTCCCCTCCTCTCCCGCCCCGCAGGCCGGCGCGCTCCGGCCGAGCCCGGACCCCTTTGTCGGCCCGGCCCGCGAGGGCGCTGGCCTGGCGCGCCGCGGCCCCGGTCCTTCGCCCGTTCCTTAGTGTCTGGCGGAAGGGCAGACGGAGGCCTGAGCAGATCCTTGGGGGGCCTTCGACGCCTGTCCGAGGCCTCCGGCCCGTCCCGCCGCTCGGGGCTTTCTCCCTGGAGGAGCGGCCGGCGCGCGCGGGCGCCCTGGGCGGAGCCGGGCCTGCGGCGCCAGGCCGTGCTCTCGGACCGTGGCGTCTTTACAGCGTGGCTCCTAAAGCAGTCCGCCCGCGCGCTGGAGGTGGCACGGCCTGCCCTGACCGCGCGCCGCCTGGGGAGCGGCGGGGCCTTCCGAGCCCCCGCGCGGCTCGGTTCGGCCGTGGGGCGCACAGGAAGAGACGCTGGCTTCGGGCGGCCCCACGCCTCCTCTGCAAGGCGCTGTGTCGCGGACTGGGCTTAGGTACGCGGGGACGTCCCTGTCCTCGCCGGGGAGGGCCGAGACCCACCCTCACCGAAAGCCTTGAGGCCGGGGTGTGCGGGAATGCGGGACCCTTTGGGTTTGGGAGAGGGGACGCCCCTCGTCCCGGCTGGCGTGCGCGGCGCCACACGCCGCCTCAGGTCGGGTTTGCCCCGAGTAAGTTCTGCCAACCCTGGGAACGTCTCTTTCCTGTTCACAGGTTTCGGCGTTGAGCACTGCACACAAAGGTCTGTGGCCGTGTGCTGGCGGCCGTCCCCGCTCGCACGTGCTGGGCTTGGCCGTGTGCCGGACAGGGGCCGGGAGGCTGGGTGCCGGGGGTGGCGGCGCCCCGTCCGCTCCCCGCCGCGGGCTGGCGGGCGCTGTGGTCCCCGCGCGCTGCGCCGGCGGACGCCGGGCCCCGAGTGTGTCCCGCCCACCCGATGTTTTCCGAGCGCTAGTATTCTAGGCGCTTGATTGACGGGCCCCGTTTAGCCTCTCAAGTTACTGGCCTTTTCTTCATAGTTGGAGAAATTGATGTTCCTTCGGGCGAGCAGCCTCTGAGCCGCGCACACTTGGTCCGGGGGCGCTCTGCTGAGACTGCGTGTGCCCCGGTCCTTGTCCCAGCGGGCCTCGGAACTGCTGCCGCTCCCCGCCTCCCTCTCGCTTTTGTGCAAACTGCTGTTTCTCTGGGACCTGCCCAACCATCCCCTGCGCTCTCCTCGTTGTTCTTCCACGCTGCAAAGGCACCACGTCTCAGGGTTCTTCCCCTGAGCCCCCTTTGACTCCTGGAGGAGCTGTTGGGGGCTGCTTGCCCCAAGTAATGTAGTTACTGTTTAAATGGTAGTTCTCTACCAGGCTGTGAACTCCTGAAGCGTTTATTCTGTGCAATACCACTCATTTCCCCAAAACCCAACACAGTGCCTGGCACATAGGTTCCAATAAGTATCTGAATAAATGTAGAAAATTGGCTGACAGGAGGTTGTTGAAAAACGACTTTTTTAATTATATGTTTTAAAGAAATTTAAAATGTTCAAAAACTTTCAAATCTCGAATTTCTTGAGTTGCTCAAATTGCAAATATAATGTGACTGATAAAAGAGCCAATACTGAAAACTATCATATATTCTAACTCAAAGTTTGTATTTTCATTACAATATATTATCATCATCCTCCCTTTGTATGTGCTAAGCAGAACTGTGCAAAACTGATTTCCCTTAGTTTCTCTTAATAAACACTTTACATGCCTATAGCACTCTATAGATTATTAAATGTGTTGCTTTTAATTAATTATCTGTGAAGTAGTCAGGAATTATTATAACTGTTTTGCAGATGAAAGAATAGGCTCTGGTTAAGAAGCTTGCCTTTGTCAAAAGACTCAGCCAAAAGGATTGATGTCTGGGTTTCATAACCAGGTGATCCCATACTGTGCCATCACAATTTGATGGCCGTCTGAAATATTTCTCATCCAATAGTCACTAGTAATGTATGAAGTTTATCTTTCTTAAACCTCCCTGTGATTGAATTACCATTTTTACTCTAAAGGCCATAGGAATTACAAAAATGTCATTTTATTTTTCTAGAATATGTCAAAAGAAATTTTGTAGTGTACCCACAACATGACTAACAAAAATGTACAACTGAAATCTCACAAGGTTGTAATCTATCATAACATTAATAAAAAAAAAAAAAAAAAAAGAAATTTTGTACTCTGTTTTAGAATTACTATTCTTGCTGCTCAGGAAATACAGTGATTATTTTTCACTTGATGTGTAGATCCTGCAGTAAAGTGATTACAGGAAGTTTTAGAAGCAGTATTTTTGCTGAGGAAGATTGGCCCTGAGCTAACATCTGTGTCATTCTTCCTCTATTTTGTATGTGGGATGCTGCCACAGCGTGGCTTGATGAGTGGTATGTATGTCCAGGCCCGGGATCTGAATTTGTGAACCCCATGCTGCTGAAGTGGAACACACGAACTTAACCGCTATGCCACTGGGCTGGCTCCCCAAAAACCTTTCTTGATTATAAACCTTTGTGTGTGTATGTGTGGCCAGTTCAAGGTTACATTGACCTTATCTTAATAATTAGCATACTTCAGATGTTTCAGAATAGCTTTTTAGAAAATCTAGATATTTTTATATTCTGTAGCTTTTATCATATTGAAACGCTAATGTCCAAATCTATTGTTTACCTTTTTATGATGAAAGTATCCCCCAAAAGTAAATTGGAATGTTTTCAGTGAACATGAACGCTGTTTATTCTGGGCGTCGAGATTAGGTCGCTCTGCTATGTGGTGCTGTAGAACAGGAAGTGACCTATTTCTGTCCCTTTGGTAAGGGCTTCATTATTTTAATCATAGTATTCTAGTACCTTCTCTGTTTTCTAGAGTTTGATTTGGAAAGCCAGAATGGTGGATCAGTTTAATATTGTTAACTTGTGGACTAATTTATATTTTAATGTCATTCTGTGACTAACTAACTGTATATTATGTATATATGTTTTTCAAAAACTAAGAAAATAATTCTGAAACCTGAACAGCAAGACCCTATGAAATTGAATGGGTTGATTTGTTATTGTCTCTGCTCCGTAATTAATGTGAACTTTGGCACAGAACCATTTTTGGTTTCAGAAAGGCTCACCCTCTTTGAAAAGCATGTTAGAGTTATGTAGACTTTAAACTTGTCATGCACTGATAAAGTTTCTTCAGGTGTTAGTCTTAAGAATTTTCTATCATGTGATGTGACATTTTAGTGTAAAACAAACCTTATCGTGGGAATGAATGGGTAGTTGTATTTGCTGTATATTCAGGTGTGTTTTTTGGTATTCTGAATAAAAAACAAGAATATAGCAGTTGTGACTTAGTAGGTGTCATATTCTTTTTCTCCCTCATTCCGCATGATAACCAAATCATACTGAAAAATAAAACTCGAAGAATGCAAGGATATCTCATTGTTAAGCAATGTATTCATTTAATTAACTGTGGGGATGGATAAGGGAGAAAAACTAAGATCATTTCGTTAGATGCCAAAGATGTTCTGAAGAAATTCATTGTCTTCTCTGACTTTCTTTTAACTAGCAAAATAAATAAATTTAGCAACATAGACATAAATAGAAACTTCCTTAATGTAATTTTTTAAAATTAAAAATGAGAATCTTAAACATTAGGAGCCTTCCCAGTAGAGCTGGGAAGGAGACTACTGTGCTATCACTATTTAACATTTCATTGTTTTTTAAGTCCTCGTTGATGCAAAAGAGAAAAGAGGTGTAACTATGGGAAAGAGAAGGTAAAATTATTTTTTGCAAATCCCATAGTTCTTTACCTGGAAATCCCAGAGAAGCAGTTGAGAAACTTTTAGGAATAAAATAATTCTGGAATGATGCTGCCTACAAAAGCAGTGCACTAAAATTTGAAAAGCTTTTCCCACGTGTGAACAACCAAGTAGGAAATACAGTGACAGAACAGAGCCAGTGTACAACCACAAGAAAGTCTATCAGTGAGAAAGCTAAGCTTTCAGTTAGAAATCTGTCTCAGGAGAAATGTGTAGGAGACCTGATTTTTAAAAGTTACTGAGTGATACTAAATGACAGTTACGGGACCCAGGAAGACGTACCTTGTTCTTGAATGAGAAGATTTGATTTTTTTTTTTTTTTTTTTTTTTTTTTTTTTTGAGGAAGATCAGCCCTGAGCTAACTACTGCCAATCCTCCTCTTTTTGCTGAGGAAGCCTGGCCCCGAGCTAATACGCATGCCCATCTTCCTATACGTTATATGTGGGACACCTACCACAGCATGGCTTTTGCTAGGCAGTGCCATGTCCACACCCGGGATCCGAACCTGCGGGCCCCGGCCACCGAGAAGCAGAACGTGCAAACTTAACTGCTGCGCCACCAGGCCGGCCCCAGTTTGGTATTTTAGATATATCAAATATCTCCTAAATTTATCTGCACAGTTAATGCATTTCCAACCAGAAGACCAGCAGATTTTTTTAAAAAATTTTTTATGAAATGATCTGGAAAAGTTATACATGAGACTATTCAGGAAAATCTGAAAAAAGAACAGTAATAGGGCGACTGATGTTAAAATTTATTAAAAATAGAAAGCCACCATAATTAAGATGGAATTTTATGGCACAGATAAGTAGAAAAGAATAGAGTCCACAATACCTGTGGGGAATGATGGAGGCTCTCCAGCTTGGGGGTTAGGAGCCTCCGCTCTGGAGTCAGACTGCCTGGGTGTGAACCCCTTTTCTAATTGTCACTAGCTCTATGACCTTAAACAAGTTAACTTGCTGAGCTTCCTTTTCTCCAGCTGTAAACTGGAGCTGGTAATAGAAAGTTAAACCATGGGAATACTGTAAGAAAGCATAGGTGAATATTTTTGAAATCTTGCGGTAGGAAAGGCCTTTGTAAAACAGAAGCCACATGCTGTTCAGAATGATTGATAAATTTGACTACACGAGATTAAAAACTTGTAGTGCCCAAAAAATACCATTTAAAAGATGTACAAACAAAGGGAACTCAGGATAAAATTTTGTCTCATAACGGAAGAGAGCTAGTTTGCTTACTAGCTTCAAAAGCATTTTTAAAAATGTACTACTAAGTAGTAAAATGATCAAAGTCAGAAAGAGTACATACTGTCTTATTCTAGTTGTATCAAGTCAAAGAATAAGCAAAAAGCTAAGAAAGTGATTGCTGGGTGGGAGGGGGAATGAATTAGAAAGGAGCATGAGTAAACCTTCTGGAGCGAGGGAAATATTCTGTATCTTGGGTAGTTACAGGGGCGTAGACAGAGCTTGTTGACCTAATACTTAAGATCTGTGCATTTTATTGAGTGTTAATTATACTTCAGTTTAAAAAATTGATAAGAGTGGTCCAAGGACGTGAGCAAATTCACAGAAAAAGAAGTATCAATGGGGTATTAAATTAAAAAGATGATCTACTTTCTACTTAAAGTCTAAAGTTATAACAAGTAAAGAAGTAAGATGCCAGGGCCAGCCCGGTGGCACAGCAGTTAAGTTCGCACGTTCTGTTTCGGCGGCCTGGGGTTCACTGGCTCGAATCCCGGGTGTGGACATGGCACCGCTGGTGAAGCCATGCTGTGGGAGGCGTCCCACATATAAGGTAGAGGAAGATGGACATGGATGTTAGCTCAGGGCTAATCTTCCTCCAAAAAAAAAGTAAGATGCCAGTGTTTAATCTATTGTAATTGAAAACAATTTGTAAATTTGATAATATGCAGTGATAGAAGAGGAACTAGAGGAAAAAGAAAAGCAGACGGTGTGAACAGGCGAGGGGCTTTTAAATCGGCATGGACTTTTGAGGTGGATTTTAGGTAACCTTACCTGTTCACTGTAAATTTTATTTCTAGTATTTTCTTGGTGATAGATTCACAAGTGAGCAAAGATATGTGTTCGGACATGTTCACTGTATCATTGTTTCAAACAACCCAAAATGCAAACAAAGCTAACCTGCCACCAAAACGAGAGTGTAAACTAAATTTTGGACCACTTTTGTATCAGGCGCAGCTGGGGAAAAGGGATGAAGTTGATAGAGCTGTAGGAGCTATTAGGGAAATTTTTCCTACATAAAGAAAAACACTCTCCATAAATGATTGATTCCATTTAAGTAAAAATAATGTATGCATAGGAAGTTCCTTAATGTATAAGAAACGGTAAACAATAGTTTTGTAATACTCCTTTTTTCTTATGTTTTTAGGAAAATGTCTGATGAATTTTCGGTAAGTTGGTACATTTATGCTTTATAAGTTTTTTGGCTCTTAAGAGAACAGCATAGTGCTAACTGTGGGCCGTAAGTCTTAATTTAAAAGCTTCTTGTGGTTCTAGGATTTGGGGGCATGTGACTTTGATAGGTGATTTGCCTTAACTTACTTAGATGAAACATGATTGAAAATGCTTCTCTAGTGTTTATTTCTTTATGAATTCTTAAGTAAAAAATTTTACAAGCATGACTTCTCTTGTTCTCTTTTAACCTGATATTATTAATGATAGCCAATGTTTACTGAATATTATATACCAGGCACTGTGTTAAGTGCATTGTGTGAATTATCTCATTTAAGCCTCAAGTTAACCCTAAACTGGTTTTTGAAAACGAGGAAACTAAAGCTCAGAGAGTGTATGTAACTTGTTTGAGGTAAAGAGCCAGTATTCAAATCCACAATACGTTGATTAGTTGTATTTAGAAAGCATGAGCTTCTCTGAGGAATTTGCATTGTAAAGTTGATATTTGAAGTAACCCCTCAAATTTTGTATTAAATGAATTGTTTTTAAACTGAACAACTTGGCTTTTGAAGATGTTATAGAGGTTTATAATCCCTGACCCTATGGCTTACTATGGTTTCTGAGTTTATAATCACATTTGGCATGACTCGTCCCTGAATAGAATTGGTAAGACGTGCCTGTTTTGTATTCCAGCTGGCAGATGCGCTACCTGAACATTCCCCTGCCAAAAACTCTGCTGTGAGCAATTCCAAACCCGGCCAACATCCTCAAGGCTGGCCAAGCTCCAGTCCTTGGAATAGCCCGAGTGCTCCTCCCTCCGTGCCGTCTGGACTCCCGCCAAGCGCAGCGCCCTCCACTGTGCCTTTTGGAGCAGCGCCCACAGGAATGTATCCCTCTGTGCCTCCCACTGGACCACCTCCAGGACCCCCAGCACCATTTCCTCCTTCTGGACCATCCTGCCCCCCACCTGGTGGTCCTTATCCAGCCCCAACTGTACCAGGCCCTGGCCCCACAGGGCCATATCCTACACCAAATATGCCCTTTCCAGAGCTTCCAAGACCATATGGTGCACCCACAGATCCAGCTGCAGCTGGTCATTTAGGTCCATGGGGATCCATGTCTTCTGGACCTTGGGCACCAGGAATAGGAGGGCAATATCCCACCCCCAATATGCCGTATCCATCTCCAGGGCCATATCCCACTCCTCCTCCCCAAGCACCAGGGGCTGCACCACCTGTTCCATGGGGCACTGTTCCACCAGGAGCCTGGGGACCACCAGCACCATATCCTGCCCCTGCAGGGTCATATCCCACACCAGGACTCTATCCCACTCCCAATAATCCTTTTCAAGTGCCTTCAGGACCTTCTGGTGCTCCACCAATGCCTGGTGGCCCCCATGTGAGTGTTTAATTTGTTACTTAACACGCACTAATAGTCTCATAAACACTTCTGAAAGATTCTGTGTCTCCAGATTTGGATGGATGATTAGAAAACTTTTAAAACAAGGTGTATATGTATATAAAGAGTAAATTTCAAACTTCAGGTAAAGCATTTAAAAGGATGAAAACACAAGTATTCCCAGTACTGAAAATAGAAAAATTTCCCCCAATCCCCGAAGACCTTGTAATGTAATAAGCAATGTCCTCAATAGCGTCTTTGAGGTAAACTCAGAGATAGATTTCATTGGACTTTTTTTTAAAAAAAGTATTTCTCAATAATGTTTTTTAGCATCACACCAAAGCACAATTCAATAAAAGCAATCTCTGCCTGTCTGGCTTGATATAGAGGTAGACTTCTAGAGACTACAGGGCAGTGAATATGTAACGTTGCCCATCTTTCATGCACAACTGAGTATTTCTCAGCCAAGGTTTTGTTAGACTCTGACTCTGCATTGTGGAATACTTTATGCTTGACTGTCCTCCAAGCTGGAGTTGCCATCTTAGTTAAGGAGCCCGTCTTGGGCATGTGATCAAATTGAAAAGCTCCCCACTTCCCCCGTGAAGTACGCCAAGTGAGTATCCAGATGCAGAGTCAGGGTTCTCCTTGAGGGGAAAAACCCTGTTTGCTCTTAGCACAATAACAAATCAGATCTCCAACTAGGTTCATTAACATCCATCTCAACTGTAAAGGAAGAAAATCTTAATAAAGTGCCCCCACAGCTTCCTCTTATTAGTGTAACTTCTTGCTATATACATTCTCTGAAAAGTTTATTTTTTGTAAATTGTGTGCTGAAATAAGTGAGAGGACTGGCTGTTTGGATTTATGAAGCAGTAAGTCAATATTAAGCCACAGAAAGGAGTTAATAAACTCCATTTACAAAATCTAGAAGTTTACTTTTTCTTTTTTCTATTGCAGTCTTACCATTAAGTTAACAATGGACGAAGAGATGACGCTTTGCTTTTTGAAGTACATGTATATGCACACGCTGCATATAGAAAAATTGCTGGTTTCACTGTTCTAGAGGGCATTCATGAATGAACAACTCTTGCACCTCTCAGAGAAGATACCTGCCTCTTGTACTTGGATGTGTAGGACATCAGATGGATACAATCAGATAAAACTGTAAATCATTCAAATGTGATTTTTATTCAGTTTTTATGGAGAGTTAAAGTGATTAAGTATATTGAATAACTCTTTGATACAATTTGTTTAAAACAAATGTTCAGTTTGTTTAAATTATGAAACTACGTGGATTATTGTTAGAATCTGCAAGCTCGTTGGCAAATTATTTCAAGTATTTTTCTATAGTCACTTTTTCCCCTTAATAAACACTTTGAAAACAATCACATTGTCATAACTTAAACAAATGATGGCCTCTCAACATCCTGAGCTAGTCCATAGGATGGATAAACCTGGTCCTCTTGAGGTTGTTTTTTGGATATACATTTTAAAACTGTTGGTATTTATTGTCAGATGTTGAGTTAGTTAGCAGGCAGTGTTCGTTTTTATCCTCGAGCTTTTAGTAAAGACTTTTCCTTCATTTTGAGTTCCACCTGATTTATTTTTCGCCACCTGGGTTATACAGCTCTAAATTCTGCCTTTTATGGAAGCTTTTTTTTTATGCAGGCCAATGTGTGTGTAAATTATGTTCTTAGAGAATTGGTGATCTCTTTGTATTGCTTTAGAATAGATTATGAGATGTCCGTATTGCTTTAGGAAGAACTCAAGGAAGGAAATAATTCTCTCCTTAGTCTGGAACCTCAAACTGGAGGAAACCCTGGGAACTGCTTCATAGTGACAAGTTGCATTCCCACAAAACACTCTTCTTCCCAGTAGCCCCCTCTCCCTCAGTTCTTGAGAAGGAGCATGTCCCTTAATTCCTCCCTGCTGTGGAAAACTGGCGCCCTCTCGGGTTCTGTCATAAACTCGTAGAGCCGCTGTATGTAGAGAACCGTAGTCGCACAGATGTGACTGTTCTCTTTAGAAGTGCGGTCAGAACATGTATTTGTCTTTCAGAGTCTGGCAAGACTATGTCGTTGTCTCTGGCATAGTTTCCTCCATCTGTTTGTAAAGTGCTTATGGCTGACATTTCTAGTTATGCATTTGTTGACAGGAAATAGGTAGAATTGAGTGCCATCCTTAAAAATTTATCCTCCAGCTCTGACAGTGAAAATAATGATGAATTGTAGATCTCTGCCATCGAGTTTAAAGCAGCGTGACTGTTACTTAGTAAGTTTTGCTTGTAACCACCAGAAGAACCCACGTAGCTTTTTGACACCTTATGTTTAAATCAGGTTCTTAGATTTGGAATAGGACTAACCATGTTAGTTGTCAAATAACATTTTGAAACTGAATGTATCTGTTGGGTTACTAAAATGTTTTGTGAATTTCTTGACCGGTATAGGAGAGATTTATGGTAGAGCTCTTGTTTTTGCTTAGAAATAAAATGTTTAGTAGTTTATTTCTGTTATAATTAAAATGTCATGAACATCAAATGCAACCATTTAATGGTTTGATAGCTACCTCCTTTTAAGAAAGCAGGATGGTCACCTTTGAGAGGAACATTCAGTGTTTAAGCCTCCCTTTTAAGTAGATGATAGATTCAAGCTGATAATTGAAATTAATTTGTTTAGATATTTTCGGACTGGGAAATGTTGTTAGACAGCTCTTACATAGTGGCACAAGTGGTCTTTTTTTCTTTCACTACCTTGCAAGGACAAGTGGCAGCTACCTACAACATTGTAGCTGCCAAGTAGCCTCCAAGTTACAAGGCAGGTAGCCTTTGAAGGTGTCATAGTTTAAATGGTCAGTCAGCGTCACCATGTCCCTTAGCTCTGAAGGCATAAGATGATAGGGAAAGTGAGATGGCAGCGAAGATCTCTCCTAATGGTTATTTTGGTTGTCCTACATTGGGATAAGTTGACACCTCTGGCTTTAGATGCAATATTTAATTTAACACTAGAGAGGATGATGTTTGACTAAAAGAAAAGGAAGTAGCAAGTTTGGGAATCTGTAATTGTGAAGTCCATTTATTATCGGAGAAAATCTTTTGCTAAAGGATTTGAAGGACCATGAACGCAGGATTTGGAATTATACTCCCAATAGGTATATTAACTTTGCTAGTGACCCATACTGCCCAGTGTGCCTCAGTGGTACTGCCTTTTTAATCTTTGCTTTTCAAGGACTTTCCAACTGGTATTTGGGGTTTTTTTTTTTTTTACTTAAGAATGGAAATAAAAGGGAATAGAATTTGCTTTTATATTATTTTAAATTCTTTAGACTATCATTTTTTAAATTGGGACAGGGGCCCTCAGTTCTCGTGGGCACTAGGGCACACTTTTAGGTTCAGGGTGGAGTTAAGGATGTCAGAGTTGTTTCAGTGGGGGAAAGCATCTAGGAAGGTTCTTTCTCTTTACAAGGGAATAATGTTGCTTTCAAAACCGTCTTCGTAGTCTGAGATCGGTTTATGGAAGAGATTGCTTGTTAATATCTTTGATTTTTAGGAATACTCTGGCATTGGGACTTGGCAGAGCAAGAATATTAAGGTAAATTTGATGGAGATGGTTGAGATGTGTTGAGGAATACTATTTCTGGAGTTAGAATCTTGGATTTTGAAATGTTGAACCTAAAAATGACAGGGAAAAATTAAAATATAGGCCTTAAGTCCTCATTCGCATGCTCGGTTCCCAAGAATGAAGGCTCCTTAAAGGAGTGCTTCGCATGCCTTGGCATGTCTGTGCTGGGCTTGGCCTGACACCTTCTCATGCTTTTGAAGATGACTGTTTACAGCTCTGACTCCACAGCCCTGTTTTGTGTAAAGTAATAATTGGTTATCCAGGAATAGACAATACATGTTTTAATTACCCAACGGCCTCCTTCCTTCTTTGTCAGTTTTACTGTTTGTTTTCAGTAGAGAATAATAAAAAGTCAGAGAAGAAAAGGGAGGAATTTTGGGCCTTGAGTGGTCACACCACTGCAATGGAATATTGGAATATTTTCTAGGAAAGAAGTCTTGCCCTTGATATTTTACCTCACAAATAATTAGTGCTACCTAGTGTACTCAAATGTGCAGCTTTTGAAATTTGGGTAGATGAACATAGCTCTACTCAAAGCTGCAGTGAAAATGCTGTGCCTGGTTTGCGTGTCAGTCAGTTGTGTGCTCTTCTAAATGATGAGTGCCAGTGTCTTCCTTCCTCGCCCTGAGTGATCTAGTGCCAGTTTTATAAAATGCCAAGGTTATAAACCTAAGCACAGACCTTCAAGTGTTAAATTTTTCAAAAGCATAAGGTTAAATTCAGTTGGATCACACTACTGTACTGTGCATAGAAAGTGGTGGCTGGCTTTTGGGGAAGACTATAATCTTAATAAAGCAATATTTAGTATTGAAGACAGACACTATTTTATTTTCAGAATGCTGCCAAGTAAAATAAAACTTGCCAATAGAATAATCAATATTAAATACCATGCAAGCTTCTGGCTATAGAAAATGTCTGAGAACTGCATTCATTCAACAGACACTTAAATGTCCGTGATGCAGGTGCTTTGCCAGGTGCCAGAGATAACAGAGATGAAAGAGAATGCCTGTCCTTGAGAGGGTCACCGTCCAGAGCTGGCATGACGGAATTCCTCAGTACACCCATGATTGGTGTACCAAGATAAACATATTTTAGTCTTGCTGCACTGGTGGAAATTATAGACCAGCCTTTGGGCATTTTAAAGAGCAAAGTATGGTATATCTTTTCTTGTAAGTAAGAAATTACTGTTTTTCAAGGTTGAAGTTTTGTTGCAACTCTTCAAGCGTGTGGAGTAATGGGACGTGGTTCCTCTTCCCTTTCCCCTGGAGAAGGCACTTTCACTGCCTATCACTCATTAGCAGATACTGATTTGTGGCCATTAAGTAAGCTTCTTATACGTGCTCTATAAAGGTTTTTGTATTTTTTCCTTGATATTGTGACTTTTTCATTTGCTTAATAATGACAAATTTAATGTATGTAATTGTCTGCATTTTAAGTTAAACTGCCTAAAATGTGATTTGAGACATATACATCTGTTTGTATTATGAACTGTAAGCAATCTGTTCGAGTTGTTAGGTTTTCTATCACCTGCTGCTGTATTTGTAAACAAAGACATATTGCTTTAAGAAGTAATTATAATTAGAAATAGTCTTTGAATGTGATACTTGATATTTTTTAAGCTAAACTTGTTTGCTTTTGTGTATTATACCTGAAAACGTTTTTTAAAAATGTATTTTCATGTTTTCACAGTTTTTCCATGTATTTTTTTCTTTAGGCCCAATTCTGGGCTTCCTTGAGCAAATCCAGAGCCTAACTAACTGCAAATTTGTTGTCAAAGAAAGAAAAAAAGGGCTTGAGCTACCCCTCTGTGTGCCTGAGCTCACTAAGGCCCTTAAATAGGTTGCTTGGGAACAAGCCTTTCTGGAAACACAGACCTCCTTCAGCAAGGTGGTGCGCATCGTGGGGCTTTCCTCTGCTCCCCTCAGGGCTGGGCTCTTCTTTGTAAGCACGTCACCTGTTTGTACTAAGTTAGGGCTTTCCCGCTCTGCCCTGCAGCCTCCACCCCTCCTTCCTTTGTGAAAGGCAGTTCTGCTCTTGCCCGGCCTGCTCTGCCCTCAGTGTAGTTTGCCATTTCCTTCCACGGGGGCTTCGCTAGCCTTTCTTCAACCCCAGTTAGAGGGGGCTGTGAATGAGTGAACAATTTGTAGTACATTCTGCTTTTGAAAGGAATTTCTTTTGTAGTTGGACAAAATGCAACTGTAAATTTTTAAATGACCTTTGATGTCTTATTTCACATCCCCTGAAAGTACCCACCTAAAAGGGAGCTGTGAAATAGGTAGTGAAATATGAGACCATTCTGGAGCAGGGCCGGGTTTTTTCCCCTCGTGAAATGAAGTTGCTTTAACCAACACATTCTTCCCTCAGTGCCTGGTCCAAGCAGGTTCCTTGTTTAATAACCACCATATTAAAACTTAGTGCCAGTCCTTATGCAACAGGTCTCTAAAGCAAAATAGAATCCTAACTGTTAGCTCACTTGATTTAAATAAGACAGTGCAATAGAATTCTAATACCAGAAGAGAATTTTGGCCATCCCTCAGTGTGTAGCATTTGACATTATTCTTCTTTGGGCAGCTTTGTATGTTGGTGCATAAATACCATTTATTTTCATACTGTATTTTGCAGAGCTCTGAGATTCCAGGGCTGAGGAGGGGACCAAACAGGTAGAATTTAGTCCCTCTCTGCTCCCTGCTTTCAATGGAGCAATCCTACCCTTCGACTTTACATAATTTACTTACTGTATATTAACGTGGGCTGCCGTGACTATGTGTCAGACTCTGGGTGGCTGAAACAAGAGGAATGTATTTCTCACAGTTGTGGAGGCAGGAAGTCCAAGATCAGGGTGCTGGCCAACTCGATTCACAGTGAGGGCTCTCCCTGACTTGCAGATGGCCACCTGTTGCTGTGTCCTCACACAGTGGATAAGAAGCAAGCTCTCTCATCTCTTGCAAGGCTCTAATCCCATCGTGACGCCCCACTTTCAGGAGCTTATCTAATTGACTTCTCAAAGGCCCCAAATACCATCACATTGCAGAAGAGGGCTTCAACATGAATTTGAGTTGGACACAGTTTGCTTCAGAGCACTTACAGATAAGTTGTTTGGGGGGACAAAAAGATTTGCTGCTTTTAAATTTTAAAAACTATTGTAGATGACCATGTCTCCTAGTTGAGATTTGCTAAAATCATAATCACAGATTCACAAGTACAATAGAATCCCAGTCCATCTAGAATTCTAAGCCATGCTTAAAGTGTTAGTGTTACATAAGAAAAGAGGAAAGTTAACATTTTCAGTTTTTGCTGTGGTCATGTTTTATGTTAGGCCTCATTTTTTAAAAGGTCGCTTAGACTAGTATCCCTTACAGGTAGGTAGATTAAAAAGATAATCTCTTTTACAGATAAGGAAACCTTTAAAAGAGGTTAAGTAAATTCCTAAGGTCATACTATATCGAGAATGGCACCAGCTCTTCCACCGTCTAGGCAGAGGGTCTGTCCGCCGAGTGGTTTTGCTCAGGTGTCTGGCACCCTTTTCATGGAGTTCCTTAGTCAGCCGTCCAGGCCCCTGCCTTTTCTCTTCCACAAGATGTGCTGACTTGTTCTTGCTTGTCCTCTTAAGATGCCACTGAGTAGGTTCCAAAACTGCGAAAACTCTGCTAAGATAATGCTCAACTATTAACTTTTTAGATGAAGAGGCCAAGTTAAATCGAGCTTCATAGTATTGTCCGGCTTCTATCCAGCTTCATTTCCTGGGAGCTAACACGGTAGCTCTTAGGCGCACTTCACATACTTTAGCTCTTTCATTGGTTAGCAGCATTGCCTTTGAGATGGCTACAGTCTAGACGGAGACAGTAGTAGTTGACCCCACTAAAGACTTTACGTGCACTCTCTCAGTCCAGCCTCAGACGGGACAGTTTTACCCCCATTTTATAGATAGGAAACTAAAGCTGAGGTTAGATCTCAAAGCTCCTGTGTTGGGGAACTGAGAGTCCTGGGTGTGACTGGTAGCAAAGTTTCCGCCTTAAACCACTATACTACAGAACGCTTCTTTCTGAGTTCTGCATGTGACATGTGCCTGTCATGGTTGCTCTGTGCTGGAGTTCTGCTTTCAAAACTACACCTGGAAAGTCAGATCCATCTAACATATATTGAATGTTATGTAGCAGACCTTTGTCACACGTCATTGAATGAGTTTCATTGGATATTTACTGTAAAAAGCTAGTGTCTATGTTTGAAAGGCATATCCTTAAACCGCTGAGGACTTAGTTATATTTTCATAAACAAGGGCAAATAATGTTCAAAGGTGTAGCAGTTAAGAGTAGGTTTAAGATATGAATGTGAGAATTGTTACAAAAGGTTCTGGATGCTCAAGCCGTTAGTTACAGTCCTGCTGACTATTTGGAAACACTCTGGGTGTCCAGCTGCCCTGCAGTGGGAAGGCTCACACGGGGCTGTCAGAGTGGCTGAGACAGACGCGGTCTCTGTTAGTGGAGGAACTGTACGGAGGTGGGAGAGGCCCAAGGAGGTTCTGCCAAGCATGGCTCGACAGTGCTTTTTTAAACTTGGCCTACACAGGACATGCCAATTAAAACATCGTGACTTTGCTTAGTTACTGCAACACACAAAACCCCAAGTACTAAACTTAGTGAATACCTGGATCCCTTCTTTGAATGCCCGAGAAATCTTTACAAAAAAGACCAAACAACAGTGACTAATGATCAGGACTTGTACTGAGGGTTTTTATAGAAATGGGGTGAAGAGGATTAATGTGAATTAGGAAAAGCCTCTTTACAAACCTCACAAGATTTCTTATCTGAAAGGTGTTAGTAAGCGTACACCTCTGGTGAATCCATAGTAGAAATCTGGTCAGGTTCTGGAAGGCAGCCCTTCATGGTTCAGTGAGTAACACATTTGCCAGGGGTTTAAGGGGCAGAGTTTTTAGCTTTGAGCCCAGCTCTGCAGTATGATTGTGTGCAGTTAGCTAGTTTCCCATGCTCATTTACCTCATCTGTAAAACAATATTGCTCGAAGTACCATGAGGGAAAAAATGGAACATTCTTCCTTCCCTCTAGACAAAGGGATCTGTTTGGTGTATTAGCATACTTAAAAAAATACACATTATAGTGTCTCTATTAGTGTTCCTTTTTATCAGCTTGTCAAGTTTGAGGGCTTTTAAAGTTATCCAATGTGATAATATATTAGTATTTATTGAACGCCAAGGTTGCACCCTAAGTGGTCGTACATCCCGCTCTGCCTGGAACAATGCTGATTTGTTATTGTCTGGGCATAATTATTAGTAGCACCTTCTTGGCGTTCTCAGAAGTGTCCTGGTTTTAAGGATAAATTATATAGTTATCCTAACTGTAACAAGAATACGAGTGAAGACTTTCTGTTTTATTTCCTGAGAGAAAAAATTTGTTCTAAAAAACATGTTTTAGAAGTTAACCTTTGAGGCCGGCCAGGTGGCGCAGCAGTTAAGTGCGCACGTTCCACTTCAGCTGCCCAGGGTTTGCCGGTTTGGATCCTGGGTGCAGACAAGCCACCACTTGGCAAGCCACGGTGTGGTGGCGTCCCACATGTAAAGTAGAGGAAGACGGGCACGGATCTTAGCTCAGGTCAAGTCTTCCTCAGCAAATAGTGGAGGATTGGCAGTGGATGTTAGTTCAGGGCTAATGTTCCTCAAAGAAAATTTTTTTAAAAAGTTAACCTTTGATTCACATATATTATTTAGGGTGTTACTTACACTGCATCTTTTAAAGGTGAAGAAAAAATATCCAAGTCACTTAATTGCAGCCATATTGTCTTCAGCAAATATCAAAAGCCGGAAGAGAGCACATTGCAGTCATAGAACAGGAAGCCAGGCTTTTCTTTAGGATAGAGAAGCTGGATAGGAGAGATGGGAATACGGGTTCCTACTTTTCTGGGCATCGCTCCAGCGGTTTCTGCCTCATGACCTAAATGTGCCTTTCTTTTCCCAATTCTGAAAGGAATTGCCCTTAGAGCTCCAAGTATTTTGCTAACTTAATTCTCTTACAAACTGAGTAGCACCAAAGGTTATGTCTAGTGTTTTGGGTCTTTTAGCTGCTGCATACAAACATTACCAAATCTGTTGTAGAATTACATTTCATTTCCTCTAACCCTGGGCTGACATGAGTATTTCTAATTCACATGAATTAGAGGGGAGGGGAGGGGACAGTGCCATTATTTCATAGGTACATTAGTGGCAGGGAATAAATGAATACTTGTTAAACCGCTTCAGAAATATCTCATAGTTCACAATTTTTTGGTGTTCGGGGCACATTTTTTTTTTAAGATTGGCCCCTGAGCTACCATCTGTTCCAATCTTTTTTTTCTTCTTATTCTCCCCAAAGGCCCCCTAGTACATAGTTGAATATTCTAGTTGTAGGTCCTTGTGGTTGTGCTACGTGGGATGCCACCTCAGCATGGCTTGACGAGCGGTGCCGTGTCCCCACCCAGGATCTGAACCAGTGAAACCCTGGGCCACCGTAGCAGAGCATGTGAAGCTAACCACTCAGCCATGGGGCTGGTGGGGCACGGTTTTTAATACTAGAACTTGTAGCTCTCTTGTAAAGATCAAATGCTTCAGGAGTTATCACACTGTATTCATCAGGCTGACTGAGTAGAGTGTCTGCTCCCACATCCAAGTTTGCTCACGCTTACTCAGCACCGTTCTCGAGGGCTGCAGGAAGCAACTTTTCCTTGATGCTGGCTCAGTGGGGTGCTCCTTCACCATCTGCAGCCAGTGCCGTAAAAGTACACGTCCTCATCTGTGGCAAAAATTGATTTTGCACATGGACCACAATTTAGCGACACGTCTGTTCTCAGCACACTGTTATCCTGCAGTGGTTGTGAAGTTAGAATTGGAAACAGCGTGGAGTGGAAAACATCAGTTTGAATAGAAAGTGAAACCTCAAAATATCCCGTTTGAATGTCCATTTGCTGCTAACACCTTTCATAACAAAGCGCTCAGGAGTCACATCTGACTTATCCATCAGGAAATTCTTGCTCTCAAACAGTCATACTCTTTGTGTAATGTAAAGCATATTAGCATTACCGGGGGAGGGGTACATGGACGACTTCGTAGAATCTGATAACAGTCTGTTGAGTGAGTGGTGGCTATAGGAGGATTCATTCTATTTAACTCCAAAGATATGTAATACTCTTGTATGTACAACTAATATGTTTTTTAAAAGCATATGGAGCCTGAGCACCTCATATTGAAAGGTAATCTCAGGTTCACCCAGACTCTCTGAGAAAGGTCAACAGGCCTCTCTCCAGTGGTGACTGATTCCTGAGGCCTGTACCAATAGCACGAGGCTGGCCCAGTCAATGTTTTCCTTTCTATTAATAGCTGAACATTTCAGTTGCTTTGAGAAACAAATGGTTGTCATTAAGGACACACACAAGAGGCATAAAGGGTCTGCCCAGTGGTTCACTCAGTCTATGCACAGCCTGACAATGGCACCAATAGATCTGTGAAAGAAGATAATTGGGACATAAACCCAGCATGCCAAACCCAGCACTAGACAAATGGAGACGTGGTTGTAAAGCCTTCCATCATATGAGGCATTGTGCTCTGCCAGGAAAAAGAATCAGAATTAACATAGCCCCGCAAACACAGGAAGAGACCATAGGGATGGTACATTCCAGGGTGGTATTAGGAGAAGTGGAGAAAAATGAGGAAAGCATAATTAGAGTGAGGACTGAGGTGGGGTGGTACAGTGGGAAAGAGCACAACTTCTGCAACCTGATCAGCTATATTTAAATACCTACTGGCTCCACCACTCACCAGATATATCACGTTGGTTGAGTTACTTAACCTTTTGGTGCCTCTGTTTCTTCAGCTATAAAATGCAGATAACAGTAATTCCTAACTCCGTAGGGTTTGGGGAATTAAAGGCAGTAGCCCATGTAAAGCACTTAGGGCTTGACGTCATAAGCACCCAACAAATACGGGCTTACCATGAGACCTGGAAAGCGGTTTTCTAGGTGTTGGGCCTGCAAGGGTGTTGCATTTTAACAGGAAAGATGAGTGACCATTTTCATCCAGTGTGATGCTGATGCAGGAGGCACAGATTACTCCAACACCAGCCAAGGAGCACCTACCTAATAGTTAAAATAGCTAAAATGTTCTGAGCACTACGTACTGTCCAGTGTTTGAGGGCTTTAATCACATTATCTCATTGAGTCCTCACAACAACTTCCAGCCAATGGTGAAATTCAGCTGTGGAGTGCAAAGCCATGTTCTTTCTCCTTCGCAATGCAGATCTCCATTAGTGCTCCTTGCACTTCAGAAAATGTCCTGTCTCAGAGAAAGAGTACCAGAGGGAGACTGCCCTCCCCTCCAGCTATTTTGACCCTGGCCATAGTTTCCTGCTCCCATCCGTACCCTGTTTGAAGGTGGTTGACTTTGGGTGGGCTCGGGAAATCAAGGCACCAGGCATGAGTATGTGAGTGAGCTTCAGGGAGAGGAGAGGCAGGCAAGTACTCTGGGGAGGGCCTGACTGAAGCAGGTCACGTGTAACTATTCCACCTCTGAGTGGCCGTGTTCCCAACATTCCAGAGCACGGCCCCACCCTGGAACAGCTTTCCATGTATCATTCCCCATGATGCCAGCCGCATACTTGTGAACACAGCTTGTTTCCTGGCTGCCCAGAGCTGCACCATTCCTTCTTGCTAGATTTTGGGAGTACACATGAACTATTCATTATGGAGTCTCAGTCCCACTAGGAACTCCGAACACCTTGTGTTTAAAAGGAGAGCACTGCTTTCCCAGGCTCCTTTCCTCCAGATTATGAGAGATTTTAGCCTATATAAAGTGATGTCAGCTACTGCTCTGATCGGGGAATAGGTAAGAGAAACATTTCTTGGCATGAGTGTGGGCAATCTGAGCCGCAGACAAAGGGAATTGAGAAGACTGACCTAGAACAAAGGGAGACAGAACAACTCTAAGTTGAATGAGCAAAAATATATCAGCACCTAAATTTTTCAGTTATTCAACTGGTATTTATTGACCACGTAATCTGTGTCATGTACTGGGAATTCAGGGGTGAAGTGTTCAAACAGTTTCTGCCCTCACACAGCTTACATGTAGTGGAAGAGATAATCATTAAATAATATTAATTATACTTAAGACAAGTGATGGGGGGAAGTATAAGCTAGTATGTAGGAGTCAAGTCAAGCTCACCAGAGGAAACCACATTTGAGCTGCAGTCTGAAGGATGCAGGATTTAGGCAGGAGGCAAATTGGAGGCGGCGGGCGGGCGGGGGGGGGGGGGGGGGGGTGGGTAGGGATGGCCAGGAAGAGAATACAAGAGGGTCAGAAAAAGGCGTTCCTTGTTTGCAGGAAGAAATGGGCCAGGCGTGGGGACACCTGCCTACATGTTGATGGTGTGGGGCAGAGGATGTGAAAGGGAACACACTGGGGTAGGAGGCCTGGGTGGGCTCTATTTTTCCTCTCTTGTCTACTGGATTAAGTTAGCTGTGCTCCCATCAACAAATGCAGAGGGCTCTATAAACTCAGCTTCAAGTCTTTAGACTCCCTTGACCCTCCAGGGTAACCATACCAGGGAGACCCTTTGTACAGAGATCAGGGCTCCCTGAGGTCCCATTAGGCATATTTTCCCAGCCTAGTGGAAGAGGAAATCTCCTTTTTATAATCTTAATATCTTTCAAAGCACCTGATTACGTGGCAGTGTATAAGGGATTTGTGAAGAATCAGTGTCAACACTGTGCTGATTGGGGGATGGGGCATCATCTGTGGATTTACTCCAAAAGCAAAATTAGAGAAACCCTTGATTGAATAATTTGGTCAGATCACATCCCAAGAAACTTCGATTTCCCTATCTGGCTTCTAGTCATAGTTTTCTTTCTGACCCAGAAAAGTAGAATGTGTTATACCTTATAAGGTGCACAAGAGAATTTCAGATTAACGGCTTAGTCCCTGGCTGCTATAGTAAACATTTACATTTCCCAGCCCTCTTTAAGGCTTTGCACAGAGCAATCCCCAAGGCAGCGTTTCCCGAGATGTGTTCCGTAGAACACTGATTGCTAGACATGAACCTCGAATAAAGAGTTCCATGGGTCGGTCAGTGTGAGGACACTGCGTGTGATATCCACTCATAGGTTCCACCACATTACTGCCTTAATGCGCTAACAAGTCCTAGGATAAAGAAACCCAATATTTCTCACGTGTTTTTAACTACAGGAACTATGACTATGTTTCTATGGCAAGAGTACCTGAGGGTTTTGTCATGGAGGATGTGGAGCAACTGGAACTCTCATAGGCTACTGATAAGAATGCAAAATGGTACAACCATTTAGAAAACAATTTGGCAGTTTCTTAAAAACTTACACATATACCTGACTTATGACCCACCCATTCTACTCCCAGGAGAAATGTAAGCATATTTCCATACAAAGAGCTGTACACAAATGTTAATACAAATTTTATTTCTAATACCTCAAAACTGGAAACAACCCAAATGTCCATCAGTAGGTGAATGAATAAACAAATTGCTGTGTATCTACTCAGCAATTGATAGACTCAGCAACATGGATGAATCTCAAAATAATGCTGGGTGAAAGATGCCGAAAAAGAGTGCCTACTATATGATTCCATTTATATAATATTCTGGAAAATGCAAGCTAACGTATAGAGACACAGAGTAAACAGTGGTTTCCTGTAGACAGGGAAAGGGATTACAAAAGGATATAAACTCTTGGGGGTTATGGATATGTTCATTAACTAGATTGTGGTGATGGTTTCACAGATGTGTACACATCAAAACTTATGACACTGTTTGGGCCAGCCCCATGGCCAAGTGGTTAAGTTTGCAATTCATGTGCTCCTCTTTGGAGGCCCGAGGTTTGCCAGTTCGGATCCTGGGAGCAGAGCTATGCACTGCTCATCAAACCATGCTGTGGCGGCGTCCCGCATAGAAGAACCAGAATGACCTACAACTGGGATATACCACTATGTAATGGAGAGAAAAAAAAAAGGGAGGAAGATTGGCAACAGATGCTAGCACAGGGCCAATCTTCCTCACCAAAAAGCACACTTAAAAGAAAGAGGAGAAAAAAACCCCAAAACTTATGACACTGTATACTTTAAACATGTACAGTGTATATTATATGTCCATTACCTCAATAAAACTGTTAAAAAGATCAGAGAGTAGAATTTTCCAAAATAAATGGAGTACCTATTTAAAAAATAATAGCTAATATTTACTGAACATTTCTTGTATGCCAAACTCTATGCTACTTAAGTGTTATTACTTCCTTTCGTCCTCCCAGTAACCTTGTGAGGGAGGAACTATTGGTATTTCCACTAAGTAACTCACTCAAATCACACAAGCCAATGAGATGCTAAACCAGAATTCAGACCCCGGACCATTGACTTCACTACCCAAAACCATAACGCTGTATAACCTGCTTCCAGGGAGCCTTCAAGGAATTTACAGTCCAGTGGAGAGACAGACACCACCCCCCAACAGACAAGAGAGTAAATGAAGGGAAGAGAAGAAAAATTTTAGTGAAGATGAAATCAATCTCTTGCTAGGTTCCAAACTGGACCATTGACCCAAAAGCATGGGCAATGCTCTAGACAGAATCCTGGTGCTTCTGTCAGGCCACTGGAGAAGGGACGAGAGAAGGAAGGATGGGAAGCCTAGCCAGACTGAAAGAGATTGGCCCATGCACACTTGGTTCAGGCAGCTCCAACAGTCAGGACTCCTCCAGTTTCTGCCCATGTTAAAGACAATCAGAAGCATCTGAGCAGACATTGCCTTGACCCATTTCAGGAGTTCCAAGAGAGGTTTTTTTTTTTTTTTTAAAGATTTTATTTTTCTCCTTTTCTCCCCAAAGTCCCCCAGTACATAGTTGTATATCCTTCGTTGTGGGTCCTTCTAGTTGTGGCATGTGGGACGCTGCCTCAGCGTGGTTTGATGAGCAGTGCCATGTCCGCGCCCAGGATTCGAACCAACGAAACACTGGGCCACCTGCAGCGGAGCGCGCCAACTTAACCACTCGGCCACGGGGCCAGCCCCTCCAAGAGAGGTTTTTAATTGAAAGACCTAAGACTTAGAACCTTGGGTGAGTCATTTCACTGCTCAGTATTCCCACTTGCTTGTCTCTAAGATGGGGAAGTTGACTGGTGGTGGTGTGGTTCCTCCTAGGTCTCATATGCGCTGTCCTGGCCTATTTTTATGGTTTTCCCAAAGAGTATGAAGGTTCTGATGGGCATCCATGAAGTGTCTAGTAGGGTGACTTGACGTCTCTCGGCAGCTCTGCTGACTACAGGGAAATGTACTGAGATTACGAAGCAGCATCGTTAAATCACTAAAGAAGAAAATAATTAAGTTTAGATGCCTTTATAGTAATAGCTAGTTTTCTGAATATAAAATAATACAGGTTAAATATAGGCATTTTAGAAAATACAGATTGTGAGGAAATTGTTAAGACAGCAGGTCTTGCTGCTTACTCCTCACATGTCTCCAAGGGACCCATGATTAACCATTGGCCACCCGCTGGGAATGTGGTCCCTAGAGTGTTCTTTATGGTAGTGATTGATTGTTTTGTTATATACACTGGAGCGATGGACCATGCCATACCTGCTTGTCAGGTTGCTTTGTACAAACGTCAAGATCAGTGATGTGCACCTGGTTTCATGGTGAGGGTCGTGAGTTTTGGTTGTCGTGGCTGGTTGCATGGCAGAATATACCCGTGTGGCCAGATCTCCATAAAAGCCTTGGACTCTGAGGCTCAAACAGGCTTCCATGGGCAAAGGCATTCCACACATGTCCTCACAGTTGATGGTGAGAGGGAGTTCTTCTGTGTGGCCTTGAACCACGAAGGATATTGGAAGTCTGTGTTGAACCTCTCTGGGCTCCATTCATGCACGTCTTTTTCCTGCTGCTGTCGCTCTGTATCCTTTGCTTTATACATCTCAGTGAGTCTGTAACCTGCTGTGGAGTCTTGTGGGCCCTTCTGTTGAATCACTGAATGAAACACACACAAATATAAAAAAAAGAACGGTTTCATCTCTGACTTAGTCCTTAATTTGGAATCCAACTTTTAATCTTGATTGGGTTCCTCCAGGAAGAAACAGGACATTTTACGAGAAATGGCTCTATAATGTCCCCCAGGAACAAGTGGTGATAGGCAGAGATCGCCTGCACATGAGAGATTTGGGGAGACAAGGGGCAGGAAGTGGCCGGGGAGAGCTACCTTCCATGTACCCAACACTGTAACTCACTCTTCCTCGACAACTTTCCTCAATACCCTTAGTAATAATCATAATAATAACCATTAGCATTTTATCAAGTACTTGCTCTGAGCCAGACACCATTCTAAGCACGTTTTCTCTTATTTAATCTTCCCAACAGCCTGTTCAGTAAATATTACTATTTTCTCCTTTGTGCAAGTGAAGAAACCAAGGCTAAGTATGACTAAGTAGCTAGTAAGTGAGCCGGGACTGGACTTAATCCTGAACTCAGAAGGTCGGCTGCTATACTTCATGTCCCTCTATGTTCATTCAGGTGAGATGTCCCCGATATAGAATGGGGTTTGGAGCTGCGTTTTGTATTAGTCAGGGTTCTCCAGGGAAACGGAGCCAATAGGAGATATATACTCAGACGCGTGCAAGCCTGCTCCCAAGTGGAAAACCAGTGCCCACGAGCTGGCAGTCCCCTAGCCACAGCCATGCAAGTGTGGCTTTGGCCAGAAGAGGGCACTGCCTCCTACTTGTGGCATTACCTGCGTGGGAACCAATAGGCTGCAAGAGATTTTGACACCACTTTCAATTATCATTTTTTACAGCCCTTGGTTTAGCTTAGCACAACCTTTCATAAAATAAATGTTTGTGAACTTTTGGTTTCACAGTGAGATCAAATTGGCCTCCTTCACAGTACTCAAACTTTGCATTCAGCGATGCAAGAACACATGGAATGACTGTCCTTTGGCTTTCCTGGTCCAGTCAGACAGAGCTGAACCAAACAGTCTTTCCAGATCAGGTCAACTCAGGCTGATGCAAGGGAAAGGAGGAAGCTGGGGCATTTGGTGATTGAAAGATAGAATTGGGAGGCCCCCTGGTGTTCCAGGCAGTTAAGGAATCTTCTGCTGAGACTGAAGGACAGGCTGGGGAGGTTACTCACTATGTCTGAGTTTAAGAGAATAATACTACAGGTCCCTTTGGCGATACAACTCTGTCTAGAAGAGCAGTTAATCTGATCTCTAGATTCTTAATTGGAAATAGAAATTCACATAAGTATAGTTATTCTTTAGTTCTCGTTAATAATTAAAAAGCTGCCTCCTCTGCTTCCATTTTAATGACAGCTTGCATTTGTACAGCTTGAGTCTTGGTAGAGGGCTGTCCATCCCACAGCAAGTAATAGAGCAGGTACTAATTATTTCTAGTTTACAGTTGAGGAGGCACAGAGAGTAAGTGGTTTGCTCTGGTTCCTCCCTAATCCAAGCCTGGGAAGGGACCAGAAGCCTAGGGCCCGATCTTAGCTCTGTGCTCCTCCGCTATCAAAAATGCATGCCTGGGGCCGGCCCCATGGCGCAGTGGTTAAGTTCGCACGTTCTGCTTCGGCGGCCCAGGGTTCGCTGGTTCGGATCCCAGGTGTGGACACGGCACCGCTTGTCAAGCCATGCTGTGGCAGGTGTCCCACATATAAAGTAGAGGAAGACGGGCGCGGTTGTTACTCAGGGCCAGGCTTCCTCAAATAAAAAAAAAGCATTCCTATCATTCACTGCTGTTTCGCAAGTCCATTAAAGCTGAATGTGTGCAAACACTGTGACCCAGCAGCTCCACTTGTAAGAATGTGCACCAGAAATGCGTGCACACGAGTACCAAGAGGCATGTGCAAAACTTCCTAGAAGTAGAATTTGAAATAACCAAAAATGGCAAACAGCCCCAAATCCCATCAACACAGATGAAGCAAACTGTGGTATATTTCTATCATGGAATACTATATAGTAATGAGAGTAAATGAATAAGATCTGTGCAAAATGTGGATAAATGTCACGAATATATATGAAGTTCAAAAACAGGCAAAATTAGTATAAAGTACTCAAAGTCAAGGTAGTGATTATACCACAAAGGTCTAGTAACTGGGAGAGGAGATACATCGGGTCTTCTGGGATGCCGCTAATGTTCTACTTCCTGACTCGGTTAGCTGGGGGACACAGGTGTGTTGACTTTGTACAGATTCACCGAGCAGTATGTTCATGATGCATGCACTTTTCTGTATGTATGTTACACTTCAATCAAAAAGTTTAAAAACCCTGATTTGTTTAAATAAATTGCTTTCAATGAGCAAAGTTTCGTACTGTCCAAATGGAGCTCATTCCCGAGGAAAGCAGATTTGTTTGTTGCTCTGCTCTGACGGTGACCACACCAGCATTCCCCAAAGAGGTTCTGAAGGGTTGAGAGAGCAGGTCAGCATCTGCCTTTGCATTTGTGCGTGCAAGAATACACTTCAGTAGGGCTGCCACACAGGAAGTTCATCCCCTGCCTCCAATACTGCAAACATATGTTCTCTCTGTGTGTCCAGAAAGTAAGGACGAAGGAAACGCCCAAGCAGGATAAGCCAAACCCAGCAAACATGTCATCCAAATGACAAAGCTCCCCCGCCTGTCCCATTTTTAACAGCCAATGACACTAGCACTATTTTGCAGGAAACAACCTCACATCTTAAAGGCGCAGATGGCATCTGTAGCCAAGGGAGACCCAAAGCACTGGGCAGCAAACGAGCTGCTCAGAATTCCATGGCTGGCCCTGGTGAAGTCATAATGGAACCAGATTTCCTGTTTCCCAGAGTACAGCCTGCTCCTCATTAGCCCTTGCTGCTTCTTCCAGGACCAGAGTGCTTGAAAATCTTATTTTTTTTTTCTCCTGCTTTTTTCTCCCCAAATCCCCCCGGTACATAGTTGCATATTTTTTAGTTGTGGATCCTTCTATTTGTGGCATGTGGGATGCTGCCTCAACATGGCCTAATGAGTGGTGCCATGTCCACGCCCAGGATCCGAACCCTGGGCCGCTGAAGCGGAGCACACGAACTTAACCACTCGGCCACAGAGCCAGTCCCAGAGTGCTTGAAAACCTTAAAGGACAAAAGTACGACAACATCAAGGGTTAAATCAAGGCTTGGCTATCTCCATCCACGGGCCAAGGACATTTGCCCCAGGGCTAAGCTAAACACACACACACACACACATGCACACACACACCCCACCTCATATTCCCTTTCTTCTATCTGCTGCTTTGGAGAACTTCTGCTACCACTTCAGCTCCTTGTATCTTCTACGACAGGGATTCACTGGTGTTTCAGTCCCACATCCCATTCCAGGGGCAAAAAAGTGAGAATCTTGAAAACCACTTTGATAGGTACCCACTCGCACACTTTCTCCCGCTGGATTGCAGTTGGAGAAGCTGGCCCTCTGTCTTTCCTCCCAAGAGTCAGAGGGTCGCTAGCTGAACTTTTTGTATCTTTCCACGACATGGCAGTGTTGTCAGAACTCTGGTGGCTGGCCGTAAGGTGTATATGCTGTGACCTCCACAGCCCAGCAAGAAGGCAGGAGCAGAGGCCGGGACGGAGCCAGGGTGGCGTTCTTCAAAGGTCCACATGAGTCTTGGAGGTAGCAGAGATTGCCTGGGCTGTGCACAGTTGGAGCCCAACACCAGCAGTTTTCTGGCAGTGGCAATACTGGAAGCCGGGGAGGTGGCACAAAGACACACTAAGGGGTTGACTGCAGCACTGTTATAGAGAAAAACAAGAAGCAACCAAAGCATCCAGCAACAGAAAGTGTTAAATTATATGATATTTTCATGTACCGTGGGTTATTGTGCAGCCATGAGAAAGAGTGAGGCAGCTCTGTATTAATTAACACAGAAAGTGGTCTATGCTGTAAAATAATAAAGGCAAATTGGAGAAAACCATACATAGCCTGATTCCATTTACGTATTTAAAAAATCCTATAGGCATGCACATACAGTCTCACACACGCTAGCATTGGTAAATGGACAGAAAAAGATCAAGGAAGATACACACGAAACTATTACCAGCTTACCTCTGGGAAAGGGAGTGGAAGTAGGGAGGTGAGGTGAACTTTCCAATTTTGCCATATTTATTTCTGTATTATTTGTTTACGATGTACCCATAGTTCTTTTGTAATTTAAAAAGCTATTTAAAAAACCAAGGCTATGGGGATGGGGTATGGAGGAGGCACATTTCATGGGGAGTGGTCAGCACAGCCAGAGGCTTCTGTGAGTCAGCACGAAGGCTGGGAAGCAGACCCTCCGAGAGTTGAGGGAGAGGCTCCAGGCTCCTGATTATGCATTACAGGCCCTTTTTGTCTTGTTTTCCCTCTTTGGGGGCATGTGCTCTTGGTTCTCTTTGAGTCACTTCCAACATTAGGCACCTGGAGGAGAAAGCCCCTCCCTAGGAAGGCCCAGGAAGGATGGCTCAGGCCACTTTGGCCCTAGGCCTTAGGAATAAACCTCCTCTTTCCCTTGGTGCCCATTTCTTTGGGGTTCTTTTCCTGGGTCTTTGCTATCAGAGCACAAGATCTCCAGAGGCTGAGGAAAAGGAACCACAGCACTCGGCCAATGTTTAGTCTAGCCTACTGCTGTTCTCCAGCCAGACTCTACCTTAGGATTGCTTAGGGAGCTCTTAAAAAATACAGACCTCAAATATAGACTTATACCTTGAAATGCAGAATAAATGTTTTGTTAGGAAATAACCGATGCCAGGTAAAACAGAAATTTTCATTCATTCTGGAATGATTGTAAATTGGTTAAGAGCCTTTTGAAAAGCAATTGGACAATATCAAGAGTCTAATCTATTTTCACAGTATTTTATGTGGGATGCTGCCACAGCATGGCTTGACAAGCGGTGCTAGGTGCATGCCTGGGATCTGGGCCTGCCAACCCCAGGCTGCTGAAGCAGAGCACATGAACTTAACCACTACGCCACAGGGCCGGCCCCTATTTTCATACTATTTTGTCTGGTGATAAAACTCCTGGGAATTTCTCTTAATGAAATACAAAACACTTCACATAAGGAAAATTTATGTGAAGATTGCTCTCATTATGTTTCCTCTTATAATAGCTAAAAATTGGAAACAAACTAAGTGGTAGGTGAATGGTTAAATACGTGCAGTTCACGGAACATTTTGCAACAATTAAAATTGTAATGGAAATCTGTAGTAATAAGTAAAAATGTACGAATGATGGACTTGTAACTTTTTTTGGACAAAATACTTTTATACTTAAATGAAAGTTCCTTTCAGAAGAAAGAATAAGCGTGTGGGCCTTCTCCCAGTCTAATTAAACCAGAAGCTCAGGGGGTGGACCCGGACATCAGAATTTTAAAAAATTTCCCCAGATGATTCTAATTGAAGCCAAGGCTGAGAGAGTACCGTTAGCCTTGGACCCAGATGGGACTCCCCCAGTCCAGCTCATCTGAATGGAGTTCTACACGGGCTACTAAGTGGTCCGTTTTTCCCTTGCCTTTTCCCTGCAGACGGGGACCAGTGGGTCCAGTGGTAGCCCCACCAGGAGGTAAATCATAAATTTGACATCATGGCCAAATAGCTTTACTTCTTACTACAACTGGAGGCAGGTAGACTCATGAGGAAGCAGATGGTTAAAATAATCTAGGTAACTGAGAGACGGAGCAAAATGGCGGGGTGAGCTGACCCGGGACTCTCCGCCCTCCAAACTACAACAAAGGACTGGAAAAAAACTGAATTTCAGCTAATAAACCTAATGCCAGGATGTCAGAGACCTACAGTATCAAAAAGACGGAGGATGGAGACCTTGCTGCAGCCTCAGAGGAGCTGGAACGGGGTAGGAGAGAACTTCCCTCCCTCCCCTAGAGACGGGGATCGCTGCTCGGGTGGGGGACGGAGCGGGGGAGGGGCTGTGCGACTTGGGGATCGTCCAGGACTCCCGCCGCTGGTGCAGTGGAAACCCACTGATGGGGGAAAGCTTCCCTGCGCAGGGACCCTATAAACCCAGGGCCCCGAGAGTCCAGAGAACAGAGCTGATCCCAATCCAGATTGGTGCATGAGAGAAACCGCCCCTCCCCGCCCTGGCAAACCGCGCTGGGTGCCGCCATCTTGCCCGAAGGCAGAGAGCTCAGAACTTGCTGCTGTCGACCCCCATCTAGCAGGGACAGGCTGTAACTGCAACTGAATTCTACCATCTTGCGCAAAACCGCTCCTCTACCATCCAGCAATTTATAAAAGCCCCAGACCAGAAGGAAAACAATAAAAACACAGAACTGAGTCCTGAGGACTTGGAAATAGGTAAACTAAGTGAAAATGAGTTCAGAGCAGCTATAATAAAAAAACTCAATGAGGTAGAGAGAAAGACAGAGAAACAAGCCGAGTTCTGGAGTTACTTCACAAAAGAGATTGAAATTATAAAGAAGAATCAAACAGAATTACTAGAGATGAAAAACACAATGGACCAGATAAAACAGAATACGGATTCCCTGAATGCCCGTGTAGACACCATAGAGGAGCAAATTAGCATAATCGAAGATAGACAGGCTGAATGGCTCCAGACAGAGGAAGAAAGAGAGCTAAGAATTAAAAAAATGAGGAAAACCTCCGAGAGATAGTGGATTCAATGAGGAGAAAGGATTTAAGGATCATAGGAATTCCCGAGAGTGTGGAAAAGGAAAATGGAGCAGAAAGTGTGCTTAATGAAATTATAGAGGAGAACTTCCCAAATCTAGGGATTGAGGGAGAAATGTGTGTGGAGGAAGCTTTCATATCTCCTAGATTTGTCAATGCAAAAAGACCTACTGCAAGGCATATAGTAGTATAAATGGCAAAAATGAAAGACAAAGAAAGAATACTCAGGGAAGCAAGACAGAAGAAAATAACCTACAAAGGAACTCCTATCAGACTTTCAGTGGATTTCTCTACAGAAACCTTACAAGCTAGGAGAGAATGGAGTGACATATTCAAAACTTTAAAAGATAAAAATCTTCAGCCAAGAATACTCTATCCAGCAAGAATTTCCTTCAGATATGAGGGAGAAATTAAATCTTTTCCAGGCAAACAAAAGTTAAGGGAATTTGTAACCAAAAGTCCTCCACTACAAGAAATCCTCAAGAAGGCTCTCATACCTGAAAAAGAAAAAAGGGAGAAAGGGGCCACAAACCACAGAGTAGGGAGACAGATAGATAGAACCAGAATAGGATAGCAAATATTCAACTATAGCATTAGGGTAAAGGGAAGGAAACTACCAAAGCAAAGACTATCTTATCACTCTAACTGCAAACTCATAACACGTGTTGGAATAGGAAATGAAAATAACAGCTTAGGAGGGGAAGAGCAAAGGGACTAAATCAGTCTAGGCCAAGTAAGTAAGAGACCACCAGAGAATAGACTATATTATACACGAGATTCTAAATACAAACTTCAGGGTAGCCACTAAACTAAAAAACAGAACAGAGCCACAAAACATAAATAAGCAAAAATCTAAGAAACCCAGCATAAGAAATTGCAGTATTAAATGGATAGGCTAAAGCACACAGGAGAAGAAACACAGGAAATCCAGATAATGAGCGACAGATTGACAGGATTAAGTCAACAAGGATCAATAATCACTCTCAATGTAAATGGATTGAACTCTCCAATAAAAAGACACAGAGTGGCAAAATGGATTAAAGAACAAGATCCAACAATTTGTTGCCTCCAGGAAACACACCTCAGCCCCAAGGACAAACACAGGCTCAGAGTGAGGGGGTGGAGGACAATACTTCAAGCAAATAGCAAGCAGAAAAAAGCAGGTGTTGCAATTCTTATATCAGACAAAGTGGATTTCAAAATGAGACAGGTAAAGAGAGACACAGAGGGACAATATATAATGATCAAAGGGACACTTCATCAAGAAGAAATAATGCTTATAAATATCTATGCACCCAACATAGGAGCACCAAGATTCATAAAGCAACTATTAACAGACCTAAAGGAAGATATTAAAAACAACGCAATAATAGTAGGGGACCTCAACACCCCACTCACATCAATGGACAGATCATCCAGACAGAAAATCAACAAGGAAATAGTGGAGCTAAATGAAAAACTAAAACAATTGGACTTAATAGACATATATAGATCACTTCATCCTGAAACAGCGGAATACACATTCTTCTCAAGTGCACATGGAACATTCTCAAGGATAGACCATATGTTGGGAAACAAGGCAAGCCTCTACAAATTTAAAAAAATTGAAATAATAACAAGCATCTTCTCTGATCATAATGCTATAAGGCTAGAAATTAATTACAAGAAAAAAGCTGAGAAAGGCACAAAGATGTGGAGACTAAACAATACACTACTGAACAAGCAATGGATCATTGAAGAAATCAAAGAAGAAATAAAAAATACCTGGAGACAAATGAAAATGATAGCATGCCATACCAACTCATATGGGATACAGCAAAAGCTGTATTAAGAGGAAAATTCATTGCAATACAGGCACATCTTAACAAACAAGGAAAATCGCAAATAAGCAATCTTAAACTACACCTAACTGAACTAGAGAAAGAAGAACAAATAAAAGCCAAAGTCAGCAGAAGGAGAGAAATAATAAAAATCAGAGCAGAAATAAATACTATTGAAATGAAAAAGGCGGTAGAAAGGATCAATGAAACAAAGAGCTGGTTCTTTGAGAAGATAAATAAAATTGACAAACCTCTAGCCAGATTTACAAAGAAAAAATGAGAGAAAGCTCAAATAAACAAAATCAGAAATGAAAGAGGAGGAATAACAACAGACTCTGCAGACATACAACGGATTATAAGAGAATACTATGAAAAGCTATATTCCAACAAAATGGATAACCTAGAGGAAATGGATAAATTCTTGGATTCCTACAATCTCCCAAAGCTCACTCAAGAAGAAGCAGACAATTGGAACAGACCAATCACAAGGAAAGAGATTGAAACAGCAATCAAAAACATCCCAAAGAATAAAACCCCAGGACCAGATGGCTTTCCTGGGGAATTCTACCAAACTTTCAGAGAGGATTTAATACCTATCCTTTTCAAGCTGTTCCAAAAAATTAGGGAAGATGGAACACTTCCTAACACATTCTACGAGGCCAACATCACGCTGATACCAAAGCCTCACAAGGACACCACGAAAAAAGAGAACTACAGGCCAATATCACTGATGAACACAGATGCAAAAATTCTCAACAAAATTTTGGCAACCAGAATTCAGCAATTCATCAAAAGGATCATACATCATGATCAGGTGGGATTCATACCAGGGACACAGGGATGGTTCAACATCCACAAATCAATCAACGTGATACACCACATCAACAAACTGAGCAATAAAACCACATGATCATCTCAATAGATGCAGAGAAAGCATTTGACAAGATCCAACAGCCATTTATGATAAAAACTCTGAACAAAATGGGCATAGAAGGGAACTACCTCAACATAATAAAGGCCGTATATGACAAACCCACAGCCAACATCATACTCAATGGGCAAAAACTGAGTGCCATCCCCCTGAAAACAGGAATGAGACAAGGATGCCCTCTATCACCACTCTTATTTAACATAGTACTGGAGGTCCTGGCCAGAGCAATCAGGCAAGAAAAAGGAATAAAGCAAATCCAAATAGGGAGGGAAGAAGTGAAACTCTCGCTGTTTGCAGACAACATGATCTTATATATAGAAAACCCCAAAGAATCCATTGGAAAACTCTTAGAAGTAATCAACAACTACAGCAAACTTGCAGGGTATAAAATCAATTTGCATAAAACAGTAGCATTTCTATATTCTAATAACGAACTAACAGAAAAAGAACTCAAGAACACAATACCATTCACAATCGCGACAAAAAGAATAAAATACCTCGGGGTAAATTTAACTAAGGAAGTGAAGGACCTATATAATGAAAATTACAAGGCCTTTCTGAGAGAATTGGACGACAACATAAGGAGATGGAAAGACATTCCATGTACATGGATTGGAAGAATAAACATAGTTAAAATGTCTGTTCTACCTAAAGCAATCTACAGATTCAACGCTATCCCAATCAGAATCCCAATGACATTCTTTACAGAATTAGAACAAAGAATCCTAAAATTCATGTGGGGCAACAAAAGACCCCGAATTGCTAAAGCAATGCTGAGAAAAAAGAACAAAACAGGAGGCATCACAATCCCTGACCTCGAAACATACTACAAAGCTACAGTAATCAAAACAGCATGGTAGTGGTACAAAAACAGGTGCACAGATCAATGGAACAGAATTGAAAGCCCAGAAATAAAACCACACATATATGAACAGCTAATCTTCGAGAAAGGAGCTGAGGGCCTACAATGGAGAAAAGAAAGTCTGTCCAACAAATGGTGCTGGGAAAACTGGACAGCCACATGTAAAAGAATGAAAATTGACCATTTCACCATTCACAAAAGTAAACTTAAAATGGATCAAAGACCTAAAGATAAGACCTGAAACCGTAAGGCTTCTAGAAGAAAACGTAGGCAGTACACTCTTTGACATCAGTATTAAAAGGATCTTTTTGGACACCATGTCTCTCAGAGAAGGGAAACAATAGAAAGAATAAACAAATGGGACTTCATCAGACTAAAGAGCTTCTTGAAGGCAAATGAAAACAGGATTGAAACGAAAAAACAACCCACTAACTGGGAAAAAATATTTGCAAGTCATACATCTGAAAAAGGCTTAATATCTATAATATGTAAAGAACTCGCACAACTCAACAACAAAAAATCAAACAACCTGATCAAAAAATGGGCTGGAGACATGAACAAACATTTCTCCAAAGAAGATATACAGATGGCCAATAGGCACATGAAAAGATGCTCATCATCGCTGATCATCAGGGAAATGCAAATCAAAACTACACTAAGATATCACCTTACACCCATTAGAATGACAAAAATATCTAAAACAAATAGTAACAAATGTTGGAGAGGTTGTGGAGAAAAAGGAACCCTCATACACTGCTGGTGGGAATGCAAACTGGTGCAGCCACTATGGAAAACAGTATGGAGATTCCTCAAAAAATTAATAATAGAACTACCATACGATCCAGCCATTCCACTACTGGGTATCTATCCAAAGAGCTTGAAGTCAGCAATCCCGAAAGTCCTATGCACCCCAATGTTTATTGCAGCATTATTTACAACAGCCAAGACATGGAAGCAACCTACGTGCCCATCAGCAGATGAATGGATAAAGAAGATGTGGTATATATATACAATGGAATACTACTCAGCTACAAAACAGAACAAAATCATTCCATTTGCAACAACATGGATGGACCTTGAGGGAATTATGTTAAGTGAAATAAGCCAGTTAGAGAAGGATAATCTCTGTATGACTCCACTCATATGAGGAATTTAAAAATGTGGACAAAGAGAACAGATTAATGGCTACCAGGGGAAAGGTGGGGTGGGGGGTGGGCACAAAGGGTGAAGTGGTGCACCTACAACACGAATGACAAACATTAATGTACAACCGAAATTTCACAAGATTGTAACCTACCATTAACTCAATAAAAAAAAAAAGTGGTAAATGTAGATAAAGGTAAAAAAAAAATCTAGGTAAGAGTGAAGGCTTGAGCAGGGTCAGGACAGCTGTGGGAGGCATGACAGAGGCCGATCCTACACAGCTGAGCAAATGAAGGAGGCTGAGGAGTTGAAACCAAATCCTGGAATGTATGTGGCCTGTCACGGAGGGGATCCAGCCCTACGGAGCCCCTGAGGTCTGTCTGCTGGTGTCACCCTCCACAGTCTTGCTAGCAGGGATAAAAGAAGAAAGCTTAGAAGGTTTGCCACCAGGAGATTCTGGCAAGAGATGCTGGTGTCTGCAGGGCTCTTTAGAAGAAGGTGCTAGAGCCAATTTGTTCTTGGGCAAAGGAAATAAATGAAAATTGAATAGGAGAGAGAAAGCGCAGGAAAAGTAGACAGCAGAACGTGTCCACCAGCAGAAGATAATGATCCCTTTATGGCCCACCATTCTGAGGGCCTCAGGGGAAGAGGATTGTAGCGATGTGGCACAGCTGGAGGGGCAGCTCATAAATATCCTTCTCACCCGGGCTCCCTGTTGCCCGTAATCCCACTAGTCAGTTAATTCCACTTGGGTTATTAAGCGCTGCCCCTTCCTGGCTGTCCTCTTCTAAAATGCAGACTCCTGAAAGGAATAACACTTTAATTCAAGAACAAGTGGAATGAGTTTATGATTTATTCAGCCAACGTGAGTGCCTACTCTGTTTGGTACTGCACTAGGAGCTGGGATACAACGGAAAGAAGACCTGTCGAGGTGAGTAAGAAGTTCAATTCAGAAGTAGCTACTGAACACCTCCTGTCACCTGACATGGAGCCAGTGCTCCAGGAGGAGCCAGGAGGAAAACAGAAAAATGCGTGACAAAGTCACCTCCCTCAAGGAGCCTTTAGCCTACTTGGGGGGAATCCAAGCACACAACAGACAGACAGGACAAGCAGCTGCTTATTAAACTGCTGCTATCATCAACACCCGCAAGAAGAGTGGAGCTAAGTCCCTTCAGACCAAAGAGCCTTTCTGGTTGCTCTTCGGATTGACCCACACTAGCCCTTTTCATTAGGGAGCCTGGAAAATGAGCTCTTATAACCCCACTGTCTTCTAAATATTAACGTGGGTGTGACTTCCTGGTTCTGAGGCCTCACCTTAGTTTCTACCCTTCACCACTGGGCTCTGGCTAGACCGAGCACTACTGAAAGGGAGTTATTCATTAAGCATTTACAGGGTGTGTAGGGGCACACCCATTTTCTCTACATGTGCCCCCACTTCTGGCTACTTGCCCCGTCTTGGCGGTGGGTTGAGTGGCTTCACATTTACTAAATGCCGACAAGATACATGGTCTCTGTCTTTCATGGTAGTGCTCGTGAGGTACCCCCTGAGCGACTGGCTCCGCTGTCACTGGGAAGGCAGGATTCTGACATTCACCCTACCGGAGAACGGCAGCAAGATTTAGGAACGGAGGGGCCAGCACGGCTGAGAATCCAGGCATCAAGCAGGGCCAGACAGGGCAATATTGCTCACTCTTGAGGAGCTGTGCCTTTTTTACGAAACGGTCATTGGTAAATTGTGTTATCCCGGCAGCACATTCCAGGCCAGGTATCCCTGGGGCTGGATCAAAAGCCCAGGAAGAAAGAGGGATGCAGACTACTGCAGGAACGAAATCAACATCCACCCCAGGGGAGGAGAAGACTGCGTTGGCACCAGGGATCAGCAAAGACTGGAGGCAGCACTGGCAATCAAATCTAGGATTGCCATGGAAGAGCAGACATAACACAATCCTAGGGTAGGCACTGAGGTGGCACCAGATTCAGAGCCGGAGGGGCCAGGCCGCTGGCACAGTGGTTAAGTTGCACATTCTGCTTCGGCGGCCCAGGCTTCGCCAGTTTGGATCCCTGTTGCAGACCTATGCACACCTTGTCAAGCCATGCTGTGGCGGGCGTCCCACATGAAAAATAGAGGAAGACGGGCACGGATGTTAGCTCAGGGCCAGTCTTCCTGAGCAAGAAGAGGAGGATTAGTGGCAGATGTTAGCTCAGGGCTAATCTTCCTCAAAAATAAACAGAGCTGGAGAGCTCAGGGTAGGGCACCGGATGAAGATGGAGATTCAAACCAGGGGAGCTACATGTTGTCTACAGACTAAGTAAGATATCGGGCACAGTGGTTGCCTCTGCTGGTAGGGGCGCTGATGGGAAGAAACACAAGGGCACTTCCTGAGAAGATACAAAGATGTCTTGTATGGAGAAAGAAGTGTGAGTTACACAGATGTATCCATTTGCCAAAAGTCATTGAATTGCATACTTAGGATTTGTGCATTTCAATGGATGTAAATTTTTCCTAAAAACGTTGTCAACAAATCGCACTCTTATTAGGTTTACTTTTAGCAGCGCTATAGATCGATAATTCTACAGCTACAGTCTCGGTATTCATGAGCGTGAGGCCAATGGGAGCCAACTTCTCAGTTTTGGGGAAAGAAATTATAAATACGGAAAAGGTGTTTGTTGCATTGGAGTTATCAGTATAACTGTATATCTATGTCTAATATACATATGTCTCTAATATATTTCTAATGTCTGTCTATGCCTCTGTATCTGTCTATTTCTGTGTGTGTGTAACGTCACCTAATTCGGTCTGCTAAGAGGACCTAGAAGCAATGACACACCAGTAGGAATGAGCATATTTAGCACCCAGATCCTGGTTTCTACTAAAGGAACCACGATCCTTGAGAAATGGTTTATTCCAAGCCTGGGCAGGGAAAGCAAAGGATGAGCCTGGAGTATCTTGTGCCAAAATGTAAGGAGGTGCTCAAAGAATCATGGGAAAATGTTGAAAGGACTCAGAAGCCAGCTTGAAGGGGCTCCCACTGGCCAAATCTTGGACAAATTGAGCATCAAAATAAATAATATTTGTAATGGATTATACCACATTGCATAAAATAAGCCTCCATATTGATATAAATGAATGAATGAATGAGTGAATGAATGAGTGAATAAACGGAGGTGAAGGGAAACCTCTTCATTATGGTAGAATATCAGCTAATAAATATAAAAAGAATGGTGGTGGTAAAAAGTCACCAATGGATGCTAAAACTGATGGGTAAAAATTTATAAAAAATAGGATAATTGCAGAGTTGCAAAGTATGCCCCCTCCTAAATTACTTATTGACTATAAAGGAAAAAAATAAGAACTCCACAATGCAGATACCACTTAAGTCATCAAACCTAATATCACTAATAATACAATATACAATCCAATAAACCAATATACAATACCGTGTGCCTCGAATTAGTATGCTTGGAAAAGGACATACCATTAATTCTGTGATATTCCTGCCAAAAATGCATAATCTGAATCTGATTATGAGGAAACATGAGACAAACCCAAAGTGAAAGACATTCTACAAAATAACTGGCCTGTACTCTTTTAAAATGTTAGGATCAAGAAACACAAAGAAAGCTGACCCAATGTTCCAGAATAAAGGAAAATAAGTAGACCTGACAAGTAAATGTCCTGCATCGTCTTGGATTTGATCCTGGACTCAGGGGAGAAAAACAGTAAGGATGTGTTGGGGGCGACTGATGGAATAGATATTGTATTAATGCTTAATTTTCTGATTGTGTTAACTGTACTGTCGTTCTATAAGAGAATGGCTTCTTGGAAAACATGCCCTGGAGTATGTAGGGGTAAAAGGGCACCACATCTCCAACTTATTCTTAAATGGGAGAGAGAGAGAGAATGATAAAGCAAGTGAGGCAGACATGCAAACAAACGGATCAAAGGTTGTAGGAGTTCCTGTACTCTTCTTGTAATTTTTCTGTAAAATTGAAATTATACCATAATAAAAAGATCTTCCCGAAAACAAAACAAAGCAAACTCTATGAGTGTGGTCAGGAGCCAGCAACACTGGGTCATGGCAGCCAGGAGGCCTGCGCTTCCTGCTGGGCCCGAGCCAGCCCACAGCCGCCGCACAGAGCCACCCTGCGGGGCAGGCTGAGTTGCCTGGAACGTGTATCACATAAATTCTGTCAGACATGAGACCACAAACTGGGGTGCAGCTCCAGGCAGAGCCTGTCACACCCTCACAGCTGGTGTGTGTCAGATGATTCATAAACAACACGCAGCAAACAGAGGAGAACCGTGGGTAAATGCACGCACTGTGCTCACATCTCAGCCCTTCATAACTAATTATTTTTTGTCTTCTGTTTTTGTTACAGCCCATCAAAAAACAGAAATGTGTTTGTGTTTTGCAAAAAGGGCTGGATTTTTAAAATCTGGTAAAACAATCTAAGGTCAAAAGAATTTAAGGTAAAAGTACTTTGAGTTTTCCTATTTAGTAAGAGTATAATTAAGGCATACAGCTTCCCTAAGCAGTTCCTTTCCAGAAAGAAGTATACGTTTAAACATAATTCATTAATATCTCTTCTGCGGTCCTTACCCCGTGCCCGGCCTTCCGCCACAGCCCTGGAGCACACTGATCTTCTTCTCTGCCGTCTCTTTATTTGGCCAGAGATTCGGAGAATCTCTGAATTGCTAATTACATGATTTCCTCTGTTTTGCTCCAAGAAACTTAGTCAGATTTTTTTCCCCAGCAAATTGAATGCCCCACAAATCAAAGACCAATTTGGCTTCCTCACACAAGCTCTAGGGGTCTATCAACTGTCTCTTTCTCAAAGCAAAAGGCAGCCACTCTGCCAGTTCCCGTCTCGGTTGACTGCACTATGTAAGTTCTTCCCAACCTCTAGCTTACACCTCTAGGCTGTGCCTGGGAAGGGCCAAGAGTGAGTGCAGTTTGGGGAGTGGAACAAACCAGACTTCTCCTTCCCCTACCTCTGCCACCTGTGGAGAGCGTTTTTTACCTCCCATCCCCCTCGCACAGGGCAGTGTGGCGGCCTGGACAGCACTGGGTCAGGAAGGCCTGGAAAACACAGCTTGTTAGATCTGGGCTGAGTCATCAGGGTGTGGAGGCTGTTGGGTCACATTCTTGCAACATGACAAGCAAGCGGAGCACAGGCAGGACAGAGCCAGACTGTGGATTTTGTAAAACCTTTTCAAGGCCCGTTCACAAAGGCCTTCACCAGCTCTGTGAGGGTGAAAGAAAAGCGAGCAGAGCCACAGCCCCAGACTCCCGTCAGTCAGAACCACACAAGGTCAGGGTAGCCCGGGGTTGACCCCAGACAGCAAGGGAAGGGGCCTCTTGAAAAGCAAATACCATCTGAGGTCTGAAGGCTCCAGGAGAGGGAGGACACGAAACCTGATTTATGAAGAGAGTTTTGAGAAGCAGCCTCTCGTGGGGAGTCTCAGCACGTCCCTTACGAGCCTCTGGGCCCCAGCTCTAACTGCTCTCGGTCCACATCTCCAAGCTGGACAGAACTGACCACAGCGTACCCCTGGGGACCAGGCAGAGAGAAGTGCTTTGAAACAGATCTGTTTCCAGGGCATAATTGGCTCAGACCTCTGAAACTGGAAGACGAAAATCCAGTTTGTTAGGGATCAATAGCTTGTGAGAGGCAGTTTGCTGGAACCTGGAGGTTCACACAGACGAGTCGAGGCAGCCCAATTTGTTCTCCTCGGAGCTCAAAACCACTTCTTTCAGGCAATGATCTGAAGAGGGACACCTGGCCCTGAGACCAAACTGAAGGTTCATCCCTCTAAGTAAATGCTTCCAATAGATCAAATGGTGGGAGCCCACAGGGAGTAAAGAATGCCGAGACTAACACACTGGTGTGATGGCCACGCCCACCTCCAGTGTGGACCCCACCTCCCCAGCAGGACAGCATTTAACAAGCCATGAGACGCTTGTTTTCACTGGTGATTAAAGTATGAGAGACGCCTTCTGCCTTCTTGCCGTTGGTTATTTTTCTCCCACTTCCTGAGCTGGGCTGAGGAGAGACAGAAAAGAAGACGAAGGGGAAACCCAGAAAGACAAGAGAAGTTCCTCCCATCCTTGAACAGATTTCTGTTCTGCTTTGCAGCTGTGAAGCCAGGGCCCGGCATGGCTGGCCTGCTCCACTCCCGTTCTGGTCATGTTCTCTCTAAGGTATGGATGACCAGCACCTCCACTTGTGTTGAATGTTTCCGTCCAAGGCCTGGGTGCAGTCTTGCAAATGCATCATTGACAGCAAGGAGAGCCAGGCATGGTTATGGATGGTGAGATGCAAGGTCATCTTTGCCTCTGGAAAAACAAGTCAAAAGGCATGCCTTTCTGAAAGTAGTCAGGATCCCTCTAAATCCAGAATGTTTTACAGCATTATGGGATACAAAGGAGACGAGAAGTAACATTTGTTGGGGCCAGCTAAGTATGCTGGACACTTTAGTTATGTGCTCAATCCACCAACAACTCTGAGGCAGATGGCATTATACCCATTTTACAGACGAGGAAACTGGGGCTATGTGCTTGATAAGGGTTACCTCAGGTCTTGGCTGCCAGACCTGAAGTAACCCACAGAGTTGGGAATGGAACCCAGGTTGACGCTTTCCACAGCACCACGCATACTGTGCTTTGGTTGTTTCCTGTCACCCATGCTTCTGAGCTCTTCCATGCTTTTTCAGATTGCCAAGACTGATGGTAAGGGCACTAGTGATCTGACTTTCATCTTTTAAATATTTTTATATTTTGAATACATTTTATTTGAATTTCATATTTTAAATATATTTGGTTTGAATTTCATATTTTAAATATACTTGGCTTTCATTTTTTAAATATATTTAAAACTATTTTTTTAAACTTTAATTCAAAATACAAACATGGGCTGTGTTAGCTACCAAATTATAACCCAGTGGAAACCACTGGCACATAAACTTTTGCTGACAGATTTTTGAGCAAATCTTGGAATAAAGCTTCTTGGGCCCTCCCACCTTCTCTCTCTCTCTCTGCTAACAGGATTTTTTTTTTTCTTTGAGGAAGATTAGCCCTGAGCTAACATCTGCAGCCAATCCTCCTCTTTTTGCTTAGGAAGACTTGCCCTGAGCTAACATCTGTGCCCATCTTCCTGTACTTTATCTGTGGGACACCTACCACATCATGGCTTGCCAAGCGGTGCCATGTCGGCACCCGGGATCCCAGCCGGCGAACACCCGGCCGCTGAAGCGGGACGTTTGAACTTAACAGCTGCGCCACCCGGGGGCCCCAGGATTTGCTTTTTTTAAAGATTGGGATCTGAGCTAACATCTGTTGCCAATCTTTTCTTCTTCCTCTTCTCTTCCTCCTCCTCCCCTCCCCCTCCCCCTTCCCCCCACAGCCCCCCAGTACATAGCTGTATGTTCTAGTTGTACATCCCTCTGGTTGTGCTATGTGGGACGCTGCCTCGGTGTGGCCTGATGAGTGGTACTAGGTCCCTGCCCAGGATCTGAGCCGGCTAAAGCCCAGGCCGGCTCAGCTGCACGCAGACTTAATCACTCGCCACACAGCTGGCCCCCTGCTAACAGGACTTTGAGGTATAACTTACCTACAGTAAAATGCGCAATTCTTAAGTATGCAGCTCATGAATTTTCACACATACATACTCCGTATAACCACCCATATCAAGATATACACCATGTCCAGCACTCCAGAAAGTTCCTTTGTGCCCCTTTCAAGTCCCTAGCCCTTGCCTCCCCCTCACTGTTCTGACCATCTCCGTGGACTAGTTAGTCATGTGCCATTGATCAGGAAGGTCACGGGTCGGCACTGGCCTGTAACTGTCCCAGGAGCACAGCGCTCAGTCGACAGAAGCGTCTCTGTGGTCCGTGCTCTTCTCAGGCCCTGGTGGGCTCTCACAGTGAGAGTGTAACCTGCCACGTGGCTCTACCGCTTATAAAAAGTGTTGGGCATTTCATTCCTGACTTTTGTATCTGACAAGAAATTTAATAGTCTTGATGATTCAATTTGGAAATTAAAAAATGTTTTGGTTGCCTAGTGGTTGGGTTCGTGGGCTCTGCTTCGGTGGCCTGGGGTCTGTGCGTTCGGATCCTGGGTACGGACCTACACACCACTCGTGAAAGCCATGCTGAGGTGGTGTCCACAGACAAAATAGAGGAGGACTGGCTCAGATGTTAGCTCAGGGCCAGTCTTCCTCACACACACACACAAATGTTTTGGTATTGCCTTCTCAAGCTTCTGGATTAGGGCCGGCTGGTGGCACAGTGGTTAAGTGCGCACGCTCCACTTTGGCAGCCTGGGGTTCGCAGGTTCGGATCCTGGGTGCAGACACGGCACTGTTTGACAAGCCATGCCGTGGTGGGCGTCCCACGTATAAAGTAGAGGAAGATGGGCATGGATGTTAGCTCAGGGCCAGCCTTCCTCAGCAAAAAGAGCAGGATTGGCAGCAGTTAGCTCAGGGCTAATCTTCCTCAAAAAAAAAAAAAAAGCTCTGGATCAGTTTAAACAACAGATGGATGATAAGGCACGCTATTTTTTAAAAAAATATTTATTTTTTGTTACTAAAATAATGTGTAGAAGTAAATTAAACACTGAGCTTGAGTGAAGATTGCAATGGTCACGCCTACATTAACTATTGCAAATTTTGGCATTCATTGAAACTTATTTTTCCTCATAAATTAACTTTATAAGTGAATGCTAAATAAGTTTTAAAATGTATACACATAAATTATTTTTAAAATATTTTAAAATTAGGGTTCATATAAAATTTGTCTGAAAAAGTTATACTACTAAAAAGTTTGCAACCCACATCCAAGGACATAATTTGTCTGGGCCTACAGATTTCATGGTTCTTAACACAGCGGATTTGCTCTTCCTGACATGCGATGTATCTCAGACTGATATTCTTCTGGACAGCCCTTGTTCTTTTCCTACTGAGTCTGAAGCACTTTGTCCATCTGTGGGAGCAAAGGAAGCAAGCAGTTAACACTCCAGCGCCTTCACCAGGAGAGCCCCACCCGCGCCCTTCCTTGTAAGCCTGGTTTTAAAAAGCTAAAAAGCCTCTTCGGAGTGTATGCTGTGTGTGTGTGTGTGTGTGTGTGTGTGTGTGTGTGTGTGTGCGTGCAACAGCACTGAGGATTGCCATTCTCTTCCTTGTAGGTGAAAAGAACTTTTTCATTCTTTGAAAAGAAGTGAGACCATTCTCAAAAGCCTTTTCCTGCAATAAAGCTGGGCGGGGGTGGTGCGGGTGTGTATGCGGGGCTTGGGGCTTGGGCGTGAGGCCAATGAGTCATCAGAAAACAGCTGGGAGAGACACGGGGCTTTGGGCATGAGCTGGGGAAGCCTTGCTTAATCCCGAGCACAACGTGTGGGCCTCCCGCCGTGAGAAGAGGGCCGAACCAGAGGTCCAGAGGAGGCTGATGCCCGGGATGGCCGCCAGCCGAGGGCTGTTGGAGGTACAAGTGGAAGGCAGACAGGTCCTGGGATATTGGCTAGAGACACTCAGCTGCTGGAAAAACGAGGTTCAGAAAGCTGTGTGGACTGTCTGAAGCAAGACTTGTGATAGAAGCGCCCTTAACACTTAGTTAGGTAATCCATACCTCAGATACATTGAACAGGGATGTGAGCTAGACCCTGAAAAGAGGCAGGACTTCCAAGGTGGGAAGTGGGAGAGGAGAGTGAAACAGAAGGGGCAAACTGTGCAGTCAGTGCAGGGGCCTGAGGCCCTGAGAAGAATCCATGGGCTCCCAACCTGGATTAAATTCAAGCAGTTGCCGAGTAGAAGGGCCAGGGGGCAACAAGGAGGCCCTAAGCGGAGTGGAAACTGAGGAGGTTCTGAAAGAGGCTGCAGAGTTCACAGTCAGGCAGTGAGGGCAGCCCACTCCCACCCCGGCTGAAACCGGACAGCGTGACTCTAGCTCCCAACTCTGTAGGCAGTGGGGGAGGGGGAGGAGGATTTTCCAGGTGAAACTTAGACCAACAAGTCCTTCTAGAGCTTCGAAGAAGGAACTGGGGAAGCGAGACCACGAGACGCCTGGTCCCACTGTGTGAAGCTGTGACATCACGAGTGACTTACTCTAAGTTTTGCTGTGGTCAGCTGCCCATCATTTGCTACCTATTATCCTCTATTTCTCAGTAATTAGCAGTGATTAAGAACGGTCAAGAAACCAGACTGCCTGGCTTCATATTCCAGCTCTGCCACTTACTAACTGTGAATTTGGCCGTATTTCTAAATGTCCCCGAGTTTCTATTTCTTCATCTGTAAAGCTGGCACAATGAGAGGACTGACTCCTGGGGTGAAGAAGATTAACCCAGATTCTGCCCCTAAAGCCCTTGCCTCAGAGTAAGGGCTCAGTAAAGGTTTGCCTGTGGCGATGGTGAGGCTGGAAGTAATAGCAGCAGCAGAAGTAATGATGGTGACAAACCGAAACAGTCGTGTACTTGTTTCCGGGCTAGGAGAGGAGAAGAGAACTTGGGAAATGGTGCCCTACCAGCTTGGCACGCAGAGGAATCCGAGAGGAAGAGCTTTCTACTGGGATTAATCTCTGAGCGCCTCACCGTCCCAGACTGGTTCCCTTCAGCCTGCCCATAGCTCCGGACATCCTCCATTCCTTCAGATCTCTGCACTGGAACCAGCTCAGTGGAGTGTGTTTCCTGCTGGGACCCTGGCTGATCAGTACCTGATGGTCATTTTGTGTCTTTCCAGCTATCTTTTGTGCTAGTTCTCAAACTCGTGCCTTCTCCCAATTGCCCCCTTGGCTGTGGGCGCCAGCATTTCCCAAGCACTGGGGAGTGACTTTTAGTCATCTGTGACTGGTTGCTCCCCTTCTCTGATCCCCCGCAATCTGACATGTCCCCACCCCCTGAGACTCTAACCCCACAGAATCCCTCATGCCCTCCCCCCCTTTCCCTTCTCATGGCTTCTCCTTCCCTTTCACTTCCTTCTCACTGCCCACTCAAAGGGCTATGACAAGACCATCCTAACTAGACCCCCAGCCTCAAGGCTCCTTCTCTGAATTCCTAATTCGGCCTACGATTTGCCGCCAGATTAATCTTCCGAAAGCTGGGGCTTTCACATTTTTTGGCCATGATTCACAATAAGCAATGTATTTTACTTCACAACCCAGCACACTCGTACAAAACTCACAAGGCAGTACTGCACTCTGATATTTTTTTAAGATTTTATTTTCCTTTTTCTCCCCAAAGCCCCCCTGTACATAGTTGTATATTTTAGTTGCGAGTCCTTCTAGTTGTGGCATGTGGGATGCCACCTCAGCATGGCCTGATGAGCGGTGCCATGTCCTCGCCCAGGATCCGAACCGGCGAAATCCTGAGCCACCAAAGCGGAGTGCGAATTTAACCACTCGGACACCGGGCTGGCCCCCCTTTTTTTTGTTTTTAAGGTTTTTATGATGTCTGTTTAATTAATGACCCACGAAATTGAGTTTGTGGCCCACTAATGGGTCGTATCACACAGTTTGAAAAGACTGCCCCACCACAGCTCTAATTATGTCATACCCCAGTGAAAGCTTTCTATTGTCCCCATTGTTGACTGAATTTAGTACAAGTTGTTTAACCTGGCATTTAAAGTTTCTAAGGAGGACCCCAATTTGACTGTCTAAAGATTTCCCTCCCTACCTCCATTTATGTCATTTAAACTCTCTGGGCCTTAGGAGTCTAATATATAGGATGGGAATGAAAATATTTCCCGAGCCTGAAGGAGTTGAAGACTAGATAATCCATTTAGTTTCCTCTATAAGAACTATGATTCTGGGATTGTAAGTGCCCAATATCCAGAAACCAAACACGTCTCCTCTCTGGTCTCCATATCCTCCCATGTCCATGTCTTGGTTCGTTTGTCCTTTGGCCATCTTCCTCTATCTCCCTCTATCTTTCATGTTAAATCCCGTCAAATTTCAACAAGAGCAAAGGATAGAGGGAAGAAAAGTCAGAACATACTCAAGGAATGCAACTAGTCCTCTAAGGGTGGAGCCACTAAGGTTACACACAGGTGAGAAGGAAGAGATGGAACTAAAGAGGTGGGCTGGCTAGATCAGCCAAGCTGAAAGCCTCAGGCTGAGATTTCAACTGAATTTAGAAGTCGTAGGGATTCCGTTGATAGTTTCTGAGCAGATGTGCCATGATCAAAGGTGAGGCTTAAGAAGACTGACTTGCCTGGAGCTGGGGACATCAGAGGTTGTTTCAAACTTTTTTTAAATTGCTTTTTCTCCCCAATCCCCCCAGTACATAGTCGTATATTTCAGTTGTGGGTCCTTCTTGTTGTGGCATTTGGGATGCCACCTCAACATGGCCTGACGAGTGGTGCCATGTCCTCGCCCAGGATCCGAACCGGCGAAACCCTGGGCCGTGGAAGCGGAGCACAAACCTAACCACTTGGCCATGGGGCCGGCCCCCAGAGGTTATTTCAATAGCAAAACTGACACAGCCTGAACGACACTGGGATCAGGACAGGCCAGACCAGGGATGGATCCTAGAAATCCAGACAGGCAGCACCTGGGAGGTTGTCACAGCCACCGAAGGGCCATCCTGGAGAGCAGAAGGAGTATCGTGTCTAAGGGGCAGACTCGAGCCGAGGGCCAAGTAGGTGGCTGGCTCCCGCCCACTCTGGCAACGTCGCACAAGGACACAGCCGGGAGCTGGGGCTTGGGAGCAGGAGGCCGGTCCCTGAGGGCTGGTGAGAGCCAAGCTTCTGGCAGAAAAGAAATGGAATCACCCTTTCCTCAGTCCTGCATGTGACAGTTTCTCTGCCCGCCCTTTTGCACACTGGTCTATCTGACTCCAAAGCCAGAAGTCTAAATGACACTAAACAACCACCAACGTCTCTGAGGACAAGCAGCAAGTTCTCTCTCCTCCTGGGCCCTGGCACATATTTATACAGAGTAAGCCTGGGTAAATATTTGTCGGATTGAATTGAAAAGGGGTTGTCCTTCCTATCACCCCGCACATATCACTGCCTGTTGTCTGCCTTCGGTGGGAGTGCATGGTGTCCTGGGCCTTACGCTGTGTATCTGCAAGAACCTGAAAACCAAAGCTCTGTGGCTGATTATACTGATACTGTGAATTCATTCACCTAAGGGGATTTCTAGATGAAAGGCTTAAGGTGCAGCTTCAATGACTGATGATGTGTGCACGGCCAAGGGACAAGTGAGTGTTACTGTCATCTTTCATCCCAGAGGCCTTGGGGAGCAGTGAGAGCTCAGCTTGGCAATGTGGTGAAATGTGAACGATAAATCATCGTGAGATTTGTTTCCCCCTCGTGCAGAGGGAGAAACCAGCACTATTATTATTTCTCATTTCACGTGCTCTCTTCCAGGTGTATCATGAACATCTGGGTCCCCGCTGCCCCAAGGCGCTCAGTAGATGGGTAGTGCCACTCAAAGAGCAGCCATGGAGGGAGGAAGCCGAGTCTCGGGCTGGAGCTGCCAGGATCTGTGTGGGTCCCACTGAAGTCCGGCAGCCCCGCCAGGAGTGCAAGAAGCTGGCTGTGGTCCCTCTGGAGCAGTGCACTCCTGGGGTAAACAAGCAATGTTTGACTGCCAGGAAAAGGGTATGGAACTGTTTCTCTTGGTAAAGTCTTCATAAACACGTATTATTTGGAATCCCTGGCTCCTAGTTATTCAAACACTTACCAAAAGCACCTCTGCCAGCAGGGAAGTAGAGGAAAGGCAGGCAATTACACTTCTGAGGCTCCTAGGATATTAAAAAAAGGTATAAATGGCTAAACAGGATTTAAAAACCATAGTATATTTTAATGTTTGTGTTTTTAAAATTAAAGTTGTATGATAAATATTGTCTTCTTTCCCTCCTGTTAGGAAAACTTTGCGTCTGAATCATAACCTCATTGGCAGATAGCTCAAAAGTCTAAATTTGAGGCTCTTTATGAATATGGGACTTGGATGTCTTGCTCCCCAATCCTACCCACGGTTCCCCCCTTGTCTCCTACCAGGCCCTGAGGTCCAGAATACAGCTCATTATGGCTTTGACTAATACCAGACTGTCCACTGCTCCATTCGACCACAGAGGCTCCCTTTGACTTCAAATTGAGCCTGAGCTTCCATCAGCCCCGGGGCTGCCCCGGATGCTAGACTCTGTCCTTGTCTGAAGCAAGTCTCCTGGGTCGTGAGAGCCTTTGCTGCAAACTCAGCCAATAAACCATGCTACTTGGCTTGAGTTCTCTCTCTGATTTCCCCACATGCACTAAAATTGTGAGAACTCTTTATTTCTAAATGCTCGGACACGTTCACCTGCTCACCTGTAGCAACAGGGAAAGAAGGAGTTCCCCAGAGACACTCTTTTGCTTAGGCACATGACAATTGCCTCCAAACCCATGGGGCCAAGAATAGGAGGTGCCCGGACGTCCTAAAACAGAAGCGCCTGATTTGGTTTCCATTGTAATAATACGAGGCACCGCCAGCACCCTCTTTTGAAAAATGGCCAAAGGGACTTTACCCAAAACATTAGCACATCTGCCTACGAGATTTTGACTTTAGGGAGCAATGGTCAGAGGGACCCATTTCTTCGGAATGGGTGAATCTGCCTCTTCTCCAGCTTTGGGGGGATCCAAGCTAGGGTCTCCTACAAGGCCAACTGACTTCCAAGTCAAAACCTAGTTGGGTGTTCCTTACTGAGACCTTTCCTCTAAGAATTTCAAGTCTGTTTTAAAAGAATTAAGGAATTAGCACTCAACCCTTACACTCTCCAGCAACAGCAGGGGTTCCATCTCTTCTAGAAGTGGGAAATCTGAGGCCTTGGGGCCTGTTCTGTGTCCTTGGGTGGTGGACCTGATTCCTGCCTCAGAGTTCACCGACAGCTGAAAACATAAAGAGCTGGTGAGGAACAGGGAGTGACACCATTAGAAAGAGCTATCTGAAGAACTCTATACGGTACCCTAGAAATTATTATTATTTTTTTAAAGATTGGCACCTGAGCTAACAACTGTTGCCAATCTTCTTTTTTTTTCTGCTTTTTCTCCCCAAATCCCCCCAGTACATAGTTGTATATTCCAGTTGTGGGTCCTTCCACTTGTGACATGTAGGGTGCCACCTCAACGTGGCCTGATGAGCGGTGCCATGTCCTCACCCAGGATCCAAACCAGCAAAACCCCGGGCCACCGAAGTGGAGTGTGTGAACTTAACCACTCGGCCATGTGGCCGGCCCCAACCTGGAAATTACTGATGTGTAATAGTGCCTACCCTTCAGAAAAAGAAGATAAGTGGAGAGCAGAAGGAATAACATAGAGCCTATAATATCATTAAAGGAATAAAAATATTTTTTCATATCAATCATCTTAATTATAGAGAGGTACAAATATGATGATGTAGCTGCCACTATTATATTTTTTGGCAAATGGCTACGTAATTTTGTTCCCTCACAGGCTATGGCAAAGGGAAAACATTAAAATTTTTTTTAATCCCAAGGAACAATAAAGATGCAAATGAAAGGAACACTTTTTTCCCAGACCTGATCACACTTATATTTGAAAAATGAGCACACCTCTAAACATATTTATCTTAGGAAGCTTCTGCCCACCGGACAAACGCTAGAAAACAGAGCTAGTTACTCTGTATTTATCTTGGGTGTTAAAGGAAGAGAAAATTATAAAGGAAGCATCACATGCATGACTAATTACTGATCTTTTCAAGTCCTCATCCCATGACTTCCCGTGTGCCTTTCTAAAGGACATCATCACCCCCGCCTCTCCCCACCCTGTAATGCTCTTTCTCCATCAGGCAGTGCTCTCTTCCTTCTCCTTACACGGCTGGGGGACGGCGTTCCCGGGGTTCGGTCCTCAGCCCTCTTTCGTCTCCTCTCCATGCTGGGAGATGGCCTTCAGGCTCCAGGCTTCAACAACACTCTCCAGTCACAGCTCCAGCTGAATCTCTCCTGAGCTCAGACCTATATTTCATCTCCACCTTTACTCTTGGATGCCCTGTTGGACTTCAGATCTGAGGATATGCAAAACAAAACTCATAGTTTTCCCTCCCAGCTATTCCTTCTCTGTTCTCTATTGCAATCTATAACATCACTTTCCATTCAGGACCCACGTCAGAAGCCTCCAAGTTATCTGTGACCACACTTCCTTCTTCATTCAGGCATTCTATCTGCCATGGAGTCCTGTTAGTGTCCACCCCTAAAATATCTATCCTGATGTGCAATGGCAAATGGGTTTCATCTAATGTACTAACTCCGACTGATTAGTAGTGGCTGCCTGGAGCCCTGTGTTGAGAAGGATTCTGAGGTAGCATCTGATCTCATCAAGAAAAAGCACTGTGATCATTGATCAGTTCTGCTTTGGGTGGTGGTACACATGCCAAGTACTTGCCACCCAGCTCTAAATCTTCCCTGGTGAACAAACAGAGATAACTCCGTCCTGTTCCCACATCCACTGCTCTGGAGACTCTCTTAGAATAGGATTGCAATAGCCTTTTATGAGTTGCCTCCTTTCTGTCTCTCTCTCTCCTCCTCCAGTCTGTCATTCATCCAGCTCTTGCTTTATTCCTCTAAAGCAAAGAACTATCTAATCGTGTGTGTTTCAAAAGGCACTCTCATACTCGGATAAAGCATGCAGCATTAAAGGCCATTCAGAATCTGACGACAGCCCACCTATCCAGCGCCATATGCCCCGAGCGCTCCCAGATCAGACAGTACAGCCCTGTGTTCACAGCAGGACTCCAGGCCTCCCTGCCCAGTTTCAAACTCCAACTCTGCCACTTAACAGTTTGTGACCCTGAGCAAGTTATTTGACTCTATGGCCTCAGTTTCCTCATCAGCAAAATAGGAGAATAATCATACCTAGCTCATGGGATTATTGTGGGGATTAAATGAGTTAAAGTGTAGAAAAGGCCTGCAAGGGTTCCTGGCATGTAATAAACCCAGTGTAAACGTTCACTCCTCTCATTGCTACACGCCCGGCACACTTGCCCCTTGGACTTTGATCGGGCTGTTTCCATCGGCCCTGCCCCACCTTTCCCACTCCAGGAAGAAGAAAGTGTTCCTGCCCCGTCCTCGCGTAGCATGTACCATGTCCCTCCACGCCAGCAGTTAGCATGTTGTGCTGCAGTTGGTTGGTTACGGTATGTCCGACCTAATAGTTGGGAGCTCCTTGAGGGCAGAGAAGGTGCTTTACTTGCTTTTCGGTCCTCTACTTCCACCACAGTGTCTAGAAAAAACCCAGTAGACACAAATATGTCTGAATGATGATGTGATGAATGAATGAACGAATTGGCAGGAGAGGCAGAATGAGCACTGGGCAGTGATGATGACTATAGTTGAAACTGTTTGTTTATCTCCAAGAGAGACAATAAATAACAGTTTACCTCCTGGAATACTACACTAGCAGTGGGTAAATCTCTTCTAGATCTTGTACCAGCACGTCAGCAGAAATCGGTCACCCAGCTCTGACTTTTTCTGTGCCCTCAGGAAGGGCTTGTATTAATTTAAATGTTATCGTGCTCATTCTCATCTCTAGAAACATGAACTTCACTTTTCATGGCCTAAGTCCTCCCCCACCTCCAATTCTATGCTAGATATAGAAGAAACAAACAGAAGCTCCCTGTTTGATTATAAGACCCTTGACCTTTACTCTCGATGGGACCATGGGCAAGTAGCTTGGAGGCGCCCGTGACCATGAGTATCATTGCAGCTAATATCATTGCACTGGGGGAGAGAAAAGATGAGGGTGGAATTGGCTGAGGGATAGGTGGGAAGCAGAGTGACAGTCCTGGAGAATGCAGCTGATAACGGAGAACTTGGATTTACAACCTGGATTAGAAAGAATGAGCCCTCTTCTGCAAAATACCCACCACCATTTGCCGCCTCACACTCTGGCTGTGATTTAGAATGTGCTTTTGTAGACACTAGACTTCCACAGTTTATAGTAAACAGCCAGGTGTAACTACACGCCTCTAAGCTTCTCTTCCAGGTTTACCACCTTGGTTCTGCCTTTGTGGGCTCAGAGCACGGGGCACGCCCTTCAAAAATGCAGAGAGGGGAAAACCTGTCTCTATGTTCTCCTACTTTCTGCAGAAGCCAGATGGCCCTAGTTCATTCCACAGAGAGATTTATGATTGCTGACTAGCAGATGCACTGAAAATATGCACAGCAGGTTGCCAATGTGCAGATCTAGAAGGATCTCTGAGCAGGAGTCTCTTGGTCTTGTGCCCCACCCCGCCACAGCCCTGGCAATGCCCACAGTTCTGTTTGCGCTGAGAGCACTGTAGCTCCACGGAGGTGATGTATCTCAACAGCGGCAGACACACTTTCTGGTTGACATCCTCCTCTCTGCTCTCTCTTCCAGAACGGTCTGGTAGGCTGGAGAAGATGCACTCAGAGAGCGTTTTGACAGTTCCATTTTTAGCAAAAACCTAGGGGAAATCCACATAAAACAAGCCTGTGCTCTTGGGGTGGGGGCGGGGAGGGGGTGGGGGACTATGATTTTGGGGGAGAGAAAGATGAGGATGGAATCTGCTGAGGGATAGGTGGGAAGCAGAATGACGGCCCTGGAGAATGCAGCAAGGTGAAGGCCAGACTCATGAGGATTTGTTGGGGATGAAGACCAAAATCTCGCGGATCTGAGCAAGCCTGAGCTGACAGTGGACAGGCTGCAGAGCAGAGAAGGTGCAGTCCAACACCAAGTTCCCAGAAAAGACTTCCTGGGAGCAGGGTGTCTCCCAGGCCCCTGAGTCATGGGTGGGCAGTGTGGGATTCAGTGGGGAAATCCAGGAACAGAGTCAAAGAGCAGTAGCTATGGCAGCAACGCTGAAAGCCAGTTCTCTCTGGCTCCAGTCTCAAGCAGCACACACACAGGACCCAGCCTTCCACGTCACATGGGCTCCAGTGAGATTCTGCTTTAGGGCTCCTTGGTGGCAAGTGACAGAACCTGGCTTCAGCAAGCTGAAACAGAAAAAAGATTTTAAAAAGAGAGGGGCCAGGTAAGAGTGACGTACAAAATCCAATTGCAGGAATGAGACTAGGCCTCTGACAGGCCCTGGACCCAGGAATTTAAGTACTTCAGAACTCTCTGTGTCTCGTCTCTTCCCTCCCTGAAGCTTCTTGTTTCATCTCTGTGGACAAGCTTTCTCTGCTCATCACTTCATGTGGCAGAGCGTCTCACGTGGTTCCCAAGTTTACATGGCACAGACGCAGCCACATGTACCAACTGACCGACGGTCCTCAGGGGCCCAAATCCAAGCTCCCAGGTAAGAGAATCCAAATGCTCAGCTGTTTCAAGAGTTCACTCCTGATTCTATCAACTCCAGCCAGGGTGAGAGGTCATGAAGTATCAACATGGCTGCTGAGAGCCACCCCTGTGGGAATGGCAGGGAGGGGGGTTCTGGGAGAAGTGGGCAGGAAAAGATGTTTATTCTGTCACTTGTCTCTGTTGCCACTCTCAGTGTTGCTCTTGCTGCTCCCTCTTTCCTCACATCTGTACATGGGTGTCCCCTGCTCATTATTTAGGTCTCAGCTCAAATGTCACCTCCTTGGGAAAACGGTTCCCGACCACATTAGCTAAAATAGTGATCAACCCCTCCCCACCTCTTCACATTCTCTGTCATGGGCTGAATTGTGTCCCCCCAAAATTCCTATGTTGCAATCTGAACCCTGAGTACCTCAGAATGTGACTGTATTTGGAGATAAGGTCTTTAAAGGGGTGGTTAAAGTTAAAATTAGGCCATTAGGATGGGCCCTAATCCAGTTTCACTAGTATCCTTGTAAGACGAGGAGATTTGGACAAAGACGTGTACTGAGGAAAGACCTTGTGAGGACACAGGGAGAAGGAGGCCGTCTGCAAGCCAAGGACAGAGGCCTCAGAAGAGCCAACCCCGCCGACACCGTGATCGCAGACGTCCAGCCTCCAGAACCGGGAGAGAGTAAGTGTCTGTTATTGAAGTCACCACCCCGTGGTGCTTTGTTACGGCAGCCTTAGCAGACTAGGAAGCCCTATTCCTTTCCCTTGTTTTATGTTTCCTCAGAGAGGCAGATTGCATACTGATTGAGTGCACAGATCCTGGCTCTGGGCTCTGTTAGTAGTAATGGCAGCAGCTGTGACAGGGCCTGGTGGGTATGCCAGAAGCCCTGCAGATGTAGAGAAGTGGCTGTGGTTGGAATGTGGGTTTCGGTAGTAGCTAGTGCAGAAGACAGGCCTGGGGTCAGGCTCAAGGAAGGGCTGAGGTGGCCAGGGAAGGCCCTTTCCACCTGCTGTGGCACCAGCGTGACCTTTTACTCTCCGGTGCTGCTGGCTTCCCCATCCAAGAAGACGGGTCTCCCTTCTAAGCAGGTTATGGCCTCCACCGCACCTTGAGGGGCTCTAGTTGAAGTATGGCAGGAGGATCTTGCAAACCAGCATCTGGCGTGTCACTGCCACCAACCCCATTTCATTTATTGACAGGTTTTGATGACCCTGTTCACTAGGTGAGCTGGAAGGGGCAGATTTTGCGAAACGGCTGAGGCATATGTTAGGCCCCTCACTGAACACCTCTGCAGTGAAAGGAGTGTGTGCAGATGGCGGGAATAGACACAACAGACAGGCATGATCACTTTGTTCTGGATTTGGGAATTGGTCTGTCCTTAAAGCATAAATTGTGTCCCCATGACACCCAGCATCTCCTTCAACCCCTCAGTCTGCCAGCCACATGTTCCACATCTTTCCAACTCAGAATCCAGTCGTTGGCATCAGATAGACCGAATGTCCAAATGCCTGACTCAACTTCTCACTTGTCTCTTGGAAGTGTGGACACCATATGGACAAAGAATTGCCAGACTTGCCGTGGGTTCCTCAGGGTCCAATGTGAGAACTGGAAAGATCTGTTTGTTTTCTTTTTTCTGGCTGTTCCTGTATTGTGCTGTCTGTAAGACTTACTATCAGTGTATTTTTGTTTATATCTCATAAGAGCTGCATCTTTTGTGAGACAGTCTTTCCTCATTGGCCCGCTGTAGGCTAGTTTCTCACCTCTTTTCTGATTTGTTCTAGGTTCACTCACACCTTTTGTATTTCCATAGTTCTATCCTCCTCTCTCTATCCTTCCTTTCCAATTTTATTTTCCTATTAAAAACTTGCCTCTGAAAAAAAATTGGCTGCGCTCTCTCCTCCAGGGTATTTTTTCTTTCTCTTGGTTACTCATCCTGGGAGACTCCCTCTTTGCTCTCGTCTTCATCTCCTAGTCTCTCCTGGCTCACTCTAACTGACGCTCCCCTCATCTAGATGCCCTCCGGGCCTTCTGGCATGCCACCAGCTTCCTCAAAGTTCCTCCTCCTCCTGGCGAGATGCCTTTCCTAGGGTCCTGGGTTTTTTGTCGGGGTCCTCAAACCTCTGTGTTCGTAGAAATCAGCCACCCTATTGCTTGAGGGCTAATACTGGGCTTGTCACTTATTTTAAATAGCACAGTAATATGTACATAGAAGTTACTGCATGATATTCTTATCAATTTCGTTAGATTGCTTTTTACGCTTATCTTTCGAAGAGTTTATATAGGCTTTGGGTTGGGTACTAATGAGCCATTTACTGCATATGTACATAAGTTCCCTGACACACCCTGATCATAGCCTTGGTTAGCTTTAAGGGGCATGAAATTGGGACCAAAGGTTACATGGGGATGTGCAAGTAAGGAAGTGAAGCCAAAAAGCTACCTGATCACATGATTAGGTGTAAGTGAGCCCGCTAAGTAGCAATGGCATGAGCTTTATCTATCCCTGAAATGACTAAAAATTACCAGAAAGACAGGCAAGAGGGTGACTCACCCAGTGTCTCCATAACAACCCAGCTGGCCGTTCCTTTTTCTTCCTACCAATGGCCACCCATTGAAGGGCAGCAGTGCCACACCTGACTATGTGGCCTTGTGACTCAAAGTCTTAAGATTTACAGCATTTTCTTAAGAGACAAAGGTCATTTCTGTGGGTAGCTCCTTTTTAATACCCACGGGTTATTCATTTAATATGGACGATTCATTCAAGTAAGCTGCCAAGTTCCCTCTGTAGAGAAGAGGTTATATTTTCATAATGCGTTCCCAACCACACAGCAACTTCTGTGTGCAAGCCTAGAGGGGACAACAATGCAAGAAGAGTACCAGTGTTGAGGCACTTTCCAACTGATTCTACAGGACGCCAAGATACCTTCTCAATTCCCTCAAATGGGTGCTTCCTGTGCACATTTCCCTCCTATGGTGGAAAACAGAATGAAACAATTTATCTTTACACAATGCATTATTTGGTTGTTTTAGGGAGTATAGGAATTATTTAGGAACCAGATTATACCTGGCTTTCTCTCTAGTTTACATAATCCAGTGGTTCCTGCAGGCTCGATGTTTTTCTAGATGAATCGTACGAGTCAGGTCTTCCCGATTCTGTTGCCAGACATGGATGAGTTTGGATGAGTAAATCACTTTCCCTAACAGTAAAAATAAGACAAATAATGCTTACCTATTTCCTCCAATAAAAAGATAAGCGGAAGTTAAAAGGAGAGTATACATAATTTGAATTTCCTGTGAAAAATGTATTAAAGAGGTGGCTGATAATTACTTCATAACAAAGTTGCTTAGGGACTCAGTCTATTTATCCAAAATAAGTGGTCAAGCTTTAGTCGGTTCCCTGGGGAATAGATATTAAAAGAAATTTTTTATAAGCATGGCAACCTATTAATTGAAATCTTCACTCAAATTTTTTATCATTTTTAAGGGGCATTTGTTAACCAGAGGGAAGAGCTTTGAAAGTGGTAAAATCAAACAGCCACAGGATTCTTCCTCAGTGCCCACACTATGAATTTATTCACTTAGCAAGTACTGAGTGCCTACTGTGTGCCACTGGATCCATCAGTAAATAACACAGCAAAGAACTCTGCGTTCAGGGAGGGGAGAGGAAGGCAGGCGAATGAACCATACACAGTAGATGTAAGAAATAGGTAAAGTCTATAGCATGCTGGAAATTGATAGATACCATGGAAAAAAAGAAAAAGTAGGGCAAGGTCAAGGGGGACCAGCAGCATGAGGTGCCGGGGAAGGTCGCAGCTGTGATTTTGAAGAGGGTGGTAAAAGAGTAGACTCACAGAGAAGATGACATTGAACAAAGACTTGAGGGATGTGAGAGAGAGTCAGGAGAGAACGGAAGAGAGTTCCAGATATTGGGAACAGCCTGTGCAAGGATACCAAGTCCAGAGTGAACATGGCATCCAGGGAAGGAAAGCAAGGGGGCCCTTGTGGCCTGGTGGGGTGAGCAAGGGGAGGGTAATAGGAGAGGAGGTCCGGGTTAAACTCCAAATTTAAATGTCTGCGTCCTTCCATTTTCTCTCTTCTTTTTTTTCCCCAAGATTGGCACCTGAGCTAACAACTGTTGCCAATCTTTCTTTCTTTTTTTTTTTCCTGCTTTTTTACTCCCCAGAACCCCCAGTATATAGTTGTAAATTTTAGTTGTGGGTCCTTCTAGTTGTGGCATGTGGAACGCCGCCTCACCGTGGCCTGGTTAGTGGTGCCATGTCCTCGCCCACCACCTGAACTGGCGAAACCCTGGGCTGCCAAAGCAGAGCGCAAGAACTTAACCACTTGGCCACGGGGCCAGCCCCTGCTTCAATTTTCTTAGTAGCAATATTTTCTAGTAAAATGTAATTTGGACTTTTCATTAATTCCCACCCTTCAATCACAGTGTATCAGTGAGATTACACCACAATACCACATTTCCAATTTCCGTTTTGGTTTACTGAGTGAAGTCATTGCCCAAAACACAGAACACGTGGACCTGTTTGACTGCGTTACATCAGAACCACCAGTTGGCCAGCGCTAGCCAGGCCTCCTCTGTCCCACTGAGGGTGTTCATAGGCTCCCCAAAGTCCTGTTCTTGTATGAGCAGTGTGCCTCCCCTAGCCCCCTCCTGCTCAGTGCGCCCCACCCCCTGATCGAAGCAGACCCCTCTCATGCTAACAGACCAGTGTGTCAGCTGCAACATCTGACTCCTGCCTAGGGAAGTGCGCATCACCTCCCTGAGGGAACTCCCAGGGACACCTCCAGTAGTGGGCCCTGGTGAGAATGCTGCCCGCTGCTCTGAAAGTCTGCAAAGAGCCAGCTCAGAGCCAGGGTGTGTGCAGAAGAGGGAAGAACGCTGCCTCATGCCCAGGACTGCATTTGTCACTTAGGCCTTGATGCAACTTCTCTCAAAGCTCACACCTAGACAGCCCCGCCAGCTTCTGGCCCGGTCCTCCCCCCCTGGGGCCCCAACCCAGCAAAAGAGGCTGGGCTGCGATGGGTTCCGACATACCCTTCTTAATCCTTTGTCCTTACTCCATTCTCTAGCACCAAATCCCTTCCTCCTCTAGCCCAAAAGCCAAAAGCTCCCAGACATAGGTCAAGCAGGTCTGGAGGCATTCTCACATATGCGATCAGCCGACACAGAACCCCAGTGTGAGAGAAGAAACCGCCCCTCAAACTGCAGCACTGGAATCAAAGAGCAACCCTGCACCTCCATCCCCTCGATGAACAGAGAAGTTTTCACCCTGTGGTCAGCCGTTCTTTCCACTTCTGGACGACCCCTTCCAACTGCTAGATGTACCAACTTCTGGTGGCCTGTTGGTAGTGGGATTTTCTTTCTTTCTTCCCTCCCCTCTCATCCCTTTCTTTCCTCTTTTTCTTTCTTTCTTTCTTCCTTCCTCCCTTTCTTTCTTTCTTTCTCTTTCCTTCTTTTTCTTCCTTCCTTCCTTCCTCTTTCTTTCTTTCTTTTCTTTCCCTCTCTGTCTCTCTTTCTCTCTTTCTTTCTCTCAGTTTATTCTTCGCCCCAATCTGTTGAATGGCAAATATCCCAGTTCCAAACACTTATTTCTCAGACCCTGACATACTTTCAGTTGGATCTATGTTGTGATCCTGGCCGTATCTAATTCTCTGTGCCCATCTCTAAAATGGGGATAAAAACACCCCCCCCCCCATATACACACGGAAAGCACTAGGCAAAGCACAAGGTACATAACCAGTGCTCGATGAGTAGCAGTAGTGATCTAACTTCATTGTTTGATAACCTTTATTTTTTGATAAATGATTACCATAATAAAGTTAATTAACACACCCATCACCTCACATACTTACCATTTTGTGTGTGTGTGTGGTGAGAACATTTAAGACTATTCTCTTAGCAACTTTCAAATAAAAATATAGTATTGTTAACCGTGCTGCACACTAGATCCCCAGAACTACTCATCTGGCAACTGGAAGTTGGTACTTTGACCAACGTCTCCCCTTTCTCTCAACACCCAGCCTCTGCTAACTGCCATGCTACTCTGTTTCTATGAGTTTGGCCTTTTCAGATTCCACATATAAGTGAGACCATGCAGTATTTGTCTTTCTCTGTCTGACTTATCTCACTTAGCATAATGCCCTCAAGGTCCATCCATGGTGTCAAAAATGGCAGGATTTCCTTCTTTCTCAGGGCTGAATAATATTCCTGTGTGTGTGTGTGTGTGTGTGTGTGATTTTCTTTATCCATTCATCCATCACCAGGCACATAGGTTGTTTCCATGTCTTGGTTATTGTGAACAATGCTTCAATGAACATGGGGATCTTCAAGACAGTGATTTCATCTTCAGTGGACATATACCCAGCAGTGGAATTGCTGGATCATAAGGTAGTTCTATTCTTAATTTTTTGAGGAACCTCCATACTAGTTCCCATAATGGCTGCACCAATTTACATTCCCACCAACAGGGCACAAGGGTTCCATTTTCTCCACATCCTCCACAGCACTTGTTTTCTCTAGTCTTTATGATAATATCCATTCTAACGGGCATGAGGTGATATCTCATTTGGTTTTGATTTGCATTTCCCTGATGATTAGTACCTTTTCAGCACCTGTTGGCCATCTGTATGTCTTCTTTGGAAAAATGTTTATTCAGATCCTTCACCCATTTTTTAATTGGATTATTTGGTTTTTTGCTATTAAGTTGTATGAGTTCCTTATATATTTTAGAGATTAACCTCTTACCAGATATACGGTTTGCAAATATTTTCTCCCATTCAGTAGGTTGCCTCTTCATTTTGTTGATGCTTTCCTTTGCTGAGCGTTTTAGTTTGATGTAGACCCACCTGCTTATCTTTGCTTTTGTTGCTTGTGCTTTGGTGTCATATCCAGAAAATCATTGCCAAGACCAACGCGAGGGAGCTTTATCCCTACGTTTTCTTCTAGGAGTTTTAGGTTTTCAGGTCTTACAATTACGTCTTTAACTCATTTTGAGTTAATTTTTGTGAGTGGATATATTTTTTAAAATCCATCTTGGACACCGTTAACCATTTCACTCACCTATTACCCAGCTAAATGATACCAAATAAATACCACCTCTTTTGCAAGCATCGCTCTTTGTTGTAACAACCTTTCTTAGAACTGTAGCTTTGTCCTGTTCCTGCCTTGACCAGACGTACTTTCCTATTTCCTCATCAGGGCCCTCCGCAATCTTTGAGAAAACAGATAGTCGGACTTCCTAGGAAGAAATTCATTATTTCGCTTCTTCATTAGTGAAACAAATATTTACTGAGAACCTAGTAGGCAGCAAACCCTGCGTAGACGATGAGGATGCAGTGGGGAGCAAACAGCAAAACAGCTCAGGGCTCTCCGGCTGAGAGGTGTGCACCTACGTCTCAGTTCAGAAGCGGAGGGAATGCGAGGCTAAGAACAGGGGAGCATCTCACCCAGCATCTCAGCAACTCCACAGGGCGCTGTGCGCTTCTTGGGAAGCCTTCGATGCTGAGAGAAGGTTTAGGTAAAGTAAACACAGAAGGGAGGGAGCGCCTGCAATTCCAGCAGAAAATCAGTAAGCACGGGTAAAGCAGCAAGCAAAACTCCCTAAAGAAGCGCGCAATAGGGGCCCGCCTGGTGGTGTTAAGTGCGCACGTTCCGCTTTGGCAGCCTGAGGTTCGCCTGGTCCGATCCCGGGTGCAGACATGTCACTGCTTGGCAAACCATGCTGTGGTAGGCATCCCACATATAAAGTAGAAGAAGATGGGCACGAATGTTAGCTCAGGGCCAGCCTTCCTCAGAAAAAAGAGGACGATTGGCAGCAGTTAACTCAGGGCTAATCTTCCTCAAAAAAACAAAAGAAGCGCGCACTAAACCCTCCGCAGACTCTCGCGTCTCAGCCCAAGAAGTCGCCAGGGCCACCTGGAGAGAGGGCGGAGAGCGCGGCCACAGCCCAGGCGCGGGCGGCGGCCGGGCGGGGCCGCCCACCAGGGGTGCCCAGCTCCCGGGCCAGGCCGGCGCCCGGCTGTCGGGCGGGGAGAGGTCGGGGTGCAGGCTGCGGCCCCGCCCCGGGAGAGGCGGGCAGGGCGGGGGTATTAGAGGCGCGGAGCCGCCGCCCAGTCCTGCACCGAGCGCGTCGCAGGAGCCACTCGGAGCAAGCGAGCCAGCGAGTGCCGGCGCGGGGTGAGGGGCTCGGGGCCGGGCCCGGGGACGGGGTTGAGACGGGATGGGTCGGAATGGGGACGGGCCGGGCCGTGGCCGGGGACTGGCCTGCGGGCGGCTCCCACCGGGCAGGGCGAGGCGCCCGGGCGCGGCTCGGAGCGCGGCCTTCGTTGGGGCGCGCGGCGGGCGCCTGGGATGGGGGTCTTGACCTCCTGGGGTCGGGGCAGTGGGCGCCTTCTGGGCAGGGCTCCAGAGCCTTTCATCCCCCGAGAGAGGAGTCTGAGACCCAGGGAGAGTCAGCGACGCCTTACGGGGTCTCCGGTTCCTCGTCGGCTGCGGGGCTGCGGCCGCGGCACCGGGCCCTCTGCGCCCCCGGGAGGCCGTGTCCGGCGGCGGGTGGGCGCTCTCATCCGACCCAGCGGCCGCTCCAGCTGGGTGTTAGGAGTCGGGCCCCCTTCCCCAGGACACGGGGGTACTGCCAAGGACTCTATCGGGCGGCTCCTGCGACCCGTGACCTGGCTGCCCGGCCCCTTGATCTTGCTGTGGGGCGCGAGTGAGGTCTTCTCCCAAGTCCGGCAGCGTCAGGGGCTGCAGCCGCTCTTTGGATGTTGATCCCACGGAAGATGGTGCTGCCCCAAGGCCTGAGTGGGCATGTGCCCGGCCCGGCAAAGACCGTAGACCCTGAAGTTTTGCAAATCAGTGACTCATCCCTGCCCCAATTGGCTAATTGGGTTTGAGGCTCTCAGATCTAAGCTGAGATGTGGGGTGGGGACGGAGTGTTGATCGCAGTGAGCAGGGCCCTAGCGCGGGCGGTGGGAGGGGAGAGTTTAAACGTGTGCTCCAGGATTTGCTCTGAATTATCAGTTGCACAAATGGAGCAGGACAGTGCGTGCGCCCCGAGGGGCCGCAGCTCAGGGCCGGGCGTCGGGGCGCGCGGGGGCGGCTGTGGCGCAGGCTTCAGGCCGGCTCCTTCGAGTCAGCGATTCCTGTTCCAGACACTGTGTAGGAATATTTGTAAGGTGGCTCCGGGGAGCTGGGCTGCTCGACAGTGAGGGCGCTGGACCTCAGGAACCCAGTCTGTTTCTAGGGTTCTGCGAAAGGAACGCAGACAGGCTCAGTTAATTCTGAAGAAAAGGATAGCAGTAAAAATTGACTGCTTGGGCACAGAGCATGAGAGAATTTTCACCAACTTCAAAATTCTGACTCACTTGCCTGAAGTTTATGACGTTTATCTTTTGTACTAGGAAATTGTGTTTCCATTAAAGTTAAAATTTAATAGGAATCATTTTTTCCACGACAGTCGCCTCTTCAGACATTGACCCTGAATCCCTGGGGTGGAGTCTACTCCTTGGGTGGGCGTGCCTCCTCTGTGATCCTGGGGAGGCTGGAGCTGCCTCCTGCATCCCTAACGTTTGGGGGTTAGAGTTAGAATCAGCGCTTACTCCGTATTCTGGGGAGAAGTTTGATGATGGTCCTTGAATGTTGCGAGCTTAGAAGTAGGATGTCTCCCCGGGTTCCATAACTAGTAGAAGGGGGAGCGCTGGCTGACGGGTTGACCCCAGAGCTGGTTAGTTCAGTGCGAGAGGCAGTCTCCCTCTGCGGAGGGGTCCTCGATGATATTCGCTATGCCGCAGATATACCTAAGTGCTTCATGAAGACTTTTCTCTTATTGCTAATGAGGTCAAAAGGCCAATGTTGGTCTCAGGTATAATTTACGTACCTGTTTCCCCAGAACCCTCATCAGCCAGACTCTGTCTTAACTGCCGCAGAGACCTGTATTCATATAGTATAACTGGAGAGTCTCACGCTGACCTTAATGCCAACTGGTTTGTCAACTCAACGTCCCTGAGACTCCTGGGAACTGATCTGAAACACAGCCTCTCTTCCTGTGTTGGTTCGGGACACAGGCTCCTGCTGAGGATCACTCAGTAACAGTGTGGTGCGTGAGCCGGCTCTTCTCGGGAGATGCGGACGAGTGAGCCTGCCAGGCTGTGCTTGCTGTCTGCTTCCAATCTGCCGCTGACTAAGTGTCATGTGTTCTCTCCTGACTGATGTTCTGCTTTTCCATAGGGAAAAAAAAATCAGTAACTGAGAGGCACAAAGTAACTTTACCTTCCTTGATGCTGAGGAACTGAGAAAGAAATCCTAGTACAGGACCCGTTTCCTTTATCCCAGCTCAGCATCACTGAATTTGGCTTTGGGAACCGGGCTTTCCTCAAGCCCCACTCTGTGTTCAGCAGGGCCAGGAAGCAGACGGCCTCTCCCGTGTCCTTGGGAGAGGAGTGTGGGCAGAGCCGGGGGGGGGGGGGGGGGGGGTTCTGAGGAAGTACCTTCTGGATCTGCTTCTCCTACAGCTCCTATAAAGGTCAGGGCCCTTTGTGAGCAGAAATTTCAGAAGTGCTCTGGGAACCTGGAGAACTGGATTAATGGCTGGGTGGGTCTAGAGTAGCACAGTGCAGTGGGTAGCCACTGTATTAACGGGAGAAGCTGCAACTAACAGCCAATTAAAATGGTCAGTATTCTGACTCATTTGAATTCATATTCCAAAGTGCCACTCAACTACTTCCTGCAGGTTTTTCCAGATGTGCAAACCCAGGTGGTAGTTCCTCTATTTTTGTTTGTCTTTGATGCAATATTTCTTTTCTAGCTCTTCAGAGTTCTCTGATTCTGGAAACGGGTGGACAGAGTTCACATATCTAGAATGTCTGAAGGGAGCAGATTTTTCACATTTGATTCTCTCTCCATAAACTACTCATCTAAAAGAAAGAAAGAAATTTTCCAGGGAAGCAAGGCAGCTGTTTATCCGAATAGATTTGTTTTTAAGTTCTAAGGTTACTAACCTTGATTTCAAAAGAGCATTGGTGATAACTCTTTTCAAAAAAGAGATCTGATGGTTGGGAGTTAACCTAATCAAAACAATGCATACCCAATTTTTGGAAAAATACACTTTATTGGTTTAAATGTGATTATAATTAGTAAAGGGACTGTGCAAAATGACTTCCTTGTCTTCAGTATCACTGCACACTGAATGAGTCATCCAGCTAGTTTTCTGATGAAAACATGATTTCTTTTAAAATTTATTTACAATTTCATATGTCATGTAGTTCTGGATGAATAAGCCAGAGAATCAATTTCTAAATGAGGTACTTAACACTTTCAAAGAATTTTACTTTAGAATTTCAAAGTGTGAGGTTTTATATTGGTGTACAATGAGCCTGAAGTAGGATGCTTGGACCCTGGTCCTTGGCCAGCCAGTGACCAGTGACTTTGGGCCACCACATTAGCCTCCTGAGTCCCCGCTTCCCACCTCTGCAGTGGGAACGGTAACTCTCCCCCGTCAGTCTCATAAGATTATCGGAGTCAAAACAGGCGTGTGAAAGTGCTCTGTAGACTGAAAAGCCCCACGCACGCGGCTGTTCTTGTTCTAAGGGCCTCGGCTAATGTGTCACAACACAGTCCAAACTGTCCTCTGAGGTGCTGTCTCAAAAACAGTGGAAATAAAGGCAGATCTGCTTTGTTTCTCAAATTGTTTTGTTCGGGTTGGAAAATAAACTGAAGAAAGTTGAGCAGAGACTTTGAAAAGAATGTGTTCAATTTTGGAAATGCTGTCTTTAGGTGAATTTCTGGGTGTAATCAGCTTTTAAACACATCTTAGTTTCGTTTGAGTTATGGTAATAGGACGCTTTATGAGGCGAATGGTGTAGATTTACTAGTTTTAGCAGTTGGAACTGTGTGTGTGTGTTGCACTGGCCTGCGTGTGTGCATTTGTGCAGGGATGCACATCAGCCTAGGCCAGTGGTTCTCACCAGGCAGGATTGTGTCCCCTCCCGCCTCCCCCAGGGATATTTGGCCGTGTCTTAAGACATTTTGGATTGTCTCAGTTGAGGCGGGGCTGGTGTGCTACTGGCCCCTTCTGCACTGAAGCCATGGATGCTGCTAGACATCCTGTAACGCACCGGACAGCCCTCACAACAAAGTGTCCGACCTGAGACGTCAGTGGTGCTGAGGCTGGGAATCAGCCCCTACACAATGGGGATATTTAAAAGAAGTCAAAACACTTATCAAGTTATTGCTGGGTCTCTGGTGCGCTGCCCAGGACTGGAAGAAGAGTTTGTATAATCAAAGGAACCAAACTCTCTTCAGTTCACGTTTAGTTCAAGATCGTTTCCTACTGGGGTCTAAAATGAGTGAGGCTTTTATTTTCCTAAGACATATCCTTCCTTTGCTCTTCCGTAATGACTCTTCTCTCAAGTTCCTCTTGCGTCAGCAGCACAGTTTTGCGGGCAGTGTCAGCCCTGTGGGGGAGGGAGCACAAGCAGCGGAACACCCAATGTTTGCTTTAAGAGGTCAGACGCTATAGGAAACACAGTGAATATAAGCCCGGAAGTGTCACCATGACTTCCCCGTCAAATCGCCAGCAGTTTCCTACCTGGGAAGATGGGCATGGTCGTAACCTAACTGCTTCCAAGTATGTTTCAGAATGACCAAGTTGAAAAAGAGATGTGCAAAAAAATTAGTGCAAAGTAATATTTAACTATGATATAAATAACAGCAGAGTAGGATAAAATATCTGGTGTGTGAAATTGAAGCACACATTAAATCCTAGGAGGAGCTCTGCCTGTTTGAGTTGTTATAAAAAATTCTAATATTTTACATTTTTAGAACCTATCAAGTAGTTCCTATTTATTGGATCCCTTGGGAAAATGTCATTTCTTAAAATAATTGAGTCAATTTCACAAGTGACTAACTCAAGGAAAAAGAGCTTCTGATTGTTTAAGGTCTAGGGAATTTTGGCCATAGCACCGTTGATTGTGAGCTGAGAAGACTCCCCCAGGCCTCAGGAGTCCAAAGCTGCCCTGGTCCCCTCACTGCTGGAGTGTCTGCCGCGGGAGCAGGTGTGTGCTGCTGGGGACCTGGCACCTGGGGAGCAGCAGGAGTGATGTCTCAAGGCCACCCCATGAGGCAGCTTTGGGCAAGGCCAACCCTTTTGGTAGCATCCTACCCAAAAGTATTTTCCTCCGCATTGCTTGACTTTTTTTTTAACCTTAGTTTGTTATACCGCCAGAGATTTCACTTGGAATAGCAAGTCTCATTAAAAAAAAAAAAAGCAAGCCTCTTATACCCGCCTTTCTTCTTCATTGCTCCGGATCCCCATCTCAGCTCTCCTCAGAGGCTTAGCTCAGACAGCACTTCCCTCTTAGAGGTAATCGGTCTGGTTGTGACTTTCCACGCCATGCAGTCGGACTCACAGCATCAATTACTGGTGATCCTAGGGGCTTTTGGGCCCTTGGACCATACAGATTTTGACCTGTCCATCCTCACACGTGGACAGAAGCCCACACAGTGCCTGGCCCAGAGCAGGTGTAAATGTGTGCCAATGAAGGAAGAAATAGTCGGCCGCAACTACTTGCAGGGGGCATGTCTTTCAAGTCTCAGCAGGAAGAGACCAACTCTGCCTTCCTCCTAAGACCCAGACAAGGGTGTGGATCGGTTGGTGAGACTGGGAGGGGAGGGGAGCTCTAGCAACACACGGACCCTTCGTAAGAGGTGGTGGAGAAAGAGACAGGCAGGCGGGCGACGGAGGACCAAAGATAAAAGCAGGACTGTGTCCATTTGTTCCTTTGGGATGAGGCAGAACATTTTCTTCCTTATTCTTCTCCCTGCTCCGTTGTCTGGCCTGTTACTCCCGCTAGTCACACAGGCTCGAGTGATTAGAGGTCAAAGTTATGAGTTATGACTTAAAGGGCTTGGTGATCCAGCTGGAGTGCGTCGCTGCCCTTCCAGGAGACATTTCTGTGGTTGTACACTATTGGTTTAGGCGTGTTCATGGAATGGACTTGCTTGGGTTAGAAGAATGCCTGTAGATTGACTAGAACTGCACAATGAACTAATCGTGATGTTAAATTTGTATGGAACCCGGTGAAATCTTTTAGGATCATATGATAACCTATCTTTTTTTTTTCTCCTCTCAGGAAAATGTCAGACGGTTTTTCGGTAAGTGTTTGATGTCTGATTTCCTAGGTAATACACATTCCACACAGGTTGAGGTTTATTTTTTTTTTACCGCCAGGCTCTCCCTTCTAACTCTCCCACTGCTGGCCTCCCGTGTCCAATGAGGGCTTGTTAGCTGGAGTTTTGTTTTTCTAGCCGCGGATTCGGGAAGAGAGCCCGTCAGAGGGAGGTCTGGGACTTACAATGGTAGTAACTCTGTCACTGTGAGGCCTGCGACAGAAGCCGGAGGATTCCGCCTGGAGGAGCCGAGAAATAAACTGGGCGATGGGAGCTGTGTGCAGTCTGAGCATCCTGATTTTTGTGATTGGTTTTCTCCTGCCTACAGAAAGTATGTGCTTTCGCGTAGAGGACAGCCATCTCCCGACTTTAGCAAATTACGAAAAGGCCACCCTCCGCGATATGAGATGATGGGAGGCAAGAGCCAAGTGACAAGCATGTGTAATCCCAAAGTCTAATCTTAATCTTAGGAACTCAAAACTATTCAATACGTGGAAAAAATGTTATGGATACAAATTTCATATCTTGACCATATCCCTCTACTTCTTAGATCGCATATTTCTGTTTTCCTGAAAATTCTGTTTTTGTGAACGTTTTTCATCCTGTAATGGTTTATGTCTTTCTTTCCAGCTTAAAGATGCCTTATCTGGGTCTGGAAACCCAAACCCTCAAGGATGGCCTGGTCCCTGGGGAAACCAGCCTGCTGGGGCAGGGGGCTACCCAGGGGCCGCCTATCCCGGCGCCTACCCTGGACAGGCACACCCTGGCGCCTACCCTGGCTCAACCCCTGCTTATCCTGGACCAAATGCATCAGGAGGCTACCCTAGTGGGCCTGGTGCCTACCCATCTCCTGGACAGCCAGGTGCTCCTGGAGCCTACCCTGCTGCCGGGCCCTATGGCGTCCCTGCTGGACCACTGGTAAGATGGAGTTAGTCACTTCATATACTTGATTGTGATCAGGACAAAGCTAATGAAGAATGCAGCAAATGTCTGGAGTGGTCGTGCCATCACTTTGCAGTGCTCTGGCTGGGGGCTGGCTCTGGGCACTCACCTGCAAAGGGCTTCAGGGAGACCTGAAGCTTCTAACTCACAGCTCAGAGCCACTTTCTCAAGGACCTGCCATGGTGTGTGTCCATCCAGTAGAAAAAGTAGTTGTTTGTATTGAGTTTATTATGTGTACTGTTAGTATAAAGAGAACTTAATCCATCTTTTAAAGACATCTGTAAAGCAGCTTTAATATAAATCAAGTTAAATCATAGTAATGGGGGAAGTTTTGGCTATTATTATTAATAAACCCTGAGTACATAACATGTACCAGCAGCATGCTTCTACACGGATGACCTCAGGGAACCCACGACTACCCTATAAGATGCTGCTGGTATCCCCATTTTCCACTGTGGGAATGGAGCAGTCTGGAGTTCTGGAACTTGCTCAGAGGCATGGAGGGAACATGTGGGGGAACCAAGGTGATCTGGTTTTGACAACTGTTCTAAAGATTATTTTGCAATCTAAGGATTGAATTTTCATTTACATTAAAACACACTTTAGCAAATGAATTCAAAGTGTAAAACCTAACTCTGTGAGGCTCCAGACATGTCTCAAACACAGATCCTTCCCTTTCAGATGTCTAGGCTAGTTTGGAGGTAGATACAGACGTGAGGAAAGACCTCCATCGCAGTGTGGGTCAGACCCTTTCAGGCCTGTGGAGAAGATGGCGCAGGCAGCGTGTTAGAGGACAGTGCAGAAAAAGCGTTGGAGGCATGGATGCCATTGAGCAGGGCTTAGGCCACAGGTTAGTCGGGTGCAGAGGAGGACATGGAGGCTGTGGAAAGGAAGATGCAGACGTGGGCGAGCTTGCAGGAAGAACCCCAGGATGTAGTGGTGAAGTCTCAGGAGTCAGAGACGACTCTGGCTTTTCAATGCTGGACATCTAGAGCACCAGCCAAGGGTCCGTCCAAACTGGGAACTCAGGAAGGGGACCTGAAGGGGGAGGGGCAGGGGAGACGATTCCAGTTCATACCTGTTGGATTTGCGGCACCAGAAGCAAATCCAGACAGGAGGAAGTACAGGACTGGTGCAGATCAGGGCTAGAGAAAAGACTTGGGGGATAGTTGAACCCAGGGGGAAAATTATAAAGGGAAAGAGAAGAGGCCAGAGAGAGAGCCCTGGGAATATTCACAGCACCTTGAACATAGATGGCCAATAAATATTTGCAGAATGACGTAGGGAGTGTATGAGCTGGGAAGTGTTCATTTCACAAATATCGGATGTCTGCCACATTCAAAGCACTCTGCTGGGGCCGTGTGATTAGAACACATGAGAACTCAGAAGCCCCAGAGTGTGACACAATGCCCGCCCTCAGGGAGCAGAATAACCACCAAGAAGGGTGTTATGTGAAAGGAGTCTTAAGAGCAGCACAAAAATGGTAATGTTGACTGTGAGGTCTAGCTTAAGCCTTTCTGAAAAATAGTCTAAGCGCATGAGTTATAGCTAGGGATGTCCTGGTAAGGAGAGACCCCGTGCTCCAAAAGGGAATATGTTCTGCCCTTGGCACCAAATAACTCATGGCTTTACTCTCGATTATTCGTTGTGCATGTAGGGAGCCTTATATCTTCAGGCCCTGGGCAAGGTGGCCCGAGAGTCTGGAAAGATGGCTTCCCTTAGGGTTATGTGACAGTCACACATATTAATAGTGATTGAACTTTAGCAACATCTTTTTCTTTCTTTCCCCAAGAAAACATGACTCTTTATTGATACATATACATTTTTTTATTCCCAGACTGTGCCTTATGACCTGCCTTTGCCTGGAGGAGTCACGCCTCGCATGCTGATAACAATTCTGGGCACAGTGAAGCCCAATCCAAACAGGTGAACAGCAAGATTAGCAAGTCTGACATATTGGTTGATTGGTTTAGAATTTTAAAAACTACACATTTAGAATCTTGGCTATACCACAGTACGGGATTATCCCATAAATCAATATGTATTCCCAATAGGGGGACAATGTTTCCCTCACTGAGTCTTAAACCAGAAGAATCAAGAATAAAACAGAGTCCCACTTTCTGAGGACAAAGAGGAAGAGCAAGAAACCCATTCTGTTGGTGTTTCCTGGCAGTGAAAGCCTTAGAGGTCAAGGAAATGTAGTTTTGTAATGTGATGCCTGGCCGTCCCTCCACCTCTGAGCCATATATTGTCTAAAAAACCAAGCATGCACTTTATGTCTACATGCCCATCAAAAACAAGGTGCGAAAACAAAAAGACCCCACTGGACATCGTTCGAGTTGGTCTGAGCGCTTGAATGTGATCATTCTGTCCTGATGTGCGTACAAATCTCCCCGCAGTTGTGCAGGTCACAGTGCAGTCTCGCACCTTGCGAGCTCGGCTGCCATTTCCATCTTCATAGTGGGGGCAACAGCAGGGTCACAGATCCCTATGGTGTCAGCCTGGTCTACAGATGATAAGGGGCAGGATGGGGAACCCCAGTCTTCTGAGTAGACACTGTTTACTTAAAAGATTTGAACAGATTCTACAAGTTACAAGACTTCCGCAAAATAAATCAACCTTTGCCATCGGAACTGGTTTGACTGAGGTGAGCTAGGATGGGGTAAGATTGGAGCTAACTTAGGTAAATCCACGCTGATTCCTGGCTGCCCTGGGATGCCTGACCCTGGTTATCACCACTGGTTATACCTACATGTAAAACAAGAAGGCTAAGGATATCCTGAAGCTGTCCAGTGCGCCCATCCCTGAGGTCAGTGGTACCACTAAAGCTACTGCAGCCATTAATTCATCTGTGTTTCTGGGTCTTATGGACAGCACACAAAAGGCACAAAGTCAAGCTATGTACACAGGTTTATTCAATAATCCGCAAACAGACTCCATGAGTGTCTGTCACCTTGTTCCTGGTGAATCAAAGGGAGCCACCTCCTCTGTTAGCAGGAGATAGACTCAGCTCTGATCTGATCATTTTACATCCAAATGGCCCACTCACTCCAACCTCCAGCCAGCTTCCTCTGGTGCTGCGTGAAGGCCACCACCCTAAGCCAACTGTTACTTCTGTAAGCACAGTTCTTCCCTGCACAATAAAGCTTGCCTCACAGCAAACTATGAAACGTATATCCTCTGCCTATGTCCTTGTCCATCTTTCCTCCCAACATCAGGTAGGACCCAGCACACCTTACCCTGTGCATACAGCACTCACAATTTGTTAATACCTGCTCTCCTCCCTGTACAACCCCTCTCACGCAGAACCACACTGGTATATATATCTTTGCTTTATTTAGGGTTATTGCACTGGAAACTTTAGCTCCAGTAACACTAGAGATGCAGACTGACACTGAGGCCGGTCAAAACTAGTTTTGGTTGAAATGGTTAAGGTGGTCTAAACTGAAAAAGTTATTGCTTGGTCCTGCAAATTCTGTGTGAGGAGTTATGTGAAAAAAAAGAATGCTGAAGGCGGTAGAGATGACAGTATCTTCCTTTTCACTGCAGAGGAAATATAGCCATCAGATATTCAGTCAAATACACATTCTATTGCCATTTGGCTATCTTGGTCCTTTCCCTGTGAATTTAATCATTGGAAGATACAGTGTGGTGTATGTGTCCATTACTGGGTGAATCAAAACATACAGAGAATCATTGTTAAAAGGTCTAGAGTGCAGACGTTGCTTTAAAGCCAGAGCACCTGCTGATTCTGATGTCAGTGCTCTATGGGGTTCGCTGAGACACTGAGGGAAAGAGTTAGTGCTTCGACAGCCAGGACTTGTGTTTGCCTTGGCATCCAAGTACAGGAACTGGGGTCAAAAAGCCAAGCAGCACTTTCATCAGTTCACATCATGGAATGTTTATCACATTTATTGTCACGACTTTACAACTTAGCATCGGAATACTGAACTTTAACGACATTATCTCGTTCTTGCCGTTTTAGGACTTGGCTTTTGGTTAACTCTGAGGAAGCCAGGTATTTGAAAGCTCTTATTTGTGTGACCGGTTTGCCTTAATAGGTATTAAAAGCAACCTGGCAGGGCAGAAAGGAGGTAACCGTTAGTCTCTGCAAAGTAAAGCATAAAGTGCCCTCTGAGTGGCCCTAAACCTCTGTGAGAAAACCTTGAAGACCTTTCATGGGTAGAGGCGGCAAAGAGGGAATGACAGCTGACTAGAGTGACGTGATCAAGACAACGAGGCAAAAAACTCAGCACGTTGTCTTGCTTCCTTTCAGATGCTACCATATGACATCCAGTACTTGGCCTAGGGTACTGTCCAGTGGGTTTTCTGTTTAGAAAATTTTCCTGTATTTTATACAATGATTTGCTCTTTAGAAAATTGCATTTTCTTCGCTTGGTACAAACGCACAGCTTGAATCATTTTACTAACTCTGGTCTTTGGTTTAAAACAGGTTTGCTTTAAATTTCAACAGAGGGCATGATGTTGCCTTCCACTTTAACCCACGCTTCAACGAGAACAACAGGAGAGTCATTGTTTGCAATACAAAGCAGGATAATGTCTGGGGAAGGGAAGAAAGACAGGCGGTTTTCCCATTTGAAAGTGGTAAACCATTCAAAGTAAGTTATTGCTACTATGAGATATTGAAAATGTCTGTTGCTCATGGGACTCGCTCTAAACCACAATGCACTTGAAATGAATTTTCACCAGCTCTCCTGAGACACCTAACTAGGACATCTCCTCCCCATCCCAGGGGACCAGGCGTTGCAGGCTGGAACAGGGCCGGAGCGGCTGTCGTGCTTGCGGCCACCACTCTGAGTTTAAGCTCTTCTGGAAACGAGAAAAATATCATCCTTAAAAAAAAAAAGGCAGAAAGTCTTTACGGTGCAGTTGGACTGAGACTCGCTTCCTTAAATCAATATAGTTGGCACGGCAATCAAAACTAAAGTTTTTTTTAATTCTAAAATTAATACATGGTTGTTTTATGAAAAAAAATTTATAGATTTTTTAATTAACTGAAAAGTCCTCCATCCTTTATCCCATCCCCCATCCTCACAAAAGTTGCAGCTTGCTGAATATCTTTCCAGTATTGTCTACGACACACAGCACACTTTTTGTTTTTAAGTACTGCTTCAATAAATATTTCCTAGGTCCTCCCTGTTGGGCCATAGTTGGCTGTAGAGTGGGCAGCAAACAGCTCGACTGTAAGCTCCTCGAGGGCAGGGAGAGGAGGGACCTTATGCTACATCTGGTGGACATCTTTTCCTCTTGAACATTGTTACCCAATGGTATATCATTGTTGAGATATGTGATAATTCAACCAGTACCCTATTGATGGAAATTTGGAGCATGGAAAATTCCAAACAAATAAAACCTGGGAAGGTTTATTTATTTATTTTACTGAAATACTGTAATAACTATTCTTATAAATCTTTGCTCCCGAGAAGGACAATTTTATTCAAAGAATAGACATGTTTAAAATTTAGAGAAGATATTGCCAAAGTGCCCCTTCTGAAGGATGTGAGAATTAACACATCCACTAGCTCCTGGAACAGAATGTTTTTTCCTACTCTTGCCAAAACTGGTTATTACAGAGCTTCATAACGTTTGCCACTTTATCAGGGGTTTCCTACTTTAGTGTTTATTTTTCACTTTTACGTGTTTTAGACCATAAAAAACTTAAGTTTTTATGTAAGCTTTATGTTTTCATTAATCTTTTCCTTTATGGCTTCAACTATATATTTTTTCTAACAAATTTATCATTTTATTTTATGTAAATCTTTGAATAATCTAGAGTTTATTTTTGCTGTAAAGTTAACTCTTTCTGCACTTTAATCAGTTCCACAAATGATCGTAAAGATGAAAGGTTGGGCATCCTGAGCTCAGGCAGTCTGGTTTTGAAATTAACGGGCATTTCTAACAGTTCTGCGTATGTGCCATTTCAGATACAAGTGCTGGTTGAAGCTGACCACTTCAAGGTTGCGGTCAATGATGCTCACTTGTTGCAGTACAATCATCGGATGAGAAATCTCAGAGAAATCAACACACTGAGCATTTCTGGTGACATAAATCTCACCAGTGCTTCGCACACTATGATATAATCTTAAAGGGGCAGATGCTTTTTAAAAAAAGGAAATTGAATGTAAACTTTACACATTTAAAGGATTCATGTTGACTAGGAGTGAAAAGTTTTACCTTTATTCATCGATGTCCTTCTTGTAAATCATCCATTGAATAAATACTCTAAGAGTTACCTGTCTTCATGTGTCATTTAATTGGGATAGTTTATTCTCGATAATGCAGAATGGGAAAAGAAATATGTAGCAATATTAATACTGTGTTGGAGTCTCCCAAAGCTTTCTATATTTGCTAAAATATTTTTTAAGACAGGAAACAGGAGTAAATATTACCCCAAAATTAACCTCTCTCTTCTTGGGTTTCATAAAAACCAGGAGATGCTACAAGGAAATCATTCTCCTGTTTTCTTACTTAAGGAAATAAAATACATTCAGGAAATGAGAAAAGCAGAAAGAGTTTACCCGTAGATGACCCTTGACCCATAGGCAATTACTGGTAGCATTCTATTTCTTTTGACTCCTTTTAAATCCCATTTTATGTCTCTAAACTAGACTTCACTGCTTTCAAATCAGCATTGGATACTGATATGAGACTCTCTCTCCGTAGGTTTTCTTGGTTTTTATGAAATCTCTAAATTTGTAGAAGGAAAAATAGTCATTTCTTAATTAAGCGTATATCATCAGCTTCAAAAATTTAATCGTTCCCATTGTCAACATTCTTAACTTTGCCTTTCTGCCCTTCCTTACTCCCAGCAAGCCCAAAGAATAGTGAAATTTCAAAACTAGGTTGTGGTCACACCATTTTATAGAAGACCGAAATATTATTGTATCTGTTATTGTCTCTACAGTACCATCTTCTCAAATCCTTTAAGCTGCTCATTGTCACAGGTTGGGTTCCCTGGGAAGCAAAGAGATCAGAATGCAAGAGGTTTATGAGGGAGCGCTCTTGTGATCAACTGCTGTAGGGGCGAGAAGGGACAGGATTTGGCAGAGGAGGACATGGGGCGTGGATGCCTCAGCCCACCCTGCAGGGGAGCTGAAGCTGGGATGATCCTTTAGAGTAGTCAAGAGGGGGACAGGTCCTTGTAGCCGAACTCCAGTCACCGAGTACAGGCCACCTGGGAAACAGGGCGGAAACGTGGGTGAAGGGTCTGTCTTCACCTGAGGCCCTTCTCACAGGGGATGATAGCTGCGGGCTGTCTGCGCTTCTGATGACTGGAGGAGTGGGTTCTTTAGTCCGTCAGAGGGATCGGGCAGCACATCACAGCACATTTTAAAAACTACATAAATCCCTTAACCTAACATCTGGTCTTGACCACCCTTCTCCTATGGTTAAATGGAAGAACATAAGCTTTGGAGAAAAGAGGGAACTATGTTTACGCAAAATAACTCCTCTGAGCCTCGATTCCTTTGTCTATAAAATGGGCAGTATAATACATCTTTTGTAGGTTTACTGTGATCGCTAAATATTGTTTGCAAAGGGGTCGTCATGTAGTAGGTCTTCAATAAATGGAAATGCCCTTTTCTTTCATTTGGTCTTTAAAGAGTTTTCTCAGGCCTCATGATTCTAGAGTCCAATAGCCCAGGAACACTCTTTCTAGTTGTAGGAGACACTGATGGCTGCCTTCCCATTTATTCCGTTTCCCTTCCCCTACTGACTCCTATTGATCTGAAGATGGGCAGGTGGCATCACTTGGCCCAACCAGACCAAAGGGAAAGACACAGCTTTGATTACCACCCACAACCATCTTATGACCCCGAAAGGACCCAGCCTTGGAGAAGCCGACACCAAGGGTGACCGAGTGAACTACGAACTGAATGTGGACCTTGGTGCTATCACTGAACTGTTGATAGTAAAGTGCCTGGAATCATCCTGATGACTTACTGTTAAGCCAGTTTGAGTTCACTTTACTGCTACTTAACAGCCAAAAGTTTTCTGAACGATTCAGTAGTAGATCTTATTAAACCTACCACAGAGAAAAATCGTGTTTACAGACTCTGTCTCATTCTCATCTACTTTATCCTCGAGGGCAAATATTATTTTATGTTGCATATTGTTACTTTGCACTCACCTCTTTTACACGTTCCTGGCTCTGCACCCTTAGTAAACCCTAGCTTCTATATATATTTCTTTGTTCTGCATGTCTTGCTTAAATTATTCATTGACAGACTTAATGAATAAAAGCTACCTTAATCTCCGGTAAGACTAGGCATTCTGGGAACAACCCTCACACAGCCTCCCAACTGCTCACATGGACTTGGTAATAAACATCGTCTCCCCCACAAGCCGAACACACCTTCCTCTGACAACAGAAGTGGATGCATTTTCTTTTCTTGTTTGCAAACCCCTAATCTCGAGGGATTATCCATCAAGTTCCTGCTTGTTTGGTCAACACCTCCAACCCTCAACCCATTTGCTGACAGAAACAACTGGACCCAGGTCTGGTCACAGCTTTAGCTACTCCGAGTCTTCTTGGTGCTCCGTTATTCTGACGGTCCTGCCTTCTACAATCTCATAGGTGAGAGTCTTATAAAAGAACATTTCACACCCATCGTGATTGATATAATTCTCCTCAAAGGAAGAAGGCATTTCCTTCAAAGGCTGTCAGTTATGTCAAAGGAAAAAGGCAAAAGGCAAAACTTTAATGGGCACCTCTAATAATTTGACCATTTGAAACAGCAGCATGTAAACTGAGTTCAGAATCCAGAAAGCTCATCTAAAGAAACGCAGTACACCTGGAAAATGCAGCCTGCAAAGCTGTTCAACACCAACAAATTTAAGACTTCAAACTAAGAATAGCGTATGAAAGGATGTAAATATTTCTGTCAAAGTTTAACATGTTTTGATTAAACTGAAGAATGTTCATAAGCTGTAAGTATACTTAGCTTTAAGCTTAACTTTTTTTTTTTTTGAGGGAGATTAGCCCTGAGCTAATATCTGCCGCCAATCCTCCTCTTTTTGCTGAGGAAGCCTGGCCCTGAGCTAACATCTGTGCCCATCTTCCTCTACTTTATATGTGGGATGCCCACCACAGCATGGCGTGCCAAGCGGTGCCATGTCTGCACCCGGGATCCGAACCAGCGAACCCCGGGCCACCGAAGCAGAGCACGAGAACTTAACCACTGCGCCACTGGGCCAGCCCCTAGGCTTAAACATTTTAAACAAGAGAGGCTAGGCACAGTGCATTTTTTATTCTGCATAAAGTACAAAATATCCCCACTTCCCTTGAGAAACAGTATCATATCTAAAACACACTTTGGTGAACAATGAATATTAAGACATTACATGACATTATATAAGTGAATTAAATAGAATTGAACACAAATCCATATTCTTTAACTTTTCAATATTTGAAGAATACACTACAGCATGGAGGATATGAAGAGAAATGTTTTGCTTTTTCTAATTCATAGCTCTTCTGGTTGATTTCCACTAGGAGGCGTGCGAGGTGAAAAGGCAATTAAGTCCCCACCAAAGGAAGCGTGTCTGGCGTGCTCCTGTCGTCTCCTCTCCACCTGCGTGAAGGGTTCGCTGCACCCCAGGCGTGGCTAGAGAACAAAGTCAGAGAAGTCACTAAAGTAACGCTCGAGTTTCACCAACTTAGTCTGCAACATTGCAAGCTAATAGTGGATTAATAACATAAATAACATTTTGTACATAATAAAATTATTAACATAATGATTATGCTACTTTCCAGCAGATATAATTTTAAAACTATAGCTTTTTTCATTGAAAAGGCGATTAGCATGTAAATGGACTCAGCAGCACATGCAGGATGAATAAAACTGAGGCCACATCTTAAGCCTCTTCTGTGGAGTCCACAAATCCTAACCCACAGAGCCGCACTCAATACGCCGTTTACTAGTGGGATCCTGTGGGATCCTTTCCTCTGTTCCCCCTCAAGCCCTGGTTCAGGCTCAAATGATGCCATGGAGCAAGTCATAATGTGGGTGTGAAATGGACCGGGGGACCAACAAGAATATATCAAAAAATCAAAATTTTAATATATACAGAAGTAGAAAAGAATTCACAGGGAGAGTAAATTATTAGGTACTAAAATTTATCAGCAAGATAATGTATAGATAACTGTGAAGTACTTGTAATCATATTACTAATATATGAAAAACAGAATACTATGATTCATTAGCTTCAGGATTTACTTATAAGATCATATATTATCAGAACCTATCATTCTGAGTTCAGATCTAGGAACAAGAAGAAGTCAGGTTTCTGTAAATGGGCCTTATGCTGAAATGCCTGACCCTCTGGTCTCAGCCCGCGATTAAAAGCAGCTGGAACCAAGAAGGACCAGAGTGTGGGTCACAGTAACACACTTCCTTCTGCCCCGGAGACACCCAGCCACCCAGAAGCTTGAACACCAAGAAGGCATCTTTGAGAGCCAATGAAAGCCAAGATAACAGAGGTCCTGAAGGAGCTGGTGGCTTCAGGAAGCCAAGCATTGGCCAGGCTTCATGAGGTTAACAACAGCTGCTGCTGTTTGATCCTATACTTGCCGTAATGAATTGTTTATATCCGGAAATCAAAGATCAGCAAACCAAGGCCATTCCCTGAGCCATTTTAGCAATTGCCCTGGAAAATTTCAAGGTAAGGCTGTACACTGGAGTTGTCAGCCGGGCTACACATTAAAATCACCTGGCGAAGGTCTACCCCAGGTCGCTGAGCTAGAACCATGCGGAAGGGCAGAAAACCAGGGCAGCAAACCCGCAGTGGGCAAGAGAGCACTGCTGCATCGTGCCCGTGCCAGCGGCCCTGAACACGAGGCAGATGCTCTGGTGGAGACGGGCCCAGGGTGGGAAATGGAGCCCTGAACTTACGACATGCTTTAGGAACACAACATTCATATCACTCTCCTCATAAGACATTAAACGTGTGCATCTGTGCCTGGACATGAGGCAACACGGGAGTGATGAGAGCGTCTACAGGAAGCCCGCCCAGAGGGCTAATGCTGGAGCTGGAGTTAGAGGCAAGAGGTCACCAAAAGTAAAGGCTGGGGGCTTCCGAATAAAATAAAACATAAATAGAGTAATCTAAGCAAATTAGAACGAAAACAGCCAATGACAAATGAAGCTAGGCTAGACATCGTGTCCCCAAGCGCATGCTTCAGATGGACGGAAACCTTGCCTTACACTTTCCTGCATCACTTAGAAACACCTGCATAACCCAGGCCACGTTAGATATTCAAGTACTCAACCAACTCGTCACAGCACATTTGACATATAAGTCACATAAGGAAATACATCTTCAGAGTGTAATACTAAAACATACTATATTTTAAAGTATGTAAACATGAAATTTTGTTCCCATTTTGATAAAAATGAATAACAAATAGATTTCAGAGTAAAAAAACAATAACAAGATGCAAATTTTAAGCTGTACTTCAATTAAAAGCTGAGTAACATTCACTTTACAAAACAAATCTAGAATATAAAGAAACTTTTCAGATTAAGTTGGGAAACTTACTGAATCAAGAAGATGGCATTCAGTCATGAGATTTTTATTATCAAATACTGCTGAAAAAAAAAGAATAATTTTTAATTTTTTAAAGAATATTCTCTGGGGCCGCCCAGTGGTTGGGTTTGTGCGCTCCGCTTAGGCAGCCCAGGGTTTCACCAGTTCAGATCCTGGGTGCGGACATGGCACCGCTCATCAGGCCACGCTGAGGCGGCGTCCCACATGGCACAGCTGGAAGGACCTACAACTAGAATATGCAACTATGTACTGGGGGTCTTTGGGGAGAAGAAGGAAAAATAAAAAATTAAAAAAAAAAAAAAAAGAGGAATATTCTTACAGCCAAGGGTTGTTAGAAATGGACAAAGCTTTGAAAGATACGAAAACTTCCATATTTCAAATGCTAGGACAAAAATGTAGGTCATCTTATGGTACAACTTTTTTTTTCTTGAGGAAGATCAGTGCTGAGCTAACATCTGCTGCCAATCCTCCTCTTTTTGCTGAGGAAGCCTGGCCCTGAGCTAACATCCATGCCCATCTTCCTCTACTTTATATGTGGGATGCCTGCTACAGCATGGCTTGACAAGCGGTGCGTAGGTCTGCACCCAGGACTTGAACTGGCAAACCCTGGGCCGCCGAAGCAGAACATGCGAACTTAACTGCTGCACCACCAGATGGCCCCCATAACATTTTTTAAACGTAGTTAAATGTCTTAGTAAAAGTTTCATCCTTAATTTCAGTATAAAGAGTCTCCTACAAACAAATCTCATGCTTGTAATATTAAAGGTACCGAAAAGATGCTCAATGAGGAACACAGCTGGAGAACATGAAATGTCTGGCCAAGGTGATGTTTATTTTGCCTTAGGCCCCAGCCAGAAGAGCACCCCAGAGCAGCAGAAGAGAGGCAGCAAAACTATCACGCACCCCATTATAACAAAAACACAAGAGCCCTTTCCTAACACATGACAATCGCAACAAAGTAGGTAGGAGGAGTCATTAGGGAAGAAAAATTGGTCATTTTGAAGAAAGGTTTGAGGATGTCCTTTTCAACGGAGGAGAACTAAAAAAACTTCAGGGAATTTCTCTAATTCTGAGTCTTCACAAACAATGAAGGATCCCAAATAGTTAGGTCTAATGTAAAATGCTACTTATATCCAACATGGATTAGTATCTGCTGTTGATTTTTTTTTTTTTTTTTTTTGGTGAGGAAGATTGCCACTGAGCCAACCTCTGTGGCAATCGTCCTCCATTTGGTATATGGGATGCTGCTATAGCATGGCTTGATGAACAGTGTGTAGGTCTGTGCCCAGGATTCAAACTGGCAAACCCTGGGCCACCGAAGCATAGTGCACAAGCCCGGCCACTATGCCACCAGGAAGGCCCAGCCCCTGTTGTTGATTTTTAATAGGTCTTACTTCATCTGGGGTCTACCTTAGCTGGTTTCATTGGAATATTTTGAAATTAGCACATTTACTGTGTTTCAAGAATATCTGGGCAAAAGTTTTGATACAAATGAAAATAAAACCAAACCCACCTTCCATAAGCGTCATTTTTAAGCACAGCCAGAGAAGTGTGATGTTTTGGTGCCTAAGCTTCCTTTGCTGCTGAAATTCTCATCCAGCCTGGCACCAACCTGAAGAAAATCACCTCACTCCTCATGCTCATAATCTCCCTTCCCTCTTGGGACCTGTGACCTTCCTCCCAGGACCGTGGGGTTAGGGGCTAATAACGGAAGTGAAGTCACTTAGCAAACACAGAAATGCAACTCCAGGAGATATGTCACTTCAGGTAATCTAATCCCATCCATCAAACGAAATCTGCAAGTGTTTGGGGGTGAGGATGTGGTCTATTTTCCGGAAACAACAGACAGCTTATATCGCTTCCTGTGAAAACTTTTTCACCTCCTGTACAAGCTCCCATCCAACCCAAATACTTAGTAGTCTCAGCAGAAAAACTAACCTGAGAACGATTTAACGGGACTTTCAATTCTAAAAAATCCAGCGTCAAACACTATTTGATCAACTTCCTTCGGCACCGCAGAGCCCGCGGCCCCAGCCTGCTCTCCCCGCTGCATCCTCTCTCTCACCGCCTTCTTCACAGCAGCAAGGCGACTTCTGGCTGCAATTCTCCCAGCATCGTCCTGTTTTGGTTTACTTGCTAAACCCGAAACAACTTTTTTCTATAAAGAGAAATTATGACATTTACTAAAGCAACTCATTATCATTTTACAAGAAAAGTAAATAAAGCATACCTAAAATATTTCACACATTCGTCCCATACTTATCAAGTTCCTAGTATGTGCTAAACATGCTGGGGTCAAAGGTAAAGGACAAAGTTCATGCCCTCAGGGAGTTCGTGCTTCACAGTGAAGAGTTAGGCAGATAAAGATAAATGGCATGCTGGAGAGAAATCAGAGGGCTGTAAGAGCATACGGGAATAACACCCAAACATCCTTCAGAGGCACCAAGAAAGGCTTACAGGAAGCAGCACCCAAGCTGAAATCACAGCTAGCCAGGCTAAGAGACGGGGTGAGGGAAGGGCCCCGAGAGAGAACAGCATGTGTACTAAACCAGAAGTGAAGGAAAGCCTAAAGCAAGAGAGGAGCCCCAGCTGGATCATAACGTCGCTGGCACGTAAGGAGCCGCATTACACAGAGGACAAAGGAGCAGCGACTCCTGATGAGTGTTCATCAGGAGATTAACATCATTGGACCTGTGTTTTAGAAAGGTCACTCTGGCTACAGCCTGGAGAAGGGACTGGAGGGTTACAGCCAATTAGGCAGGACACTACTGCAATGGTCCTGGGAAAAGACGAAGGTGGTTAAACTGAGGAAAAAGTGGGAAAAGCGAAGAGCTATTTAAGAGGTAGAGTGGAGAGGACTTAGCATACTGGATGTGTGGGGTGGAGATGGAGAAATAGAGAAAGCAAAGAAACAAAGGAGATGCCCAGGCTTCTATCTTGGACACCTGGTGGGATGGTAATGCCATTCTGAGACAGGGGCACACCAGGGTGTGTGGAGATGGCTTCAGTTGGGGATATATTGATTTTAAGGTATACTGAGTCAGGATATACAGACCTAGAGCTTAGCAAAAAGTGTGGTTTGAAATACAGATTTGGGAATCTTCACAGGGTAGGTAAGATTGCACAGGAAGAATACGGAAGGAGAGAGGAGAGTTGAGGTAGGAAGTCTGAACATCACAAAAAATTGAAGGGATAAATAGAAAACAGAAACTTGCAAATAAGACTAAAGAATAGGCACAGAGGGGCTAGCCCTGTGGCTGAGTGGTTAAGTTAGTGCGCTCTGCTTTGGTGGCCTGGGGTTCACTGATTTGGACCCTGGGTGCATGCCTACACACCGCTCATCAAGCCATGCTGAGGCAACATCCCACATAGAACTACAATGACTTTCAACTAGGATATACAACTAGGATATACAACAGCCCCAAAGCTGGGGCTTTGGGAGAAAAAAAATAGGAAAAAAAATTGGCAACAGATGTTAGCTCGGGCCAATCTTCTTCAACAAAAAGAAAGAAAGAAAGAAAAAAAAGAATGGGCACAGAGGTAGGAGGAAAATCAGCAGGAAGTAATTTCATGAAAGAGCAAGTAGACTGTGTTTAATGCTGCAGAGGGGTTAGATTTTATAATTCTTAAGTGCCTAATAATTCCAGCAACAGGTGGATCAATAACCTTGGTGACAACTGTTCTAGGGGTATAGAGAGGGGTGAGGCTGAACTGCAGTGAGCTGGAGAGGTAACTGGGAATCAAAATAGTAAAGACAGTCTAGACAACTTCCTCAGGAGGCTTGGCCGGGGTTGGGGAGAAAGACAGCAACGGGGCACAGATAACTGGAGGGGCAAGCAGACATCACAGGGTTAGCTGTTATTGAATGTAAACAAAGACAAGACCCTTCAACATGTCTACAAACTCATGGAAAAGCGAGAACAAGGCTAACTGATGGAATGAGAGGTCAATGAATAAGAGGTCTGAGGGAATGGTTTCAAAGTACAGATAAAAGATTAGTTTGATTTTACTTGTTCAGTAATCTTAACAGTGGCCTATAAAATAAGGTAGGAGAGAGACACCTGGTGGTAAGGGGCAGAATTACAAGGTTCCAATAGAACCCTATAGTGACACAGCCATATCAGTGTCACTGATGGTGTTCTGTTCCCAGGACTAAGCACTCCATAAGAAATGCCCACAGGAGGTCCAAATGTTCAAGCATCCTTCCTGTTTAATAGACTTGAAATTCATTCAGTCAATCTCGTGACTGTCCTCAGGGCCTTTGTCATTAGTAAGAGATTACTAATGTCTTTCTAAGACATTACTTCATTAGTAAAATAAGGAGACTTCATTAGTAAAATAATCCTACAATAATCTTTTAATACTCTAACATCTTAAACTCCTAAGATAGGATTCAAAACAGAGTTTTTCTTTGGATTACACAGCATAATAAAGTACCAGATTAGAAACTTCATTTTACAACCACACACATTTCTCTAAAATCTAAAGAAAAAGTGGCAGTGCTCCAAGGTGGTTTGAGAAGTAGCAATCTGAACTAAAAACTTGGAGTTAAAATATTTCTAGGAAAAAAACTGCTACAAATAGATAAGAATGGAATCTATCATGTCAACAAAGCCAATTTTACAGAGAAAATAGGAAATTTTACATGATAAAATTTGGGAAGAAGAGAGAGATTCTAAGAGTCATTGTTCCCCTTTTCTCCTTAAAAAGTTCTTTCACTTTGAAATATATCACACACAAGAGTATATGAAGCAGAGAGACGGCACAGCCCGTGGGTTAAGAACATGGGTTCTGGAGTGAGAAATCCAGCTCCACCTTGGGCACATGGTCGAGTCTTCCTGGGCCTCAGATTCCCCACCCAGGATAACGGCACCCACCTCACAGGGCTGTTGTGAGGATTAACTGAGTCAATGTGTGTGAGGGCCTGGGAAGCATATTTGGCACATACTAAGCATTATATAAATTATGTACCACTGCTATTATTACTACAAAACAATGTATAGGTACAGTTTAAAGAATAAAACACACAGGTACATACCACTATTTAGCAACTCAGAAGCTCTCAGGGGGACCAAATCCAATCTCAGCCCCCACCTGCCCCCCAGAAATGACCATCCTGAATTTTGTGTTGACCTTTCCTTACTCTTTCTTCAAAGACAATCAGGACATTATAAGTAATAGAAGACACATTTTGTGAAATGATGAAAAATCTGAAGCCAAATGTTTCTAAAGCTTAAATTCATTAAAGTAAAACAGTCTATATTAGAAATCCACAAATTTACCTGAAAGACTTTTTTGCTTGTATTATTATTGTTTTGCCATTCACACTCCTCCAGTTTGGTCAGATTGTTGAATTTTTGGTTTACATCCCGTACCTATTAATAAGTAAAGCACAAGTTTATCAGATTAATGCTAACCAAATTAAATTTACAAACTGATGAACTGAAGCTTCAAAAAATTTGAAAAAGACTTGGACTGGTGACATAAAATTAGACTAAATCATTCTCAATTTAGTATTCAAATAAAAAATTCTTATGGTAAAATTGTTCACTGTTATTTTTGGTGTTATAAACCTCAAAAATCTACATAAAGAATGCCATATGTGAATAACTCTCCTAAATTATTTTGATGACTAAAATGGTAGGAGAGATATCCTAAACTGTACAATGTGAACACAATCTCTCTCCCTATTTTTGTTTTTGTTTTTTTACAGTTTATGTATCCCTTCTCCTACTGAGGAGCATATTCGTTGCTTCCAAGTCTTGGCAATTATGAATAAAGCTGCTATTAACATCTGTGCACACATTTTTGTATGGACACAGGTTTTCAACTCATTTGGGTAAACACCAAGGAGCGAGATTGCAGGATCGTATGGTTAACACTGTTTAGTTTTGTAAGAAACTGCCAAACTGTCTTCCAAAGTGGCTGCTCCATTTTGCACCCCCACCAGCGATGAATGAGCGCTCCTGTTGCTCCACATCCTCACCAGCATCCGGTGCTGTCAGCGGTTTGGATCTTTGCCATTCTAATAAGTGTGTACTGGTGTCTGATTGTAGTTTTAACTGGCAATTCCCCAAGGGCATATGATGTTGAGCATCTTATCTTTTCATACACTTACTTGCCATCCATCTGTCTTCTTTGATAAAGTGTCTCTCTGTTCAGGTCTTTTGCCCATTTTTTAATCAGGTTGTTTGTTGTATTATTGTTGAGTTTTAAGAGTTCTTTGTATATTTTAGAAAACAGCCCTTTATCAGATAGGTCTTTTGCAAAATTTTCCCCCAGTCTGTAGCTTGCCTTCTCTTTCTCTTGACACAATCTCATTTTATTTTTATTTTTATTTTTTTGGCAAGGAGATCGGCCCTGAGCTAACATAAGTTACCAATCCTCTTCTTTTTTTGCTTGAGGAAGACTGGCCCTGAGCTAACATTTGTGCCAGTCTTCCCCTATTTTGTATGTGGGTCACCGCCACAGCATGGCTTGATGAGTGGTGTAGGTCCATGCCTGGGATTGGAACCCACAAACCCTGGGCCAATGAAGTGGAATGTGCCATGTTTAACCACTATACCACTGGGCTGACCCTGACACAATCTCATTTTAAAGGACTCAAATAGGGGCTGGCCCCGTGGCCGAGTGGTTAAGTTTGTGCGCTCTGCTGCAGGCGGCCCAGTGTTTTGTTGGTTCGAATCCTGGGTGCGGACATGGCACTGCTCATCAAACCACGCTGAGGCAGCATCCCACATGCCACAACTAGAAGGACCCACAACGAAGAATATACAACTATGTACTGGGGGGCTTTGGGGAGAAAAAGGAAAAAAATACAAAAAAAAAAATCTTAAAAAATAAAAAAATAAAGGACTCAAATAATATACATACTAGCAGGATGGGAATGTGTGATCCCCATCCTTCTGGTATTTCCAATCTCCTCAAAGTGGTAACCACTGTCAACAGTTGGGTAAATATACTTTGAGTCTCCTTACTATGCATTTACACACGTAGGTCCTCTCAATCTTGCTCTCTCAAAGAAATTTAAATGACCAACTGATTTTCAACAAAAGTGCCAATGCAATTCAATGAAGAAAAGATAGTCTTTTCAACAAACAGTACTGGGAAAAGTGGATATCCACAAGAAAAAATATGAATTTAGACTCTTTCCCACGCCACACACAAAAATGAACTCCGGAGCCAGCCCTGATAACCTAGTGGTCAAAGTTCGGTATGCTCTGCTTCAGCAGCCCAGGTTCGGTTCCCGGTTGTGGAACCACATCACTTGTCTGGCAGTAGCTATGCTGTGGCAGCTCACACAGAAGAACTAGTAGGACTTACAACTAGAATACACAACTATGTAGTGGGGCTTTGGGGAGAAAAAAAAAAGAGAGGAAGATTGGCAACAGATTCGCTCAGGGCAAATCTTTCCTAGAAAAAAAAAAAAATTAATCACAACTTAATTTTTTAAAAAACTGAACTCCAAATGTTCACAGACCTAAGTGAAAGAGATAAAACTTTTAAAAGAAAACATAAGATAAAATCTTTGTGACCTATGGTTAGGCAAAAAGAGTTCTTGGAAATAATGCCAAAATCACAACATAAAAAAATTGATAAACTGAACTTCATCAAAATTAAAAACATCTGCATTTCAAAAGATACCATTAAGAAAATTAAAGAACAAGCCACAAACTGGGAGGAAATATTTGCAAATATTTCTGATAAAGGACTTGTATCCAGAATATACAAAGAACACTTACAACTCGATAATAAAAAGACAAACCCAATTAAAAAATGGGCAACAAGATTTGAACAGATATTTCACCGAAGAAGACACATGAATGTCTAACAAGCACATGAAAAGATGCTGATCATCATTACTCATTAGGGAATGCAAATCACTTCCAAAAACATGAGACTCGAAAGTTAATCCATTCCAAATCCTGGCCACATACCTGAAGGCTAACCATGTCCCAAAAGCCATCCAGGTCTGCACAGGTGGTATCCTTTTCGCCTCGTTTATATTCACAATCGTCCACCAGTTCTTCAAACTGTTTGAACCTTTCTTTCATCAGGAGTCTTGTTTGACCAACTGCGAGGCGAATAAGATCTTTGGCTAAAGGAAACATGAGACTTTTAAAAGTTAGAGAACAGAACGGGACCCTGATCGCAAGTCAGCCAGCTGATAGGACGGCCTCACCCCAAATATCCTGGGGCTTCCACAATCAAACTCTTACCTTAAAGCAAAACAAAAAAACATCTACTACAAAACTTTGTCATACAAATACTGAGCATTGACTGTCTGCTTCTGTTCCCGCTAAAACGTAGCAACATTCATTCTCATATATGTTGCTACATAGTAAACAGCATTCTGCTCACCTTGAGTTTTATAAGAATTCAACCTCAAACAGCTCACTGTACATCAGCATCTAAGGACTTCACACAGACACAAATGATTTTTTCAGCTTCCCCAAATAAGATTAAGGAACTTTTCAGAAAATCTGTTCCATATTTATTTAGGTAATTTTCATTCAGAAAATATTTTTGCATAATTAAACAATACTAGATATGGATGTCACTCAAAAAGTCATAAAAAAATCTAATAGGCAAGCGTTTAACTCTCAGGAATGATAGTTAATATTCTAATTACTTACATCTTTTAAGCCATGTACCATTTTAGCACAGAGATATTAGCAAACATATGTTGAGATACGAAAAATTCTTGCTATTTTGAATAACAAAACTATAAAGTTGGACAACACTAGATTTTTATGTTTCAGATAAATGTAAACATATTAAAATAAACAAAGGTAAGACATAAAAGATATAAATGTTCCCTCACCTTCATCTGGAACGTCCAATTCAAGCTTCCTTTCCCACTCAAGGCAGTGTGAGGTTAGTTTTTCAGTTTCTGACTGGAGAATCTTTCTAAAATTACGACATATGTTTCAATTTTACAAATGTTTCTCATACTAATAGCTAAATATTAGCAATATGACATTTATACAATAGTAATTTTCCAGAGTTGATGCTTCATTATTTTACGAGCTGTGATATACTAAAATTCATAAATACAAGTTGATAGCCTATATATGTCCATCCTTCTACACCTAAAACTTATGTGGACGATTAACGCCAAGAGCCACTTTTCAGCTAATATTTCTAGTTCTTTCTGTTCTTATTTTTCAGAGGCTGAAGAGAAAGAACCAGACATGCCTGAGTTCCATTTTTAGTTCTGGTATTGCCCATGGAACTAAGACCAACCCAACTGCCAAGAGTAAGTTGAAGCTAAACTCTGTAAGTCTGGAATTACAGTGTTAGGGCCTCACAGATTCTAATTAGTAGGCTTTGCTTGTCCCAGGGCAGTGGTTCTCAACACGGGTCAATTTTGCCCCCCAGGTGACATCTGGCAATGTCTAGAGTATCTTTTTTTCTTTTTTTTTTTGAGGAAGATTAGCCCTGAGCTAACCGCCACCAATCCTCCTCTTTTTGCTGAGGAAGATTGGCCCTGAGCTAACGTCCGTGCCCATCTTCCTCTACTTTATATATGGGATGCCTACCACAGCATGGCGTGCCAAGCAGTGCCATGTCTGCACCTGGGATCCGAACCGGCGAACCTCGGGCCGCCAAAGTGGAATGTGCACACTTAACCGCTGTGCCACTGGGCCAGCCCCAAGAGCATCTTTGATTGTCACAAACCCGAGGAGTGCTACTGGCCTGGGATGTTACAAAATATCCTGCAATGCAGAGGACGGCCCCACAACAAGAATTATCCAATCTGAAGTGTCAGTAGTGCCAGTTGAGAAACCCAGGCCCAAGGTAAATTTAAAGTTTCTTTATAAAAAGTATCTTAGCAGGAGAAACTGAGGACAGTCTTTGTTTCTCAGCAGAAAAATTTAGCTGTTTATATCTAAGGGCATAACAGAGAACAACTTAATTAATGAAAAAGGAGACCTGGCTTAGATCCAACGTTATTTAGTTGGGTAAATTGATTATTATTTCAACGTCTCAGTTGTAAATTGCTTATTATTTCAACGTCTCAGGCCAACAACACAGTGGAGTAGCTCATCTCTAAAATCCATTGCAATCATAAAACCTTATGTTCTAAAAACAGTTGAAGTGGCTCTCAATCATATAAAAAGATACTCATTCATAATACAACAAATGAGTACTAAAACTATAACAAGATAATATCGCCTCCATTTGATTGGCAAAGCTCAAAAAAATTGTTAGTACTGCATTGGAAAAGGTGTGAGAATTTTCTTGCTACATTCACTGCAGAACATAGTATGTAATCATTTCCCGTGTGATATGGAGCATTGGGGCCTTTCTCCAGATGCAGTCCTCTGATCTGTGACCAAGCCATTCAGGTGACATGGCATTTAGGTTCCCAAACAGGATGTTAATTTTCAGTCTTCATAGTTGGAGGAACATAATCCTATCTCATGATTTAGTGGGCCAAGGAGCCTCCAACCATCTCCCTCTATCCTTCTTTTATAAAATAAACATTAACTTAGTTTTTTTGCTTGAAAAAAAAAGGTATGAGAAAATAGGAACTCCCATACTTTACTGGAGGGAATGTAAATTGGGGTCTTTATATATTTGCACAGGAGAGGATTGAAAAGCATCCAAGCTTGTTCTTTGCAGGCTTGACAGTAATACTACTACACTGAACTCAATGGAAACAACCAGCAACAGGGGCCTATTAAGTAAATCGTGGTGTATCCATACAATTGGATACCATATGGCCATTAAAACACACACAAAACAGCATGAGAGAGTTCTTAAAGGACTAAAATGGAATCTCTTACAAACGAAAACAGAACAGTATGCTACTGTTTACATAAAAAAAGAAAAACATATGTTTATCTACATATACGTTATCTATCTCTGGAAGTATTCACAAGAAATGAATAACACTTGCCTCTGTGGAAGGTTTGAACTGTGGGTTTGGGAGCAGAGTTGGGAAAAAGACTTCTCACTTGTACCTTTTTTTACATTCTAAATTAGGAACCACATGAATATACTATACTAGCCATTGAAAAACAAATTTTAATTTAAAAGTTAAATAAAAAATCACCCAAAGTCAGTTTCCTCCTAATTCATCTATGTCTTATATTAAGGTTAAAATAGTTTGATCTTGGCTTTAACTGTCTGGACATTAATACCCAATGCTTACACTGGGAACACACGCACAGACCTGAAATACAGCACATGTCGTGGCTGAGATGTCTGATCCTCATTTATTTCAAGTGATGGGACTTCTTTTATTGGAAGGCCATGTAAATTTTCAGTAGTAGTTTCATTTTTATTTAAGACACGATCTATAGATTAAAGAAAACATTACATATACATTTCAAAGCAGCAACTCCTAAAATGACATCCCCCACAAGACAAATTTCTTAAATCCTTCAATTTTCTCAACATTGAAATTTAAAATTTCATTTCTGCCTCAATGATTTCATTCATCAGATCTCCTTCTAAAGCGTCTCCAATGTTCTTCATCTCTTCAAATTTACATTTCGGTCCCCCTCTCAGTCTGCAGTCCTCATTCCAGCTCTGTCATCAGATAGCCCTCCCCATGCTTTTCCATCTCCGCTGACCCTGAGATCACACCCTGAGCTACATGGTGAGCCATATGGTGAAAAGGGCTCTGAACAATCTCTGATAAATCATAACCCAGAGAAGCGAGTGAAAAGTTCATGAAAACGCCACACCTGTGCTCCCGACTGCCAGGGAACTCAAAGGACGGCGCCATCCATCGCACTCTTGATGTGCTGAAGGTTTACATTTCTGTGCCAAAGTTTCTTTTGTTGCTTCTGGAGCCTTATCACTAAACAAGAGCAAAAATACACTTCACGAAACATGAACCCCATATAGCTCATTGAAGGATTTCAAAATTATGTTGTTTTTTAAAAACATGGGATAAAATAGAAATATGTTTCTGTTTTTTAAAATGTGCCTAATCTGGAGGGAAAACCGTAAACACCTCCAGCGGGAAGGCCCATCTTTACTCCCTGCGATGAGATCCACAGATGCAAAGACCTCTCAACCGGACATATGCACTTAGGAGTCTCGGATGTGGCTGAGCAGTTCTTAGTCAATCTGCCACCAGCCAGTCTTTGGAAAGCAACCTTGCCATTTCTTTTCTTTTTTTTTTTTGAGGAAGATTAGCCCTGAGCTAACTACTGCCAATCCTCCTCCTTTTGCTGAGGAAGACTGGCCCTGAGCTAACATCCATGCCCATCTTCCTCTACTTTGTAAGTGGGACGCCTACCACAGCATGGCTTTTGCCAAGCGGTGCCATGTCCGCACCAGCAAACCCCAGGCCACCAAGAAGTGGAATGTGTGCACTTAACCGCTGCGCCACCGGGCTGGCCCCTAGAGATAGTTTTTATAAAGTAATACTTGGTAAAAAAACCACAAATAAACAAAAAAATCCAAACCATGTGTGAGCTACAGTATAGCAATTTCTTCTTTCTAAAAATTTAATTCTAAGTCTTATAATAAAGTCACTTATTAAAAGCAAAAAAAAAGCAAATTGAATCATGAAAATAATAGCAATGCACAGAAAATATCAAATCTGTCAAATACATTATGGTAGCCTTCTGAAGAACTTTTTGGAAAGGTCAAATTTTCATGATTTATAATGAACATAGTTTACTAAGTAAATAACTTACAAAGCACAGGACAAATCTAAGAAAGGCATTCGTTATCCATCTCAGCAAGGAATTCATTAATAACATCTCATTCTTACACTTCCGTGTTTAAAGAGCTGCAGCTGTAAGTGGGCGTCCAGGCAGCGGTGCTTGTGGGAGTCCTAGGTGTTATCTCGTAGCTCTTCAGACCATCTGGAGGCCGAAATACGAAATCTACTGGTGCGAAGGATGGCCTCCCTTTCACTGCTGCAGGATTCGTCTTAGGTAACTTTTCCATTTTTGATAAGACTCCATCTGGATCCATTCCATTTGTCACAATGGTTTGTGACTCCAAAGTATTTTCTTCACTGTCAACTTTGAAAGAAACGACCTGGATGCGAATAAACAGAATAGAGTGAGAATCTCTCTTCTGGGGATATATTCGACCAATTTTTTAGGCCCGAAAATGTCAAGTTAAGAGACATGTCCCATGCACATAATTTAAGAGACAAAAACAAATACAATTAAATGTATACATGGAGTCAGAAGACCAGCTACATAAACCATTGCTATGGTCCAGAAAGAGAGAGAACCTTATTTAAAAAAACTAAATAATAGGTTTTAGGTATTACAACAAATTAAAAAAAAATAGAAAATTGAGGTGGAAAAATTTACTCACTTAACAAATACCTATCTTTTTACTTAAATTATGTTGATAAGTACAGTGGTTTGAGAATCAGAAATCCAATGTTTATTGGATGACTAGTATTGTCAAGGACTAAATCCTTTTTTTAAATAACCTTGGATTTTTATGAATAACTTTATCAAATGAGCAAAAATATTTTTCAACATGACATAGTAAGATTAACCATAAAAAAATGTGAAGCAGGAGAAAACAAAAAATGTGAAGCACGGCCCACCCGCTGGCATAGTGATTAAGTTTGCATGCTCCACTTTGGGATCGCCGGGTTCACAGGTTCAAATCCCAGGCGTGGACCAACACATCGCTTGTCAAGCCACGCTGTAGTGGCATCCAATGCAAAATAAAGGAAGACTGGCACAGACGTCAGCTCAGGGACAATCTTCCTCAAGCAAAAAGAGAAATATTGGCAACACATGTTAGCTCAGGGCCAATCTACCTAACCAAAAAAAGAAAATAAAAAATGTGACGCATATTTTCTTTCCCAAGTCAATTTGTTATTTGGTATTTTTTTTACTGTAATATAATTGGCATACAACATTATATTAGTTTCAGGTATACAACATAATGATTCAATATTTGTATATCGTGCAATGATCACCACTGTAAGTCTAGTTAACATCCATCACCATGCACAGTTACAAATTTTTTTTCTTGTGATCAGAACTTTTAAGATCTACTCTCTTAGCAACAAATATACAATATTATTAACTGTAGTCACCATGCAGTACATTACATTCTCTAGTTACTTATTTTGTAAATGGAAGTTTGTACCTTGTGACCACCTTCGCCCATTTAACCCACCCATTTAAACATAATTTTTAGAGGTTTCTACGTTTCTGAGTTTTAATGAGATATGAATTGAAAGCAGAGTATTTCTCCCTGGACGAGAGTTTAAGGGTGACACTGTCCCTGAGGCCTGTGTGGTTGCAAAGGTAGACACTAGCGATGATCCTTAAGGAGAAAACCAATCTCGAGGGAGGAGCTGTGAGGCCCAGCTGTTTGCCTGTGAAGATCACCCTGTACTGCCTTCCTTGGAGGATCTATGTCTGATTTTTAGTAAGAATCTAGCCAGGTTTCTTACACTTTGGCATAACTTTTTTTTTAAGGCTAAGGAATTGTAGCATGGATTATAAATCAAGGGATTGGAGCCTCGAAATGGTGGCTCTTTTTGAAGACTCTACCAGGCACTACGCTAGATGCTATTAGAAACGTCAGGTGATTTAATTCTTAACACGACTCTATGTAGATATTACATGTTACAGTTGGGAGAACAAACACATAATTTCCCCAAGATTACATAGCCAATTGGAAGCAAGACAATATGCAAATCAGGGCTAGCTGAATCCAGAGTTGATGTATTTCACCCACTGCACCCCATCTCCTAGTTGATTCTCACATGAAGGTTTCCGTCAGCTGTGTTTTTATTTTCTCTCTTCTGTTAACCAAACTACACATTCTCTACCTATGAGGTTTTGAAGATGAGACACCTCACAAACCATAACAGTAAACCCTCTTGATGCTTCCCTGTGCTTCAAGAGGTTTTCACACACGTGGAGGTTAACCTCTTGAAGCAGTTCTGTCAGCTTAATTTCAGCTTCATGAAAATCGCAATGAGATTTTCAAAGCATCTAGAAATAAAACGATGTTTATACTCTACCTTGCCAGGTTTTCTTTCTATCTTTTTGGCAGGCCTTCCTTGATTGGGTACTTTTCTTTCTGTTTCATTATCTAAAATAAAAATGAATAAGAGATCCATTTTGACTAGATAGAAAATACCACATTAAAAGTACTAGGTAATTTGGGAAAGGAAAAAAGGCAACAATAGGAATGTATGTCTTAAAGGATTTTATGATTAAAAGTGACATTCTAAAATAGGATAAACACAGATGAAATTTCTTGCCAAAGTATAGGCTGTTTTCAAATCAAAAGGTGTTAATGTATTTTACCTTTTGCCTCTGAATATCAAATATGTACTTACTGTAGAAAATTAGGAGAAGAAAAGCACAAAAACAACAATCCAAAAAAATCACCCACGATTACATTACTCAGAGATCATCACTGCTGACACTTCAGGGTGTGCTTTTCCAGTTTTCTCCTATGTTCACATATTCACATACATATTTTAGAATTGTGATCATACTGTTCAGAATTTGACCTGTTTTCTTTGCCCATTTAATATATCCTGAACCTCATGAAGTGTCTTTCACAGGATCGTTCTTAAACGGTACACTGTATTCCACCAAACGAACGGGCTGTAATTTACTGGGGCCATTAATCTTCACTTTGAAGCGCTGCCTACACCGATGCAGATACTTCACCACTTGAGCGCCCACTGTGTGCTAAGTGGATGGTGGGGCACTGAACCTGTCTTCGGGACCTGGAATCTCCCGTTTCCTCCTCGCCTACTCAAACAAGTACACGATGACTTTAAAAACTGAACACGAAAAACCTCAGGGACCAGAACATTCTACTTCAGCCACTGATGAAGGAACAGTTCTCACCACGCGCAGCTCGCGTGGCCGGCGCGGCGGAGGCTGCACGGGCAGAGGCTGCACGGACGGAGGCTGCACGGGCGGGGCGCAGGGGCGGAGGCTGCACCGGCGGCGCCTGCTCCCGCGGTCTGCTTCGCTCTTTGAGTCATCGATCGAGTGGTTCTCGTGCACGTGGGCATTGCAGGCTGCCCTGCTGTGGGAACAATCAAATTAAATGCTTTCGGTAATTACTAAAGCATTGTTGTGGCAACATCAGAGCTTATAATAATTGCTAATACTCCTACCTGTTTTCTCATTGGCCACTTTCTTTTCAGAAGTTTGTCTTTGACCAGATCGGGTTGCTCGAACATCACTCCCATTACCAATCTATTTAAAAGATTAAGTGCTACGTGATTTAATTGCTTAAAGAATCAAACTACCACATTTTTAATCTGCATTTTGACGCCTCATCTGAAATCTGACTATTGTAAATGATCCAGCAAAAAATCCACCACCCCAAATAAAATGATGAAAAAAGTTTTCCATGATATAAATTTCCTTACAAGCTTTTTTACAATCCTAGAATTTGGAAAACGCTAATAGCCTACGTTATTAAAAACAGCTAACTATAATCTTCCGAGAGTCCTTAAACATACCAGCATGTTTTCACTTCAAAACTTTTGAATTTTGCCTGGAAAAGTCTTCTCCTGGACAGAAAACACTTCCCACAGTTCACTCTCCCACTTCCTTGAAGACTTCATTCAAAACGCCACCCTCTCAGCGAGGCCCCATCAGACGTCCACCCTGCACCAGCTTCAGTACTCCCCATCTGCCTTCTCTCTTTTTTTTATTTCCCCCATAATACTTATGACCATCGCATACTATTTATTTTTCTTTTTATTGCTTATCTCACATGTAAGCTCCATGAAAACAGGGAATTTTGCTTTATTCATTACTATATCCTAGAGCCTAGAGGAACATGGTAGTGACTCAAAATTTATTGAATACATGAAACGGAGCCTTCTCACCTGATACAGAGACATATTATTTCCCTCCTTGCCCGATTCACTTTATTTTAGTAATCGTCCTATTAACTTTGTCCATAATGGTGTTCTGAAGACCCATAAGTTTATCACCCCACCCTACGTGCTTTATATCCCTATCTGCATTTTATAGTGACACGGATGCACAATAGAGCCCAGTAAACAAACAAAGAGAGTGACACACAGAGTTGGCATAGATCTCATATGGGATGTTTGGCGATGAAAATTTTAAGTGAGTTTTTCCTTAGCATCTAGCTAAAACTGCTCCATGTTACCATACCAATAACAGGGATTTTGGTACTGTTACCTCTAGTTAGATAATCACTATGCTTGAAGTTGATATTAGATTTAGAATGAATTTACTTACTCTGAGAAAAAAGTACAATTTGTCTTTTTAGTAACGATTATCTACTAACTATCAACTATACCCTAGTCAGCTCCGTTTGGGCTTTGGCCTTTGACCTTGTAATCTATACAAGATGGAACAATCTTAAAACAGTCAAAAGAAGATAAAGTTTAAAAAAAAAAATTAGGGGCCGGCCCCGTGGCCGAGTGGTTAAGTTCACGTGCTCTGCTTCGGTGGCCCAGGGTTTCGCCAGCTCGAATCCTGGGTGTGGACATGGCACCACCATCAAGCCATGCTGAGGCGGCATCCCACATGCCACAACTAGAAGGACCCACAACTAAAAATACACAACTATGTACCAGGGGGCTTTGGGGAGAAAAAGGAAAAATAAAATCTTAAAAAAAAAAAATTAACTGGCAAAATTTACTTCCATGTCTCATTATGAAATAAAGTTTCCATTTCAAAGTTAAATTTTACCCTTAATCATTCAACCCTTAATCATTTATGGCAAAAAGATACTTGCTAACTTAAATTACTATTTTTTCTGGTTCTGGCTTGATTTAAATTATGCTTAAGGGGCCAGCCCCGTGGCGCAGTGGTTAAGTTTGTATGTTCTGCTTTGGCGGCCCAGGGTTCACTGGTTCGGATCTGGGTGCAGACATGGCACCGCTTGGCAAGCCATGCTATGGTAGGCATCCCACATATAAAGTAGAGGAAGATGGGCACGGATGTTAGCTCAGGGCCAGTCTTCCTCAGCAAAAAGAGGGGGCATGGCATCAGATGTTAGCTCAGGGCTAATCTTCCTCAAAAAAAAAAAAAATTATGCTTAAAAGCTTCAAAACTTACTCATATTTCTCAGTGAGGAGAAAGAAGAAATTTCACACTATATTTTCCAGGCATGAGAATCCTTGATAATATGATTAACTGGAAATATTTGGAAGGGGTCGATGAAGAGACTAGATTATTAGGATCACTTCTTTCCTGTTTATGAAAAGATACTGCACAGCTTACTTTCCTAGCTTTGACAGTTTGCCTTCAAATCCAATGATTATGCAGTTGTCCTCTGTCAATAAGAAAATGGAGACCTGATCACAAAGCATGGAAGAAATCCAGCGAGAAGGACTGATTAAAAGTGATAAGATATTTATCAACTCTAAAATTCCTGAAGAAGGACAATCAGACTTCTCCTCTAGATTAGGAGCCATTTGCTTCTCCAAATCTCAGGGAAGATCTTGTGCTGAAGAAACGAGGCACCAAGTGAACAATATTCAGTGATGGCTATTGTCTAAGTAGAATAAAAAATGGCTATTGGTGAATCTTATTATTTAACACAACGATGTGTGTCTTTTCCCCCTACATATAACACTTTGTAAATCGCTGTTTACAGTTTAGACCAATGACTGGTGCCTTACATACTCTTGAGAAGCCAGATTAAGTTCAGCCCCTTCCAAGAGGTCTTCTCTGATGTTCCTCCAAACAGAAACAATCTCGCCCTCGTCTAACACATACACGCCATATTTTTCTGTATCTTTCCACCTTGAGCTACATTCTACTAATTTTGGTCACTTCCACGTTATCCTAAGTCACACACAGAGTAATCAAAGGTCTGTCAAATAAATCAATGAGATTCCTGAACCAAAGAAAAACAGGCAATATCTTGAGCTTTTACGTTGTTTAATTCTTATTTAAATCAGGAATGAATACACAGCCAAAAAGAGACTATCTTGAAAAGAGCAAATCACCAGTGACTACCTAATTTACAAATCCAGCTGCCTGTGTTCACACTTCATCCCTCTTGACTCATGGATCATTCTCTTCTTTAGATCACCCCTCCTCCAGCTTCTGTCCTGTTTTAGCTCTCCTGCCACTCTGACCTATCACTGGTACCTGACTTCTGCCCACCTGAAGGTGCTCTCTAGACATCACTCTTTCACAATGTATGTGTCTTTACTGGAGTGGTCTCATTTAGCCCTACAGCTGAAACCCCCATCCATACTCCCAACATCATACCCTAAATTCACATCTCAGCATGGATCTCCATCCTGATTTTCAAATTTTTATTCCCAACTGCCTCTTATCCAGATGGCCCAAATGAGCTTAAACAAAAGAAGAAAAAGCATTATTAATACGCACCCACTTAGGCATGTTCCTTTTCCTGCCTTCCACACCTCTTTCAGCAGCAGCACAATTTATATGGTTGCTCAAACTAATTTGTCTTCAGAATCATCTTATCTCCGACTCCTCAATTTCCTTCACCCCTCGCCATCTGCTTGGTCCCCGTCAATTTCTCTCCTGAGATGTCTCACACCTATTTCTTCCTTTAAGCCCACTGCCCCAGTCCCCTTATCTTGTCTCACCTACTCTAGCACGACAGTCTCACTACAGTCTTCCTACCTATAAGTTCTTCCCCTTCCAGACTACGATCTTCCAGGCCAGGGTAATCTTCCCGAATTATTCATCTGATCACGGTACAAGCTCGTGTATAAGCCTCTCTTGACTCTCCGCATCCGACAGGATGGACGCCAGATCCTTCGCACGGCCGTCACCGTCCAGCCCGGCTCTAACTGCTTTGCTGGTTTTATCCCGTGTCAACCTACCTATGGCTGCACCGAGAGACCTGATCTCCATCTTCTGAACTATTAGGATGTCATTCCCGGCTCCTGCCAACTAGCTAAGTGAATAAAGGGCTACAGGGAAAGGGTTATTTTAGTCATTCAAACTCTCAAAGAATCACTTCTGGGCCTTTTGGCTAAGATCAAGTGTAATCTCTTTAAGAAAACTCCTGTTAGGAACTATTGCTGTATATCAAGTTAGGATACTAAATTTACCTTTTTTGGGTGGTATTCTGTTCTTGCTGAAAGAAAACAAGGCTTATCAGGTCTATAAAGACCCACTTTAAATACTCCTTGCTGAGCTTTCTCTCTCTGCTCTTTCAATTTTTTAAGTTGCTTTTCCTCCTGGTATTTCTGGAGCATTTGTCTTCGTTGATCACTTAGAACAGATTTCACTGACCCTAAGCAGGGGGAAAAAACAGTATATAAAACATTTCAGATAAAAAGTTATCCAAATGTCTAAAATACCATTGTCTAACTTCAACTGCTGCTAAGAAATGCTTTCAGTAACTTCTTAAGAATTCCTTAGCACTCTAACCACAAGTCATTTCAATCCTATTCTTTTAAAATTTCTCTTCCTTTTGCCTTCTCTTGTTCACATATTTATTAACTGCTTGCCATGTAGTAGGCATGCCTTACTTCACTTTTAAATTAACTAACTTCTATGATCACCCACCTCCAAGCTGACCTCCAACAATTCTCACCTCCTGGTAATCACGCCCTTGTGTTGTCCCCTCCACATGGAATGGGGCTGAGATGTGTCACCAAGAAAAGTGTGGGAATGATGGAGTGTGGCGTCCAAGACTGGGTCATTAAAGACAGTGTAGCTTGGCCCTGCTCTCTCTCGGATCACTTGTGCTGGGGAAGTCAGTGGCCATGTGGAGCCTTAAGGAGACTCAAGCAGCCCTATGGAGACGCCACATGACGAAGAACTAAGGCCTCCTGCCAAAAGCCAGCATTGACTTGCCAGTCATGAGAGTGAGTCATCTTGGAAACGGCTCCTCCAGCCTCAGTCAAGCTTCAGAGGCATCCCTGAACCATTTGGCCCCACCAGGACCTACCCTCTGCTGACCTACATTCATCTTTTTACTGTCTCTCACCTCCCTCATGTTCTCAGGTTTCTTCTTATCCAGTTTAGATTCCATGATTCATCATCATCATTACTACTTCAACTTTCTGACTCCTCTCTTAATGTGTTGTACCCTGGCAAAATTCCAACTCCAATTAAAGGCCACTCTCTGCTTCCTTCCCACCTGCAATGCTCAAGTGAATGTGGCTAGAAAAACACACAAGGCATGCTGCCCCATCTCTTCCTCTCTATGACTACAAACCTCAGTTGGACCCTACATTTCCCTATTTCATCACTCTCTCATTCTCCAGGATTATTATTTTACACATTATCCTCTCCTCAAAACCGAAACAGCCCCCTCCCATCTGTGTTCAAAGCTCCCACCTGGGCATCTGGGCCTAAAGACTTTGCCTTTAGATCGGCTGAGGGTGCTCCTACATAAGGCCAACTCCTCCACCTAGCTCCAGACTCTATGCCTTCTCACCTACTCAAGGACATTCTTCCAGCAATTTACCCTATCACTCACCTATTTCTCTCTTTATACTAGGGTCTTGCCACCAGAAAGTTATAAACATGCAGGAATTCCTCCCAACCCACATCCTCATCTAGCCACAAGCCTCATTTCTCTATTCCCACTTAAGGCAAAATTCTCCACCAGAGTTACTCATATCCCTATTTCCGGTTCTCCATTTGTCCCCGCTCACTTTTTATAAAATTATGAAAAATTTCAAATACACACACAAATGGAATATAATGAACTCCCCATATACCTATCACTCAGAGTCAACAATTTTCCACATTTTGCTGCACTTGCTTTTATTCCCCTGAAGTATTTGAAAATAAATTCTACTCACAAAATTTTATCCATAAATATTTCAGTATGCACCTCTAAAAATAAAGGCATTTCCTTTCATAACCACAATACCATACCACACTTAAAAAAATTAGCAGTTGGGCTGGCCCAGTGGCACAGCGGTTAAGTTTGCACATTCTGCTTCGGTGGCCCGGGGTTTGCTGGTTTGAATCCTGGGTGCGGACATGGCACTGTTTGGCACATCATGCTGTGGTGGGCGTCCCACATATAAAGTAGAGGAAGATGGGCACGGATGTTAGCTCAGGGCCAGCCTTCCTCAGCAAAAAGAGGAGGATTGACAACAGTTAGCTCAGGGCTAATCTTCCTCAAAAAAAAAAAAAATTAGCAGTAATTCCGTATTATCATCTACTACGGGGACCAGATTTAGACCTCGTTTGCTTCAGACAGGTCTTTATTTGTTTTAAACCATTAGTTCGTTCAAGTCAGGAATCAAGTGAGATCCATGTATTGTATCTGAGTGTCTTGTAAGTCTCTTCATCTGAAACAGATCCTCTGCCTCACCCTTTTTTCCAGGCCATCATCTTGTTGACAAAAGCTATTCAGTTGTCCTACAGAATCTCCTGCACTCTACATTTGCCTGTTTCCTTTCTCATGCTTTGTACTCATTCCTCTAGCCCTCATATTTTCTATAAATTGAAAATACCTAAGGGTTTGATTAGACTCAAGCTCAACTTTTGGGGCAAGAAGATGTCCTAGGTGGTGCTGCCATTCTCTCTGGAACCCATTCCAATCTGCCTTTCACACCCTGAACTTGGCTCCACCAAAAGTATTCATTAAGATCACCAGCGACCCCCACAGTGAAGGCCAAATTCTCACTTCTAACGTGACTTGACCTAACAGGCAGCACTGGCATAATCAGTCTGTCCTCCATGATATGCTTGTTTCACTTGGTTTCTAAGACACCACACTCTGCCGGTTGTCCTCTTACTTTACATTGCACCTCAGTTCTTTGCTAGTTTCCCCTCATGTCCTCACCCTCTAAATGTTAGAGTGCTCACCCCTCTTCTCTCCTTTTTCCATAGCAAAACTCTGGGTAATCACATGTGGTTTTATAGCTTCAAACACCATGTATAAGGTGACAACCCCAGAATTTACATCTCCAGCTCGGATGTCTCCCATGAATCCATCTTGTATATCCAACTGCCTTTGCAACACCTCTTCTTATATGTCTAATAGGCACCTCAAATTTAACGCATCCAAAACTGAACTCTTAATTTTACTGCCCCCCAAAAAACTGTTCCTCTGTCTTTTACAATTTAGTAAATGGCCACTCCATTTTTTTAGTTGCTCAGGCCCAAACCCTTAGACCCATCCTGACTTTTCTTTATCAACCCACATCCACTCCATTAGGAAATCCTATTGGTTCAAACTTCAAAATAAATCCAGAATGCAACCACCCAGGGTTGCCGTTCCCACTGTGATCAACCATGAGCTAAATTATTGCAATTATCTCCTAGCTGGTCTCCCAGAGGCCATGCTTGTCACCCTACAATCCATAAGTGATGCTTTAAAACATAAATCAGATTATAAACACACGAATCCAATAATGGCTTCTCATTTCACTCAGAGTAAAAGCTCGTCTCCCTGTAAAGAAGGCCCTCGGGGCTCTACGGGCACTGTCCCCATTGTTCGTTCTTCTCTAGCCACGCTCACCTACTTGCTTCTCTGGAACATGCCAGGCCTACTGCCACCTCTAGACCTTCGCAAATGCAAAATAAAGGATATTTTAACAGCATACTGACAGAGTTAGACTTTCCTTCGAGAGATTTTGGTCAAGGAACGGAGTATTTGAGAGGGCTAGAGTAGAACCAAGGAGCTGACGTAGGCGGCAATGTCAACTCCTGCAAAAAATGTCTAGCTCTTCCTTTAAAAGTCACCCTATATCATTCTATGGCCCAGTTTTCATTTCCTCCCAACTCCTAAGAGATGTTATTCTTTACTTTCTCCCCTTCACTACCAACCCATTTCCTTTGACCTTCAAACATGCACTGATCATGTCATCTCAAAAACAAAAACAACCCCACAACACTTCTGTCCAATTCTTCTCTCTCACTTTCCTTTAGAATCACAAAAGTGATAAATCTGGAAGAAATATTTTAGACCAACCCTCTCTTTTACAGAATCAATTAAGCTTGAATATGTTGAATGTGTTGTAAATGCTGCATATTTCACTGGTCCTGGAAAATGACAAAATTGAAGCAGTGAACATTTAAACAACTTGACATCTCATTTCTCTACAAAACTTCTATTTTAATGTCCCTTATCCATTTATCTTGTCAACACTCATCTTATTCACACTCCAGAAGTGAGAACTTTAGTATTCCTATCCGGCAATATAGATAATACAGTGTTATGATACTCCATAGGTGAATGGCTTTAGCCTAGCTAGGAAACTTCACAGCCTTTACCTCAAATAGAGAGCAATTAGTTGTAGAAAACACCAAGTTATTTAGAATAGTATTTCAAATTCTTCTGGGTAATGTTTCTTTTTTGTTTTTTTGGTGAGGAAGTTTGGCCCTGAGCTAACGTCTGTGCCATTTTCCTCTATTTTGTTTGTGGGATGTTGCCACAACATGGCTTGATGAGCGGTGTGTAGGTCTGTGCCCAGGATCCAAGCCCATGAACCTGGGGCTGGCCCCTGGTCAAGGTTTCTTAACCCCAGGTCTTAAACCAACTTTTATTCCCTCTTCAAAGCACTTAATGGGGTTGGCCTGGTGGCACAGCGGTTAAGTGCACACATTCCACTTCGGCGGCCTGGGGTTCGCTGGTTCGGATCCTGGGTGCGCACATGGCACTGCTTGGCAAGCCATGCTGTGGTAGGTGTCCCACATATAAAGTAGAGGAAGATGGGCACGGATATTAGCTCAGGGCCAGTCTTCCTCAGCAAAAAAGAGGGAGACTGGCAGCAGATGTTAGCTCAGGGCTAATCTTCCTCAAAAAAAAAAAAAAGCATTTAAAATCACAACAGCTCTTTACTTACTTGGCTTGACACTCATCTCTTCTGGAATAAGCTCTTGAGACGTGTCCTCTAATTCAAGATTTCTACGTTCCAAGGTTGGAATGTTGACATCTTTCAAACCAAAGCGTCTATTTTGTTCATATTCCTTATGTCTGTTTGCTTTCTGAGACAGAGATTTCCTATGAACAATTTTAGTTCTAATCATATCAACACTTAAATCCTTTCTCAGTCGACTGGCAAAATGTGATGAAGCCATCCTGTCAGGGAAAAGAAAGATAGACCAACTTATATAGATTTTCATATTATTTTAAAAATTAAGATTCTGGTTCACCCCCTGTCCCACCTCAGACCATTCTGAAATAAAAAATTTTAAGTACAAAATGGAAAAAACATGTGACACTGAAAGTCTAGAATGGCTTAGTGTTGCTTGCCTAGAGGTTCCCAACCAGGGCGGTTTTAGTTGTCGCCGGCTCTGGGAGCAGCTACTGGAAGTGAATGTGGGGGCCAAGGATGCTAAGCAGCGTCCCGCCCCAGAGGCCAGTCACGGCCCGGTGGTGAAACGCTGACTGCTACACAGATCATGGCAACACCTAGTTACTCTTCTGGAGGACGGAGCCACGGCTGCGGGAAGGACAGGTAACTGGTCCTAGAGGAGCCTCCCCTGAGCGGCGTCCAGCTCGCCGCTGCCCACCTCAGACCCTTCCAGACCTTCTAGAAGGAGGCGAGCCAGCGCCCTCCCTCCAGCTCCCAGCACCCACCTACCTGAGGCAGCCTGTAGCGTGAAACCTCAGACAAACCAAAAGGAAAGAAACGCTCGGGGTCTGGAGGGCCGCCCACAGCCGAGCCCCGGCCGAATTCAAACTTCCCGCACCCAGCCTCTGATTGGACTGCTGCGGAGCAACACCTCCGGGTAAGGGACCCGCCCCTTCCTGTCGACGAGGCTTGCGATTGGTTCTCGCCTTGCGCTATTCGAATTGATTGAAAGGTGAACGGACGGTTCAAAGGATGGGCGGGTCTGAAGGGATTATGCGGCGGGCTGGGGGCACCCGGGCTCCGGGGCAGGTACGGGCGCTCCGCAGGTGAGGCCGTGTGGTCCCAAATCTGCCCCGGAGCTTAGCTTATTGGATCGTCTTCTTCACTTAATATTTTTTAAAAGAGTTTACCACACCAGGTTTCTCTTTATGATGCCGGCTCAGAGCGCCAAGGAGTCGAAGAAAAGATTTCTTGAACTCTCAAGTTCTGATAGTAGTGCTCCTTTATTCAGAGAATAGCATGAGGACAAGACCCATGGGCAGTGAAGGGCTGCAGCATGGGGACAGGACCCATGGGCAGTGGAGGGCTGCAATGTGTTAGGGCTAAATTTATAAAGCATGGACTACACAAAGGAAAGATGATGTAAAAAGTCATTAAATGGTATCAGTGCAGGTGGGGTCTGGTTATTGTGTGGTCGTATAACTTTAGATAGGAATCGGGTCATATAGATTGGCATGTAGGCCAGAATGCCCTGGGCTTCTCGCCCTGGGGCAGCCTTGATTCACACCGTAAAATCCATCGGGTCATAGAGATTGGCATGTAGGCCAGGACACCCTGGGCTTCTCTCCCTGGGGCAGCCTTGATCCACATCACTTACATCACCTAGTGTTACTTTCCATCGTTGCCAGTCTTCTTCTTGTCCATTTTTTTATTGAGGCAAAATTTAAAATACCGTGGAAAGGATTGATCTTTTAGTGTGCGATTTCATGAGTTTTGCTAAACGCAAACAGCTGTGTAAGGACCACCCAATCAGGATACAGAGCATTTCCATCACCCAAGAGTTCCCTCATCCCCTTTCCAGTCGCCCACCCCTAGGCAGCCAACCTCTGCTCTGATTTCCATCACCACACACATAAAGAGGGTAGGTCCTCTTCCAGGTGGGCCTTCTTGCTCTAAGCATGCTTTCCAGATCCATCCCTACTGTTGCGTGATCAGGAGTTAGTTGTTTTATTGCTGAAAAGTATTCCATTGAATACTTTGTCTATCCATTCACCCGTTGCTGGACATCTGGAATGTTTCTGTTTCTAGCTATTATGAATAAAGTCGTGTGGAAATTAATAAACAGAAACTCATTAAATTGGAGTCTGGGGGCCCAAGGGGAGAGCTCTCACACCCTACCTCCTAGCAGAGCCCAAAAGGAAGAAGGCAGACTTCCTCTTCTTCACCAAGAGGCTCAGCCAATGAGAGAGAGTCACAACTCAGCTAGTGAAATGCTGCTACACCTCTGGACTCCTTGTTTACAATAGCCCTCCCAACTTCCTCTTCTGCCCATAAAAGAATTTCTCCTCCCCGTGCTGCTAGGGACTTGCACCTGGCTCACCATGGTTGCAGACTTCGAATTGCAGTTCTTTCTTGGTCCCAAATAAAACCATTATTGCTCGAGAGATAAGTGTCTGTCTGTCTGTTTAAGGTCAACAGTTGCTATAAACATTCTTGTACAAATCTTTTTTGTGGGCATGTTTTATTTCTCTTGGGGAAATATAGATGTGGTATTTCTGGGTCATTCTGGGTATGCTTAACTTTATAAGAAATTGCCAAGCAGTTTTCTAAAGTGGTTGTACCATTTTACGCTCCCGCTAGCAATGTGTGACAGTTCCAGTGTTCCTCATGCTTGCCAACATTTGGAGTCGTCACTCTAATAACTCCCCAGTGAGTGGGAAATGGTATCCGGTTTTAATATTGTAGTTCCTCAAAGACTAATGATGATGAGCATCTTTTCATGTGCTCATTGACTATTTTTATATCTTGTTTTGTAAAATGTCTGTTCAAGTTTTTTGTTTATGTTTTTAAAATTGGGGGTTATCTTTTTAAATTGAGTTATCTTTTTAGTATTCATTTGTAGGAGTTCTGTCTATTCTGGGTACAAGTCCTTTGTCAGGTATATGTATTTTGAATATATTCTCCCAGTCTGCGGGTTGTCTTTTTTCAAGAATAAACTTTTAATTTAACTTTTTTTCCCTCAGGAAGATTCACCCAGAGGTAACATCCATGCCAATCTTCCTCTATTTTGTATGTGGGATGCCGCCACAGCATGGCTTCATGAATGGTATAGATCCACACCCGGGATCTGAACTCGCGAACCAGGGCCACTGAAGCAGAGCACACTGAACTTACACCACTGTGCCACCAGGCGGGCCCCAAAAAACTTTTAATTTCAGAATAGTTTTAGATTCACAGAAAAATTGTAAAGATAGTAGAGTGAGTTCCCATATGCCCCACATCCATTTCCCCCTGTTAAATAGTATGGTACATTTGTTACAATTAATGAAACAATACTGATGATTATTATTAACTAACATCCATACTTTATTCAAATTTCTTTAGTTTTTACCCACTGATCTTTTTCTGTCCCAGGATTCCATGTTACATTTAGTCAGCAGGTTGCCTTAGGCTCCCTAGACTGACAGTTTCTCAGACCTTTCCTTGTTTTTGGTAACCTTGACAGTTTGAGGAGTACTGGTCAAGTATTTTGTAGAATACCCCTCAACTGGAATTTGTTGATGTTTTTTCCCATGATAAGCCCAGTCTTGGGGTTATGGGTTTTGGGGAGGAAGACCATAGAGATGAAGTGCCATTCTCATCATGTTACAGGAAGAGTACATAATATCAACATTATTTATCACTGTTAACATTAATCTTGATCACTCGGTTGCAGTAGTGTTTGTTAGGTTTCTCCACTGTGAAATTACTATTTTCCCACCTTTCCATGCTGTGCTCTTTGGAAGGAAATAACCATGGGCATCGATACTTAAGGAGTGGGAAGTTATGTTCCATCTTCTTGACGACAGACTATGAACATAAACTGTTTGGAGTGATTCTGCATGAGAGACTTGTCTCTTCTCCCCTTACTTATTTATTCAATCATCTATGTCAGGACTCGTGGATATTAGTTTATACTTTGGGTTATACTCTAATACTACTTTATTTTTTTGCTCAAATCATTCTAACTTTGGTCATTGGCACTTTCAGTTTATTCCTCTGTCACTTTGACATTTTCCCATCATTGTGGGGTTTTATGTTTTTGTTTGTTTGTTTTAGTACTTCCTTACTTTCTGTCTCTACCAGATGCTCCAGGTTCATCTAGTATTCTCCCTGCCCCACTACTAGAATCAGCCATTTCTCCAAGGAATCCAGGTTCCTTTTCCTGGAGAACAGTACTAGAAACTAAGATCTGGACACTAGACTTGGTCCTTTTTTCTAGGGAGTCTCTCAGCTGACAGAGTGGAGAAATATATCTGTCTATACTAACGTATGTATATACATATGTATAAATATTTCTATCTGTAACCCTCTGTATCTATATCAAGCTAATCACGAGTTCATGCTGATGTTTCCAACTCTAATCCATCACCACATGGATCATTCTCGTCTCCCCACCTTGCTTATCTGTAACCTCCTGCTCCACCAGTGGAGGACCTGACTCTGCTGGTTGCCCTTTCATTTTCTTCATAGCACCATTGGTGAGTAGAGGATTTTAAGTTTGATGAAGTCTAATTTATCAGTGTTTTCTTTTATCTTTAGTGCTTTGTTTCCTCTCTACCATGAGGTCATGAAGTTATTCTTGTATATTTTCTTCTAGAAATTTGGTAGTTTTAGCTCTTATGTTTAGGTCTGTGATCCATCTTGAATAAATTCATGTGTGGTATCGCCAATCTTTTTTGCTTTTTTTAATACATTGTCCAGGAGCACATATAAATGAAACCTGTATGTATGGCTGTTTGTGGGTAAAGTTCCCTATGCACACACTCAGGTGATTCTCTGAGTTAACTAAAAACTGTAGTACTTTAGTGCATTAAGAAATATAAGGGGCTGCCCCATGGCCGAGTGATTAAGTTCACATGCTCCATTTCAGCAGCCCAGGGTGTCACCGGTTCGGATCCTGGGCACGGACATGGCACCGCTCATCAGGCCATGTTGAGGTGGCGTCCCACATGCCACAACTAGAAGGACCCACAACTAAAATATGCAACTATGTACTGAGGGGCTTTGGGGAGAAAAAGCAGAAAAAAAAAAGAAGATTGGCAACAGTTGTTAGCTCAGGTGCCAATCTTTAAAAAAAAAAAGAAATATAAAAGAGAGCATAACATATGGGAAGGATGTAGCATTGAATGTTCAGTCCATTTAGCAACAAGGATGAGATTGGCAGCCTTGGAGAGAACAATTTCAGTGGAACAATGGTGGCAGAAACCATGCTGCGATGAATTAAAGCCTCATTGGCAATTACTGAAAAACAGGCCGAGAGTCTAAGTGAGGAATCAGAGTTTTTAGTGATGGAAAGGACGTTGAAGCTTAATGACTTGTACAAGAGGTCACAGCTAATTAAGCAGCAGAGCCAGGACTCAGATCCAGGTCTTTTCATCCTCCTGGCTGGAAACACGGCTTGTTTCACCGTTTACGTAAAGTATAGGCTTTGGAGTCAAATAAATGTGGTTTAAAATTGCTCCCTTACCTTGGGCAAGTTTTCTGCACTTCTCTGAATCTCTATTTCCTTATCTACCTTTTAGGTATGTTGAGAGGATTAAATGAAATAATTACTTCCAGTTCTGCTTCCTACCAAGATGCTGACAAAGTAAAATGACTGGCTCCCTCCCACAAGATCAACTTCAGAGGAGCTACAGAGGGGAAAAGAACCCCGCCAAGTTACCTGGTAAACACCAAATACTGAAAAAACAGAAAAGTCTGCGGCAGTGCAGCTGTCTGAACTGTTGTCTGTGAGAGGATGGGTATAGCCTGGGGCCGGAGGCAATGGAGGACAAAACAGGAAAGAAACTGGTAGAGTTTGGCTTTTGCTTCTCCCCTGCCATTCTCTTCGGACAAACTGTGCCTGTTCCTATAGAGCAGCAACAAAGATCTCCAGGACATACAGAGAGAAAAATACAAACAGATATTTGAAGGTGAGAAAATACCTTTGCAATGTTTATGTTGTTTAAAAAATGCTAAGACCATAGGAAAAAGAGAACATACATTCATAATCACCTAGAATTCAAGTCTCTAGATCATATCAAGTTTTGGAAAGTGGGCGTGAAGGGAAAACAAAGGGTAAGGAGATGCGCTAAAATTCTTATTTAATAAGAGGCTTTCAGGGGCCTGCCCCATGGCCGAGTGGTTAAGTTCGCGTGCTCGGCTTCAGCGGCCCAGGGTTCGGATCCTGGGCGCGGACATGGCACCGCTCATCAGGCCATGTTGAGGCAGCATCCCACATGCCACAACTAGAAGGACTACAACTAAAATATACAACTAAATACTGGGGGGATTTGGGAAGAAAAAAGCAGAAAAAAAAAAGAGGCTTTCACATGCATCATTGTGTTAAAAGTGGGAACACGGAAAAAGTAGAACAAACTGAAATTACAAATTCACATGACAGAAAAAGTTACAAACATATCAATAATTACGGTAAATGTAAATGGGGTACACTCACCAGGCAGAAGATAGATAGACTGAATTTTTTTTCTTTTTTGAAGATTGGCACCTGGGCTAACAACTGTAGCCAATCGTCTTTTTTTTCCCCTGCTTTTTTTCTCCCAAATCCCCCCAGTACACAGTTGTATATTTTAGTTGTGGGTCTGTCTAGTTGTGGCACGTGGGACGCCGCCTCAGCATGGTCTGATGAGTGGTACCATGTCTGTGCCCAGGATCCAAACCGGCGAAACCCTGGGCCGCCCGAGAGGAGTGAGTGTGCTAACTTAACCACTTGGCCATGGGGCCGGCCCCAGACTGAATTTTTTAAATCCAGATGTATGCTGTTTATAAGAGATATGCCCAAAGCACAAGGATATAAAGAATGAAAAATAAAAGGACAGTATATACTATATCAAGGAGATACTAACCAAAAGAAAGCAGGCACATTATTAGGAACGGAGAGGGACATGCTGCAATGATAAAAGATTCTAGGGGCCAGCCCAGTGGTGCAGTGGTTAAGTTCACGCCTTCCAGTTTGGTGGCCTAGGGCTCACTGGTTTGGATCCTGGATTCGGACATGGCACCGCTTGGCAAGCCATGCTGTGGTAGGCATCCCACGTATAAAGTAGAGGAAGATGGGCATGGATGTTAGCTCAGGGCCAGTCTTCCTCAGCAAAAAAGAGGAAGATTGGCAGCAGATGTTAGCTCAGGGCTAATCTTCCTCAAAAAAATAAAAATAAAAAAATAAATAAAAGATTCTATTTACCAAGCTAGAACAATTTAAAACGTATGCATCTAATAAAATAGCCTCATAATTAATGAGGCAAAAATTTACAGAACTACAGAAAAAAAATTGATAAATCTGCCATTATTGTGAGTGATTCAACACACCTCTCAGTGCCGATTGACCAGACAAAATTTAGCAATGATATATAGAAAATATGAACAAAACAATTAACCAACTTGACCAAATGAACATTCAACAGTCAGAGAATACATATTTTCCTTAAGTGCATATGGAAGAGTTACAAATGATCACACAATAGGCCATGAACAAAGCTTTGGCAAACTTCATAGATCCAATAAATTTAGAAATTAAGAGCAAAAACATAAATTTAAAATCCCTGTTTAATAACTTCTGGGTTTAAGAAAAACTTATGATGGAAAACTTAAATGTCTAAAACTAAAAGATAATGAAAAAGCAAATCAAAACTTATGGGATATAGCAAAATCAGTGCTTTGAAAGAAATTGTAAATGCTTATATTAGAAAAGAAGAAGTCTTAAAATTAATGAGATATGTGTCCCTCTTAAGAAATTATAAAAATAATAACTGAGTAAAGTCAAAGAAAATAGAAAGAAAAGAACAGAAAGCAGCGAAACAGAAAGATACAATAAGAAAATCAACAAAGTTAAAACTTCATTCTTTGAAAAAATTAAAATAGATAAAACTCTAGCAAGATTGATCAAAAAAAGAAGATACAGACAACATCATGAATGAGAATACACAAAGGGGACTGTATCAGTTATCTATTTCTGTGTAGCAAATTATTCCAAAATTTGTAGCGTAAAACAACCACCGTTTTATTTGCTCTTGATTCAATGGGTCAGGAATTTGGGCAGATCTCAGTGGAACAAGTCATCTGTGTTTCATGTCTGTGTTCTCAGCTGGGTTGGCTCAAAAGGCCAGGCACTGGCTGGGATGGGTATTGATCCCCTTTCTAATTCTCTCATCTCATTCTCCCACTAGCGTGAGAGGATCCAAGGCCATCTCACTCATCTTTGTGGGCCCTGTTGCTGACTATCAAGTGGGGCCATTCTCTCCACATGGTTAGTCTTTCCTTCTCCAGCAGATTCTCCATTTGGTCTCTCCAGCAAACTAGCCTGGACTTCTTTACATGGTAGCTGGGTTCCTTCTTGGCATATGTGGAAGGCCTCATAAGACCTGGATTTGGAAGTTCCAGAATGTCACTTCTACCTCATTCTATGGGTCAAAGCAAATCACAGGGCCGGCCCAGATGCAAGGGGGTTGAATCTTGATGGGAGGAGTAGCAAAGTCACATTCAAAGGGGAACGGGCACAAGGAGGAATGATTCATTGGGAGCCATTTTTAGCAATCCACAGGAGAGGCATAATTACAGATAAAGAATTAAAAAGATAAGAAGAGAATACCATCAAGAGTGAATGCCAATTTTGAAAACTTACATTAATGGATAAATTCAATAAAAAGCTTAAATAGCCCTACAACTAACTAAAGAAGTTAAAACTGCAGTTAAAAATCTTCCCATAAAGGAAACACCAGGTCCAAATGGGTTTATAGACAATGCGTTCTAACACGTTCTTCCTCGGTTCCTGGTTAAATTAAATAGCGGAAGGAAAGCATGTATAAAGAATGTAGTCCTCCTTACTGAAAGTAACACCTAGAACCTCTGAGGTTCCCACTATAAGTGGTGGCAGCTGTCTTTGCAGAGCCCGCTTATTCTCCCTGAAATATATCATCCCTTAGGGTCTTTAGTCCACATGGTCAGTCCACTGATTCCTTGTAGCGGAAACAAGACTGGCTTGTTTCAAACAGGACTTTATTTTAAATGCTAGACGATTATAAAAGGAAAATACCTGTCCTGCTGTATTTCTCCAATGTTTTCCATCGTGTAGACGTGAGGGTGAAGAGTTCGTGATATCTTCAGTGTTCTGAGGCAGCAAAGTGTTCCATCACGTTCTAAAGTCAAACTCTCATATTTTTCCTTAAAAGCCATATTGATGCATTTTTCTTGATAAAAGGTGAAGTCTATATGGAATTTATTTTAATATTAAAGTTGTATTTTATTCCCAAAATCTTCAGTGGAGGTAGATGCTCCAGGAGGGAGCCCCACAATTATCCTGTGATCAGGTGTTTTCCAGTGTGAGAAGCACAGAAGATAATCTGATTTGCTCCAGACCTGGTGCAGGCCCCCGGGAACCCAGAGATAAAGAGATCTTGCATAATTTTTCCCTCTTCACCTTCTTGCCTCTCTTCACATTTTCGGCATATCTGTTAAGCCCACTGCCCAGAGCCTGCTCCTACAGGTCTAGACAAGATCTGTCTACTTTTCTAGAGCTGGCCTGCACAGTGCTGGCTTCCTGATGGAAGAGCCACTTCTCTGTAAGGTGTGTGGGGTGACCTCATTCAGAAAGGCCATCTAAATAGAGATGTGGCTTTACTCTTTCAAACTTCAGCAGGATAATCATATTTTGATACAACGTAACAACCTCAATATTTAATGGAGAAAAATGCACATATACAGTCAGGGGAGAGGAGTTCAGTTGTACAGTGTCATCTTGGTTTTTTTTTTTTTTTAAAGATTGGCACCTGAGCTAACAACTGTTGCCAATCTTTTTTTTTTCTCTGCTTTTTTCTCCCCAAATCCCCCCAGTACATAGTTATATACTTTTTTTGGTTGTGGGTCCTTCTAATTGTGGCATGTGGGACGCCACCTCACCGGGGCCTGATGAGCGGTGCCATGTCCTCACCCGGGATCGGAATTGGTGAAACCATGGGCTGCCGAAGCAGAGCGTGTGAACTTAACCACTTGACCATGGGGCTGGCCCCCATCGTTTTATTATCGTAAGATGAAAAATTCCTGGCCAAGAGCTGAGCTGGATTTCAGTCTTAGCCACACCACTTATTAGATGTTTATCTTTGGGGAAGTGGTGGCTCTGACCCTTAGTTTCCTCGTATACAAACTATGGTAATGACAATATCTATCTACATACTTGATAGAGTTGACAGGATGAAATGGAAATAATGCATGTGAAAATGTTCTGAAAACTGTAAAGCTCTGTATAGATAAAATCTGCTGTTGTTGTTAAAGCATTGTTAATTGGAAAAAATGGAAACTATGTTTATAAATAAAATAGTTTATTTACACTATTTTTCCAAAATTACTAATTAGGCTCTCCTGATACAGGGTCTTCAGAAATATGTTTCCTAACAGTGATTGTCTGGAGGTAGTTATTCCTCTTAACAAATTCAACAAACAAGATAGGGATAGAAGGAAATAGAGAGAACCTCGGGAGCAAAATGAGCTACTGAATTTCTATGGAATTTTCTTTCTCGATGTTCTATTTGAGCACTTCTAGGTTCAACTCCATAATGAAATTGGCAAAGATAGCACAGTGCTTTGAGTTGAGATTTTTACCACCAGAAGGACACATTCTTCCTAGTTTGAAAAATATTGTTGTTTGTACTTATTAGTACAGTTCTGCAAAATTATTGTCCTTTCTATCAACTTTGTGAAACTTTTATGATGAATTCCAGCTTAAAATAATGCTGACCTAAAATCGGAATAGTATCTCAGTATGGAAAATGAATGAATCAGCAGTTATTGTAATAGTAGAACAAAAAAGCTGTCAAGAAAGAGGCTGTGGAAGAGGTCAGTGCCACTTAAAAATATAGAAAAATTCCATTATTATGTATTTTAGGGTAAATTAATACACATATGTAGAAGAAATGCCATAAATAAAATGGTGATTTTCTTTGTGGCAGGGAAATTATGCCAAAGTCATATTTATAACAGTGAATTCAGGTGTGTGGAGGGTGAATTATTTTTACAGAGCTGATGGCACTCTAAATTAATATGGTCATTTTGGAAATCACTTTGGCAGTATGTGCCAGGAGCCATAAAAACTTCAGAGCCTTTTTGACCCCAAAAAGCCATATCTGGTGATTTATCATAAAATCAGATGCCTAAAGATGTTCACTAGTTTCCTGACAATGAAGAACTGGAAGCAATTTAAACGTCAGCGATGGGGGAATGGTTTAGCAAATAGTCCCATCCATGTGATGGCATATCATGCAATCACTAAAACAAACTGTAAAAGCCAAACAACAACGGAGAAAAACGCATGTGAGGTACTGTTAGTGTTGAAGGAAATGGACCACGCTCATTCACTGTTGAAAACGTGAACCGGAATATACCAAAATTGTAATAGCGTGACAAAGTGGAGATAGAGAAGACTTTTTTCTTTCCTCTTTTCTTCAAAATGTTTGATAGAAGGATGCTGTTACTTTACAACTGCAAATGTGTGAAATTATTACCACAGCGACTGTAAGTTTTAGACGTCCGTGTTCGGTGGTTATTTGGAGGCTTGGAGATTATAAGATCTCAGTGTGTTTACATAGTTTGGAAAGTCGAGCAATTGCTCCTCTCCTCCAATTGCATGCCCGTTTTCAATCCTCTCAAAGGGTATTAACCAAATGGTAAGGAGGGGCCGGGCGGCAGGGAGGAACCCAGCAACCTCGAGTTAACCTAATTGTAGCATTAATTTGTATTATTCATTTACCTATTTTTAATCGTTATAGCACCTATCAAATTCAGATAACTGGTTATCTAATTTTTAATTTTTTGTGGAGTTTAATTCAGCATGCATTCAGCCCTAAGTACCAGGTACTATATTTAAGCATTGAGGACAGCACAAGTGAGTAAGATACAGTTCTTGCTCTCAAATAGTTCTTCTAATGGTGAACTTGTAAACAAACGCCTTGTGCTAAATTCAGAGGAGTTGTGGTGCCCTCTTTCAGCATTAATCAGCTTCTTTTATTGAAACAATCACTTAGCTAACTAGCAGCTGCTTATTGAATGCCTGCTATTAATGACTAAATTAAAATTAGTGAAATTTTAATGAGCACTAATAAGCTCTGAACCTTATACTATTTTCTGTCTTTTAAATCATAGTAGTCTTCTATGTTTTACAGAAATATATCTTTTAAATGAGTACAGTCTCAGTTGGATGCTGGTGAATTGTGCCCTCCACAAAAATCTCCAAACAATTCTTCCAAAAGAGGATTCTGCTGCCATCTAGAGCAATAACTTTAGCCATGAGGCTTTTTTCTTTCTTTCTTTTCTTTTTTTGAGGAAGATTAGCACTGAGCTAACATCTGCTGCCAATCCTCCTCTTTTTGCTGAGGAAGGCTGGCCCTGAGCTAACATCCATGCCCATCTTCCTCTACCTTATACATGGGATGCCTGCCACAGCACGGTGTGCCAAGCAGTGCATAGGTCCACACCCGGGATCCAAACTAGCGAACCCTGCACCACCGAAGCAGAGTATCTGAACTTAACTGCTGCTCCACCAGGCTGGCCCCTCCATGAGGTTTTTAAAAATATTCACATAAGGAAAAAAATGAGTGAGGTGAGAAAGTACTATCAAAGTAATACAAAGTTAGAAAAAAGCAGAATGAAAAAATATGGTTTTAATGCAGTTTTGGAAAATAAAAACATTAATATCTAATTATGATAATTGCTAATAGTGAATAAGCTCTTGCTGTGTGCCAAGTGGTGTTCTAGAAGTGCTCTGCCCATTGAATCCTCGCAGGAGCCTCCTGAGGGAGCTGGGGTTAGGAAACTGAGACTCAGAGAGTAAGGAACTTGCCTTAAAGTAACCCGCCCAGAACACACATGGAAAGCGGATGAAGAAAAAATATTTGAAGGAAATAGTAAAATTCTAATTATTCTTAGATCTAGAGAGTATAATAGATCATTTTCATTTTCTTCTTTGGTTACATGTTTTCCTAATTTTTCCACAATGAACTTAAATTGTTTTATAATTATAAAATATGATAAAAATATCATAAAAGACAGTCAATAAAAATTGCTCAATAAAATGCTAGTAAAAGGAGTGCTATAAGTCAACATATTTCAATGAGCATGTAAAGAGCATTCGTATGGACTGTTTGATCACATTTTCTGTAGTGTGAATGTGGAAATGAAATGACCTAGGAAGCATGTTGATGAGTCAGACTGTTCGTCTCAGTGAGTATAAAAATCCTTAGGCTTGCATTTGGAGCCTGTTTCACACACACCCTTCCATGGGGACACATGTATAAGGTGTAACTTTACACAAAACTTCTGCGGAATGAATCTAATACCTATGTATTAATCCAGTCCTGATCTGGGGCAGCAGAGCATTCAGAGTCCGCAAGACTGCTATAGTCTCTGGTTCTGACTCCAAATCCCCACTTTAAAACACATCTTAAAGGGAGAACACTTCTTAGTGCCTTGACCACTTGGCTACAGATTTGAATTCACACCTTTCTGACCTTAGTGTTTATACTTTTTCTAGAACACCAGGCTGCCTCTCAAAATGATCATAGGGGCCGGCCCATGGCCTAGTGCTTAAGTTCAGCAAGCTCTCCTTCGGTAGTCCAGCTTCAGTTCCCAGGTGCAGACCCACACCACTCATCAGCAGCTCCAAACAAAATGGAGGAAGGTTGGCACAGATGTTAGCTCGGGGCAAATCTTCCTCAGGGGAAAAAAAATAGATATGATCATACCATATTATTTCTCCTTGGCTCCTTTTGTTCTGAAAATTGAAGATGTTAACACAGTACCGAAGCAAGTATCAGCGTACACCTCAGAAAGCATGCTCATTAAAATTCTTTACCCCGACTCGGGGCACTTCTAATTATTTCTGTCCCAAGGAACCTGCGGCATGTCTTACTGTAACAGCATCTAATTTCAGGAAAGAGCTTTGAAAAACTTCTTTATAATTTCTTTATGCCGTTAGGGAAGTACTTGGAAGAAGTAGAAGATACTGTCCCCATTTTACAATGATGATAGAATGCCTGCAAAGGGGAGAGAACAGGGCTGATCAGCAGCCCTGACCTTAGATTTCGGGTAGCTGGCCTGCTTTGCAGCTGAAGAGAACAACTGGGATCTAAGAAAACTGAGAAGTTACTTAGTGTGGCAGGGAATTTGTGGTTACAAAAATGATGGGAGAGGAGAAAAAAGAACTAAGGATAATGTGAACACGTAAAATCTGCTTTTGTTAGTTACCATAATGGCATGGTGGTGAGAAAACTCCTTCTCTGGAATCATAGACCTGAGCTGTCCAACATGGCTGCCACCAGCCACACGTGGCCAATGAGCGCCTCAAATGTAGCGTGACTGAGGAACTGAATTTTTAATTTTACTTAATCTTAGGTAGTTTAAAGTTGAATTTACAAACTGGTACTTGATTCAGTTATTGAAAAACTCTTACATATGTCTGGAACAACTTTGGTAAACTGGAAATTTAATGATATCTAAACACAAATAAAATATTCCATTGAAAGTCTAAAGTCTAAATTGAGATCTACTGTACTGGATTTTAGAGATGGCACGAAAAAAGGAAGTGAAATATCTAATTTAATATTTCCTTGTATTTATTCTGTGTTGAAATAATAATGTTTTGGATATATTGAGTTAAAATATATTAATAAGTTGATTTCACCTGCTTCTTTCTAATGTGGCTATTAGAAAAGTTGTAATCGTGGTTGTGGCTCACGTTACATTTCTATTGGAAGATGCCGTCATCGATTATGAGAAACTGCCATTGGAGCTGTCAGTGAGAATGGAATGTCTCACTTCCGCTCAAGAGCTGAGACCTCTGGGCTACTTTCACACAGGGAAGCAGCTCAATTCCAACCCAGAGCTTCAGATAAGAGGTTTTTAGGTTGCAGTTTCCAAGGAAACAGGTGATCGGACTGGAATACTCCTAACAGAACCTAAAATAATGTTTCCCGTGGGAGGAGGCCAGGGCTATGTAAGCAGTGTTTCTCCTCAGGCTATCCAGCTCCCCCTTGGGAGGGATTACTGCTTTTTACCAGTGACATCCCCTGCTCTGCTTTGTTCCTGTTGCCTCCAGAACAACTACAGAGAAACCTCAGTTGCTAAACTGTCCCTGCTTCATGACAGCAACAATCCAGAGCTGATCCACACTTCCTGGGTCCCTCCCCAGAATCATCCAGCAGGGCCCACACCCTGAGGAGAACCCCTCTCAGGTCGCTGTACCCAGACTGCCCAGGGTTCCCTGAGAGGCCTCATGTTCTCCCTTGCAGTAGCAAGTAAATAAACCAAACTTTGCTTAACTGCAACTTGTGATACCAAACCTCTTAATCTCAAATTCGTGTGCTTGTGCGCAGGTAAGGCGAACACAGAGACATGGGTGCCTGGAGGCAGAGAAAGATTTATTCAAATTGGCCAAAACAAGAAGGAGGAGGATAGGTTCTCTCAAATCCACCTTCACAAGAGAGGAAGGTAGGGGGTTTCATAAGCTAATGGTGTTGGCGGGAGGAGTGTCAGAGAAACAAAGGGGAAATCATGGTGTTCCTTTCACTCCAGATAAGCTCTCGGGCAATCTGACTTCGGGGCATCAAGGGCAGCTGGGGGCTGGTTATCTGGTGATTGTAACTTCATTGAAGGCATTCTTGGGGCCGGCCTGGTGGTGTGGCAGTTAGGTTCATGCACTCTACTTTGGTGGCCTGAGGTTCACGGGTTTGGATCCTGGGACACAACACCTGTCAAGCCATGCTGTGGTGCTGTCCCATATACAAAATAGAGAAAGATAGGCACAGATGTGAGCTCAGGAACAGTCTTCCTCAAGCAAAAAGAGGAAGATTGGCCATGGATTTTAGCTCAGGGTCAATCTTCCTCATCAAAAAAATAACAAAATTAAATTAAATTAAATTTAAAAATAATGAAATTGAAGGCATTCTTTTTCTTCTGCAAAACAAGCTTATAAATCCTTGTTACCCTTGAGTCACCCCTCAAGTTAAACAAGAACACAGTAAGTTGACAAGATTAACTTCTTTTCATCTATGTCTGTGTTGGGAACAATGTGAAAAGAATTGAACATTTACAGTAACCCTCAGGTACCCAGCTTCATGTGTTCTTGGTGGTCTCCATCTGATGGGCTTTATCTGTAGACATCTTGAGATGGAGTCTTGAAATCTTGAAATTGGATTACCAAAAAGGAGCAAGAGAAATCATTCATTAATTGAAGAAAAAAAAATTGTAACGTAAAGAGTGGATAGTAGTTTTAGAGTCTGACCAACCTGGGCTCTAGTCCTGGAGCTGCTCAATTTCTGTTCTCAAACTTCATTGATGTGAGTCATATCAACACCTACTTCATAAGTGACAGGAGATTTTCACATATTGAGTATATGGGGTAGTATTCTGGTTCAAAACTGATTTGGTTTGAACTAAAAAAGCTTGACTTATTGCCTATCAAACATACATTGTACACCTGCTTTAACTGTTAAAGAATGCATTCTCTTACAAGAATGCATACGTTCCCTCCTACAATGCCAGTATCAGCAGTGTCAGTAATTCCCTATCAGTAACACCCATATCAGCACTCCTGAAGATAAGTTCCATTTCCTGGACATCAGGGTCAGGTTGACCTGCTAATTTGCAACTGAATACCTCTTTGAAAGTTCGATGAATATGTATCCTGGACATGTTTAACGTATGTTCTTTGTTCTAAAGAGTTATAAAATTGTACTGAAAACCATGCTTCTCTGGAACACTTTCTTCCTTTGTGGAAACTACCTTCCCGGGTTATAATCCTCAACTTGGCTCAAATAAAACTAACCTTCTCTCTCTAATCTATAGAATGGTTATTGGTTATTTTGTGTAGACATAAGGTTGTTGTGAGAATGAAATTAAATACCCTATCTAAAAAGCATAGCATAGCAGCTGGCATGCAGTAAGGACTTCAAAAAATGGTAGTTACTGTTAGCTGACCACTAAAGGGAAAAGTTGGAATGAGGCTCAAATCCTGTGGGTGCCCTTGTGTTCTCGGACCAGCCCTGTTCCTGGCAAGGCAGGGAGTGGGGCTTAGGTGGAGAATGGGACTTAATTACTCAATTAATCTATTTGCCTGTAACAGTTAAAGCTGAAAGGAAGATAATGGGGCTCTAAATTCTCCATTGGAATTAAAGGATGAAAGAATTACAAATAAAGGATTCTCCATTTCAAAAATCTGTTCTGTTTTCCTGAGTTTTAAAGATGCTCTCTAGAGCCAGCCCTGATGTCCTGGCAGTTAAAGTTCAGCATGCTCCACTTCAGCAGCTGGCGTTCAGTTCCCGGGCGCGGAACCAGACCACTTGTTTGTCAGTAGCCATGCTATGGTGGCAGCTCACATAGAAGAACTTACAACTATACACAACTATGTACTGGGGGCTTTGGGGGGATAAAAGGAAGAAAAAAGGAGGAAGATTGGCAACAGACGTTAGGGCAAATCTCCCCCTGCAAAAATAAATAAATAAACAAACAAATAAATACATAAAGATGCTCTCACTTTGTGTGCCTAATAGACTTTTAATGCCTAATGGCTCAAGAGTTCATGTAAACCAAGCCTTAGATTAGCAGGGGCCTGAGATGAGTACAGGGTAGTGGCAAAGAGTGTGGGCTTTGACTTAGGTTTTAATCTCTACCCTGCCACTGTTTTAAATCCAAAGGTTGAAGGCCGTACATGGCCTTGGGCAAGAGATGCATCCTCCATAAGCCTCAGTTTTATAACAATCTCTTCTCCATGGAATTTTAAGATAAATGATATTATAGTACCTGGCAAATAATAGATTTTTCAATAAATGGTACTTTAAAGTACTAATAATGACAACAATAATAATAACAATATCCTTGGATCTACCAATAGAAATTATGAGCATTTTTAGTTAAAGTATTCAGACATCAGGAGCAAGAGGTATTGCTATAAAAAATTAGAAAGAGTGACAAAATTTAACATTAGTTGGCCACAAGTATAAACTGGTGGAGTCTTTCTAGAAAACAAATATAGAGATGTTTCCCAGTCAGTCTTACATGTTTAAAGGATGAATAGGATCTCACTTAATCCACAACACTGTCAGCCATTGCTTTGGATCAGCATTTTCCCCCTTAAGTGTCCATTTGGAGACTTAAAGAAAGTAGAACTCATTCAAACTTTTCTTTTTTCATCCGCTTATTGCCACTGTCTTCCACCAATCATTAAAAGCTGTTGATGGTTCTTCCCTCAAAAACTGTCTGAGAAAACATAGCAGAGATACAATAAATATGTTGATTGACATTTTTATTATGTAGATGTTTTATATAAAGTGACAAATATTTCATTTTTATGGTGCTGTAGAATTCATAAAAGATGATTGAAAACACTTTAAAAAACTCTGTAAAATTTAAGCACACATCTCCAAAATCATCTCTGAAAATGTATAAATACAGAGTTCACAGATTACAATTATTCACAACTTACACACACATATTGACAAAGCCTGGAAGGAGCTGGGTGATCTGGCAAGATCATGTGAACCTTTCTTGTGTTTTAATTTCCACTAGCATTGTAATAGTGGTTTTTATACAAAAAAATATAGCTTAAAAATTACTGCAAATAGGGCCAGCCCGGTGGCACAGTGGTTAAGTTCCCACGTTCCACTTCGGCAGCCCAGGGTTCATGGGTTCGGATCTCAGGTGTGGACATGGCACCACTCAGCAAGCCAAGTTGTGGCAGGCATCCCACATATAAAGTAGAGGAAGATGGGCACGGATGTCAGCTCAGGGCCAGTCTTCCTCAGCAAAAAGAGGAGGATTGGCAGCAGATGTTAGCTCAGGGCTAATCTTCCTCAAAAAAATAAATTACTTCAAATAGCTCAATCTGACTATATGTCCCTGATTACCTAATTAAATGTTAAAATTTTCAGTTATTAAAAAACTCATGTTTTTCTTTAAAAGAAAATATTTTAATTAATTGCTGCATAATTTACTATATTTTATAGATGCTATATATTACAAATTAATCATTCTCTTCTTATTAGCTATTTGAGCTATTTTTAATTTTCCTATTATACCTAATCCTTTAATTAACATCTTTTAAAATGTCAATTTTTGTTCAAGCTTCTCTTTTATATGACAACATTTTTTATTTCCCTGGCCTTTACAGTGGAAGAGAGGAATGATATATTTTTAAAAACTGAAAGAGAGGTCAGTTCCATGGTCAAGTGGTTAAGTTCGCACACTCTGTTTCAGCAACCAGGGGTTCCCCAGTTCGGATCCTGGGCACAGACCTACACATCACTCGTCAAGCCATTTTGTGGCAGCATCCCACATAGAAAAACTAGAATGACCTATAACTAAGATATACAACTATGTACTGGGGCTTTGGGGAGGGGGGAAGAGGAAGATTTGCAAGAGCTATTATCTCAGGGCCAATCTTCCTCACAAAACAAACAAACAAGAAACTGAAAGGAGTTAAAATGTCTGTCAAACAATGCAAAATTTATACATTTACACCTCTTCCTGTCCTTCCCCACCATTGCCATTTCCACATAAGTGTGATCCCTTTCAGTGTGTCCAAGTTTCTGATAATTTCCTAGGAGACAATCCCAGACAGGGGAATTACTGAGTAACTTAGAAATTATAGAAACATTAAAGGGAATTATTGGTGGCAAAATAAAAAAATTCAAATACTATATATACATAAAATAAGAAACATTTACACCAAAGAAAACAAAGATAAAAAGAAAGCCAGCAGAGTCGGGCAATGCTTGCCATTAGTATGTCGGAGGGTAGTCTGGTGTCTAAAAGACAGAACTGCTGATAAATTTCTTCGGACAGTAACTAGCATCCAGTGGATGAATAAATATTGACAGAGGAGAAAAATGAGAGCTGGAGGTAAAGGAACTTGCCCACCTTCTGAAGGAAAGTGGATTGTGAAGTGTACACTGAGTCTGTGTGCTTGACTGTGCCATCTTGCACTCTCTCTTTTATTCAGGATGATGTGTATTTTTTACATGAAGCTTAGATCTCACGAATAAGTATATAGTGTGATGTGTGTGATATATAGAGAATATATACAGGAACTGTGATTTAATTTAGCAGAGTGCTGGAATATATACATACATACATACATACATACATATATATATATATATATATATATATATATATATATATATATATATATATATTTTAAGATTTTATTTTTCTTTTTTCTCCCCAAAGCCCCCTGGTACATAGTTGTATATTTAGTTGTGGGTCCTTCTAGTTGTGCTATGTGGGATGCTGCCTCAGCGTGGGCTGTCAAGTGATGCCATGTCCACGCCCAGGATCTGAACCAGTGAAACCCTGGGCTGCCCAAGCAGAGCACGTGAACTTAACCACTCAGCTACGGGGCCAGCCCCTGGAATATATTTTTTAAAATGTTTTTACTGGGAGTGATGTCAGCATTATGGCAGAGTGAGTTCTCCCCAAAAACTCTCCCCTCAAAGATACAACAAATAGGACATTCATATTCCAACAGAGGACATCCACACAACACAAAAGAGGTCTGAGAGACCCACACAGCCATCCACTGGAAGGTGAAGGTTCTGGAGCCACCCCCCCTGAGGAAGTGGAATGAGGTAAGCAGACACTTCTCTATCTCCCCAAAGCACAGAGACCCAGGGATTGCACATGGCCTCTGGGAGGAAAGTGGAGAGGGAGCAGTGGTCCTCCGCAGGAACACCATAGATCTCCCAGGTCCCTCACAGCCAGGGGGAATGTTCACCACAGAGGTGACTAGTTATTATGGGCATGTCTTCACGAAGCCAACACTCCAAGAGAGCAGATAGCAAGGGCAGAGTGAGAAGCCCCCAAGATCACACAGGTGAAAGAAAGTGCCCCCCCCCCCACTGGGTGCCCCAGCCCAGCACCTGAGAGCTGACCTTGCAGATTGTAGCAGGCTGAGATACACAGCTCTTGACCACCACCCAGTGGCGACATGTGGAAGCAGCAATCAAATACTACCACAATGTGGAAGCACAAATCCACACCATATAGCAGTATGAAAAAATATATTAAATTTACAGACCTGAAGGAAAGAGACAAGTAGCAAGAAATCAATCCTGAAGACACAGAAATCTATAACCTAAAATGACAGAGAATTCAAAATGACTATCATTAAAAAACTCAACAAGTTAAAAGGGAACGCAGATAGACAATTCAATGAGTTCAGGAGCTACTTCACAAAAGAGATTAAAACTATAAAGAAGAATCAATAAGAAATATTGGAGATGAAAAATACAATGGATGAGATAAAGCAGAATATGGATTCCCTGAATGGTAGAGCTGACATCACGGGGCAGCAAATCAGCAGCATTGAGGACAGAAATATAGAAACGCTTCAGATGGAGGAGGAGAGAGAACTAAGACTAAAAAGAAATGAAGAAAGTCTCCGAGAAATATCCGACCCAATTAGGAGATGCAACATAAGGATTATAGGTATTCAAGAGGGAGAAGAGAAGGAGAATGGAGCAGAAAGCTTGTTCAAAGAAATAGTAGTGGAGAACTTCTCAAACCTGGGGAAGGAGATGGAAATCCATGTGAAAGAGACCATCAGATCTCCCAACCAAGTCAATGTAAAAAGACCTACTGAAAGGCATATAGATATGATGAGAAATATGATATGATGGAGAAATATGATGCAATGAGAAATATGATATGATGGAGAAATATGATATGATATGATGGATATTATGGAGAAATAAAAACTTTCTCAGATAAACAAAAGCTAAAGGAGTTCATCACCACAAGAACCCCCCTATAAGAAATCCTCAAGAAGGCATCATACCCCCCCCCCCAAAAAAAGGGAGAAAGGGGTTACAAAGCACAGAGTAAGGAGATAAATAGGTAGACAAAATCAGAAAATTGTAGCTGTACATCAGAACAGGTTAGCAAATACTCAAGAATAGCATGAAAGATAAAGGGAAGGAAAACAACAAAAACAAAGATGTTCTTGTCATTTTAACCACAGACTCACAACACAAAATGGAATAAGATGTGACAAAAACAGCTTAGGAGGGGAAGAGGAAAGGGACTGAATCGTCTTAGTCTAAGGAAATAAGAGGCCATCAGAAAGTGGACTATCTTACCTACGAGATTTTGAATACAAACGTCATAGTAAACACTAAACAAAAAAGCAGAACAGAGACACAAATAATAAATAAGGTGAAAACAAAGAAACACAACAAAAAACTACATACTCAACTGGTAGACCGAAATACACAGGACAAGAAACAAAGGAAATGCAGGAGAACCAGAATATGAGAGAGAAAATGGCAGCATTAAGCTCTCATATATCGATAATCACCCTAAGCGTAAATGGACTGAATTCTCCAATAAAAAGACACTGTGGCAAGACGGATTAAAGAACAAGACCCAACAATATGCTGCCTCCAGGAAATACATCTCAGCTCCAACGACAAACACAGGCTCAGAATGAAGGGATGGAAGATGATACTCCATGCTAATGGCAAACAAAAGAAGGGAGATAACGAACCTAAAAGGAGATAGTAACAATAACACAATAATAATAGGGGATCTCAACACTCCACTTACATCATTGGATAGATCATCCAGACAGAAAATCATCAAGGAAACAGTGGAATTAAAGGAAAAGCTAGAACAGTTAGACTTGACAGATGTATATAGAACACTCCATCCAAAAACAGCAGAATACACGTTCTCCTCAAGTTCGCAAAGAACATTTCCAAGTATAGACCATATGTTGGGAAACAAGGCAAGCCTCAGTAAATTTAAGAATATTGAAACAATAAGAAGCATCTTTTCTAATCACGATGCTATGAAGCTAGAAATTAATTACAAGAAAAAGGCAAAGAAAAGGACAAAGATGTAGAGACTAAACAACAGGCTATTGAACAACCAATGGACCATTGAAGAAATTAAAGGAGAAATAAAAAAATATATGGAGACAAATGAAAATGAAAACATACCATCCCAACTCATATGGGATTCAGCAAAAGCTGTATTAAGAGGGAAATTCATCACAATACAGGCTCATGTTAACAAACAAGAAAAATCCCAAATAAGCAATCTCCAACTACACCTAACTGAATTAGAAAAAGAAGAACAAAGTCAGCAGAATAGGGAGTGAAGAAGTGAAACTCTCACTGTTTGCAGATGACATGACCTTATATATAAAAAACCCTAAAGAATCCATCAGAAAACTATTAGAAATAATTAACAACTACAGTAAAGTAAAATTAATCTACAAAAATCAGTTGTATTCCTATACTCTAATAAGGAACTTACAGAAAGACAACTTAAGAATACAGTTCCATTTACAATCACAACAAAAAGAATATAGTATCTAGGACTAAATTTAACCAAGGAGGTGAAGGACTTATACAATGAAAACTATAAGACATTATTGAAAGAAACAGATGATGACATAGAGGTGGAAAGAGATTCCATGCACATTGATTGGAAGAATAAACATAGTTAAAATGTCCATACTACCCAAGGCAATCTACAGATTCAATGCAATCTCAATCGGAATGTCAACGACATCCTTCACGGAAATAGAACAAAGAATCCTAAAATTCATATAGCACAATCAAAGATCCAGAATTACTAAAGCAATCCTGCGAAAAAAGAACAAAGCTGGAGGCATCACAATCCCTGACTGCAAAATGTACTCCAAACCATAGAGATCAAAACAAAATGGTACTGGTACAAAAACAGGCACACAGATCAATGGAACAGAACTGAAAGCCCAGAAATAAAACTGCACATCTACCAACAGCTAATCTTCGACAAAGGTACCAAGAACATACAATGGAGAAAGGAAAGCCTCTTCAATAAACGGTGCTGGGAAAACTGGACAGCCACCTGCAAAAGAGTGAAAGTAGACCATTATCTCACGCCATACACAAAAATAAACTCAAAATGGATCAAAGACTTGAAGGTAAGTCCTGAAACCATAAAACTTCTGGAAGAAAATATAGGTAGTACACTCTTTGACATTGATCTTAAAAGGATCTTTTTGAATACTGTGTCTTCTCGGACAGGGGAAACAAAAGAAAAAATAAACAAGTGGGACTTCACCAGACTAAAGAGCTTCTGGAAGGCAAAGGAAACCAGGCTCAAAACCAAAAGACAACCCACCAATTGGGAAAAAATATTTGCAAATCACATATCTGACAAGGGGTTAATCTCCATAATATACAAAGAACTCACACAACTGAACCACAAAAAACAAACAACCCAATCAAAAAAGGGGCAGAGGATATGAACAGACATTTTGCCAAAGAAGATATACAGATGGCCAACAAACACGTGAAAAGATGTTCAACATCACTAATCATCAGGGAAATGCAAATCAAAATTACACTAGGATACCACTTTACACCTGTTCAAATGGCTATAATCAACAAGACTAAAAATAGCAAATGTTGGAATGGGTGTGGAGAGAAGGGGACCCTCGTATACTGCTGGTGTTTGCAGAATGCAAACTGGTGCAGCCACTATGGAAAACAGTATGGAGGTTCCTCAAAAAACTAAAAATAGAAATACCATATGACCCAGCTATCCCACTACTAGGTATCTATCCAAAGAACTTGAAATCAACAATCCAAAGAGACTTATGCACCCCTATGTTCATTGCAGCATTATTCACAATAGCCAAGATGTGGAAGCAACCCAAATGCCCATCAACTGATGAATGGATAAAGAAGATGTGGTGTATATATATACAATGGAATACTACTCAGCCATAAAACAAACAACAAAATCATCCCATTCGCAACAACATGGATGGACCTGGAGGGTATTATGTTCAGCAAAATAAGCCAGACAGAGAAAGACAAACACCATATGATTTCACTCATGTGTGGAAGGTAAACAAACCTGCGGACAAAGAGAACAGTTCAGTGGTTAGCAAAGGGAGGGGGCTGGGGAGGGGGTACAGGGCGTGAGGGGGAGCACTTATATGGTGACAGACAAGTAATAATGTACAATTGAAATTTCACAATTTTGTAAACTATTATGAACTCAATTAAAACAATGGTTGTGATTTTTTTTGACTCAATGAAATATTTTGAATGATTTCTTCTTTTGAAAGATGGCATGTTCATTAACACTGCGTTGTCACTTGTGTTAATTTTTGTTAGTGTTTCCTTCTAGTTGTTTCCCAAGCATTCCTTTTTGGCTAAATTATTTGTTTATCTGTATAAAGCTAAGAGGATTTGTTTCTTGGTGTAGATTTTTTAGCAGGTCTTCCTAATATGGGAAGGAAATTAATAGTGAATTTTTAAAGTAAAGCCATATTTTAATGTGTGACTTCTTTAATCAATAGATCTTATAAATATTGATGAGGCAGTGTGTTAAAATAGTCTTATTTACTTATTTTTAATTAATCTAATTTTTGTTGGAAAAGAATTGCATACACATAATTTAAAAAATTAAAATAAAAAGAACCTTAAAATGAAAAGATGTCTCCCTCCTCTTCCCACTTCTCGCCTCTCCTCCCCGGCCCCTAACTCATTGCCCAGAAATCCCCTGTTAATAGTTTTTAGTTTAGTTTTATAGCATATTTCTTCAAGTTTTATCAAATTTATACAGAATCTATTGCTATTCTACTATGAGAGACTAAGAAGTTATCATGATCTAACTACCCTTCCACCTCTGGATTATATTGTTTATATTTGTATTTTCTAGTCGTTGCCTTATTTACTCTAAATAGCACATATAAATGTTTAATTCTTGATTTAGCAAATTTACTATGGACTCAGTATCCACAATGAAAGGCGAGAACACTACCCTTCTCTTCTCTGTAGCTACCTCCCCATTTTTCTCAGCTACATTAATATTGTCTGAAAAATACTGTCTGATCTTAATTTAAGTTTCCCCTTTTCCATTTCTCCATTCAAGCAATAACAGGCTGTGAATTTTCTCGCCTCAGGAGAGGTACAGGACAGGCAGGAGGGCAGAGTCAGCCTGCCAAACTTTTACCTGTTTTTGTGGCCCACACACCTGAGCTAAGCGAGGATCACACGACGTTCAGGAGGACGCAGGGGCCCTGGAGGAGCAGGGGCAGGAGAGGCTCCCCCGTCGGAGGTCCACGAGGGCCGGAGCTGTGCTGAGAATCTACGTGGGAAGCAAACACCGCTCCATGGTGGAGCCCGAGGAGGGGTAAGCCTCAGAAGAGGTAGTGGTGTCAGCTATTTGGGGAAAGCAGGACCCTAGCACAGGGTTCCAACCTCAGCTGAGACTCCCATGCCGCACGTGGGGCCCCGAAGGAGCAGATCTGCTGCGCTGCAAACACTCACTCGCGGAGGCTCCGGGTCACCCGGGTGTGCAGATCACTGAAGCCCGGAGGGGCCCCCTGCTCTCTGATGGTTTGGCAACTGCATGGCTTGGTGGGACCCCGGGAGGGCAGAGAAAGCCCAGGAATGTCTGTGGTTACATTTCCCATCAAGCAGGTCTTATGGGGGGTAGAGGGAGAAAGGGAATATTTCCCGGAGGCAGAAATTAAACTGAAGTGTAGAAAATAAAGTGATATTTCTTATATACTTGAACTTGTTGGCTGAGATAACACCTTGCCACGTAATCTTTAAATTGTCAAGGTTTATGAGATTTACTTTTGCTGTTCTGTAATATAATTATTAAATCTTCTGTGCTTTGGGCATTGGTTGACACAAAAGTGAAAACCAATAGACAGCGTGTAAGATATTATGATTACGTAAGTATTATTCACCGTAAACCAAACACTGAACTAATTTAGAAGGAAACTGAAGGCTATGACATTACAAGTTTGCTGCTTAAGTTTTTCTTTTATTTTTTTCTGGTTCTACTTAGTTGCCACCATTATGTGCAATCTGATGCCTTGGTTTCCTATTTCTGGGCTGAAGAACTTCCTCAAGTAATTGTTTTCACACAGGGAGCCTGAATGGTAACTTATTTATTTCCAGATGTCTTTATTTTATCCTAATCCTTAATTAAAAGTAAGGCTAAATTCAAAAAAATCTTCCCCTGACCTTTGGAGACATTACTGCACTTTCTTCTATTTTCTTACTGTTGTCTACTTGCTCTAGAATAGACTGAGAGAGGTGAACTGAAGGCTCCGTCTCCAGAGGGCTTCTCTTTCTCCTCGCATCTCCTACAGTTGTTGCTGTATCGATATTGACGCTATGTTATTTGGTGCAGAGATTTTATACCTTCATTGCAAATTCCCCACTTAATATTATAAACTATCTTGTTTAAGTGCTTTTTCGGCCCAAATTCTGACATTACTACAAGTCTGGCTTTGGTTTTTCTCTCAGGCCCAAATACTCTCACGAGGAAGCATCTTGAGGGAACTCCACTGATGGGTGCCCCACAGCCAGCTCCTCCCTTCGAATTCGCGATGCTGAGCCTGGAGCTTATCTGAGGCTTCCTAGAAAGAACTTGGCTTGCCGTTGGTGTCCTGAGATGCAATTTCTTCTCTTGATTTTTTCAGGAAATTTCAACCCATTTTCTTTCTATTTTCTAGGTAGTCCTCAAAATTTCTGGCACACTGACCATACTCTAATCGTTTTTTTTTTTGAGGAAGATTAGCCCTGAGCTAACATCTGCTGCCAATCTTCCTCTTTTTGCTGAGGAAGCCTGGCCCTGAGCTAACACCCATGCCCATCTTCCTCTGCTTTATATGTGGGACGCCTACCACAGCATAACTTGCCAAGTGGTGCCATGTCTGCAGCCTGGATCTCAACCGACGAACCCCAGGCCCCTGAAGCGGAACATGTTCATTTAACCGCTGTGCAACTGGGCCAGCCCCTCTCTAATCGTTTTCTACTGATATAGTTCTGTGCTTTTAAAAAATATCTGTCTTTGCAAGGACAACTGATCGGTGGTTACCAGGGAAAAGGGGGGGTGGGGGGAGGGCACAAAGGGGGAAGTGGTGTACCCACAACATGACTAACAATAATGTACAACTGAAATCTCACAAGGTTGTAATCTATCATAATCTTAATAAAAAGAAAAAAAATCTGTCTTTGGGGCTGGCCCCGTGGCCAAGCGGTTAAGTTCACGCACTCTGCTACAGGCGGCCCAGTGTTTCGTTGGTTCGAATCCTGGGCATGGACATGGCACTGCTCATCAAACCACGCTGAGGCAGCGTCCCACATGCCACAACTGGAAGTACCCACAACGAAGAATATACAACTATGTACCAGGGGGCTTTGGAGAGGAAAAGGAAAAAAATAAAATCTTTAAAAAATATCTGTCTTGGAATTTCAGTGGGAGGTGGGAGGGTGTGGGATTAATCATGTGTCACAGCCTGCACCTTGACCTGGAATCTTCCCTGCAAGAGATTCTTAACTGTAAGCTCCACGTTTATGGAAATAAAACATTGTTTAGTGTCCATGCATTTTCTTCTTCCCTCTCTTATTCTTCAACATGTACTGCACATGCATACAAAATCATTTCATTTAACATGTGAATACTTTTCCTTAACATTCGCTAAAACTCTCGGTGCTTCAGTTCTCTTTTCTCCCCATCCTGAAAATGTAAAATACCGGAGAGATCTGTCTGAACAACGTATCTCCAGTGAGCATTCAGAAATTTCGGAGAATATTTTAAGAGACATTACTGTTATGTAGCCATTAGAGAGTGGCATAATTCTGAGGGGAATCACAGCAATTTGTGGTCAGAATACAGTATAGTAATAAAAAATATAGCAATAAGTTCGAAGGTTTGAATAAATTCCCTGCATGTAATTTTATTCTTATACTTTCTACACATTGCCAGCTTCAAGGCATTTTACAGCTAGTGGCTGATAATATTTGCAATAAGTCAATTTTTTCTTTATATGATAAATATACAAGCAGAGAGTCATATGTTCAATTTAACTATAAATACATGTGATGTTATTATCTGCCTGATCTTAAATCCTCCTTTTGGAAGATAAATATTTTTTCTTTTTTAATAGAAACATGAGTTCATCTACTTTGTTAGCCCCATGAGAATCTGTATTATCACTTTTCCTTTTGGAAATCGAAAGGCTTGAGCCCTTCTCTAAAAGAACCACTTAGCAGTGTGCAGACTCACCATGTGGTGGCACCCGAAAGCCCAAAACCCAACATCATACAGACTTGAACTGGGCTTGTCCAAAACTTTAGACAGACAGCTATCTTGCAGGTAGCAACAGGAAATAAAAGAGCTGCAAGACAGTCATATTAAAAGGATGCTGGAAACGTTCTAGATCTTGATCTGGGCGATGGTTACACAGGTATATACATATGTAAAAATTCGTCAAGCTATATATTTAAGATTTGTGCGTTTCACTATATGTATATTATACTGCAATAAAAAATGACTATAAATGAGAACCATTTTATATAAGCCTCTAAACTTTGCCCGATTATTGAATATAGCAACAAAAATTTCAGAGGAGTACTAAGTATTAGAAATTTCCCTAAACGGTATGAAACTATTTTACGCTACTTATTTTAGCTTACTGCAATACATTTAAAACATTCTAAAATTTCCAACTTAAGACTGCACCATCAACAGCACAGCAGTACAATGGATGGATAATCGTGGGTGTGATCACATTTTGGACACTGTGCAGCAATGAGGATTAAGGACGCACAGCTGCAGGCATCAGCATGGATCAACCTCACAAGGGCAAGGCTGGGTGGAAGAAACAAGTCCCAAAGAAACTATCAAAGCTAGTCAAAAGGAGCTATATCGTTATGGATGCTTTCACAGGTGACAAACCTAAAGAGATGCCGGAGAATGATTAAGAAAGCCAGTGGTTACCCGTCGAGGGAGGGAGGAGGATGCTGATATAGGAAAGAACCACAGAGGGCGCTAAGGTACTGGCATCACTGCTATTTCTTCACCTGGGGGGTGGTTACACAGGGGTTTACTTTAGAATTGCCCTTTAAGTGTAAAAGAGCCAGACTAAAAAGCAAAACTCCAACAATCAGGTACTTTATAGTCCAGAAAGCCCAGGGGTTTACCCTTTGGGAAACTGAAAGTAGTCACAGGTAGCTGGCATTATGTGTAGAGTTGCCAGATTTAGCAAATAAAAGCAAGAAATTATAGCAAATAAAAACACTGGATGCTCAGTTACATGTGAATTCTGATAAACAATGAATAATCTTTTAGATAAGTATGCCCCATGTAATATCTGGTCCCATGCAAAATCTGGGACATACTCATACTGAAAAATAATTCGTTGTTCATCTGAAATTCACACGTTACTGAGCATCCTGTATTTTATCTGGCAACCGTAAATATGTGGCAAACTGCAAAGGCAGAAGCAGCTCTCTGTGGCCCAGTGAGTACCCAAAGGAGGGCCAAGGAAAGGGAAGAGAAGGAAGGAGAAAAGTCTTAAAATAAATTAGCCTGACCCTAAGCTATTTGAACAATAGAGTAAATGAATTTGCTGAGTTCCACCATTATTGCAATAGTTCAGGAGTAATGAATTCACACAATGTATCAAATAATTTCTATCAACAAAAAGCAATATCAGCAAATGTTGAAAAGAGGCATCAGTGTTTCTCCTAAAATTTGCGTATCTCGGGGCAGCCTGGTGGCAGAGTGGTTGGGTTCGCCAGCCCAGATCCCAGGGATGGACCTACACACTGCTTATCAAGCCACGCTATGGCAGGCATCCCACATGCAAAACAGAGGAGGATAGACAAAGATAGTAGCTCAGGGCCAATCTTTCTCAAAAGAAAAAAAAATATTGTGTCTCACTACATCAGTCTCTCTTCTGATCACTTTGGGTGAAAATATTGTGAAAGAGCCTTGAGGATGCTCATTCTGTGACTAATGTTTTTCTAATTTGTAGCCAATGCTTAGGAGTGAAGGTGCAAGGTAGGTTGTTTTGTTTTGGTTTTATTCTACAAATATTCTCTGACTGCCTACCATCTACCATGTTCCAGGAACCCATCTTAGACCCAAAGGACAGATAATGAGTGACACAAACATAGTCCCTTCCTGTGGAGCTCTGAGTCTAGACCCTAGCGGGCTGTAAAATAGATAGATAGATAGATAGATAGATAGATAGATAGATAGATAGATAGATAGCGGGGGCTGGGGCGTTCCTATCTGCTCAGACACATGAAAATGAAGACATTTCCTAAGGAGGGTGATGGAACCAGTGTGCTCATGTCTGAACATTTTTGCAGAAAGAATTAAAAGTCAGTAAAAAAAACTTTTGAATAATCTCTAGTCTTTTGATATTCTGAAACTTCTACCTCATTGCTTATTTTTAAAAGAACCCAAATTAGGCTTGGCCTAAACAAGGGAGTCACCTGTGATTTTGATAAGCACCTTAAATGATACACTTCTTTGGTTTTATACTTTTTCACAGACTTATGTTTCTTTAAAAAGTATATATATATATATATATATATATATGTATATATATATAATTTTATAAAATTATAAATTGCACCAAACTGTGCCTATCATTGTGCAATTCAGCATGGTTATTCACTATGACTTCAAAATTTATCCATGTTGATACATATAGATTGAGTTTATTCCCGTTAATTACTGAATAGTAGTCCCTTTTGTGAATTTATTTTTCTATTTTAAAATTAATAAACATTTAGATTATTCCTTTTTCCTTTAGTGAAAACAATGCTGCATTGACATATCTCCTTGTGCACGTGTCCCAGGATTTCTCTGGTGTGTCTGTCTACAAGGGAGGCTGCTGGTTTGTGAGTCCTGCACCCTCCTTACTGGCTATTGCAAAGTGCCCTTCAGCGTGGTTGTCTCATAGAGTTCATACTTTTCCCTAGTAGTAAGTGAGGATTCCTCTTACCCACATCCTTTCTGTCTCTTGTGTGTATACTTTGTGTTTGGGAGTCGTATGATTTTGATAGTAGTATAATTTATCAAACTATTGCCTTATGGCTCCTAGCCCGTGTGTGTGTGGTGTATGGTGGTGTGTGTGTGTTTTGTCACGTTTAGAGGTTTTTTGGGTGCATTTAGTTTTGGCAGTAAATGGTTACTGCAGCTTAAGTTGCAAATACAGTTTTGAGGTTGTTCATTTTGTTTCACAAAGATGATGTTAAAAAAGAATAGTACTAATAGTCCAGAAATCTGGTAATCCTGCAGCAGGATTCTATCCAGACTGTGCAACACTTTGCCTGCCAGATACTAAGGGAGGCTCACAGTGAGGTTAAATTAAATTCAGAAACCTGCGATTGGGAAACCGTGCTAAACACTGTGTGTAGCAGCCAGACATCTTCGTTGAAAGGTTTTTGCTCACTGCCCAGAACCGGGTTGTCTAACGCAGCGTTAATAGCTGTATCAGGTCCAGGGTGAAGATTGATCTGGAGGGTTCGGTACTGATGTTTCTTTCTCCCCGCCTTCCTTGTCCTACTTCTTTTGAATAATGTTCACTTTCTCTTCATTATGAGGTCAATCTTCAAGTTTCAGGAAAGTCCTAGATGTAGCAAAGTTCAGGCTAACAATTTTTGCAACGTTTAGCTTATCCAAGGCATTAAACTTTGTCATGCCATCCCAGCCAAAAACAAACTAAAACTCCAAACCTGTCAGATAACTAGATGTGGCATCTGCAGAGCTGTTCTGTATAAATAAGCAATAAATTACAGAGTGAACAAGGAACGTAGCAGGTGTGGTCAACCAGGAACAGCTTTTTGATACAAATTGATGATTTTTTACTTCTGGAACAGAGGTATGTTCTTATTTTATGTGTTCAATCTTTTTTGTAAAACATATTATTTAATAAGAGTGTGAGATCTAACAATGGTTTATTACACTATCTCTGGGGGTGGGGGTGGGGCTTACTTTCTTTCACCCTCTAGATGTCCCTAAGTGAAGACTCTGCCTCAACATGTGCATTTCTCCAAATGATGCGTGAAATTTCCTTTGAAGAGAGCCCAACTACTTTAGAAAAATTTAAGTCCTGCATAAGGACAGTCATTTTGTTTTTCAATATTTCACGATTTTCAGAAAGTAGCAAAGTTTTTAAGCCCTTTTGGCCAGACCTGGATTTTTTAATAAGAATGTGAAGAAAACAAGCTTTCACTCAAAGCACGTGGAAAGACATCCGTAGTTTAGAAAGCCTTCTCAAACCCTTAGGGTAAAGTCTTCGTAATCCTATTCTCTCCTCAGCAAACTCCAAGGCACTTGTGGTTACAATAGGTGTTGCAACATCTCTGATTTCTATATGACCTTTTGGTTATTTAATTACTGGAACTCACCATTCCATAAATCTGCGCTTGCCGTTTGCCTTCTGTCTGACTCCAATTCCTGCCTCATGCCTTCCTGCGACTCCAGCTCTCAGGTGAAATGGGTCAACTCAGACCTGAGGAGGGAGTGATGGCTGCTTGAGATGATGGAGATGTTGGACTCGGACCTGAGGAGGGAGTGACGGCTGCCTGAGATGATGGAGATGTTGGACTCAGACCTGAGGAGGGAGTGACGGCTGCTTTAGGTGATGGAGATGTTGGACTTGGACCTGAGGAGGGAGTGACGGCTGCTTGAGATGATGGAGATGTTGGACTCAGACCTGAGGAGGGAGTGACGGCTGCTTGAGATGATGGAGATGTTGGACTCGGACCTGAGGAGGGAGTGACGGCTGCTTTAGGTGATGTAGATGTTGGACTCAGACCTGAGGAGGGAGTGACGGCTGCTTGAGATGATGGAGATGATGGACTCGGACCTGAGGAGGGAGTGACAGCTGCTTGAGATGATGGAGATGTTGGACTCAGACCTGCGGAGGGAGTGACGGCTGCTTTAGGTGATGGAGGTGTTGGACTCAGAGCAGCTGCTGGGCAAGCAGGCAGTTGTTCTCAGCATGAAGGCTCAGTGCTTCAAGGCCATTACTGTCTCAGCCCAGGAAGAAAACTCTATGGGGCACAGTTTAATTGCTTCAATATGAATTCGTAACCCTTTTTCCTGAATCCCGTCGTTATTAGCCCATTATTTTTTTTGTCCCTTTTATTACATTCCAACAGAACTAGGCAAACATGTGAAAATCTTTTTAGAGGAGATGAAGCTACATGTGACTCTTCACTCAACTGCTGAGTGACTGCTATCGTAGGCTATGACCAGAAGCCTAGAGAAAGATCTGGATACGAAGGGTAATAATTAGTATATTCATCTCTCGTTTGTAGTTCCCACAGATACTAAGGGGTTAATTTATTAGCTTAAGAAAGATACTTCACTGTATCATAATTGTTAAGGAGTGAAAATATTGCCTAAAAGCATTGGCTGAGCTGTGCCTCTGCTGTGAAATCTTTCATGTATGAAACGTTAATGTATTATCATATGCCGATAGGCACGAAGGCCTTTGAGGAAGTCATAAGAAATTAAAGACCAAAATCATTTAATTGGAGAATAGATGTATTAATAAGATCCAAACGTGAGTTACTTATTTGTCTTTGTTTCAGATATTACCTTGAGAAAATTTTTTTTCTCAGCACATATTGACTATATTTTGAATGAAAAGGAGCAGAATATAAGCTTTGAGTCCTGAGAAGAGCAATTGAAGTCAATGGACTTAATGTCTTAAATGGCTTTTATTATCATCATTGGTGGTATATAGAAAAAGGTTAATAAAGCCTCTTTCTTGGCTGGAACTTCCAAATCCATCCTGTCCAGCAGCATGTGTCTCTCTGTGCTCACTAACAAGCTCATGCAGCTGGTGGCCGGCGTTCATCTCTTCCTAATTAGAGGAGCACGTGCTGCAGAGCCATCATTCTGAATGAGAGCAATGGTGTTTAATCTGTTTCCCTCATCCTTCCTGCTTTATTCACCGTTTAGCAACCCGTGACAATGACACAGCTTGTCACACAGAGTATGAGGTGACAGAATAACGGTATTTGGAGGTAGATTGCTTGGATTTGAGTCTAGGCCTTCAACTAGCTGTGTGACCTTGGGCATGTTACCTAATCTCTCTGAGCCTCAGATTCTCCATCTGTAAACAGTCGTTCCAGTTGCTTCATAAGTTCTGATGATTAAATGAGATAATACATGGAAAAGCACTACACGAATACTTTTTTACAAGTTTTAATTGTTGAAAATTTCAAACCTATTCTAAGGTTGAGAGAAGACAGTTGTACCCTCATGTGCCCATCACCCAGCTTCAACAATCATCCATTCACGGTCAGTGATGTTCATCTATACTCCAACCAGTACTCGCTCTTGCCCCCAAAGGGATCTTATACAGCAAATTCCAGATATCATATAATTCCCACGCTTATGTATTTTAGTATGTATCTCTAAAAGGTAAAGTCCCTTTCTTAAACGCATAACTATAAAGCCATTATCCTACTTTAAAAATTTAACAAATATCTAGTCAGTGTCCATTCCCAATTGTCTCATAAAATCTTTTTACAATTATTTTGTTTGACTCAGGATTTAAATAAGGTCTACACATAGCATTTGACTGACCTGTCTTTTTAGTCTAATCTATAACTGCACTCTTCAATATGGTAGCCACTAGCCACTTGTATCCATTTAAATTTAAACATAAATTAATTAAAATTAAATAAAATTAAAAATTCAGTTCCTCAGTTGCAACAGCCACATTTCAAGTGCCAGATAGTGACATGGATAGTGCAGATATGGAACATTTCCACGACTGCACACTGTATCATAGGACAGTGCTGATCTACGAGTCGCTCTTCCTTGTTTTATCCATTTTAATTGTCAAAAACACCCAAGTCATTTATCTCATGGAATTTCCCACATTCTGGATTTTTCTGATTGAATCCCCATGGTGCCATTTAACATGTTCCGGGACCCTCTGTATATAATTGATGGTTACAGCTAGAGGCTGAAAAGCTGTTCCTCTGTTTCGTGAGCTCGCATTCTACCATGTGGCCTTGAGCACGTAACTTGACCTATCTAAACGTCAGTTCCCTCACATATAAAACAGGAATAGTAACAGTACCTGTACCATAGGGTTGCTATGAAGGTTCAAAGAGAGACTTAATCTGAAGTGCTTGGCCTGGTGCATGGCACATAGCGTGGACTGAGTATATATTAGTTATTACTTGCATTATTACACTTGTTACTAGGCACTGATTTTCAAATCTTAGTCCATGCATTTGCTGTGTCAAAATCCTCCACAGACTTAAAACAAAGCTTTCTAGAGATTCTGCTTCAGCAGGCTGTAATGCGGTCTGCCAAAACTCTGTATTCCTAACAAGTTCTTGATGATTCTGATGCAGTTATGGGTTTGGAACCTGATGGCGTTGTGATGTGTCAACAGGCTAGGCTGAACCCAAGTCCCCAGAACCTCCTTTCTAGTGTGCGAAATGTTAGGGGAGATGCTAACAGACCTTCTTTTGCAAGATGTCAAGGAGGGAAGGGAAGCCGCAGCCATTTTGTAGCATACACACACCTCCGAGTTCTTCAGTCAAACATAGTTTGGGTGCTGCTGTGAAGGGGTTTTTGTAGTCATAATTAAAATTCCTACTTAGTTGACTTTACGTTAATCCAAAGGAGATTAGCCTGGGCAGCCCTGACTTAATCAATCGGGAGACTTTTAAAAGTGGGCTTAGTACAGGCCCAGCTAGATTCACAGATGAATTGTATCAAACATTTAGAGAAGTATTAATGCCAATTCTGCACAAACTGTTGTAAAATACGGAAGAGGAGGGAACACTTCCTGATGTATTCTGGGAGGCCAGCGTTATCATGCCCAAACCAAAGACATCACAAGAAAAGAAAATTAGAGAACATCTCTTATGAATACAGACATAAAAATCCTGAAGAAAATACTAGCAAACTGAATCCAGCAACATCTAAAAAGGATTATATATAACTCAGAGAAATGTATCCCAGGAATGCAAAGTTGAAAATGAAAATATCAACAGAATAAAAGACAAAATCCACATAATTCTTTCAATAGATGCAGAAAAAACATTTGATAAAATTCAACACCCCTTTATGATAGAAGCAATCAATAAACCAGGAATAGAGGGCAACATCCTCAACTTAGTAAAGGACATCTACAAAAAACTTTCTTTGGGGAGCCCACACTTTCCTTTGTTCTTCCATTCCAAAGATTTCGCTTAGACTTAATTCCACGTAGGTAGGTCTGAGATAGTCCAACGTCTAGGCCTGGATTGGTGAGACTGTCTTCTAAGTGTGGGGTTCAGCTTTAAGAAGTCTGCTTACCCACAGGTATATGCCACATTATCTGCTCTGGTCTTCATTAATAAGGTGATATTAAAAGGTGATATTTTACCTCCTCCCGGTCCCTCGTGCCTTGGACTCTATATTACTTCACAACTGGTTCAGAATTAGGGCAGGAAAGAGGGGTGGTGGTTATCAGCCCCTCAGAGACCCCAGCATGAGGCAATGGAAGGAACAATTTACAGAAAAGTTTAGACACGCACAATAAGTGCGACAATAATCCTGCGAGTAAGGATCCGAATCTTAGACCTTTTCTAACACTTGGAAGGGATCCTAGCGATCACCCAGCAGCTGCATTCTAACTCACAGAAGGGAAGCAATGTGTACAAGACTGTGTCAGTGACGCATCAGAACTAGAATCCAAATTTTCTTTTAGCCCACTCCACTTTCCACCACACCCCGCTGCTTCCTTAACGTGCTGAGAGAAAAAATAGCCCATTATGCTATTTTTTTAATCGTCTGCTTCCCTGAAGATCAGAATTTTGTCTTTGCTATAGATGAAGAAATAAATGCACTTAAGTTAAATAATTTTCCAGTGAAAATAGGGCTTATCAGAGGTAGCACTGGAAATGAAAAATGGCACTCTAATTTTAGTTCAAGGACGGACACATGAGATTTTTTTTTCACTCAAAATGCCAAACTGAAATAAACAGAAGAGTGGGACAATGTAGAAATACAGTCATTGTGGCAAAGTCTCTGGTTCCTACGTTAATTCACCTGGCGATCTCTGGTTCCTTCTCTAGCATGATGTCATAGTATGTTATGGTATTAAAACTTCCTCCTATAAGAATAGAAGGAAATAAGTAGAATGAGATGTCACTGCCTCCCTCCAAAGCCTGCGATCTTAATTAACCATGATATTTACTGCCTCCCCAGATCTGTAAGGTCCAAAGGCAAATGTTTAGACAACAAAATGAAAGTTTAGGCAAATTTCTAGAAGCAGTTAATTTATATGTTACTCATAAACGTGGCAGAATTTAGCACTTGGCTATTACAGCTTTCTTTAAATGATCATCCCTGCAGACTTGCCGGTGGAAGCTCAGGGATGTGAAAGATACACAGTAGACCACAAAGATGACAGCAGATGCTAGCTGTTAATCAGGCTATTATTCTTTGATTTTCTACAAAATCTACAAACGAATTTGATTTTCCACAAAAAAGTGTTTAATCTTATCTGCTTTTCACATCGAGAAATCATTTATTCGTTTATCAGGCAGTTTCTGAGCATCTGCTGGGGATCAGCCACTGTTTGAGGCAGCGGGGATCGAGTTGTAAATAGAACTATGCCCCTAATCTCATTGAGCAAAGGGTATTATAAAATAATAAACCCAATAAAATCCCTTATTTGCTGCTGTTAGAAATAGGCATAACTCTATTTAATAGTTGCTCAATGTATGTCTTTAGAAAAGAAAAGAAAAAAAGCTATGATCAAATAAGTTTGGGAAATAATGCAACTGTAGTCCATTCTTAATGCTTCAAATTACATGCTAGCTTATTAAGGCCCCTAAGGTATTAGACAATAAAAGTATCTGTTTCACTCTATTTCCCTGACTTATTTGACCATTGAAACTTTTTTTTCATTTTTTGGATAGCACTTGTTAACCTCTGTGGAATGAATGTTCCAAAGAAGCCAGCTTTAGAAAATACTAAATTGTAAGAGCTCTTCGTTTTGCTTTTGTTTTTTAAATATGTTCTACGATTCTATATCGGGTTTAGCTTTTATTTTACATGGCTAAGTTTTGGAAGACATAAACGGACCTGCACTAGCCAGAATACGTCAGCATAATAATCAACTATATTATAACAAAGGCCCATTGGACATACTTTGTTTTCTTACCATTTCCAGGTTGATTTATCTCGCTAAGCCACTATAACTTTTAAAAAATTTTAAATTGTAAAATAAAGCACAGAGGGGGCTGGCCCCATGGCCGAGCGGTTAAGTTCGCACGCTCTGCTGCAGGTGGCCCAGTGTTTCGCTGGTTTGAATCCTGGCGCGGACATGGCACTGCTCATCAAACCACGCTGAGGTAGCGTCCCACATGCCACAACTAGAAGGACCCACAACGAAGAATATACAACTATGTACTGGGGGGCTTTGGGGAGAAAAAGGAAAAAATAAAATCTTAAAAAAAAAAAATAAAGCACAGAAAGAGAAAATGAAACATAACAACTGTAGCGCTTAGTGAATAGTTACACGGTGAACACCCTGTAGCTACCACCCAGGTCAAAAGAAGTCATCGCAGAAGTCCCTCCACATGCCCCATGCAATTCACAGCACGCTCTCTTCCTCTGTCATCACCACATCCTGACTTGCACAGCAATCTCTCTCCTGTATTTCCCGATGCTACAATTTAGTCGCGCCCATTTTAAAAACAAACAGCTTGTTAGGTCTTCTAGACGTCTTGTGATCTGTATGTTCTCCCTCCATCGTTTCCTCACACTTGATCTGTTGTAGAACTCAGTCTGTTTGACACACAGGCTGTCTCGCAGTCTGGATTTTGCTGATTGCACACCCAAGATAGAGTTCAACATGTTCCTGTGCCCTCCGTATTTCCTAGAAATTGGCAACTGGATCCAGAGGCTTCACCAGGCTTAGGTTTGATCCCTCTGTGTTCTTTTTTCAGGAAGTCTGATTTTCGATCTTTTTTTCTTTTTAATGTTAGCAGCCGGCGATGCTCGGTTTACATTCATTAATTCATCGAAGGTTAGGTGATATTCCGTTTCTACCGTTTTGCTTTCACGTGGCGCTTTCAAAGTTGTATAATGAGGTGCTTCCCTTCACCTACTGGTCATCCAATGGACCACTTTATACAGAAAAGGCAGGAAAAGCGCTTGAGTTTTCCCTTTTACTTCCTCAGTTTTTGATACAACAAATTGATTCCCTGTCATCTTTAAAAAATTATCAATGAGATTTTAAAAATATTGTAATGAACTCATGAGCCTAAACATATTTGTGAGATTTTGATCCATTGCAATTCTTATCCTTATTGAAGCTCCAATTGTCCCATCTTTGGCTGTGGGTACTTTCTGGACTGGCTCCTTGGACATGATCCTAATAGTTTTCAATAGCTTCCTTGCTGTCTGGTATGTCAAGATGTTCCGTTTTCTGCCCCAGACCCTGAATCCTGGAATCAGCCATTTTCCCAAGGACCCCTGGTTTCTTTGAATGGGAAATATTTCAAGACCACAACTCGGTTGGTATTCCTAAGCCCCTTTAGTAGAGTATATATTACCTTAATATTTCTATTTCAAATTCAGAACTACATAGCTTTTACTTAACCTCTTCTATCTTACATCTGTATCTCCTTTCTTCCATCCCAAGAACCCTGGTTCTCAAGGCAACAGGGCGATAAGAGTTAGAATACTCCACGATTTTCATTTACTTTTCCCCACATGATACCAACAACAGTTCCAGAATAACAACACTAATACTGCTACTGATGATTAATATTACTAATATCACCACCAGTTACTACAAAACAGTTAAAATTTGCATATGCTATCACTATTCTCCTCCCATTTTAAAAATGGCTATAGTATATTTATGTCACATACTATCTACGTTGTGAGATCAAATAGTCATTATATACCATAATTCCTCCTCACCTCCCCTTTTAATTCTCATTTTATCTTAGTTCTACAAACAACTGCATATTTAAGGATCGCCTTTTGTCCTTATATTAATATCTCTCCAGTTACCTTGGTTGTCTGAAACTCACGCTCTAGTCGATTTCTTAGCAAGAGCACATCGGAACAATACTCTTTGAGTTTTACCAATAATAATTTATCTGTGCCTTTTATACTTAAAGGTCAGTTTTGCAGGATACAGGATGTTTGGCTAATATTTTATTTTCCCGAGTCTTTTAAAAACAGCCTCTACTCTATTTTCCTCTGGCGTAACGGGCTTCTGTTGACAAGTTTGATAACCTAATTGTGTCTCCTTTATAAGTCACACACTCTTTTTAAAGTCCAGTCATTTTAACAGAATATTTATTGGTGTTGGTTGTTCTAATCAATATTCTCAGTTACTTAAGGTGCTATTTCAATATGTAATTTCAAGTCCTTTTTATTTCAGAAAATTTTTCTTAAACTACAGTATTTGTTCTGTTCCTTCCATCGATCAGTTTTCTTCTTCCAGGACTCCCTTTGTCTGTGTGTTGGATCTTCTTTAAGTATCTTCAACATTGGCCACTTTTGAATCCCTTTTCATCTCTTTTCTTATTTAAAAAACTTTTTTTGAACGTTAAAATTGTCTTCTTCACCTCGTATTGCTCATCAGGCATTATCTATCTGTGTGTGTTTTGCTCTTGTTCCTTCTAGTTCAGTATTTATTTCTAAAACGATTTTTTCTTTTCAAATTCTCCTTTGAGTATTATTACCTAATTTATGTCACCTAATTTACGAATTTTTCTAATTCTGATTTATGTTGTTTTCTCATGTTTTCTATTACTTTCTTACTATATTAAAGTTCATTTTGAAATATCGCATTACAGTTTTTATCTGTTTGTTGAGTATGACTTTCAGGTGTGCCTTCATTCTTTCGGCAGGGATGTTATTCTGCTTCTTATTCCTTTTTCCCCTTGGAGTAACTTTGAGATTTGACCTTGATACTTTGCTGTTGCTTGTTCCTAAGTAAAATTAGTTTTACTGAACTTTTGGAAGGAGGTTTGATTCAGACAGCTTTTCTAACTTAACAGTGGTGCTTCTTCTTGTTTTTGTGTAATGTTTAAAAAACTTGACTGTTTGCTTTCTGAGATTTCCTGACCGTGTTCCTCTCAGGCACTTTTTTTTTTTTGAGGAAGATTAGTCCTGAGCTAACAACTGCCGCCAATCCTCCTCTTTTTGCTGAGGAAGATTGGCTCTCAGCTAACATCCATGCTCATCTTCCTCTACTTTATACATGGGACGCCTGCCACTGCATGGCTTGCTGAGTGGTGTGTAGGTCCGCACCTGGGATCCAAACCAGCGAGCCCTGGGCCGCCCAAGAGGAATGTGGGAACTTAATGGCTGCGCCACCGGGCCAGCCCCTCAGCCACTTTTGATTACTGTAGCTTTGTAGTATATTTTGAAGTCAGGGATTGTGATGCCTCCAGCTTCGTCCTTCTTACTCAGGATTGCTTTAGCAATTCAGGGACTTTTGTTGCCCCATGTGAATTTTAGGATTCTTTGTTCAATTTCTGTAAAGAATGTCATTGGGATTCTGACTGGGATAGCGTTGAATCTGTAGATTGCTTTAGGTAGTATGGACCTTTTAACTATGTTTATTCTTCCAATCCATGTGCATGGAATGTCTTTCCATCTCTTTATGTCATCATCGATTTCTTTCAAGAAAGTCTTGTAGTTTTTGTTGTATAGATCTTTCACTTCCTTGGTTAAATATATCCCAAGGTATTTTATTCTTTTCGTTGCGATTGTGAATGGGATTGAGTTCTTGAGTTCTTTTTCTGTTAGTTCATTGTTAGTGTATAGAAATGCTACTGATTTACACATGTTGATTTTATACCCTGCAACTTTGCTGTAGCTGTTGATTGTTTCTAATAGTTTTCCTATGGATTCTTTGGGGTTTTCTATATATAAGATCATGTCATCTGCAAACAGTGAGAGTTTTACTTCTTCACTGCCTATTTGGATTCCTTTTATTTCTTTTTCCTGCCAAATTGCTCTGGCCAACACCTCCAGTACTATGTTGAATAGGAGTGGTGAAAGTGGGCACCCTTGTCTTGTTCCTGTTCTCAGAGGGATGGCTTTCAGTTTTTGCCCATTGAGTATGATGTTGGCTGTGGGTTTGTCATATATGGCCTTTATTATGTTGAGGTACTTTCTTTCTATACGCATTTTATTGAGGGTTTTTATCATAAATGGATGTTGGATCTTGTTGAATGCTTTCTCTGCACCTATTGAGATGATCATGTGGTTTTTGTTTCTCATTTTGTTAATGTAGTGTATCATGTTGATTGACTTGCGGATGTTGAACCATCCCTGTGTCCCTGGTATAAATCCCACTTGATCATGGTGTATAATCTTTTTGATGTATCGCTGTATTCGGTTTGCCAGAATTTTGTTGAGGATTTTTGCATCTATGTTCATCAGTGATATTGGCCTGTAGTTTTCCTTTTTTGTGTTTTCCTTGTCAGGTTTGGGGATCAGAGTGATGTTGGCTTCATAGAATGTGTTAGGGAGTGCTCCATCTTCCTCAATTTTCTGGAATAGTTTGAGAAGGATAGATATTAAATCTTCTTTGAATGTTTGGTAGAATTCTCCAGAGAAGCCGTCTGGTCCTGGACTCTTATTTTTGGGGAGGTTTTTGATTATGGTTTCTATTTCTTTACTTGTGATTGGTCTATTCAGATTCTCTATTTCTTCCTGATTCAGTTTGGGGAGGTTGTAAGAGTCTAGGAATTTATCCATTTCTTCTAGGTTGTTCAATTTGTTGGCATATAGTTTTTGACAGTATTCTTTTATGATCCTTTGTATTTCTTTGGTATCCGTTGTGATTTCTCCTCTCTCATTCCTAATTTTATTTATTTGAGACTTCTCTCTTTTTTTCTTAGTGAGTCTGGCTAAGGGTTTGTCGATTTTGTTAATTTTTTCGAAGAACCAACTCTTTGTTTCATTGATCCTTTCTACTGTCTTTTTTGTTTCAATATCGTTTATCTCTGCTCTAATTTTTATTATTTCCCTCCTTCTACTGACTTTGGGCTTTGTTTGCTCTTCTTTTTCTAATTCTATTAGGTGTCGTTTGAGGTTGCTTATGTGAGATTTTTCTTGTTTATTGAGGTGAGCCTGTATTGCAATGAATTTCCCTCTCAGGACTGCTTTTGCTGTGTCCCAAATGAGTTGGTATGGCATATTTTCATTTTCATTTGTCTCCAGATAATATTTGATTTCTTCAATAATCCATTGTTTGTTCAGTAGCATGTTGTTTAGTCTCCACATTTTTGCCCCTTTCCCAGCTTGATTCTTGTAGTTGATTTCTAGTTTCATAGCATTATGATCAGAAAAGATGCTTGATATTATTTCAACCCTCTTGAATTTATTGATGCTTGCTTTGTTTCCCAAGAATATGGTCTATCCTTGAGAATGCTCCATGTGCACTTGAGAAGAATGTGTAACCTGTTGTTTTTGGATGAAGTGTTCTATATATATCTATTAAGTCCATCTGGTCTAATTTTTCATTTAATTCTCTAATTTCCTTGTTGATTTTCTGTCTGGATGATCTATCTATTGGTGTTAATGGGGTGTAGAGGTCTCCTACTATTATTGTATTGTTGTTGATGTCTCCTTTTAGTTCTGTTAAGAGTTGCTTTACAAATTTTGGTGCTCCTGTGTTGGGTGCGTATATACTTATAAGTGTTATGTCATCTTGGTGGAGTGTCCCTTTTATCATTATATACTGTCCCTCTTTGTCTTTCTTTGTCTGTTTTGCTTTGAAGTCTACTTTGTCTGATATTAGTATAGTGACACCTGCTTTCTTTTGTTCATTATTAGCTTGGAGTATTGTCTTTCATCCCTTCACTCTGAGTCTGTGTTTGTCTTTGGGGCTGAGGTGTGTTTCCCGGAGGCAGCATGTTGTTGGGTCTTGTTCTTTGATCCATCCTGCCACTCTGTGTCTTTTGATTGGAGAGTTCAATCCATTTACATTTAGAGTGATTATTGAAATGTGGGGGCCTACCGCTGCCATTTTATCTCTTGTTTTCTGGTTTCTTGCATTTCCTTTGTTTCTCATCCCATGATTTTTGGATTACTAATTCAGATATGTAAATTTCTGTATTGGGTTTCTTCTTATTTGTAATTTGTGTCTTTATTCTTGTTATTTGTTTAGTGGTCACCAGGTGGTTTGTATAAAACATCTCATAGATGTGATAGTCCATTTTCTGATAGCCTCTTATTTCCTTGAATTAAAACATTCCATCCCTTTTCTCTTCCCCTTCTAGGTTGTTATTGTCAGATTTTTTTTCTCTTCTTTCTTCTGTTGTGAGTTTGTGGTTAAAATGAGAGGGTTATATTTATTCTTGGTGTTTCCTTTCCTTTTATCTTTAATGTTTTATTTAACTTTTGCTACCTGTTCTGATGGAGAGCTGCTAGTTTCTGTTATTGTCCTTCTACTTATCTCTCTTGCTCTTGGTTTTGTAACCCCTTTCCTTTTTTTGATTTTTCAGTTATGAGGGTTTTCCTGAGCATTTCTTGAAGAGGAGGTTTTGTGGCAATGAACTCCCTTAACTTTTGTTTATCTGGGAAAGTTTTTATTTCTCCATCATATTTGAAGGATATTTTCGCTGGGTAGAGTATTCTTGGCTGCAGGTTTTTGTCCTTCAGAGTTTTGAAGATATCATTCCACTCTCTTCTAGCCTGTAAAGTTTCTGCTGAGAAATCTGCTGATAGCCTTATGGGGGTTCCTTTGTAGGTTATTTTCTTCTGCCTGGCTGCCCTTAGTATTTACTCTTTGTCGTTGACTTTTTCTAGCTTCACTACTATATGTCTTGGGGTTGGTCTTCTTGCATTGATAAAGTTTGGAGATCTATTGGCTTCTGTTGCATGAAGTTCCATCTCTCTCCCCAGGTTTGAGAAGTTCTCAGCCATTATTTCTTTGAACAGGCTTTCTGCCCCCTTCTCCTTCTCTTCTCCCTCTGGTATACCTATAATCCTTACGTTGCATCTCCTAATTGAGTCGGATAATTCTTGAAGAGTTTCTTCATTTCTTTTTGGTCTTAGTTCTCTCTCCTCCTCTGCCTGCAGCATTTATATATTCCTATCCTCCAAATTGCTAATTCTGTCCTCCATATTATCGGCCCTACTGTTCAGAGTGTCCAGATTTTTCTTAATCTCCTCCGTTGTGCTCTTCATTTCCAGTATTTCTGTTTGGTTCTTCTTTATAGTGTCAAACTCTTTTACGACATAGCTCCTGAACTCGTTGAGTTGTCTATCTGTATTTTCTTTTAACTCATTGAGATTTTTAATAATGGCTGTTTTCAAGTCATTGTCATTTAGGTTATATATTTCATTGTCTTTGGAATTATTTTCTTGGTATTTGTCATTTTCCTTCTGTCCTGGAGATTTAATATATTTTTTCATACTGCTTCATGGCATAGATTTGTGCCTCCACATAGAGATAGAGTTTTGTTACTGCTTCCACTTGTTTCTACTGGTGAGGTGGGGGAGAAGCTGTTTAGACTGCACCAACCAGGAACCCTATCAGCTATTGCTGACTGCACCTGGGCCCCTCCTCATAGTCACAGTGGTCCTGTGGGGTCCCTCTTCAGCTGTGGGGGCAGTCACGAGGGGGCTTCAGGCTGCTTGTGCCTACTGTTGCAGACCACCTAGATGTGCTCCCTCTTTAGGGTCTGCAGCGGTGTTATGGGCTTTCCCAGTGGCGGGGAGCAGGATCACCTGTATTTGCAGCTCTGTCACTGTTGGAGCCCACAAAATCTCACTTGTCCACTATAGGTCACAGCAGAGCTATGGGTATCTTCTGCATTCTGTGGTTAGCTCACCTAGCTATGCTACTTTTGCCCCAGGGCCTCCCAGCCTTGTGATTGCTGTGCGGGGCCTCTCTACTACTGCTGTGCAGAGGGTTTCACTAAGGCTGCTGTGAGACTGTAGAGCTTCCCCGTGGGCCACGGAGCTGGGCCGCTGGAACTCCACTCAGCCCCAGACCACTCCCACGGGATCTCCGGGTGCCCCTAGCCCCGTCTGAGGGACAGCTGGAGTCCATGAGTCTGGCAGTGGCTGGTGGGCTGTTGCTCTGCCCGGGATTCTCCTCTTTGGGACCCTCACGGCGTTCTGAATGCTGGACGGGGCCTCTCCGCTAATGGCGAGTAGAGGCTTTCCCTGCTGCCGGTGCAGGACCCTGGAGTTTCCCCCTGGGCCACAGAGCCAGGTCGCTGGAACTCCACCCAGCCCCAGTCCTCTCCCAGGTGATCTCCGGGAGCCCCTTGCCCTGTCTGGGGGGCAGCTGGAGTCCCTGAGTCCAGTGGTGGCTGACTGGCTGCCTCCCTGCCTGGGATTCCCCTCTTCGGGACCCTCCTGGCATTCTGAATGCTGGGCAGAGCCTCTCCACTAATGGCAAGTAGAGGCTTTCCCTGCTGCCAGAAAGGGACCCTGGAGTTTCCCCCTGGACCGCGGAGCTGGCCACTGGAACTCCACCCAGCCCCAGTCCTCTCCCAGGAGATCTCTGGGAGCCCCTTTCTCCGTCTGGGCGACAGCTGGAGTCCGTGAGACCGGCAGTGGCAGCTGGCGGGCTGTTGCCCCATTCGGGATTCTCCTCTTCAGGAGCCTCCCGGTGTTCTGAATGCTGGGCGGGGCCTCTCTGCTAATGGCGAGTAGAGGCTTTCCCTGCCGCCACCAGTGTGGGACTCTGGAGTTTCCCCTGGGCTTAGGTGTAATCACGGGGGGCTTAGGTAGGGCTGTAGTCACCTGTTTCCACCATCGCTCCTCTGGTGTGTGCACACTCCTGCCCTTGGTGCATGGCAATGTTATGGGGGCGTCCACTGGAAGAAAGCTGCTTGCAGGTACTAGGCTGTTTGGGGGTCGGGGGTCGGAGAGTTTTCACCTATCTCCACCTTCTCCCGGGGGGAAGTCCGTCCGCCTTCCAATGTATAGCAGCACGGGTCTCTCAGGCATCCTGAGATGCTATATGGGTAACCTTTGTTAAGCGATGAATGTCCAATTAGTTGTAGATTCGAAGGGGGAGAGATGAAGAAGATTACTCACGCTGCCATCTTGGTGACGTCTCCCTGCCTCAGCCACTTTTTATCTAGATCTTCTCCTTACTTCATCTATGTTGTCCCTATCCTGATCAGTTTTGATTCCATGGCTGGTAGTTTCTCCTCAGAGCTGTGTGCTGGAGGGGTGTGGTGGGTCAATTCTGAGAATTCACAGAGGTGATTCCTACCCCTTCAGGTCTTACCTGGGCCCCTTGCACTCACCTGATATTGGAATGGGCAAAACCCCTCCCAGCTCCAGTTGGCTATTCTCAGATTGGCTAACTGTGCCTGCAGGTATCTCTTTCTCTTTCAGATTCTCTTTGTTCTCAGGTACATCGAGTATTCCGTGGATTCCTTCTCTCTCTTACGTAGACTCTAATATCATGGTCTTGTGCTTGCTGGTGACTTGTCCCCACCTGCTTCTATTTTGTGGTTTGTGGGGATACTTTATCATCTTCTTTTGTTTTAAATATTACCCATGGACTTTTAATTTTGCTTTCCAATTTCTCTGTTTATATACAGGCATTTGAGAAGATCCAAAAACTGTGTTATCACTTCTGAGAAGCTCACTATAACTTTCCATGGACTGAAATTTGATTATTTTTATATTATACATTATGCTTTTTCAAAATAGCTATTCTAAAATAATTTCAACCTTAGAGAAAATTACAAGAACAACACAAAGGATTTTAGTTTACCTTTGACCCAGATTCCCTAAATAATTAATATTTTACCATATTTATCTTATTCTCTCTCTTATCTCTCTTTCTCTCTCAATTATTTCGTATCTATAGTGAAAGCCAGTAAAATTATTAAAATCAGGAAATTAAAGTTGATACAAAACTATGATCCAATCTATCTGCTGCATTCAAATTTCACTCCTAATGTACCGTATAATCTCTCTTTCCTTTCTAACCCAGGGTCCGATAGAGGATCATGTGTTGTATTTATTTGACGTGCCTTTAGTTCCTCAGTTTTTCCATGTCTTTCATGGCATTGACTTTTTAAAAGAGAATAGTCCGGTTACTTTGTAGAATGTTGCTCAATATGAGTTTGCCTTATATTTATTATGATCAGATTCAGGTTATTCATTTTTATGGAGAGGAACCACAGACATGATGCTATGTTCTTCCCAGTGCATTATCAGGAGGCAAATTAACAAATATTAATTTGTCTCATCTCTATCAGCACTGACTTTTATCGTTTCATTAAGATGATGTCTGCCAAATTTCTTCATTGTGAAATTAACATGTATTTTGTGGACAGCTACTTTGATATTATGTAAATATCTTGTTCCTCATCACATGTTCACTCATAGTTTTAGCATCCATTGTTGGTTCTTCCCTGAGTCAATTATTACTATAATGGTTTACAAATGGTGATATTCTAATTCCACCATACTTTCTACATTTATTAGTTAGCATTGTACTATAAAGTAAAAGTACAATTGAAAAAGTTAAAAAAAAAAGTATGTTTCTCCAGGGAATTCTGGATCCCTTTAGTGGAGGACAACCTTCAGAAGCCACCATCCGGGTGCTGGGTATGCTCATTCCTACTAGGGGATCACTTCTTCCAAGTCTGGTTTCCTTCCCTTCTGCATTGTAATTCCCTTCTACCTCTCCTTACCTCAATAAACTTCCTGCCTCTTCCTGTATGTAACCAGTCTCCTGACCTAATTACAGACCAAGACACCATCCCCCAGGAGGCCTCCCTCAGTCCGCCAGTCCCTTGCTCTTTCCACCATAACTTGTGAATTGCATTATACACAGCAGATGAGATACTTCCTTTCCAACTCATTCCTATTCTTTATGCAAATGAGAGTATATATGACATTTGGGACTCCATTTATATAATTTATTAGCACTGGAAAAATTCATTTTATTGTAGAAATTAATGTCATAAATATTGCAATTTTCTTATCTAAAATTTCTGGCTTAGCGTTTATGGGTTTGTTGTGACACAGTGAGAACAGTTGCTCAGTTGCTTTCTGCATACACATCAAATGATTTGATAAATGAGACCTGGCCAGCAGGAAAAAATACTGCGAGAGCTTTTAAAAATTCAATTAACCACAAAAATCACTTCTTGTGTTAAAAAAAATTGATCTTCAAAAGCTAATGAAAGTCTCACATCTCATTTTTTAACTCAAAAAATGTGTTTCTAAAATATTAACCATGTTATTGTAAACTTTGTTATGGTTAATAACAATAGCTTTTATCTGTATGAGCGTTATTGCTTACAAAGCACCTAACAGCTATTATCCCAATTAATCATTTCCCAGCTGTGAAGTAGATGATATTATCTTCATTTTACAGAAAAGAGCACAGGCTTATAGAGATTATGCAACTTGTTAAAGATTCTCCAACTATTAGGTGGCCAAAATGGGATGTAAACACAGTTCTTTTAAACACATAACTTACTGTTTCCTTTTCACTATTTCATTCCTCTGAATTGGGATTTTTCTCTCATCTCACTCTTGTAGACCAGATTACAAACGGATAACTACTTTCCCAAATAATTTACTAGTTAGTCATCTAGCCTGGGATCATTCACTCACTTCTAACAGATCTCGTTTCTTCGGAGTAGCAGAGAGTGCTTGTCCCCCGTATTTATTTCCCCCCTTATTCCACAGTAATAGAATGGTTAGCCAGGAGAATGGTCACCCAGAATAAAGTTCATTTCCTAGCTTAGTTGGCAGGTAGGTGTGGCCATGTGATACAGGTAGCCATGTGTGACAGCTTCTAGAGACCTTCCTTCAAACATACTCATTTGCCCCTTTTTCTTTGTCACTTCCTCCATCCTGCTGCCTGGAGCAAAGATCTTTCCTTGGATAATGAGAATTAGGGCTGCACCCTAGGAACGTCATCAGGATGGTGAGCTACAGGGAGACTCCCGGGTCCCAAAGATTTTGTGGAGCAGGGCTCCTGCACCACAAAGTTCCAGACTTTTAGGGGGCATAGAGAACTATCTTGTTTAACGCACTGATGTTTTTGACTTGCCCACTGACACCCTAATTCAGTATCCATCTATGTAATTCTAGTTATCTTCCCAGGGTTAAACGAACGTCACCCATTCAGCCCTAGCCTGGCGGCGGAGTGAGACTGGCTATACGCGTCTACAGGGCTCCCTGACTGATCACCGCCAATTCTGGTAATTGCAGCCTGCGGGGGTAGCGATTGGTGCAATGAGGAGTGTCTAAGCCAATCAGCTGATGGCCTTCCCTTGGCCTTGCCGTTGGTACAGGTGTGATGCAAATAGCAGGAGGTTTGGAAGAGGCGCCCTCTCTCCGCAGAAGACTGTTACCTTAGCTGTAAACGCGGAAGCACGTAGCTTTTGGGAAACAGAGCTTAGAATACAGCTGGCTTGTGGAGGAAGGTAGAACCAAGAGAATTGCAGGGAAATGGTGTTTTCCCTCGGGTTGGACCGACCCTGAAGCTCGCCAAAGTTGTAGTCTTTTCAGGAAAGTGAGCCAACAAATGTTCAGTTATATTGTTTAGGCTAATTTGAATTGGGTTTTCTGTTATTTGCATCCAAAGACATCTTAACTAATATATGTAGCGATAGCTTCAGGATTATATCAATAATCAATAATGGAGATCAACATTCCCAGGGAAGTATTTTTGACAGGAGCTCAAAATTTTTCACTCTGTTTACCCTGTTTCTTTATTCTCTAATATTATTTTCAAAATCTTGAAGGATACCTTTGCAAAGGCCGAGGTGTCTGTGTTAAAATTCAAATGTAGAGCTCATCCTTTCTGGAGACACTCCTTGGTTTCCTTATGCTGTCTCATTTCTCCACCTTTTTCTGTGCCCATTTGTCAGATGGTTTCTTCCTGACTTTATTTTCTCTGGTTTCTCCTCTAGCTCCTTAAAGGTAGGCATGTCCTAAGGCTTAGTCTTCCACTCTCTGGTTTAATATGAAGTTTGCTCAGAGGTGCTGCTCCTTCTAATGACTTCAGATAATCACATTTCCAGTTCCTGTCTCCAGTCCTCTCGCTGTGTCTTACGCCTCCATTTCCGCGTCCGCTAGGAGGCATGGTAGCCACCTGAATGCAGTATGCCTAAAACCTAACATCTTTCGTCTGAAACAAGCTCTCTCCGAGAAGCTTTTCTGTCTTCGCCTATGCACTGTCGTTCTCTCCATCTCTCAGCTTTAAGTTTGAAGTCATCCTTACCTTCTACTTTCCCTTTTCTACCACATTTACCCCATAACTAAAGTATAGTTTCTTCCTTCGTAGTGTTTTCCAGGACTACTACCCTGGCACACACCTTCACAGTCTCACATCTGGATAACTGATTTTACTTTCTAACTTGCCATCCTGTCTCTACCTCGCCAATCCATTTTATATGTGAATTCTGAAATACTGCCTTGCTAAGAACCTTTAAAGACTCCTTAAAACCTTTTTCCTGGCATTTAAGACCTCCCAAATTGGTTCTTTACTCCAATCTCCAGACCTATCTCCCTCTCGTTGCTTACATCAACCAGCGAAATGGTGTACTCATTTCTGCCCAGCTGTGACATTCCCATACCCTTCACTCACATCCTTCTCCACTTTCTGAAATGCCCTCTTCCTTATCTATTGTTTAATCTTATTTCTCCTTTAAAGCTAAGTCCTGCTTCCTCTTGAGGAGTTCAAAGGTGGTAGGATGGAGGTCCCCTCTCCACTTTCTCCTTTCTCTCCCACAGTGAGAAACATGTCAGGCTAGCCTAACAGAAGGCAGTTTGCTTTTTCGCAAAACTTCCAGCAAATGCAGGAAACACCTACAGGATGTTTAGCCTTACCCAGAGGGACCTAATTATTTTATACAACAACCTGAGGGCAGACCACTAAGCAGGCCTCTTTTTTCTCTTCCCATCTTAAGCCTCTAGGGTTGGAAACCCCAACCCCAACCCCAACTGGCAAAGAACCTGCCTGGATCAAGAGAGTGACAGTCGGCACAAGAAGCAATAGTTCTCTGGAGCCAGGAGAAAACGAGACTTAAAAACGAAACACAGCCTCTGTAGCACAAGGGAGGAGGCTTCTCTGATAAGGGGGTGGGGGAGGGAGAGATTGAGGTCTGGCGCCAGTGAGAGAATTTGGGGAGCAGAAACTGATAGAAGAAAACAGAAGAGGCACTCCTGTCTCTCTGGTGCTAGAAGTAAAAGGCTGATTTGTGGATTCTTTCAGACTGTGTGGGCTTGACCTGTCTCCAAGTGTAAGACTACCTAGGGACAAGTACAGTATTAGCTCCCTCTTTCTAGACTATGAACAGACTGTTCCAGTCAGGGTGCTGGCTGGAAATAAATGGCACACTCAATGGGTTTTCCTGCAGACTCTAAAAAGGAACTATTTTCAGAGGTGTGGGCAGGGTTTGGGGACCCAGCAAAGGCTAGTGAAGTACCCACAGACTAACAACAGCTGGAGACTGTTACCACCATAGGCCTGAGGAGGCAAGGGAAGTGAGAAGTGTCACCAGAGACCCGGGGAGCTGGAACTGTGGAAGGTCAGTACCTGGCAGTAGCTGTGGCCATTGAACCACACAGCCCCTGCCAGAACCATGCAGGATGGTGGGGAATGAATACCCATCTCTCTCCATCCTTCCCATTGTCAGGAGCAGTGCTTCTCTTTGGCCATTCTCTGTGGAAAGCCACAGGATAAGGGAGTACAGGGCATACAGTCCTTGGAAGTCATCCTTCTTAGACACAGAAGCAGGGCAGAGGAGAGCATATAGCGAGCCTGTGTGCGGGGACAAACCTAGAATGCCTAGCACACGGGGGTTGTAACAGCAGTTGTTCTTGATGCTGAACCCCATAGCACTTCCCCCTTCTACCCTCATTACAATTTTCAGCAAACATCTCCTGAGCTTTCCATAAGTACTAGATGCTTTCAGATGATACACAAATTAACCAGACCTGGTTCCTTTAGGAGCTCACATCTGGGGGGGGCCAGGTCACGTGGTCCAAGTATGGCAGCTGTGATGAGCATCTGTCATCCATGGCTGCCCCAAGTCTTCCGAACATTCTCTCCCCATGGTCATAGTTCCTCACAGTGGAAATCTCCCCTCTCAATGTAGAACCATTTCCCTTTTCTTGCTTTCCTTCTTCTTAGAGTGCAGACATGTGATGTTGACTCTGCTCATCAGATTCAAGACTTTGTTTCAGAGTGGAGTTACATGGGAAAGAGGGCGAGTGCTGGGTCTGCGTTTTGCAGATGCAGATCCTGGCACAGATGGTGTGGTTCGGAAGATGGTGAAGTGAACCAGAGAAACAAAAGGAGAAATGGGCATCCACGTCTACCCTTACTGTGCATCCCCATTTCAAACAGCCTTTAGTCTCCCTGAGATGAGGACTTCATGGAAAGGAAAGGCCTTCCAAACAATCGTTGACACCCCACAGCCAGGGAAAACTTTTCAAAACGCAAAAGGCTCTCTTGTGCCTCTGCCGTTGCCATGACAGACATGACTGGGTTTCCTGCTGTTCTAGGAAGAAGATGAGAGGCAGGTAGGGCAGAGCCCAGTGCACAGCTGGGTGCAATCTACGTCAGCTGATTCCCAGCTGACCCGGAGACACACTGAGCTAGTCTAGCCCAGCCCAGCCCACAGCAGTGGACCCTAAGACATGGGAGCAAGTCTAGCCAAGCTCAGTAGTGCTTCCCAATTCTGCCGACCTCCAGGTAACCTTGAGCAAGGCCTGCTGCGGTCAGCAGACCTACTCATCCCTGCTCAGTTAAAACCAGCCAATTCCCAGCTGACCCACAGTTCCGTTGTCAACCAGATTGAACTGCTCATTGAGCTGGACAAGGCCTGGGCTCAAGGACCAGACTACACTGAGGAGATGTTCACATGGTCCAGTACTCCTGATGGTGTGAGGAGAGCTCCATCCAGCACCCAACATCCCCTAAGATTCTCATTCTGAACAACAGCACCCTGAAGGGCTTCTGTGTCACCAAACACCAGAGTTTCGCTACTCTGTGTAGGGATCGTTTGAAAATTATGCTTTTTTTTTTTTTAAAGATTTTATTTTTTCCTTTTTATCCCCAAAGCCCCCTGGTACATAGTTGTATATTCTTCGTTGTGGGTCCTTCTAGTTGTGGCATGTGGGATGCTGCCTCAGCGTGGTTTGATGAGCAGTGCCATGTCCGCACCCAGGATTTGAACCAACGAAACACTGGGCCACCTGCAGCGGAGCACGCGAACTTAACCACTCGGCTACGGGGCCAGCCCCGAAAATTATGCTTTCTTTGCTCACAGTTAGACTGCTCATTCTTGAAATGTGAAGACTTTGGAAATACTACTTGTTTCTTCCTTAGTTTTTAAAGGTAAAATTAGGGCAGTAAGTTGGAGCCGTTTGTGGGGCCCTCTATAACCCTTTCAGCACCCCTCCTTACATTCAGAGACCTGCCAGACACAAACCAAGGAAGGGAGCTGAGAATAGGGAGTTTCCTGTGACCTTTGTGGTCAGGACGAGGCCTCCAGGCCCTAGAATAAAATGTTCACTCAAGAAAGGCAGAGCCATTGGCCAGTATTTGACTGGTTCCCCTCCCCCACCTCCAATGAGGTCTGCATCTATTGCCAGCCACAGGTTTGGTTCTGAGCCAAACGCTCACCAGTGTTCTCTGCCGTCTGAGGTAGCCGGCAGGGTCCTGGAAACCTGAAGGGTTCTAAGTGATGACCATGATGTGCCATGTCATGCCAGTCCTGGAGACATTGTGCCAGGCAGTGGCAGCATGGACAGGGGACAGCTGACCAGGCCCAGATCCTCATGGATTGCTGTGGAAAATGGTATATTTACATTCATAGTCATATTTTTAATTATTGAAAGTCTACTTTATGCAAGTAGAGACAAAGAACTGGCCACTGGAGTTTGTGCCCTTCTGGAGAAAGACGTCAAGTTTTTGACAAGCTTAGCCTTGTTCAAAAAGAATCTAGAAAAGGGTACACACTGTATGATTCCAACCATAGGACATTATGGAAAATGCAAAACTATGGAGACAATAAAAAGATCTGTGGTTGCCAGGAGTTGCAGGGAGCAGGGGATGAATATGTGGAGAAGAGAGGATTTTAGAGCTATGAAACTATTTTGTACGATACTACAATGGTGGTTACGTGGTTTATCCATTTGTCAAAACCCACAGAACGTACAACTCCAAGAATGAACCGTGATGTAAACTGTGGACTCTGGGTGATAACGACGTTTTAATGTAAGTTCATTGATAGTAACAAATGTACCACTTTGGCGGGGATGTCGATAGTGGAGGGGATTGTGTGTGTGAAAACAGGGGATATATGGGAACTTTCTGTACCTCCTGCTGAATTTTGCTGTGAACCTAAAACTGCTCTAAAAAATAAAGTTTATTAACTTTAAAAATCAAGCTTATAGAAAAGTTGCAAGTACAGTACAGAGAATTTTTTTTTAAGAGATCGAGAATGGAAGTTTAATTAGATTAGCTGGCTAATCGGAAGATGGGTGGCTAATGTCTCAAAGATACATCTTCAAGGATTTCAGAATCTTGAGGCAGTTATATAGAGAAAATGGGCAGTGAGGAGGGGGTCCAGGGATGTTGGTCTCCAGGCATGACGGGCTCCAGGCACCACATTGTTCCATTCTTCTATCAGCTGTGATGGATACGTTGTAGGTGTGTTTCCTGCCTGTGGTCAGCCTGTTCATGGTAGGCTCTGGGTCCATCTTGGTGAGGGGCGAGACCTCTCCAGAGACTGAGACATTGGTGGCGGCCACTGTTGTGACCTACCACAGGTCTGCTGACACAGACGCTCGAGAATATTTTATCTTGGGATATCCATTTGGGAGTAATTGCCAACCAAATACTTTAGGGAGTGTGTGTAGGACATTCTCCTACATAATCACAATATAACCATCAGCGTTAGGAAATTAACATTGATAATACTACAATAAATTGTCCCAGTAATAACCTTCATAGCAAAATAAAGGATCCAATTCAGGAAAAGAGGGAAAAAAGGAATTTAGGATCCCTGAATCAACTTTAATGGATGCCACATATGAGGACAATTGATCAGAAATACAAAAACTGGAGGCCATTAATAAAGAGCTGGAAATTTCCAACTCTTGGGCTTAAAATAAAAAGTTTGAGAAAAGGACTGAAGGAAGAAAAATCTAACCATGTAAAACAAGTTGAGCTAATGATCGATATTCTAAGAAAGATTCAATCTTTTGAAGATGCATCAAAATACATAAAATTTCAAGTAGCTGCAACCAGAAAAGCCTTCAAAATACATGACAAAGATGAAAAACTATTTCAGAAGCACTAAAAGATGCTTTGAATGAAAATTCTGATTTTCAGGGCAACATAAATCTGTATTCACAAGAAATTGAGGAATAGAAAGAACGTAACAAAACGAATCCAGCAGAAAAAAAACCGCTAAATTGCACATGAAACAAGTTCTAAATGATAACGTCAGAGCAAGCCTCTGAGGAGCGCGTGCTGCAGATGGAAGGTTGGGCTCCCGTTCTTGGAGAAGACTTCACAGATGCTGGGAGCCTGGAATCGGATCTAACAAGTGTGTTAGAAAATGGCCACCTCCTAGAGGATGAATAAGAGGCATTTTGAAGAAATGAATTGATACAGCTGAGTGAAATACTTATTTAAAGGCTCTTGAAGAAAAAAGAAACCAAAAGTCCACTAAATTAACTGAAGTAAGTAAAGTTAATTGATGCATTTAAAGATCATATTAGAAGTCTCCAAATGAGAGTCATTGCAGTTAGGAAAACACATGGAGAGGGGGATGCCAAAGCTCTGGCAGAAACTCCAACTTCTTTCCGAACCGCCTCAACAAAAGAAATGAGTTTTCACCAAATAACTGATTTGGATTGAATTTACCCTGTGAAGACGGAGGAGAGTCTTTCCAAAGCAGATGAGAAGATCAGCCAGGCATGTGAAGAGCTGAACACCTATAAAATAGAAACCAAAATTCTTTCGGGAAAATTCAAAAGAACTGCTGGCTATTGTCAAAGCTGGTTTCTTCCTCATGGAAGAAAGGCTCATGATAATGGGTTGAGAGCTCTGTTGGCTGAGAGAAACCTTGATAATTTAAGAAGAGAAAAATGCATGCATCGAGACGTCTGGGAAAAGATCCTATGTTCCCAACATTCCAAATGGGATATCTGGCATAGGCCCAAGAGGATTGCTAGGGAATCCTCTGGATGACCAGATCCCTGAGAAAGAAGGATTGTGATGGCATGGAGATCCAGGTTCCAGTGTCCTATATGCCCCAGATGCTACTCCCACGGCGTCAGGATCCCAGAAAAAGCATCCCTCTCTCAGGCCTACTTCATCTTGACGTGGATCCTCTACTGGTGCTCCTCACACTGACAGACACTTGGAATCTTTTCTTGGTTCAACTTCCCACCTAACCTGGGAGCCTGTGACCCAGGCAGATCTTCTCTAATCCTCTTGTCTAGGGTCAGATGTCGCAGAGGGGACAGAGAAGTGGTCCCCCATTCTTCCCTTATTGTGGGAAGTGAGGCCAAAGCTCCCCAAGAATCCTTTCTACCCTCCTGCGGGGGAATTCCTGACCCAGCTCATCCTCCACTGGCAACAAGAGGTGTCTGTACACCAAGGCTAGACTCGGTCTCTGTCCACATAGCCTGAAAACAAAGTGTATCACCTGCCAAGTTGATGCCGCCTTCAATGAGTCAACTTCTGAAGATCCAAGATCAAAGCAAGTTACTTTGTCTCTCTCTCAAAGTAAACTAGATTTTTTTCTTTTAGTTTTATTGCTAGTAAGTGACTATACAATGGCTCAAATGGAAGCTTGGTACCATCATAAATTCTTACGATAATGTTTTACAATGGTAGATTTTTAAAATGTGAATCTTGAAAATTAATTGCTTCCGTTTATTTGTAGACAGTCTAATTATAGTATTTTTGTTTTTGTTAATAAGTTCATTAAAATAATTCAGAAACATGAGGTTTTGTCTTTTAAAATAATCTTTTGCTCTTTTGGTTTTATTGTTTGACTACAATAGTTCAAATAGAAACTTTATAGGACTATAATTCTTGGGTTTTCTAAATGTACACTACATAAATGTGAATCTTAGTAAATTGTTTCCATCTTATTTGATTTCTTGATACTGTATTGTATGTTTGTGTTGCTGTTTAAGAAGTCTGTTCTATTGATCCAGAGATAGCATTTTTTTGGTCTCTCTTGCAAAGTGATTTTGAATTTTCTCTCATTTAGTTTCTCTGCTATAGTGAAGTGATTATGCACTTGCTCAGATAGAAGCTTGACAGGATTGTAATTCACAGGATAGTGTTATATAAATGTGGTTTATTTAAAAGCAGCTTTCACAAGTGAATTGTTTCCTGTTCATCTATTTCTCAATGGTGTAAGGGCAACATTTCAATTGTTTCTGCTTAATGAATCTCACATAACATGAGCTGTTGTGACAGTCTTATATGAGAAGTCTCACAACCACATTTGAAACTCAAAGTTTGTTTCTCTTTACCAAAGGCTGAATTTACTGATATATCTAAATAAATTTTTATTTCAAAAATGAGCTAATTTCAGATATTATTAGTGAAGTGGAAAAAAGATAATAATTCTATTTATAAGAATGATATTTTAAAATAAATTTTAGTTCTAAAGACAGGGTGGTACAAGCAAAAACTGATGAAATGGTAGATAAGTCATTGTTTAATCTAATGCTAGTTGTTCATTATATTCTTTAAACTGAGAAAACTTGAACTCTGACGGAAGGTTCTATGGTATGTCAAAGCTGGAGGACACAGTATGTTGCTTTCTCACCCCTTACTGTGACTTCATCATCAAAAGCCCCTGAAGGTGGTCTGCTGGAGCCAGCACTCAGAAGCTTGTGAGGGCCGATTATGTGCGTCTCTTCACAGCTCCACATCCAGTGTCTTCACATTAGTAGCTTGAAATTGGCCATGGTGGGAGAATTTACAGCAAGAAATTGGCAGACACTATGTAAACCAGAGCTCCCTGGAATAAGCCACCCCCGTCCCTGAGAGCCAGTTGACCAGCACATCCCTGGCCCTGTGATAGTAATTCTTAACCTTATCGTGTATCAGAATCACAAATACCTGGGCTCCTCCCCACTGAGATTCTGATTCAGTTGGTCTGGGGTGGTGCCTAGGCAGCCTACTTTTCAAAAGCTTCCTAGGAGATTCTAAGGAGTATTCAAGGTTGAGAACCACTGCCTGTAAATACTCCCAACCAGCCTTTGATCTGTTTATTGTGGAAGAGACCTTCAGATGATGTTTCCTTAATACTTCTTTAAGGAAAAACAAATCTACCTTACCGAGTTCTGAGTTCTCATCTACTGGGCTGTCTCTCCCCTGAGGCAGGTAAAGAACAGTGTGAACAGATCGTAGAATGAATGCTTTGCCAGAGCCACAGGCTTTTCTCAGCTGTAAATCCCTCCTAAGGATGCTCGGGTGTTACTAGCTCTCTTTCCCGTTAGCTGTTTAATATCATCACAGAGTGATTTCTTTGTGTTGCATGCTGCTTTTGACATAAGTCTTTGGCACCAACTCATTCTAAATAACTAGTGTCTTTTCTTTTTCTTTTTTTTAAATAAGAACTTTAAATCTTTTAGGCAAAAATAAAAGGTTTTGATGATTATTCTGCTTTTTGTTTAGAGCTTACTGAGGCTTCATTAGCCCTAATGACATGTCTGAAATTTATTTTGCCCAAAGCCTAGGGGTCAAGGATTTGGGCACTTGGTGGGGTGACCACAGACATGCCTTTGCCACAGCTCCACAAAGGCACATGATGGAATTGTGTGGGTTTCTCCTTATGTGTGTCTTGGCTCCCTGCTTCCTCCCTGTGCTTAGTCATCAGATGATGCTGCTTTGTAATGGGCTAGCCATATATTTCTGTGCTTTCTTTGTGTACAGCTCAGGAGGGTACAGAGCCAACCAGAAAAGAAGCTGATAGGAGGCTGATGGAGGGATGAGAAGAGAACTGCGATATTCTGTCTCACTGCCATTTCTGTGGATGCTTTTTTTTTTTTTTTAAAGGTTTTATTTTTCCTTTTTCTCCCCAAAGTCCCCCAGTACACGGTTGCATATTCTTTGTTGTGGGTCCTTCTAGTTGTGGCATGTGGGATGCTGCCTCAGCGTGGTTTGATGAGCAGTGCCATGTCCGCACCCAGGATTTGAACCAACGAAACACTGGGCTGCCTGCAGCGGAGCGCGCGAACTTAACCATTCGGCCACGGGGCCAGCCCCCCATGGATGCTTTTAAGAACGTTACAGAAGCATTTGCCCCTAGAGTTCAAATTCCGGGTGGCTTATAAATGCCTTGGATTTGATGTTGTCTTCTCACTGGGAAAATAGAGCAGTAATGCCAGGGTCTGTAAAGACAGAAATCGTGGCTTCACTTCCTCCTCTTAACAAAGAAGTATCATTTTTGTACAGTAAGACTTTTACGTGTTTAGCTAATTGTATCTGTGTTTCATAAACACTTTGGGATAAGAAGAGAAAATAGGAATGAATCTGAGGTTGTTTGTTCTGCATCAACATTACCTACAGGTAATAAGTAAGTTCACTGGTTTTCTTCTTAAGGATAGTCTTCACACCACAACTTCTTGTAAAATTTTCATGTGAAAATTTTGCATCTATTTGTTATATTCATGGAATACATCTAAGACGCAAAAAATTTCAGCGTGATTTTACAAATACCCATGTAGTCACCATTTAGAGTTTTAAAAATATTGACAGTAAACCAGCTATATTTGGTTCAGATATTTTCTTTCTAAGATTGGCACCTGAGCTAACATCTGTTGCCAATCCTTCTTTTGTTTCTTCTTCTTCTCCCCACAGCCCCCCAGAACATAGTGGTATACTCTGATTGTGAGTGCCTCTGGTTGTGGCATGTGGGACGCCGCCTCAGCGTGGGCTGATGAGCGGTGCTACGTCTGCTCCCAGGATCCAAACCAGCGAAACCCTGGGCCGCCCAAGTGGAGGGTGCGAACTTAACCACTCGGCCTCGGGGCTGGCCCCTCAGATTTTCTTTCTTAAGTAAATAAAATGCTACCAATATGATTGAAGTCTTTCTTTGTGCCTCTTTCTCGTAGTTTCTTCTCCCTTTCTCCCCAGAAGTAACTATTACCCTGAGGATGTTTTGGACCCTTCTCACCCATGTCTTTATACTTTTATTGCAATTGTAGCTGTCCATAAGCAATACTTAGCGTTGTTGTGTGTGTGTTTTGTTTGCTGTTTTTAAGATTTGGGTAAATGGGAGCGCATAGTGGGTATCCATCTGCAACTTGCTTCTATCACTGAACCGAATGTTTTCTGAGAATTATCCACACCGATACACATCCGTCTGTATGATTCATTTTAAATCCTGCTTCTTATTCCCTTGTATGACTATCTCCCCATGTAGTCATCTATCCCCTATTTGTCCAGGTCCCTTTTTCTTCTTTCTTTCCCTAATAAATAGGGGCAAATAACATATGCGTATAAATAGTTTACTTTTTCTTTTTCTTTTTTTTTAAAGATTTTATTTTTTTCTTTTTCTCCCCAAAGCACCCCGGTTCATAGTTGTGTATTTTTAGTTGTGGGTCCTTCTCGTGGCATGTGGGATGCTGCCTCAGCATGGCTTGATGAGTGGTGCCATGGCCACGCCCAGGATTCAAACTGGCGAAACCCTGGGCTGGGCTCCTCCTTATTCCTCTTCTTCTGCCCCTTCTCCTCCTCATTCTTCAGTGGGCATTTGTCAGTCCAGCTCTGGATTTAAACTTGACTGATAGTTTAATGAGAATGACAGGAAGAAAAAGGAGAGCTCAGACTAAAATAAAATTTTAAATTGGCAAGTTCAATTGCTGCCTAAATGAATATTAAATTGTACTTTAAAAACAAATAGAAAAATAGCCCTTGCCACAAACTCATTAATATGTAATTTAATAAGTTTTAAGAAGATTCCTGTAATTTATCTTAGACAACAGTGTACAAATTATAGTCCAATTCAGGAGAAGACCCAGTGAGTAGTTTACGACATCAAACTCTCTGGAGAGAACATGTAAGTCACTTTCCCTTCGAGAAGGCACTGAGGACCTCACGAGCCTTTGGGAAGGCCAACAGGATCCGCTCCAGCAGCATTCTGGGCATGAACACCAGTTAGCTACTCAGGGAAGGATCACAAAGCTCTGTGATCTTTAATTTAGTTTCATTTATGTAAAATTGACAAGTTTGGCAATTTAAATATCATTGCACTTAATGAAAAGATATTTTTACCTCTGAAAATTTTGATATAATGACATTGTTCTCATAGATCATTCATCCATTTACTGATTCAACAAATCAGTAGAGTATGTCTTTAGAGAGATCACAGAACGAGAAGGCAAGCTCTATACACAGATAAATTACATTGAAATGTCTTAAGTGTAATAGTAAAAGTGGAACAAAGTACCACGAGAACATAGATTCTGGGAATGACTAACTTTGTTCGGGGATTCAGGGAAGGGGCCGTAGGGGTGATAATATGGTAGTAGGTGGATAATACGTTTGTATAAACCACGGTGCTTGCCTCTTCTCTGGGCAGCCTGATGGCCACTCTAATGTAAGAGCAATGGCGAAAACATAAAAAATGAAGAACACTAATTGTATCCGTTTTATACCTTTTGAAGGCAGAGTGGCTTAGCCAATAATTTTGGAACTTGAACAACATCTCTTTCTGTGATGTTCCAACAGAGCTTTTGTTATTAGAGCAGAACTTCTTCTGCAAAGCAGGAAATTAAGACTCGGATGTGCCAACATACAGAATAACGCGGACGTGAAAATGCATTTAGCACATTTTTGAGAAGTATTTAATGAGCTTAAGAATGGGACTGTTAGTACACATATTAATCACACATCGATTTTATTCAGAGAGTGGAGCTCTAAAACTTTGCCGATACCGGAAATATAAAAAAGAAAATGCATGCAGCCATGCAACAGGAGCCCCCGAGGAGCAGGGAATGAAGGAAGTAATGGAGAAAGGGAGAGGATTCCCGCCTACATCAGCGTGCAGAGACTCAGTGACAACATACATGGACCAAAAGGAGTCTTCTTGGCGAGTGATGACCATGCAAGTCAAGCCATTTGGTGAGAAAGTCAAGAAATCTGGGAGACACAGCAGGGACAGAGCAGAACAGAGAAGGAAAACACACAGAAAGGTAGAGAAGCGCAGGGACAGTAAAAACGACAGATGGCAAAAGCCACAGGAGCAATGGGGCCTTAAGGAGCATATATAATCTGAGCGTGACAGTGTTGGCTCCAAGATAAGAAAGCATGGCCTGAACAAGGGGGAGCAGTCAGACGCCCCCTCACTCTTTTATAAGGAAATCTTGCCACTTGGAAGGCATCCTTTGGTTTTGCGGAACAGAGGGGCAGCTAGAGAAAGGACAAAACAGGTTCAACTTACTTTAATAATGTAAAGTAACAGTATTACTGAACAGTATTACTGTTCAGCTGGCGTCTTGCTGAAGGCACACAAAAAGTTGCATGCAGCTCAGCAGTCTCAGGAAGGGGCGGGAAGTGAGGTGTGGCGGAAGATGGGTGGACGCTCTGCTAGAGAAACAGGAAGCCGTAATACACTGGCGCGATGGGGTCGGTGCAGCGGGATATTCGAAAGAAACCAAACCACTGTACATTTGTCGAAAGAAAATATCTAGTTTGGGTGCATTTCTAATAGATAAAACAAGTGATTTTGCAAGGAAATGCTGGTAACTAAGCTCTGAGCTTTTTGAAAGTGTCTTTGGTATTTCAAAGCAAGACTTGGCATAAGAGCATAGTTATGTCTGGTAGAAAATGCCAGCAAACCCTAAAACTGCAGAATAAGTTCGTGGCTTTTTTAAAGAACTCACTTCTGAGCCAAATCTATTCCCTGGACCAGTTTAGCAAGCTGATGTGACTGGGTTACTTCAGCCAGGAAGCCTCTCCTTTGCTACATACAGCAGGTAGCTGTGAACTAGGCACCCTGGACCTGAGAAAGAATAAGATCAGATGACTAGGCTCGTGCTGATGCTGCAGGCTCCCTCAAATTAGACTTCAATGAGTGGAAAATGCCATTTTCTTAAAGATTTCAAAGTGTCACATGAGTTCCTACTCATTTCTTTAGAGAACACAAACTTATGCATTAATAGACAAAGATTCTTTTCCCACTGATTTTACCAATTTCTTTTATCATTAGTTTAAGATTATTCCGGAAGCAGAGCAAAACAAAACTATTTTATTGTTAGATTATTGTAGAGCTTGCCCCAAAAAGAGTCACTTAGTGTCTTCCCCTCATTTTATTTCCTATCCTACAACCTCATCCCCAAAATATGTGTGTGTATATATATATACATGCACATACATACATATATATACATAGTGTGTATCAAGATGTTTTCAGCTACTTTCAGTTTTTTTAGAAAGTCCCATAAATGACAAATAATATAATTTATTATCTCATATAACAGTCTCAAGGATTGGTTACATCAGAAGTTCAATGATGCCATCAAGGACACAGGTCACTTCCATCCTTCTGTTTTGCCATCCTCTTGTGCTCTCCTGAGCTAACACGTCTCAAGGTCCTGAGATGGCAGTCGTAGTACCAGTCACCACATGCAGGCAGAACGACATCTAGCAGCAAATGAGGGACTGTTTCTTCCTGCGTGTTTTTTTCTCTTTGTCATTGTTAGTAAAATATAATTTTATTTAGGAAAGTAATGCAGTTCAACAGAAAGTGAGTGTCTTTTATTAAGGGTGAGGAAAACTTTCCCCAGAAGTATCTCAGTAAACCTCCCAGTGCATTTTGTTAGCTGGATTTGCATCACATGCCTGTGTCTGAACCAGTCACTGAGATGGTGGGTGGAATAAAAAAGGGCCATAAGGGAAGAAGAAAAAAATGAGGGGAATCAATTTTTTGATTCCTCTAAAGAATCAAGAGGTTTTTTTGTTTTTTTTTGGTGAGGAAGATTGTCACTGAGCTAACATTTGTGGCAATCTTCCTCCATTTTGTATGTGGGATGCCACTACAGTATGGCTTGATGAGTGATGTGTAGGTCTGTGCCTGGGATCCAAACCCATGAACCCTGAGCTGCCAAAGTGGAACATGCAAACTTAACCACTATGCCACTGGGCTGGCCCCAAGAATCAAGAGGTTTTAAGGAGGACAGTGTTTGAGATGAACCTGAAAGGACGGATTGAAGTTTAGAACTTTGAGTCAAATATGATGAAGTTTCAAATGAATCATGATATATTGAGCTAATACCAATCAGATATTAAATAAGACATAGTTTGATGCCAATACGTACAATATGAGCCCTTCTCCAATTTTTATTAAAAAGTATGTGTATATGGATGGATCTTGAGGGAATTATGTTAAGTGAAATAAGCCAGATAGAGAACGACAATCTCTGTATGACTCCACTCATATGAGGAATTTAAACATGTGGACAAAGAGAACGGATTAGTGGCTATCAGAAGAAAGGTGGGGTGGGGGTGGGCACAAAGGGTGAAGGGGTGCACCTACAATACGACTGACAGACAGTAATGTACAACTGAAATTTCACAACATTGTAACCTATCATTAACTCAATAAAAATTAAATTAAAAAAAAGTATGTGCATAGATAAAGGCCTTGATAGAAATGTAAGTGGTGATTTCTGGGTGGTGAGATTCTGGGAAATATTTTTTTAATTCTTTTTATTACTTTACTGTTTTTTTCTCCCCAAAGCCCTGGTATATAGTTGTAGATTCTAGTTGTAAGTCCTTCTAGTTCTTCTATGTGAGCCACCACCACAGCATGGCTACTGACGGACGAGTGGTGTGGTTCCACCAAACCTGGGCTGCCAAAGCAGAGCACACTGAACTTTAACTGCTAGGCAATCAGAGCTGGCTCGTTTTTACTTTTTGATATTTAAGATTTTATAATATATATTTTATAAAAGTAGCCTTATAATTGGATAAATCTACTTTTTTAAGGACTGGTTAAAATCAAAGCTGCTGATTTAAGTGCAATGTGGTTCAATCTTTTAAAAGTCATTTTGGCAATTTGTATTAGTAACTGTAAGTGTTGATACTCTTTCACCTAGTAATTCAATTTCTGAGTATTTATCTTTAAAAATCTGCATTCATTAAAATAGCCTATGATTTCTTTATAATGGCAAAAAAGGAAGAAAATGTTATGTCCAAGAATAGAGAATTTAATAAATTTTGTATGTCCACTTAATATAATTTCCTGCAGCTGTTAAAGTGCTTATGAAACTTATGTAGAAATATGAAAAACACATAATAGCAAAAAAAAAGAGTCAAAAATTGTGTGCACACTATGATTACAACATTGTAAAATAAAAATGCATGGCACAAAAGGTCTCAAAGAAAATATGCCAAACGCTGAGCAGCTGGGTTTGGGTGAAGGACTTTTTCTTTACTGTCCTCCTGTTTTATGATGTGGCTAAAATTATTTTTACAGTGAAAGCAATTATCACTTTAAAGGCTGAAGATACAAAGATTTCTCTCTGGCACTCTGATTTGAAAGTTGAATTAAGGGGCCGGCCCTGGTGGCCCAGTGGTTAAGTTCTGCACGCCTCGCTTGGGCAGTCGGGGTTTTTGGGTTCAGATCCCAGGCACGGACTTACACTGCTTGTCAGCCATGCTGTGGCAGCGACCCACATACAAGATAGGAGAAGACTGTCACAGATGTCAGCTCAGGGTGAGTCTTCCTTACCAAAAAAAGAAAGTTGAAATTAATTAAGTATTAAAAACCTCTTTTATATCCATCCTTTACAATTCTTTAAGCTTCTACAGACCACTGTTTAAGACTGTCGCTCTCCAAGTTTGCTTGCTGGTAGGCATTCCTGCCATGATTTGCAGAGAAAAGAACGACAGTCAGAGGAGTTTCCCAAACCCTTCCTTCATTTACAAACGAGAACTCTGAAGCCCCGCCGGCCGGTTGGAAGCAAGTCTACCAGGACATGTAGTAGCAAGCTAGCAGCATCGATAATTCCAGGCCCACCCCCGAGTATTAGCAAACTTGTCCTGTCCCTTGACTGAGGCCTGGCCAGCCCGAGGGGTAGCTCGGTTCTCCACAGGTCGCGCTCCAGCCTTCCCGCTTCTCCACCGCCGGGGGCCCGCGGACGCTTCACCCGGGTCTGCCGTTCCGGGTCCCCGCTCGCCGGTCCCAGCGTCTGCAGCCCCGCAGCACGGCCGGCAGGGGGCGCTGCCACGCCCGGCCCGGCCCCTCCCCGGCCAACCGCCGATCGGGCCGGCGCGTGACGTCACGGCGTTTTAGCCAAACAAATGGTTTTCGGGCCGAGCGTTGGGCTCGGCCGGGCCGCGCTGGGCGCCCGATCGCCCTCCGCCGCGGGGAGCGAGCAGGCCTCCCGCCGCCGCGTCGGGGTGCGCAGCCCGGGCCAGGCCCCGCCCGGGGCAGGAGCGCAGGTGGGTCGGGTCGGGCGCGCGTCCCCCAGCCCTCCCGGCCCTCCGCCGGCCCTCGCTCGGGAAGGGGCAGGCGGACCCGGGGCAGGGGCCGGGGCCTCCGTGCGCTCGGCCGAGCGGCGCCCCGCGGGCCACGGAGGGCGGGCGCGCCGCCGCCGGCGGGAGGGGAGGCGATCGCGGCAGGGCCGTGAGGAGGCCCGCGCCGGCGCGGACGTTGGTCCGGGTCGGCCGGCGGCAGGGCCGCGCCGCCGGTGCTTCCCCTCGCCCGGGGCCGCGCGGGACGCGGGCTGGGGGTCCGCTGGCCCCCGGCCGGCCGCCGTCTGCGACGCGGTGGTGGCCGTGGGTCCGCGTGCCTGTGACGTCAGGGCTTCCCAGGAGGGGGCGGTGATGTCGCCGCAGGCCCGGCGGCCCTGGGCGCGGAAGGGCCGGGAGGACCCGAGGGAGAACAAGGAAGTTCAGCGTAATGTCACCGCCCGGCTCGCCGCGGGGCTGCGTGGAAGGTGGTTCGGGATCGGCGTTTTACAGTTTTAACGCGGTGGTTGTCAGGTTCTTTAACTTCGTTTCGAACAAGCGTTGTTAGTTCGTTCAATCTAAGACGCATTTGCTTTAGAAAAACGGACATCAAGAGGCTTTAGGGGTGCGTGTTTAACGTAAATGCCCGTCAGGAGGCTAAACTCATAGTTTGCTGGTTTGTGATCGGAATTGCTGAAAAACATAGAACCAGTTTGAGTGCTGACGGTTGAGTTTGCCTTACTCTTTTTGGCAAGACAATTCTGAGATGATCCATCTGCTTGTTCGCGTCTTTTGAGAGAGTGGCCAGGAAGAGGGAGAGCGGATTTTAAGTGAAATTTTTCTGTTGTACTGGGGGGATGGGGGTGGGTTGAATAAATCCCATATTCTTAAATGATAATTACGTGAGGATTTAATTTATCCAGTTGTCCCTGTCCCCTGCTACCATGGCTAATTGAGGGTTTCCTACAGCTAGAGCTCAGCCACAAGCCTTTTTCTTGTTTTCTTACTAAGACTGGGCTATAACCGTATAATGACACATCCCGGGACTGCTTGTCTCGACAGGTAACTCAAATTTTGTCTGTAGTGCTTTCAAATATGAAACTACAGAATTTTAAAAAGGTGCCTTTTCTATGAATATTGCTTTTCCTCCAAAGCTTTCAAGAGTTCGGGCCAGAAGAGAAGCTAGTCGTTTGCCATTACTGACCCTCTTCAGGTATTCCAGGGTATGGGTACTTTCACTCATCATTTCTTGCTCTCTTTAGCATCATTTAAATAGAATCTAGTTTGAAAGGTAGATGGCTTAAAATGGAAGCATAATTACAGCTTAGTGTCTTCAGCAGGAAGCTGGGGTGGGAGAGTCCTCAGTCCTTCCTCGCTCACCTTGATTTGTAATGGTAGGTTTTTGTTATTAACACTTCCTCCTCTCCATAAGCTCTTTAAGGGTGATCGATAGGTATTATCTCCCTGGATTTTGCATCATCATGCAGATGGAAGTTATGCTATGCCCATGAACACAGGAGAGAAAGCGAAAATTCACCCTCGTTAATTCCTGTCAGATTTGACTGGAAATTCACAAAACAAGCCTTTCCTGTAAATCTCATTTTGATCCTCACTATGCCATGGAAATTTGACAGCATTGTGTGTAGTACTGAAAATTGTTAATTTTTTTTCATTTAACAAATTAGGAATCGTATGGTGACAATCTTGAGTGAAGGCTCAAGACAAAATTTGAGCCTTTGGATCCTCAGGACTGATAGGTACTGAGTTAATGTGAAACTGCCCAACTTGAGGGTGTCAGTCAACCCGCTCTATAAGATGAATGGCTCATGGCAAGATCCTTTGCAGTGCAACTGAAAGAGGTACAGCAAGGACACTTGCATGTGTCTTTTCCCAGTAGCCTTTCTGGGGCAGGCTCCATGGCTCTGTAAATTAATGGGAAGAGATGAAAGTCGAACTAAAATGTGAGGAGAAGCACATAGAAATGATGGTGATAACACAGCTCCTCCTTGGCAATGCATTTTTTTCCCCGTTATCGGGGTTTTTATCTTTCCTTGTGGGAAATGAGTGAAGAGGTGGAGAATAAATCTATATTCTGATGTGATGAGGAGCAATGACAGGTATAAAAAAGCCAGCTCACAAGTGTGGTTGCATAACTGTTTAACAAGCCAGAACACTTCTAAATGTTTTTACAGTTTGTTTCTACTTTTGGCAGGATGTTTTCACCCAAGCCTTGACGTTTTGGGTCTAGGAAGCAGTTTTTGCTTCTTTTTTTGAAAAATATATATATTTTTTTGAGGAAGATTAGCCCTGAGCTAACATCTGCTGCCAATCCTCCTCCTTTTGCTGAGGAAGACTGGCCCTGAGCTAACATCTGTGCCCATCATCTTCTGTTTCATACGTGGGATGCCTGCCACAGCATGGCTTAACAAGTGGTGGCTACGTCCCCACCGGGGATCCGAACCAGTGGATCGGAAGGTGCGAACTTAACTGCTGCGCTGCCCAGCTGGCCCTGGTTTTTACTTCTTATAATTGGAAATTTATGTGAGATCGAGTTTATTATTATTTTAAAATATTTTATCCAGTTACAGCATTTGAAGGGACTAAATCTACCATTCATTAGTGATATGGCATCTTTCTGACAGGTAAAAAGTAAATACGAAGAATGAAAGTGCTGTATTTTAGAATTTTGTTAGGATATGTTTATTGGATCAGTTATTCTATTAACATGAAGTAGAATTTAAATTCTTATACAGATTTTCTGCTTTATTTTCTAAATTTAAATTTATGCTCAGCCAGTTTAATTTGGACAGTTTTGATTTTCTAGTAAACCTTTATCTTGTTTTAATCTTTGGTGGGGAGAGAACATACTAGTCGTTAGAGACATCCTTTAGTGTTATGTTCCAAAATTTGCAGCTGTTTAGAACCAGATACGTGAGGCAAGCTACTATGGTGCAATGAATGCCTTCCTTGTTAGGTCATGTGTGACAAAGGCAAAATTCAGCAAGTGCATAATCTGCAGACCTTTGAAAGCAACAACAACGAAAAAGAGCAGATTAACTCCAACTGCATTTAGGTCATCTGGAAATTGAATGTCTGTCAATCCTCATCTTTGCATAATTTGTCTTCTCCCCTTTAGTTCATGCTTATGGTATTTTGACTGATGAACGTACTGTATTATCCAGGAAAGTATTAATGATTCAAATGTAGGTGTTCCTTAATGTTAGTTGAAAGAGTTTATCCATCTTTTTTTTCCAACTCCATCTTCTAGTTGGCTCTCCACAGCTCTTCCCTTTTTAAATATTCAGCTTCAGAATTCTGGTGCATACATTTCCTACCCTCGGCACAAGGTAGGTATACATGTGAAACTAAGCACTAAATATGCGTGGTGATTTACGGGATTGTCAGGCAAAGGGTTTCGTTCATCCAACAGACATCTTTTGAGTACCTCTGTGCCAAGTACTCAGCCAGGGACTGTGACACCCAGATGAATTGTCTTTACTGCAAGGACCCTTGACCTTGTTTTAACGTTCCCTTGCCATGGAGGGCCATGGGTCTGTTGGGCCAGAATTGGAGCAGGAGGGTGAACCATTTATGTTATTCCACATTGGCCGTTAGAGGGGCATCTGAAGGTCAATTTCAGGAGGTATTAGAAGCCGAGATAAAAAGAATGGGGAACAGATTATCATAGCCCAGGACAGACACAGGATCTAGACTCCATGGATTTGGATTTTCCCAGAATGAAGGGGCTTAGTGAGTGGGCACTTTGTTGAGGCAAGAACGAGTGCTCAAGGCCAGGACTAGTGTGTGTAGGCAATCTAAAATGAGAAGAGGGAAAATCCAGACGTCCCAGTCTCAGGGACATGCATCTACCTTTTTCTTCTCTAAGGTCATTCCTTTTCTTTAATTGACAAACTTCTGAAATATGTGAGCCTCTCAGCCTTGATTTCCACTCTTTGTTTTCTTTCCTTAGTATTTTATCATGAAAATTTCAGTCACAGTAAAGTTGTGAGAAGTGTTGTACATCGAGTACCTAAGTACCTACAACCTAGATTCTGTAATTCATATTTGGCTTTATTTGCTTATCTGTTTATCTCTCTCCCACCCTCCCTGTCTCCCTCTATCCATTTATCAATCCATCTTATATTTTTATTCAAAGTATTTCAAACTGTACTTCAAAGTAAACGTACTTTATACCCCTAAACATTTCAGCATGCCTATTACGAACTATTTGTTTACTTGTTTTTTATGTCAGATTTATAATCTGTAAAATGTACAAATCTATATATCCCATCCCCTTAGTTTGGACAAGTTCATACATCTGTGTAATGCATAGACCTGTCAAGATAGAGAATATTGCTGTCACCACAGAAAGTTCCTTCATGTACCTTCCAAGTCAGTTTAAGTAATTTTTTAATATCCTGCAATCTCCTGCCAGCCTTCTGAAGGCACTTGTTCAAAGGGCCTGCTTTGTTAGCAGCACTTTTGGGTGGCATTATGCTAGGTGTTCAGAATATAAAGAAATGAGAAACACAGCCCTTGCTCTCTTTAGGCTTATAATTTAGTTTGGATTTTAGTTAGGTGTCTGAAAAGAAAGAAATGTTACATGAATTCAGAGGCAACTGGGACTGCCAGAGAAAGCTTCCCAGGTGTAGGTCTTGAATTGGGCCTTTATTTTAGGCCCAATTTTGTCCGGAGAAGAGGTGTGTTTTCTTTGAATGGACTGTGTGATTAGAAGTTACGGTATAAAGGAAGACTAGCAGATAAGGGTGGTTGGGACCCAATTTTGGAGGGAATATGAGCATTATTCTGTACTCAGGGACAGTTTTTGAAGAAGGAAGTAATGTGAAAAATAGATCTGTTGGCTAAATTCTTCTCTATTTGTCTTCTTTGGTAATTGACCTCTTCATTTTTTTGAGCCCTCTTTTCTTGTGGTTCTTTGCCTATCTCTGATTTCTCTGCTTTGGTGGCAGTCCTTTCCCTTGCGGATCTGAACCATCTATAAAGCTCTGCTCTTGACTATTGTGCTCGTAATCTGGCCCTCAGCTCCTAGGACTTCTCACTTATAATTCTTTCCAGGTCCTGCCTCCGTCTGTATCCATAAGCTGTTAACTCTTGTTAGGTTTCTAAGTGCTAATAGGATGCTTCTTTTTGTATATCCCTGTTACTGTGTACTAATTGTTCAAAAATATGTAGCAAACGGGATTTATTGAGAAAGAAAGATATGTGAATTTTGAGTGGGCTGAATGAACAGGTTAGATCGAGCTCCCAGAAACAAACCCCAGAACGACGCTGCAAAACTTGTCTGCTAAGGGGGCTGCTGTCACCATAAGCATGTTGTTGAATCAAAAACTTGCTGCCACCGTACTCAGTAGAAGTTTAACTTCTTTAGGCAAAACCATCATTACATGTTACTTTCTGCCCTCCAGCTCTTATGCAGGTATGTCTGCTTGGCCACACTTAGGTCATATTGAAACCTTAGCTTCAGGGTCAACTGGAAAGTGTAGTTTTAATTGTCCAGCCTCTATAAAACAGGAAGTCCATGTGCGAATAGCCTGGAGTGAGTATTGATGAGTCTTCAGGACACTCAGTTTGTGGAAAAGTAAACTCATATTCCCCAGGTTCTATCAATGTGACAAACTTAATTAAGCCTTTGCTGTTTTTGCTGTTTCCACGCAAAGACATGGGTATTGTTCTAGTTTCCTAAGATAGAAACTACTGAAAGCAACTGTACCATTTAGGTTTTTTGTGTTGTGTGTGTAACAGAAAACCAACTCAGATTTCCTGGCTTGCAATACTGAAAGGTCCAAAAGCGAAGCCTGATGCACTTGGACTTATGTGATCAGAACCTCCAGTTTCTTTTCTTTCCTTTGTTTCACGAGCCCTGCTTCTGTGGCCTTGGTCCCTTTTTGGTCACAGCATGTTTGTCAGCAGCTCAAGCCCCACATCCTCATGCTCTCAAGTCCGAGGAGGGGAAGGAGTGTGCTTCTGCAGAAGCTGAAGGCAGGGCTCTTGACCATTTTTGCTTTGTAGACCCCTTTGGAAGTCTGAAGCCTATAGGACCCTTTTCTGAGTAATATTTTAAATAAAATACATAGGACTACAAAGAAAACCAGTTGTATTAAAATACAGGTACCAAATATATATATATTTTTTCTTTCTGCTTTTTCTCCCCAAATCCCGCCAGTACATAGTTGTATATTTTAGTTGTGGGTCCTTCTAGTTGAGGTGTGTGGGACACCGCCTCAGCATGGCCTAATGAGCAGTGCCATGTCCGCGCCCGGGATCCGAACCGGCAAAACCCTGGGCCACCGAAGTGGAACATGCGCACTTAACCACTCGCCCATGGGGCTGGCCCCCCCAAATATTTTTAAAAATTATAGTAATATGTGCTTCTTTATTAAGTAACAAGATTTACTGTGGGTCTAATAATTTCCAAGTAGTGATGAACATTGTCACTACTTGGAGGTGTTGTCTGCAATCAATGGTCGTGTGATTTCTACTGGTGAAAAAGTGACAGCTACTGCTAATATTATTGTGCTCTGTTGACTGAATTCACAATAGAAGGAAATGCTAAATTTCAGTCATAGGTTAGTAAAAATAAATATATAATTTCCCCCCCTCATCTGAGTTTACAGACACCCCGAATTTTATATCTAAACTCCATGGGGGGATCTGTAAGTCTCAGCTTAAGAACCATTGCTGGAAGAGAGTTTCTCTTCCTAGAAGCCCCAGCCAATGTCATCTTTATCTCATTGACTTTGGGTTATATTGACATCTCTTTCTTTCTTTTTTTTTTTTTTGAGGAAGATTAGCCCTGAGCTAACATCAGTGTCCTTCTTCCTCTGCTTTATATGTGGGATGCCTGCCACATCATGGCTTGCCAAATGGTGCCATGTCTGCACCCGGGATCGAAACTGGTGAACCCGGGGCTGCCAAAGCAGAATGTGTGAACTTAACTGCCGTGCCACCAGGCCAGCCCCAAATATATTGACATTTCTGAATCAACCACTAAAGCTAGATAAAGATATGCTAATTGGTTAGCCAGCCTGGGCCTACCGGTGGAGCTGGGGTCATTGCTACCTAAAGAGCATGATGGGGGCCAGCCCTCGTGGCCTAGTGGTTAAGTTTGGTGCACTCTGCTTTGGCAGCCCAGGTTTGGTTCCCTGGCGTGGACCTACACCACTCCTCTGTCAGTGGCCATGCTGTGGCAGTGGCTCACATATGAAAAGAGGAAGATTGGCAGTGGCTATTAGCTCAGGGCGAATCTTCCTCAGCAAAAAAAAAAAGAAAGAGCTCTCTGGGAGAGGGGTGGATTCCCAAGGGAAATTCAGGGGCTCCTGGATGCTGAGCAGCAAGTAGCAGATGTTCATTATGTCATCCTTAGTCCATCCCCTCTCTTTTGCTCTCAGAGTCAACTGATCATCAGATTTTAGTGAATCTTTCATTTGGATTTGTCTTTTCCTGATCAGTCTCTCTGCTAACATCCTGCGCTTCCATTGTGGAGTGTGTGGCATGGTTCACTGGATTGCAAGAAGAAAAATATTGGAATAACTTGTTTATTTTTCTCATCCTTTTAGTATTTATTTTTGTGTATGTTTTATTCTGTATATAAAATATATTAGTACAGTGGTACGTGTGTATATGTAAAACAAATATTTGCATATTTATGGGTACATGTTGAAATTGTTTTAATTTATGGTGACTGGGAGAGTCAGAAAAGTTGAGATAACCATAGAGCAATGCTGTTCAATAGAAATATAATGAGTTATATAATTTAGCATTTTCTAGTCAGTCACATCCAAAAAAGTAAAAAGAAACAGCTGAAAATAATTTTAATGTTATTTAACACAATATATTCCAAACATGATTTCAGCATGTAATCAATATAAAAAATTATTGAGATAGTTTACATTCTTTTTTTCATGTAAAGTCTTTGAAATTCGATGTGCATTTTACAGTTAAATCTCATTTCAGTTCAGAGGTGATATTTCAGGTGCTCAAAAGCTGCGTGTGGCTAGTGGCTTTTGTATTAGCACGGATCTAGACCAATGATCATTTTGAGTTCAGATTTCTATCACCGTCTCTGTGATAGTTTCATAAATCCATTACTGACTCCCTTCAGTCTTTCTGTAGAGTTACCAGGTTAATCAGGCAAAAATTCCACTGGGATGCTGCTCTCCTGCACTAGGTTTCTGTGGCATCACGTTTAAAAGGAGCTTTTAAGACTTCCGTAAGATGGTCTGTCCCATCCTTCTCCCTCGCGTGTCTCTGGGCCTGCCTGCAGCAAACCTGGTGCTTAAACAGGCAGTTTCCTCAGTCCTCCGCTTTGCATTTCTCCAAATAGAATCGTCCATTTTAGGAAGCCTCTTAGGGCCGCCCCGTGGCCCAGTGGTTAGGTTCGCATGCTGGTCTTTGGCCGCCCGGGGTTTCGCAGGTTCGGATCCCTGGCGCGGTCATGGCTCGTTGGGCCACGCTGAGGCGGCATCTCACATGGCACAACCAGAGGCACTCACAACTAGAATCTATAGCTGTGTACTGGGGGGCTTTGGGGAGAAGAAGAAAAGAAGCTTGTTCCTGTAAAACCTCCGTGGACTCTCCTCCAGTCCCTCTGCAGTCTTTCCGCTTCCTGAACCCCTAATATGTTGAGTCCTCAGCCATCAGCGCTCCAGCGCTTGGGTACAGACCGTTGTTTACTGCGCTCTAAGGTTTCGTGTGTGTTGGTCTCATCTCCCCTGCTAAATTCTGAGCTTCATATCTATGTCCCCAAATGGTAGACACATAATTAAAGACTTAGCTTTTTTCCCTTATGTTTAGGGACATATCTGGGCTGTTTACATTCGCAGCTTTAAATTTTTTGAAATTCTGTGTTGTTTTCGACTCTGCTGGTTAACTTAGATACCTTTTAGCAGATTCAGTTGTAGGAGTTTGCGCATTAAAGTGTTCATTTGCTTGAAAATTAAGACGTTTAATTTTGTTTGTAGTCTATTTGAAGTTGTAAGATCACTCTTGGAACTACTGTAGGGAATTTGTGACTAGCTGGAGTTTCCGAAGATGAAGCTTGAGTTTGAGAAGGAAGTCTCCGAGGACACATTTGCTTTACTGTCCAGGGATCAGGAGAGGCAAACTGGTTCCCAAAGTAGGGCGAGAGATTTTACTTCCCGTCCAGCGTCGGGGTGACTGTCTGGAGGGCTTGGGTACCCTCCCCACACCCTCGCTCCGGCCCTGGGGCGCGCTCTCTGGTTCAGGCAGTCTGCTAGATGCAGGGCTCCACCGTCGTCACAGGATTTCATCACCCTTGGGGTACAGCGAAGAGGACTGTGAAAGTGGATCCTGAAAGTCAGTCCGAAGAAGGCACATGGCTTTATGCGTTAGGAATGCTTTCCTTCGGCATTTCTGTTGCCTGTGTTTTATTTAACGTGCTATGTGGTTAACTTGCTGAAATAGCTATACACCACCGTTTTTAACTTGGGAAATTTCAAAGCCTGTTCAGTTGTTATTCATTTAATTTAAAAAGTGCAGTATGCTTTATATGTCAGATATTATGTTAAGTGCATTAGTTAACTTCTGTCACTTTTTCTCTTAGCACTATTTTACAGCTCTTGTATATTCTTTGGCGAGTATGAGTCTTTTATTTAAGAATTTATTCTTTTGTCTTATTATCGTTTAACACCTGGTGGGTTTTCCACCCTTTGGCAAATATCATTGATAAAATTGGTTATTAAAGACCAAATAAATACTAACTTTTCTGGAATGTTCACATTTTTGTTTTATTAGCAGGGGGTTGTAACTTTTCCCCAAATTAAAACATAACTTTACATTCTAGTTGCATATATTTTTAAAATTGTATAAAATATTTTTACACAAGAATTATAGTATAAAGCATTTTAGAACTACTGCTGTTTAAAATAATTTGATGGTCTTAAAATTTAAATGACAGCTTTAGCCATGTTAGTTACTATTTCTCATCTAAAACTGAGTTATTTTACTCTCTCTCTATTTGATCTGGGGCTTAGCCTCTGTATTACAAATGATCTGAATTACCTAGAAGCATTCTTGGATATATTATCAAAAAATTACTTGATTTTTACTGTAGATGTTATCTTGTTTTCTTTTGTGAGTCGACTTTGTCTATCCTGCTTGAATTCTAATTATCCTATTTTAATAGAGAATGAGGAGTTGTAAAGCTTCTTTTAGGAATTGTTCCTTTGTGAATGTCTCATGGATTTCCTCTGCTTTTAAGGCTCATAAAAGAAGGGGATCATGCCTCTTTAAAAGATATCATTAGTCTTGGAAATTAAAATCTGCTTACTGACTCATTTGTTGGACTTAAATATTACGGTTTCGTTTTATTAAAGGTCTTTTCGTGTGTCCTCAGTGTTTGCAAGCGTCTGCTTTACTAAATGCTTGTTGAATCTTTCTCTTGTTTAATGGCTCTGATTTAAGTCTGCCTCTTGACCATGGTCACATAATCCAGTGAGAATTCCTGTTAAAAGTCTTAAGATTTTGGCTCCTTGAGTAAGTCTCTTAAGGACTGATCTGATGGTTACTAATCTTTGTTTCTTGTACAATCAAGTAAAAATGTGTTAGAATCAAATTTTAGTAACCCCTGTCATGTGTTTATGCTGTTTATTTAGTACTCTTGGAGAATACTATACGAAATTAATTTGATTAGTCCATTTTTTCCCTTCCAAATTCATAATTTAGAAGTTAGGAGAAAATTAATCTTTACCTTTTCTTTTAAAAAATAATGAGCCTATTCCCACCTTTCTACTTGCAAAGCATGTTAATTTTTTTGGTTTATTAAAGTAACAGTACTATTCTTGAAGATTCAGTGTGAATTCAATATAATGTTCTTGGCAGGTACAAACCTAGTTTTTTTCCCCTTTAGAAGAAAACCATGTCAAGCCTTCATTAGTGAACCTCAGAGTAATTACTCAGTTTTCTTTAAGAAATTTGCCATTTGTATTGTATGCTTCTGGTGTAGACATCTTTTTTTTTAAGGAAGACTGGCCCCGAGCTAACATCTGCTGCCAATCCTCCTCTTTTTGCTGAGGAAGACTGGCCCCCAGCTAACATCCGTGCCCGTCTTCCTCTACTTTATATGTGGGGTACCTACCACAGCGTGGCTTGCCAAGTGGTGCCATGTCCGCACCTGGGATCTGAACCGGCAAACCCCGGGTTGCCAAAGCGGAACACGTGAACTTAACCCCTGCACCACGGGGCTGGCCCAGTGTGGACATCTTTTCAGAGAAATAAAGCTTCATTTTAATTTTATTTCCCTGTGCATTGTATCTGTTTGTAAACTGTTAGTGTTCGGTGCGTTCACCAGATGTTAACTCTGCCTTCTTTGAGCCTTCTGCATTCAAATGTTCGTTTGGTACGTATTGCCAGAATTCCACTTTATAGGATAACACAGAGAACCGTATTGGGAAATGTAGTCTTTGCCCTCAGGGGAGTTTACTTTGAAGGGGTTCATGGTTATTGTTCATGCCTACTGTGTTCCAGAGGCCCCACATGACATTTCCGCACTAGTTACTAGGAATTTCTAAAGGATTAGTGGTTTTGTTTGTAACCCCTCAACCCTGTTAGAAACGATTTGATGTTTGTACTCTTATCAGCCAGAGGATGTAAGTGATGTCTCCTGTGTGGGTTTAAGTGTTTGCATGTATCACTTCAGAGCTTGGTTGTAATGGAGGCGGATCAGTAGATGCCTGGTGGCCTCTACCCCAGGATCTACATAGATGTCTTCTGGCACTGGTGTGAGAAATAAGGCTTTCTTACCAAGTTACCTTTTAAAAATGAAAATACAAAATTTTATGGATATTTCTAAAGTGAACATTTTTTATTTTGTGCAATTTAATTATCATTACATAGAAATAAGTGTGTGAAATGGTATATAAAATATACACGCTAATCATGCACAAAAATATATGTGTAGGCCAAGATTTGGACAAGTGACACAAAATTAAATGGTCTGTTTTAAGAGTAGATTTTGAGTAACTCTTTGTCACATTATTTGTAACATGAAAAAGGTAACAGGGTTTACAAATGCAAATTTTAAAATAGTGTTGAGAAAAGAAAACCATCTAAGGTCAATTTGATAAATTTCTCAGAAATCCTAATTTTATTTCAATTTGTAATCTGATTCACAGACTTTCATGTTACTATTTGTAACTCTTCATAATCTATAGTGCTCCAGAAAGAAAGAACCTTTTGTATGATTGCTTCAGCTAATCAGACAAAAGCTTTGTAGGCCTTTTAATTTAGCTAGCTCCTTTTGTTTGTTCTTCATTAAAAGAAGATAATGGGAAATTAAAAGATATATAGTGTATATTTCTAGCAGTAGAATGACCCCAGTGCTTCTCTTTTTGGTTAAAATGTTTTCTTGCCTTTTTCCCTTGAAAGAAGAATTGTTAGCACTCTCCTCTTTCCCCCCTCCAGTGCTTTTTTATTCTTTTGTCCCTTTTTGTTGCTTGTGGTTCTTATAATTAGTTCAGTGTGGGATGATCTTGAAACTAAAGTCAGTATAAGTCTTCAAAGCATTAAAGTCTTCATATACCAAAATTTCAAGAAAAATTAAATGAAATATTTAATAGGATTAAAGAACATTTATCTTTTGAGTAGGTAATGTGTTCACATGGTTCAAAATGCAAAAGATGTAAAAAGTGATGTTTTCTTCTGTCTTCTGTCCCTCAGGCACGCTTTTCCACTCATTGGAGGCAACCAATTCTATTCTTCCTACCTTAAAAAAAACATAAATGGTAGCATATTCTACATACTGTTATCTTGCCCTTTTTACTTGCTTTTTCTGTCCATGTCGGTATATGAAGAGCGTATTAGTGATAGAAAACCTAAATGAACCGTGGCTTAAACCACAGTTTTTCCTTCTGTAAAAGTTCAGATAGGTGACTAGGGCTGGGATAGCACTTGTGGTGTTCCTCTCTCTGTTTTGAGGCATAATGAGTATAGTAAAACGTACAGATATTAAGCGGACCGTTGTGAGTCTTGCCAATTGTACGTGTATAAAAACACTGCAGTCAAGAGAGAGCGCCTTCTAGCCCAGGTTCGTTCCTCCCTGCTTTTTTCTGACTGCCTGGCTCTTTCTGTCCTATTACTGCTCCACCCTGTGTCGCGCTCGCCCTCTGACCTAGCTGGATCTCCAGCTACTGCAGCCCATTCCAAGCTGCAGGATGTAAGAAGGGGCAAAGGTTACATGCCAGCCTTTTTACAGGAAGATTTCTAGAAGCTGCTACTTCCCAACGCTTACAGTCGTTTCGTTAGCCAGAACTTACTGTCACAGCGGCATCTGAAGGCAAGGGAGGTTGAGAAATGGATTCTTTACTGTCTTTTTCTGTTAGAAGCAATGCTGCAGTGCATAACCTTGTTCATAGGTCATCTTGTGGGATAAATTCCTAGAAGTGGACCTGCTGGGTCAAAGAATATTCGCAGTTTGAGAGTACGCCTGTGTCTCACATCCTTGGTGACACGGTTTTTGTATCTGCTAATCTCATCTGTAGAACACCGTGACAGAGGACAGCTCTAATATGCCCGATAGGACATTTAGGTGGACAGAAAGTACTTCCACCACAGCGTATGATGCTCTGAAAAAGGAATGCACAGCCGGCTGATGTGTGCTAAGTTGGTGAGGCATAGCACACCATGTGTGAGTTTCATTTAGGGCAGTCCTAGGAGGAGATGGATGGTCAGAGTTAGAAGAGAAACCCTGCTGCCCATAAGCACTTCACAGTAAACTGACAGGAGGACACAGTCAGATATGTTCTTAGGAGTCGCTCTCTTAGTTTAAAAGTAGATTAGGGCGTGAGGTTAAAATGCGTTAATGTGGTTTTTTTTTTGTCCTCTGTTTTCTTTTATGTACATTCTTTAACATGCAGAAACGTGTTTTCAATTAATCTCCTCTAACCTAACAGGGGAAAAAGAAAGTAATCAACAAATATATCTCATTTGGTTTGTTTTATATAATATTTCTTCTTGTGGTTTTCTTACCTTTCTAAACTGTACTCTCCAGTTGCTAAGTGGGCTCAGATAAATTATATAAAATATATACTATGAAAAATTCATGGGAATTTCCTGTGCAACCAGGCGGTATCAAAAGCTGCAGCTCCTTTTGAAGCAGGAAGTGGCATAAAGGAGGGTGCTTGTGCCTGTCCCCACACTGCGCAGTGAGGTCTGGGAGGGCAGAGGCTGCTTTCTTAGCTGCCAAAGCACATGGCGCAGCATGTTGTACATGGTAGATTGCATTTTTTCTCTAATTGAAGTGAATCTTGGGAAAATGGTAGAAAAATTATTAGACTTCGAGTAGCAAGCTTTTGGCCCTTCAGGGGATGGGGGAAGAAGGTATTAATATAATGTCATTGTTGGTACTTTTCAAATGATCATCTATTTAGTGAAGAAACTTAATAAGGGGCTGATATCTGTGCTCTAAAGACAGAGACTTTGAGACACTTTCAGTATAGTATCATCCCACTTTATCTGAAGATCACATTTCTGTAAATCTCTGCTTTTTTTTTTTTCTATCCTGAAGACGACTGGCCCTGAGTAACATCTATTACCAATCTTCCTCTTTTTTGCTGGAGGAAGATTAGCCCTGAGGTCACACCTGTGCCAGTCTTGCTCTGTTTTGTATGTGGGTCACTGCCACAGCATGGCTGACAAGTGGTATTGGTCTGCGCCCAGGATCCAAACCTGCAAACCTGGACTGCCGAAGTGCTACGCCATGGGCCTGGCCCTATTTTATTTTATTTATTATTTTTTTTAAGCAATGAAGGCCCAATAAGCCAAAGAACAGGAAAAAAGTATTTCTTATACTAAATGAATGGGCTTTGTGGTCAAGTTCTAGCTCCTTCCTGAGGTCTTCATGGTTTAGAATACAAAGTGGTGCCTGTCATTTCTTTTCTGTGTCCTTAGCATGGAAAGTGGTGCCTAGCACATGGTTGGTGTTCCAGAAACATTTATGACTGAATGTTTATAAGTAGATTTCTTTTTTTTGGTTTTGCTGGCACACATGTTTTGGGGGAAAGGGAGACGTTGTTGAGAGACTAATAGCAATAGTATTTTTTTTTGTGTAGTGTTAGGTAGTGGTGGTGTTGTAATCAGCTAGGCTTGCACTTGCCGTAGGATTTGCATTGGCTGGTCCCTGCGCCTAGAACACTAGGTTCTTAAGTAAATCTTCCTGCCTGACTTCCTCATCTCCTCAAGGAAGCCTGCACTGATCACCCTCTCTAAAATGGCCGCTGCCCCTCTCCCCTGGCACTTCCAAGTTCCCCTACCCTAGTTTGGATTTTCCCATAGCAGTCACCTTATTGAAACATAGACATGGAGTTTGCTTGTCATGATGATTATCTCTTTTCTCCCTAACCACAGGAATGTTAGTTCCTCGAGGACCTGGCTTTGACTCTTTGTTCATTGTATTCCAAGTGCCTCATAGATGCTCAGCAAACGTTTGCTGAGTGAATGAAGGTAGGAAAGAATGTAACATGTAAGAAAGTTAGCTATAAAGTAATTTACATTTTAAATAAAAGTATTATTTCCACCATTTAAAAAGCTTTGCTTTTGGAGACCACCGTGTACTCCAGTGAGACCAAGGGGACTTTTGTACGTGTGCCAAGTTGAAGGACTCTCTCTGTGTTCTCTTGGTGGAAAAGGGGCCGAGTTTTGACTTGCTGATGATGTCACCTGCTTCAAGCCTGTAGCATCTGTTTGGTGAAGTAGCTTCTCAGAGCCTTCAGAGGTGGGTTAGTTCGTGAGAAAGAGTCTCTCAGTTTGCCAGCATCACGCTGTGTGCCGATGGAACATCTCTTTCCTACTGCAGGTGGCTTTCCACAAAGTGAGGGGCAATGATGTTCGTAGCTTCCTTCCTTCTTCCTTCCTTTCTTTCAACTAGGCCTTATGCAAAACGTTTTATGTATGTTATCTTCTTTAAACTTTATACAACTCTATGAGGAAGGTGTTCCTGGGTCTTTTTTCTTGCAGAAAACTAAGTCTTGGGGGTTAAGCCACTTGCCTAGCCGATAAGCGTGTTGGAGCTGGAATTCAAATCCAAGCAGTCTGACCTGTAGAGGAGCTTCACTGCACAAGATGCTTCCTAGTAAAGAGACCTGGAGGTGGAAAGAAATCAGAAACAACTTAGTGGCACTCTGATGTCACAAAGAGATCTTTATCTTTTATCTGCTCCAGCTTTCCACGACTTACGACTTACGTAGATCGAATGGGGCCACTGAGATTGAAGCAGTAATGTCATGTTCAGTTAACCAATGCTAATTTAAATACAGTATATTTTAAATAAAGCCAGAGTTGGCTCCTGACCAGATCTTCTAACTTAGACTTAGTTTAACTCAAGAACAATTTAGCTTAATTTCTGGGGCAGAATTTGTATGCTCTTCCTTCATCTTCCCTAAAAAGTAGATTCAGCAGGAAGGCAAAAGTTATAATGTGGCTGTACAGGAAGTATAATTTAGTGGAATAGACGGGTAGACAGTGGGTAGGTTTTGCTGTTCTGCATTTTTAAGAGAAAAACTTGCCTATAAAATTTATTTTAAATTGTACTAATGGAAACAGTCATCCCTGGCCTAACACACAAAATAATTTGTGATTTCAAATTTTGATTAGAAAATTCTGATTCTTTAATGTCAATTACTTTTTGAACCTTTTAGTTAGCCCTTTGTGTATTTTTTCCTTGCAAGATGGTGTGTTTTGTTCCCTCTGCCATAAAACTATTTCTGCTCTGTCCTAAAGAGCCTCAGACTATACCTGCGTATCTCCAGTATCATAAATTGATATTAATTTCAGTTTTAAAACAATGCTGTTTTAGGGGGGTAAATTAGAAATAATGACAGGAAATTATGCTTAAGGATATATATTTACATGCTGAAGTAAGTAATGAGCTTTTCGAGGAGAAGGTTGTAGGACACTATTGTGTACATAGCTAGTAGAATTATTTTAATAAAAAAAAATTCCCCAAAGCAAGACATGAGTTACTTTTTTTGGAGATACATTGAGACTGTTTTGTGGCTTGAGATGGTCATTGGTGAATGTCTCTCTTCTCGTGTTGAGAACATCATGCTTAATTAGGTACTTTTCTTGATGCTTTCATCCAATTTTAGTGGGATGAAAATACTGAAAAAGTTCTTTCTTTTTTATTTCTTGTCTGCTCTTTGAAGTAGCCAGCAAATGCTTCTTTCTCAAATACATGTTCATGGTGGGGGAAATTAGTGGTGCAGAAGAGTTGATGATGAAAGCACCCCTCCCCACCTCAGGCCCCTCCAGGGGAACCACTGCACTTGTTTCTGTTTGATTCTTCAGGTGGTCATCCCCCATACTAATATGCTAAAGCTCCTGATTACCACCTGTCAGGAATTCTAAAGGATCTGAGATTTTACTCCGCTCGAAGCTAACAGGTTATCTCGCCACAGTTTCATGGATGCTGGCGGAAGACACAGAGGCAGAGATGACATACAATTTACTGCTCACAGCAGTAGCAGCAGCCAGACCGTCAACATTCGTTTGTCTCAGTGTCCTGAGCCTCAGTTCCCACCGGGCTCTGCAGAGAGGGCCAGACAACACTTGTTCACCTAGAGGGTTTTGTTGGTTGAGACAACTCTGGGCTTAGGGATTCCAAATAATTTATAAGGGGCAGTCAGCAGGCCTGTGCTTTGCTCCAGAGGGAGACAGTAAGCATGCCTGCTCTTTGCTCTGGAGGAGGGCGCCTTCTGTCTCCCAAGGCTGTTCGCTATATGAACAACCTTGAAAATATAGTCTGGAACAAAGAGCAAACAGTGCCTTGCTTGAAAGACAGAGACCCATGAAGAATTATTTCTCAGCACCACCACCTGATTCCCAACCTTTCTGATACAGTTATATCATTATTTTTAGCTCTCTGGTCACCTCGGTAAATATTATGTGTTTATTTCACTCACGATTGGTGGTATCTTTGACTTCCTGATTTGCAGGGGGAGTGTTTTAGGTCGGGATCCTTGTAAGTGTTAGAAACCAGCTCCGTCCTAACTTAAGTGAGAAGGAAATTGGTTCCCAGAACTGCGAGTCCAGGAGGATAGAGTGGGATTGGACCCAGGTGCTCACACCTTGCTTTGAAGAATTGGTCTCTCGCCACGAGCAGCAGGCTCTCCTCCTTCCAGCTTTCTGCTCAGGATCCTCCTTGACTGATCCACCCCTGCCCCCACCAGCGCTGATTCTAGGCTGGTGTTTATTTCTGAACAAGTCGCTCTGGCAGGGTGGAGAGAATAGATTAGCATAGTCAGAGCCTGGTCATAGGCCTGCTCTTGGAGGTGGCTGTGGAGTCTGCCTCCTCTGAATCACATGTATTCGGGGGGAGAAGGTAGTTCTCCAAAGATAAGACAGGATGCCGTCACCTCCCCATGTCAGAGTTCTCAGTTGTATTCTTGTTTTGTGGGGGGTGTTCTTTGCTTTTATAACTTCTTAATTTTTCCCTTTTTTTTTTAACAAGATAGTATCAGATGTCTAGTATCTCCCTTTTTTGTGGTTACCTCCCTCCTGATGCCCTCTATCCTCCTGGTCTAATCTCTGAGCTTTATTTACAACTGCTGCTCAGCTGATGTCCTGTGACTTGCCTTCATTATGTTCCTGTTTCCCATATATTCCTCTTTCTTGGTTGATTGCCTTGTTTTCCGGGGTACATACTAAGGTAAGATGTGTGGAAGGTAAATTTTGAGTAATTCCATGTCTGAAAATGTTTTCGTTCTGTTCGTAAACTGGAATGGTATTGCGGCTGGGAGTAGAATTCTAGGTTGAACATAATTTTCTGTCATAACTATAAAGGCATTGCTCGAGTATTGGCTGGTATCCTTCATTACTGATGAGAAGTCCTAGGCCAGTCTGATTCTTGTTCTTTTGTGGATGAGCTGCCTTTTCCCTGAAAGCTTTTAATATCTTTTTTCTTTGTTGTCTGAACTTTGTCAGTGATGTGTCTTGGTGTGGGTCTCTATTCACTTGAGTGCTGAGTGGGCCCTGTTAATTGCAAGACTTCTATAAATCTATTAACTTATTAATCTTAGTTGTAAAAAATTCATATTTCTTTGAAAACTTCCTCTCCAATTTTTTTTCTTTTCATTCTGGAATTCTTGTTAATCCTAACCTCCTGGACTGATGCTGTGTGTCATTTGATAGTCTTTTGTCTCTGTTTTTGTTTACTTTCTAGATTTCACTTCCACAACTTCAAACCTTACTACTGTATTGCTTTTTTTTTTTTTAACTACAACAGTCTTGTCTTTTTTGCCTTTTCACAGCATCCTATCTCTGGATGCAATATCTTGACTGTTTCTGAGCATTTCAGTTAGAGGTCTTCTAACAAGATCTATTCTGTCTTATGAATTCTGTTTTTTCCTTTGTCACATTTCTTTAAGTTTTCGTTTCCTTGTCTGTTTCGTACTACAGATGTTAGTTTCTGATTTAACCAATCAAATGGAAGAATGAAGCAATATAAAACTGATTAGGATCTCTGTTCCTAGAAGAATCTGTCAGCTGGTGAGCTTTGCATTAGGGTGAGCAGTTACGGGGCCCCATTATTTGTGGTGAGTGATGCCAATGCCTGTAATAGCTCCATTGATTCTTGCCAGACAGTTTCATTTCATTAAAGAAGGACTGCCAGTTTTAATTTTTCTAATAGTGTAAAATCTCAAAGATAACTAGGACTATGAAGAGGGTCAATGATCCAGGGCCTAGAAATGTTGAAACAGTCATCTGTCCCGTGTTTCAGAGTGAAAAGTTTTAGGGTATAGAGTAGTGTAGCAAAGAGCAGCCCAGATGTTGGGGCCAGACTGCTTGGGCTCCCCTGCGGGTCTGCCACTTAGGTATACCTAAGTTACGTAATCTCTCAGTGCCCCACTTTTCTCCTCCGTAAGATTTGGACAGTCAGGTACCCACCTATTAGGGTTGTTAAGAGGATTTAGTTAAAAATACATATTACATGCCTGGTATATAGTAAATTCTCAGAACGTGTTGATTTCCTTTTTTTCTCTACCAGTAATAACAATTATGTGGTTTAGATCTGGTGGTGAATGCCCACAGCAGAAATTTTGGTAGGATTAGGTAATTTTAGATTGTGTTTTTCTCTTTAGAACCTCAAAGAACACTTAAATGTGTATGTGCAAATGTTTCATAAAAGTCCTGGAAAGGTCCTCCTCTTCCCCCCATAAAGGATCTCACTGAATGTAACTTGATAAGAAAAGTAGTCTTGGAGCACAGCCAGAAAACTAGGAATGGAAAAATTCTATTTTCACACCCAGAAACTCTATGACAATCAGAATCACATGTGCTCAGGATGTTGGGGGAGCTTTGTTCCCCTCAGAACACACACTGACAGTCCTGCTGCTTGGACTTCAGAAATGTTGAAAGTTTCTTTCTTTTCTTTTTAGGATTTTACTTTTCCTTTTTCTCCCCAAAGCCCCCCGCTACATAGTTGTATATTTTAGTTGTGGGTCCTTCTAGTTGTAGCGTGTGGGACACCGCCTCAGCATGGCTTGATGAGCGGTGCCATGTCCGCGCCCAGGATCCGAACCGGTGAAATCCTGGGCCGCGGAAGCAGAGCATGAGAACTTAACCACTTAGCCACGGGGCCAGCCCGAAAGTTTCTTTATTAATGGATGTCTAGGACAGGACTAGCAAGAGGAAAGAGTCTTTTTCTTCAAGTATGCCTCCGTTATAGTGGACACTGTAAGACTTTCCTCACCACATCTGCTGACTGTGTAAAATTCAGTTGGCTTAAATGAGAGCAAAACTCTGTAATGGTCCCTCCCCGTCCCCCAAACGTGCCCCTTATTTGAACTAGGGGCGTTTAGTTTGGATTGTGTATCTTTTTTATCCTCCTCTCCCACGTAGTGGAAGAAGTCCTTGGAATATATTATTGTCACTGTTATTATTATTATTTACTTTTTAAAATGGAAGCACACACAAAATTCGAGTGAGCCCATATATATTTATCAACTGGTTTCAACATTTTGCCATACCTGTTCTTGTCTCCATTTAAAAGAAAATTTTAAAGCAAATTTTAGACAGCATGTCATTAGCTCTGAATATGTCAATATGTGTCTTTTAAAAGACATTTTTCCCCATAACCACAACGCCATTATCCCACCTAACAAAATTCATAGATTGATTTTTCAAGTTAGTAGTATCATTTTTAAATGACTTGTTTTTCTTCACTTACATAAAAGTATTTGTATTTTGCAAATGCTTGACTTTATCCTGTTATGGAAAACTTCAAAAATGTAAAAGTAGATGAAATCGTGTAATAAACCCAACCCCCATGCACCTATCTCCCAGTTTCAACAATTATCAACTCATGCCCAATTTTGTTTCATCTATTCTCCCACTTCTTTCTCCTGGATTATTTTCATGCAAATCTCAGGTGACATTTCCTTTGTTGTCTAGTGTATCTTTAAAAATTAAGGACTCTTTAAAAAGTATGTATATATATATGTGTATATATAAAATACCTCCCCAATTCTTTAGTATCATCAAATACCCAGTGTTCAAATTTTCAGTTGTCTCAAACATCATAGTTTGAATCAGGATCCATATAATGCAGTTGGTTGGCAATGACCTTCAAATCGCTTTTAATCTAGGGGTTCCCCCTCACTCCCCCTTTTTCTCTCTCCTTTGTTACTATTAAAGAAACTGGGTTTTTTGTCCTTCAGAGTTTCTCAGGGTCTGGATTTTAATGTTATATCCCTGTGGCTTAGTTTAACATGTTCTTATATGTTCTGTATTTGTTAATCTGTCATATCACCATTGAGCATACTAAATATTCTTAGAATTCTTAAGATACAAAGGTTATTTTGTAAATTTTAGAATTTGATTTAAATACTTTATAAGCATATGATGCCAGTCACCACTTAAGGTGTGGGCTTTTCTTTTTGGTGAAGCAGAATTTGTAAGGTGAGATGATCACTGACTACAAGTTGTAAGCCGGATCCCTTGCTACTGCAGTGGAATACTCTCACATAATGAGCAACATGAAAAGCGGCCCTGTTAAGGGAAACACTAAAAAGAATCTTCTGTATTAACATTGTGCAGTATCTGGTACAGTTAGCTTTATTTTCTTAACTATGAAGATAGTGGAGTTCCACAGTTTTCTCATCTGTGAAATGAGGGCAGTATTTATATCAGTGTCCTCGGTGAGTTTTGAGTGAGAAAGTACCTAGCACAATACCAAGTATGGAAGACACCCTTGAACGTTGGTTGCCTTTACTATAAGCATGGCCATAATTAATTGTGAGACTCTTCCATCTTTGGTAGAAAGTTTTAGGTACAAGGTGCGTGGCCAGGGAAGCCATACCCAGTCTAAAGGGCTAGGCTGTGTCAAGAACAGGTCTGTTAGAGTGAACCAGGGTGTACAATCTGCACCATTTGGTCAGGATGGGTTACAGAATAGGTGGTTAGAACAGGTGAGTCATACCACATGTGCCCACAGTCCCCTATTTCTTGTTGTCGTCTCTCCCTCCCTGTCCCCCACTCATCCGCCTCCAGTCGCCCTCGGGCAGATGGTAGAGTTCAGAAGATAGGCATTAGATCAGTTGTAGAACTGTGATTGGGTTACTAGGAAGACAGAGCAGAGGGAGCTGTGGAGAGCTGGGGACCAAGCGAGCAGACTGGCCAACAGATGCAGATGTAGCTCCAGCAGCCAGGAAGGGGAAGCTGGAGGCAAAGTCACATGCAGGGAATCTGATGAGAACAGAAGTAAAGGAGCAATTTCTGGCTCCTCAAATGACAGCTTCTTTCAGGAGGCCTCAAAACAATTTGCTGGTAAGAGTATTCCAACTGAGCCTCAAGGTCTGAACAGCAGGGCATCAAATGGAGAAGACTTGTGGAACTTATTTCTGCTATCAGCTAGAATCAGACATTTGGATCTGGGATAATGACCATCTATGGGTTTGCTTCCGCTTGGTTGTGTGGGAAGTTTGCATAATATTAGGCTAGTTAATAGGTTAGACATTCAGATGCCCTCGCTCGCATCACCTGATTCTGTGATGCTTGTTTGGGGGAGAGTATAGGGATAGAGGAGTCTTCTCGAGGAACTCCATTTATAAAGCAGTTTTCTCACAGCTGCCAGTGGATCTGAAGACTCTGGCTAGAATGGGCTTCATAATTAGAACGTAATGCTAAGTGGTTACTTATTAGATATGGGAAACAAATTGTATGGTGTTTCATAGGTTGAGAGGAGAATTGATGAAGCCTAAGAACTTGTTTTTCCTTCTTTGGGAAGGTTCTTTCTAGCGTTTGGGCAAATACGTTAAAGTCTAAGGGACTTGCCTGGGATTTGATCTAGATCCTTTTCCTTTTTCTGGTGAATAATGGAAGCAGTAAAAAGGCTAAGAGTTGTCAGAGCTTGGGATGAGATTCTGAGGCAAGTAAATCTTGCCACCAGTGTTTGCTCCTAATGTTCCTTAATTTAAGCAAAAAAAGTTTCATGCTCCTGTTCTGGAATGAACTCTGAAAACAACTATGTTGAGTGTATTGGAGCAGAGTGGGGTTTAAGAAATAGTCAGGGACATTGTGCATTCATGGCCTGGAGCGGAAGGTGTGCACAGTGGCCTGGGTTATTCTGATACAGTAGAATATCAGTCTTTTGGATGTGACAGAGGAGAACACAGAAACAAAACAGTTCTCAGTTCCTCAAATTTCACCAATTTGTTTGGAGATCCAGTTGTGATAGTAAATATATTTATAAGTGAATTGAACTAGCAGGTTTTTGCTTGGTTGCTGTTGCAGCTCTTACAGTTCCTTCCCTGCTGGGAATCCAGGTGGACTCTGGAGAAAGGTTCTTGGTATGTCACCTGGCTTGGCGATCTGCTGAAAAACACTTGAGGTGTATTTCATATACCGCCATCAACTTGCAACCCTTACTGTACAGGGTCTGATGCTGTGTTGGTGTTAAATAAACTTTCTCGTTTTGCATGTAGGTTTTGAAGTTTAAAAGCATGCTCTCAGTCCTTTGTCAAAGCTCTATGAAGTTGAACAGTGTTGGTGGAATGACTTCCCTACCGTTGGAGAGGTTCAGGCTGTGTGACCTGTTAGGGGATAGGTTATAAAAGGACTCAAATATCGTATTGGAAAAACGTAACCTTTGAATTACATACACATTTTATTCACTCATAAAATGTAAAAATTAAAGATTTCCCCAAATCTAGAAAAGAAAACTGTAAAAAAGCTTTTAAATTTCTTCTTTCCTTACTCCTCACCCACATTATTAGGCTTTCATAGCCCTAATCAATATCTATGTTTCCCTCCTGTTTGGAAATACAGTTGCTTCATACTTACCAGAGAGTTCTTTTAAAAAGGGGAGTACAAACTTTCTCTGTTTCCCACCATCCAGATACCTCTATGACTGTACCATAAACACAAATAAAGCTTATTTCCACTGATTCCGTTTCACATAACAACTTAAGTCCCTCTCCACTTACCAGGCGGCCAGTTTTGTTGAAAAGGATGGTGTTTTAGTGTGTTTATAGACTAGTGGTGTTTGCGTGTACACGTTATTTTTGAAATATATAACTTCTAATTCATTTGTAACAGAAATATACTGCCAGTTTGTTCAGCTAAAGCAAACAAACAAAAACCAGTTAAAAACAACCCTCACCTTTCATTCCAAATGCAATTTTTGGTAGCTTTTATTCTTTTGTTTTCTGACATATTCCAGGCTGTTTGTGAGCTATCCTATTGTGCTAAAGTTAAAAGAAACTGGCCATCTTGGGTAAAAGTGACAGAATTTTATAGCCTTAAATGAACTTACAGGCTCAACCATTTGCCCGTCTCTTCTCATCTTTTCAAGAAAAAGTAGATTTGCTACCATCACTAGGCAAGGAGCACAAACAAGGCATTCTACTTTGGAAGATAGTGGCTGTTTTAAATCTTCGTCATTCTCTTTTGAAAATACTCAAAATACAAAAAGGAGAGATGCCAGGGTGCTTTGATATCACTGAGTTGAATGTCTCATTTGCAAAACACTTTTAAGTGCCATCGTATTGTGTAATGGGTTTCTCCTATTAGCTTGTTTGAGTATATTTTTTGTCTTTTTGGCTCACCAGTGTCTCTGAATAGTTCTGTCAACAATAGACCACTCAGGGGCTGGCCCACTTGCGCAGCGGTTAAGTGTGCACGTTCTGCTTCGGTGGCCCAGGGTTCGCCGGTTCGCATCCTGGGTGTGGACATGGCACCGCTTGGCACGCCATGCTGTGGTTGGCGTTCCACGTATAAAGTGGAGGAAGATGGGCACGGATGTTAGCTCAGGGCCAATCTTCCTCAAAAACAAACAAACAGTAGACCACTCAGTGATTTGTGTTGTCTCTGATCCACCGACCACATTTCAAATAGAAATCCATGATTACACTGATGTGTCTGTTTAACAAGTTTTACTTTTAGCTCTATAGGTCAACTGTAAGGATCTATATCAAAGGATATTTGGAAAAAGTGGGAAGATGCATTTGAACCTAAGTTTTATAAGTTTACCTTAGAGGGACTTAGGAACAATGTTTTTTGTTTTCATTTGTTTTTTTGTTGTTGTTAATGAAATAGCCTAAAGAAGTGTTGATTCTGATCAGAAATGTCAGAAAAGACCTCAGAAGAACTGAAAGTTGAAGTGTGTATAAAGATAGCTCCCATTTCTTGAGTGCTTACAGCATTTTTGCTTAACACTTTACATGCGTGTGTTAAGGACAATTATTACACCTATGAATGAGGTGTTACTCTTTTTTTTAAGCTCCCCAGGAGCTAATATGGTACTAAGGTTGAGAATAATTGCTTTGGGAAGATTCACAGATTTCTGGCTTGGGTCTCTGGATGGATGGTTGTGCTTTTTGAAGAGAAAATATGGGAAGAAAGAGGTTTAGTGTGTAAACGTCTGTTTGGGTTGGCGGTTGGAAATAGGACCTGAGGCCCAGTGGCAAAGTTGGTCCTACAGATGAGGTGTGGGAGAATTATTGGCAGCTGGATGGTACTCAAAGTAACGGGATTCGGTGAAACTGCCATGAGAGCTTGCATGATGAAGAGAAGACCCAGAATCCTGGGGAAGCTTGAAGTGTTTTGAGTGAGTGGAGAGGAAATAAGGTGACGGAGATCTGAGCGTTCAAAGGGAAGCAGCAGCAGCAAGGGAGTGAGTGGCATTTCAGAAGCCACGGGAGAAGATAGGTCACAGGGCACAGCTGTGCCTGGCATGTTAGGCGCTCAGTAAACACATGTTGCCAGTAGAATTTAGTGAGTTTCAGTGAGTCACAGGTTTCCACTAGATTATCAGGAGGTTGCTGGTGACCTTGGTAAAAATAATTTAATTGGGGTTGTATTTCTCCTGTCTTACTCCGGGCTCCTCTTGGTCTCTTTTGTAAGTTCCTATCCTCTACTTTAACTGTTAGAGTTCTGTAGGGCTTCCTCTGGGCCTCTGGTTCTCCAGGTGTGGTTCCCCAGACCGGCAACAACCACATCACTGGGAACTTGTTAGAGGTGAACATCCTCAGGTCCCAGACCTAGCGAATCATAAACTCCGGGCATGGGGCCTGGCCGGCTGTGTGTTAGCACGCCCTCCAGGCGCTGGTGATGCCTGCTGGAATTTGAGAACCAGTGCTTTAAGGCCTTTTCTCTGTCCACGCCTTCTCCTTAGGTGTTTAGTCTGTTATCATGGCTTGAGTTTACCATGCTAGGTGCCCAGACTTCCAAATTTACCTCTTTGGTCCAGTTCTTCTCAGGACCAATCTACAGATCCAACTGCCTGTTATTCATTTTCACTTTGATGTCTTATAGTTCCTCCAGGTCAACTTGTCCAAATTTTTGGACTCAAAATTTTTCTCCCAGCCCTCTTTTCCCGGCCTCAGTAAAAGGCGCTGTCATTCATGTAGATGTTCACACTAGAAACCTAAGCTTGATGCACTTTTTTACACAAATGAAAGATTAGCCCTGAGTTAATATCTGCTGCCAATCCTCCTCTTTTAGCTGAGGAAGACTGGCCCTGAGCTAACATCCGTGCCCATCTTCTTCCACTTTGTATGTGGGACGCCTGCCACAGCATGGCTTGCCAAGAGGTGCCATGTCCACACCCTGGATCTGAACCCTCGAACCCCGGGCCACCGAAGCAGAACATGCGCATTTAACTGCCATGCCACCAGCTGGCCCACAAATAGAAGTTCTAAGCACATTCCACTATACTGGTTCAGGATATCTATATTTATATGTCTACAGATGTAGACATATACATACGACTGAAATAGTGACAATTTAAAAATTATGATGAGTAAATGCTCCCCCTAGTTAAGGGTGAGATGGGAGGTGTTTTTCAGGAAGTCTTAATGCTCAGAACTGCTGAGTGATCAACCTGCAATGATAAGTGTGATTCCAGAGTTTAAAGGTTAAGTGTAAGTATTGTAAACATGGCTTCTAAACCCAAGTTAAGTACTTCGTCTGGGACTCAACTGAAGAAACTTGTGTGTAAATGCATAATGTGTCTGGTTACTGTGAGGGATTGAATATACACAACTCTGTCTGTGGTCATCGATAGGCAATTTCCAGGAAAGGGTGGGTGGTGAAGTGTCAGAGTGTGGGACTTGGGGGCCAGAATGCTTTGTCTCAGGTCATCATAGCATCACTGTGACCTTGAGCAAGTCACTTTCCTTCATTATGCCTCAGTTTCCTCAGTTTCCCATTGTGGGAGGTTGTTTTTTTCACTTTATTTTATTTTATTTTATTTTTTTGAGGAAGATTAGCCCTGAGCTAACTATTGCCAATCCTCCTCTTTTTCGCAGAGGAAGACTGGCCCTGAGCTAACATCCATGCCCATCTTCCTCTACTTTATACGTGGGGCGCCTACCACAGCATGGCATGCCAAGTGGCACCATGTCCACACCCAGGATCCAAACTGGCGAACTCCGGGCCGCTGAAGCAGAACGTGCGCACTTAACCACTGTGCCACCAGGCCAGCCCCTCACTTTCTTGATAGTTAAAATTTGTTTTTATTTTTGTGGAGTCTCTTTTTTCTTTTGTTCCTTGCACTTTTGGTGTCATATGTAACAAATTATTGCCTAGTCGAGGGTCATGAAGATTTATGCCTATGTTTCTTCTAACAGTTTTATAGTTTAGCTCTTACATGTTAGGTAAGTATTTTTGTGTCTTCGCAGTTAGAATTTCGGTACTATGGGAGGGCTGGGATACTGTTTGTCTTACTCATTATTTGTCCTTGGTCCTCGGCTAGGAAAATTCCAAGTGTTCAATAATGATTGTTAGTGATTTTGGAATTACAGACTTTAAGGAGCTATTATCAAAATGAATTAAAACGCCTAACTTGAAACACTTTTTCTAGTTTTTTTAAAGCTAGGCGTTGAAATAATATATTTTGCTAGTGTTGCCAGGAGATGAAGCAATACTGCAGATTAGGTTTAGGAGACTTTAAATGAGTGTGTTTGTTATGAATGCCTCCCTTGGTTCTCAAACCTTGTCTGTGTAGCTTTACAAAATTGAGTTGTGTAGCTGAGAGTTTAATGCCTTTACTTTTAGACTTGGAGAGTTTTGTTTGTTTTTACTCTGTTATTCATCGCCATTTCTTAAAGAGTAAACCAATGAGCAAGCCCCATGTTTCTAAACTTCCGCGTTTCCTTGTGATAAACAAAAATTTCATGCCACTTTCTGGGACTCTGATGCCCCCGCAGCAGTGCTGAAAGACAGAGCCTCTTCTCTGCTTATGTCCAGCAGCAAAGAGGGCTTGGTGGGCTCTCCTGCCATAGGTCGTGTCCCCTCCCGTAATGCTAGGTTTGGAGTCGGGGTGCCCTCTGAAATGAGGGCTTCGATGTCTGTTCGATTTAGCAGCCGTGACCTTTCAAGAATAATGTAGACTTATTATCATGAAACTGCACACTTAATCTCCTGAGGAGGGAGAATTGGCACTTTGATAGTGAGTGATTTCGTACCCGACGAGGAGTCAGTTTTTTGTTTTTGTTTTTTAGTGGATTCACGTTGTACAGCAATTTGAATATGAGAAGTGTCATAAACTAGTGCATTAACCAAATTAGGTACATTGCTAGACTAACTTCGTACAGAGTCCTAGAGGAAAATTTTTAGGATTAGGCTAAATCATGGAGGGAAATACCACCTCATCTAACTTTGTTTTTTTAATATGGTTTTAAGAAGGCCTCAGGAATGGATCTTTATAGAGAAAGTCTATGTATTAAAACAAATTTAGGATTTTACATCAGAAAACGAATCAAGCAGTCTGATACCTTGTAAGGATACGCAAGGGAAAGACTAGTATTTAGATTTATTGGTTAAGTTACAGTGACATGTCTGCTGCTAAAGTGACGAAATTGTTTAATGTGAGTTAGTATATGTCAGTTCTAATGACCTTGGCTCTAAGTTTATGCTTGTGGCTTTAGCTTTCACTATGGTAACCTCATTCTATCATTAAAAATTTAAAAAATCCGCCGGCTTTGAGTGCTGGGCATTTTACGTTGGGAATAGCAAATTATCTCTAATACTTGAAACACCAGCCCCTATCTCATTAACACCATCAGTGTCATTCTCATCCATGAAAATACCTTTCAGAATATATAAATTTGGGTACTAATTAAACATAATCTTAAGTCATTTTTTGGGAGGTGGAATCTTTCAGTTAATTCTTCTGTATTTCACTCTCCCCATACGTACTCACAGCTTTATTTTATTGTGAACTTGAATAATTTTGTTTTCGTATGATTTTTCTTTGATTCATAGCAGTCAGTTAATTGCAAAACAAAGGCAAGAAAACAAAATACCTAAACTGCAGCTTCTGCAGAAGTCAAGAGAACAGCAGAGTTCCTGCACTTCAGAGCAGTGCGGGCCGGGGTTTGACTGAATGACTGACTGGTCTTCTGTCTTCAGTTCAGCTTGTTTTTTTTCAAGATTTTATTTTTCCTTTTTCTCCTCAAAGCCCCCCGGTACATAGTTGCATGTTTTAGTTGCTGGGCCTTCTAGTTGTGGCAGGTGGGACACCGCCTCAGCATGGCTTGATGAGTGGTGCCATGTCCGTGCCCAAGATTCGAACCAGCGAAACCCTGGGCTGCCGAAGTGGAGCGCGTGCATTTAACCACTCGGCTGTGGGGCTGGCCCCTCGGTTCAGCTTTAAGTAAGTTCCAAGTACGTAAAAAACAGAGTGAATTTTCCCATTTATATTTACTCATTTTGTTTAAAAAATAATTTATCACTTATAATAATATATAATTTAGAAAAGCTTTGCAGCATTGCACGTTTTTCTTTATTATGCATGACCTATCCCCCTCTGCCCGTGAAAAGGCTTACATAGTCCATCTTTAGAGGTGAAGAAGGAAATAGAAGCCAGTGTACAGCCCTTTGCTTTGTGCATTTGTTTGGGAGTGCCATTTTGAGACGTGAGATGTACCCGTTTTACTTTTTTGCAGTGCTTTGGGCAAGTGCTAAACTTCTTGTCTCATTCTCACCTAATTTGCTGGATAAATTTAAAAGTATCGCCTCAGTCTTAATGATGATAAATGATTTTGCCTGAAGTCACTGTCAATTGCAAATAATTTAGGTGGCCAACCCATTTTTATTGTAATTATCTTTCAAGGTTTGGAGCTCTGTGGGAGACAGGTTGGTTTTTCAAAATATTTCTTTAAAAAGATTTTATTAAAAATAGGGGTTTTAGGGGCTGGCCCCGTGGCTGAGTGGTTAAGTCTGTGCGCTCTGCTGCAGGCGGCCCAGTGTTTCGTTGGTTCGAATCCTGGGCACGGACATGGCACTGCTCATCAAACCACGCTGAGGCAGCGTCCCACATGCCACAACTAGAAGGACCCACAACGAAGAATATACAACTATGTACTGGGGGGCTTTGGGGAGAAAAAGGAAAAAATAAAATCTTTAAGAAAAAAAAAAAGAGAAGGATGAAAGGGATTAATGGAGCAAATGTGACAAAATCTTAAAAAAAAAAAATAGGGGTTTTACCTACTTTGTTTTTGTGCTTTTTGTTGGAAGTTATCGTAAGCGGTTCATATTCTTAGAGCGAACTTGGGCAGCAGATGCCGAACCTACTGGGGAGCTGCCCAATACGAGCTTAAACCTCTTGGGGTGCTTTTAAAAACAGCCTGAGCAGACACTCCCCTTTCAACGCCTCTTTCAGTTTAGTTTGAGCAATAGATTTCTCTCAAATAGCAATTGAGTAACCTAAAATATGATTTCTAATCAAAGCATTAGAATTGCATCTGAAAAAAAGTTTCAAAAATATGAGCCTTAAAAGTAAGCTATTAAAATTGTTTTATGGAAATTTTCACTGAATCTGTTAAATAGTGCGATTTCTCCGAAGACCTGAATTTTATTCCCCATTTTTTTCTCCGTCTCACTGCTAGGTACTGTGTATATAAGGCTGTCTTGATGTGATTATAAAGTCATATCATCATTAAAGTTATTTTTCATCCCTTTCCTTTTTTTGCCTTGAAGCCAGTTAACAAAGCATTAGCTAATGTAATTAATTTAGACTGAAGACATTGAATAAAATATTGACATGCCGCAATGACAGATAAAGTGCCGCATTTTAAACCTGTGTGGTCTAGTAGTAGAGTAGCTCAGTGTTCTATCAAGTAAACTTGACGTGCCAGCTGGAAGGCCTACGTAAATATGTGTGCACATGTATGATCCACGGCCCTCCTCTTTTCCCAGTCAGCTATTTAAAAAACACTTTACCCTGTGCTTGAAAGTAAGCCATGAAGTTGTTACGTGATCACCAAACTTCCAAAAACAATTGCTTAATGTTTTGGACTTCATTATGATTAGGAAAACAGAGTCAGGAAAACCTTGTGGGGAGTAGCTTGTTTCCTGAGGATCAGCAGTAGAAGACGCACAACAAACCACGCGTGAGGCTCTGTGTTGCTACGTGTTGCCTTCATTCAATTTCCACTTCTAGTAAAGGTCTGTGAAACACTGGGTTTTCTCTAGAGTTGCAGTGCCTATATTTAAAGGTTTCTGCTATAGTTGTTTCTACATGGCATCCTTTTGAAAATTATATGATGTCAGATCTAGTATGCAGTGCATGTATTTTAGGTTTATAGATTATACAAGGAAATAATAAGCATCTTTGTGCTTAAAAACAGGCCATACCTAGGTCTTAGTAAATGGAACCTTCCTTGACTAGTGCTTTTCAAATAGTAAGAATTTGTATTGTGTGAAGGAGGAAGAGAATTTAGCATCTGCACGAGGATCATTTTTTCCTATACCCTGTTGGCTACTGCCAGGATTGTTTAAGATGGTATCCACCCATTTCATTTGGCTGCAGTCCTTGCGCTCATGAAAGTAACACTGATGATTCCGAATTGCTATGTGTATGTGCTTTGGCACAGCATGAAGGTGTCCTTAATAACATTGCCATTGTCTTTAAAACAGCTTGCAGTTATGACTACAAATAAATGGGTGTGACAGGAGGGCGTGGCAGATAATGATTCTGTTTTCCAGCCCTCGTGTTTAACAAACCTGCTTTGTACTGCGAGCCTTTTACGTTCCCTGGACCTGCTACTTATTTTGTGCATGTTGTTCCTAGTCAACCACAATGTTTGCATATTTGTCACGATAACTTTGACATGTCTTCAGTTGACTACTTTGAATTCTTTTCGTGGAGGCAAGCGAAACAAAATGTTTGGGAAGAAGTTGAGTGGTCTTGCCTCTTGGCATTTTTTTCACTTGTATGTTTGAATACTTACACACTTAGATTATTTTTTGGGACTCTTGTCCTCCAATGTTTGTTTACCTTTGTCTGGTTTAGAAATTTGGGGATGGCCTTTGGTTTTAATCCCTTTCCTTTTTAAGTGCAAGTCATACTATCTTTACTGTGTAATTTCTTTTTAAATAAGGAGTGTTTATGGAAAAGAATTGCTGGCTGTTTGAATGGTTCTGTTTTAGATTGGTGAGCACTTCTGTACTGACCCCGAAGGAAGGATATTATTTGTGCCATATTCTATTCTATTTTATTTATTTATTCATTTATTTGGGGGGAGGGTTAGGTTTTTTTTGAGGAAGATTAGCCCTGAGCTCACATCTGCTGCAAATCCTCCTCTTTTTGCTGAGGGAGACTGGCCCTTAGCTAACATCCATGCCCATCTTCCTCTACTTTATATGTGGGACGCCTGCCACAGCATGGCTTGCCAAGCGGTGCCATGTCTGCACCCAGGATCTGAACTGGCGAACCCTGGGCTGCCGAAGCGGAACGTGCAGACTTAACCGCTGCACCACTGGGCTGGCCCCTTAAAAATATTTTTGATAAGTGTATTTTCATGTAATTGGTTTTCTTTGTGTGTGTGTATTTTTGCTTTAAAAAATATTCTGAGGGGCTGGCCCTGTGGCCGAGTGGTTAAGTTCTCACGCTCCGCTTCGGTGGCCCAGGGTTTCACTGGTTTGGATCCTGGGCGCAGATGTGGCACCGCTCATCAGGCCATGCTGGGGCGTGTCCCACATAGCAAAGCCAGAAGGACCTGCAACTAGAATATACAACTATGTACTTGGAGGGGCACTGGGGAGAAGAAGAAAAAAAAGAAGATTGACAACAGATGTTAGCTCAGGTGCCAATCTTTAAGAAAAGTAAGGGAAAAAAATATTCTGAGAACGGATGTATACTTTTCATTCTGCCAAAGGAATTTATGACACAGAAAGGTTAAATACCCCTGAGCTGCATGTTCTCCTACAAAATGACCCAGGTTGATTCTGGTTGACATGAAAGGACTTTCCTGGACATTGCTTTTTGGGTGAGCTGTGTGTGGATGGGGGAGTCATCTCTGTATTGCTGTCTTCAGGTTTCCAGAATGACTATGTGACTTTCTGCTCACACTGAGAAAGCTAGATAGAAGCAAAATGGTGATGACAGAAATAAATTTATGATCCTCTCTATTGTGGGTATCCTTTTTGCAAGAATTAAGTTTCTAAGTGGTTGTTCCATTTGAGGGATGTAGGAAGGACCTCTCGTTTGAGGTTATCTGCTGATGCTTTTCCAAGCAGGAGGCCTAGCTTGCCAAGAACAAAAGTTACCCAACACATGTCCTGCATAAAATATTTCTGAAACAGAAGATCAGTTGGAAGGCTTTATTACCTTAAAAACTTAGGGCACTTGCTGCTTAGTTTGTGTGTGTGTGTGTTTTGGTGGTTTTTTTGCCTTTTTTTTTTTTTTTGCTTACTTGGCTCTTAGTAGTTGATTTATTAATTGGTTATGAGAAGGAAATAGTAAATTCTTCATATTAGTAAGAATTAGGAATACACACAAAACTCAATAGTTTAATTGAAGCACAAAGACTGCTGGAGTTCTGTTCTGCGGTGAGTCTGTCATTCCATTTGTAATGCATTTATCTTGAGATTGGGTTGGGTGGGATTTGCATTCCTGAAGTTATGATGAGTTTCCAGATCCTTATCAGTCAGTATTAGGAGGGACTGTTTTTAATAGTGATAATGAGGTAACCGTTGCCAGGAGGAGACTTAGTCATTGGCAGAATTGTCAGAACCCTGAAATAGTTTGGGAAAACTCAGGATGGAAAAAGCAGGCTGTTTCAAAAACAAAACAAAACAAAACAAAAAAACTCCAGCTGCTTTTTTGGGGAGGGTGAGATGGGCATGGCTGGAGGTGGCGGGATACCAGGTGAACTTCCCTGACGTCTGCACCCTGTGTAGAAGCCGGAAGAGATTAGTGTTATTTTCCTAAAGCACTCCAGTGTGAACATAAAGTTCTGAGTGTTGGTTAAGATTAAGTTGGCTAACAGCCACTAATCTGGAAGTGTGTTCTCTGTGTACATTGGCAAACTTTAATTTGATTGGAGAAAAAAAAGAAATTCTTTGGGTAGCAGCTTATTTTTGTTGCCAGTTTGAGAAGAACTTAAGTAGTATTTTATGCCAAGGGGACATTTACTGGGGGCAGGATGTGTGTGTGGGAGGAGCATTCCTGCTCCTCCGTGACCATTACCATGCCACGTTACCGTGCCGGGGTTTACTGATCAATAATGAAGACAAGATAACCTTTGCCATGATTAGACAGAAAGAGATGAGAAATGGAGACCACACCTTCAGGGATGTCTATCGCACCTCAATTTTAAGTGCAAAACAAATCTTTTTTAGATCAGGGTTTCTTCATTGGCTACCTGCCTGCCAGCCAATATAACAAGCTGTAACCTTGTTTAGTTTTCCTTAAATCCAGAAATGATCCTATACCAAATCCAAACAAGTCAAATCACTCTTAAGGGAATAAGTAAAAACACGTGTAGCTGCCTTGGCTGGCCTACAGCTGTCTGCAGACTGGCTCCGTTCTCTGTGCTAAGCAGATTCCTTCTGAACATCCTAAGATGGCCATCACTGTCATCAGCGCTCAATCTGGGGTGAACAGAGGATGTGACAGCATTTACTTATCTGAACTGTGTTTTGTAAACTGTGACCATAATAACTTTTCTAGGTAGGTGAGAGTCAACCTGACAGCTATATAAAGACAATAAAAACAAATACTATCCAATTGTGTTAAAATAGTATATTGCATATTGCAATTTATATATACTGAGAGCTTTTAATTTAGTGTCAGGAATAATAAAGGTATGAAAGAAATTGAATTTATTGCCCCCTTAAAGGCACATTCTAGAGTTTGTTGTGTTTATTATTTGAATTTCTCACAGGGCTAAATGAAAGTCTCTTTACAGTGTTTGAAAGAATGTCGGCTTGCGGAGGGAAACCCAGCGTGAGCTGTGGAGTCCTTTGGTGTAAACTGCCAAGGTCACTCCTGGAGGGGTACTCTTCCTGAGCTGGGCCAGATTGGGGATGATATGACGTAGCAGCATCCCTAAAAGATAGTTAGAGATACAGATGATTTTGAATATCCGACAATAGTAAGATGATTATTAAGTTTTTATTATACACGTAATACATTTTTGTTGTAGAAAAATTGGAAATACAACAAATGAAAGGAGAGCAATTTCTCGCTGAGAAGACTCGTAATCCAGATTCAGTAGCCCTTGAAGAAGTGTCTTGAAAAGCAGCACTTCTCCCACGTCTCTCTCCCTGGAGGCAGACTCTTTTATTCTGACAGTGTCTTCTTTTTGCATTTACCTCTGTGTTCTTGCGGGGGAGGAAAAATTTGTTTTCTTACTACCTTCCTAGGTTCTCCAGCTGGGGCCCTGTAAATTGGACTGACAAAAGACACAGTAACAAGAGAAAAGCATACAAATTTATTTAACGTAAATGTTATGTGACACGGGAGTCTCCCTAAGGAAAGGACCTGAAGAGTGGTTAAGACTGAGCATTTTTATACTAGATTTGATGAAGAGTAGAAAGTCATGGAAAAGGTGACAGGAGAAAGGAGTATGAGCTACGGGGAGTGAACTGGGGACAGCAAGGCCACTTCCTTGGCTCTGTCTCGGCGCCCCTCTGTCTGCAGAGATAAGGATGCTCCTTTCCTCCTGTCACATGAGGCTCTGGGACCTGCTTCGGAGGAGAAGGGGCGTCAGAGAGTCCTTCTGCACCTGCCCCTTCAAAGGATTCTTCAGCTTAAAATAGTCAGTCTGCCAAGGTGCCATCTTTTGCGGGAGCAAGCTCTGAACCCTCTCCTTCTTAACAACATTCTTGTACTCTGATTTCTTGATTTCTCGGCTTCAGGCATTACCTCTTGATTTCCTGTTACAGCAGACGAGGGTGTAGTTCTTTTTCCACATCCCCGGGTACCCTTTTTGTTCTCACAGCCCAGTATAGGTGTTTATAGACGTGGATAACTTTGCTTAGATCAGTATTCACTGTTTACACAGTTAAGACTGAACATGTTTGGGGCCGGCCCAGTGGCGCAGCAGTTAAGTTCGCATGTTCCGCTTCGGTGGCCCGGGGTTCGCCGGTTCGGATCACGGGTGCGGACATGGCACCACTGGGCACGCCATGCTGTGGCAGGTATCCCACATATAAAGTAGAGGAAGATGGGCATGGACGTTAGCTAAGGGCCAGTCTTCCTCAGCAAAAAGAGGAGGATTGGCAGCAGATGTTAGCTCAGGGCTGATCTTCCTCAATAAATAAATAAATAAATAAATAAATAATAAAAATTTAAAAAAAAAGACTGAACATGCTATTCACAGGTAAGCCATGTAGTAATCTGTGAACACTTCTACTTTTCTGTACAACTTTTGGTTTTCCCTGAGATTTATATTTTTCATTGTTTACTTTTATATTAACTTCTCCCTAATATAGTCCAAATTGCAACTTGTCCAAATTTCCTTTGAGGAAATTCTGATAGTTCAGGTATTCTGTTAGCCTCCCCTAGTCCTGAAGATGCGCTCCCATCTGGACTGGCACCCACTGTTTTTATGCACAGCTCTTATGCTGGGACTTCCCTTCCCCAGCATCTTGGGGATACTCTTTGCTTCTTTATGTTGGATTTCTCGTTTTCCAGATCCCATTCCTTCCTGTTTCTTGGTTTGCACTCTTACTTTGGCAGAACGTATTCTCCAGTAGCTGCCTGAGAAAGGTTCATGGGAGTTAAACTTTGAGACCTTGAAAGGCTGAGAATGTCTCCTTCTGTCCTTACTCTTAATTGATTGATTGGCTGGCGTAGAGTTCTAGTTTGAAAATTCTCCTTTGAAATTTTAAAGGCAGGGCTTCATTGTTTTTTAGTTTCCTCCATTGCTCTTGAAGCCCAAGGCCCTTCGGATCCTGATTATTTGTGTGATAGTTCTTTTCTTCGTTTCTCAGTGTCTGAAATTGCACGGTCATGTGCCGCACTGTGTTTGGCTCTATCCTTTGTGCTGACACTTGATGAACACTTGCAGTCTGGGAACTATTTTGTTGACGACTGTCTCCTCTTGTTTTTGCCCCCTTAGCTTTATCTTGAACTCTTCTTATTCAGATATTGGACTTCCTGGATTGATCTTCCTGTGGTTCTTATGCTATTCTATTGAGTTTTTCATTTCAGTTAATTACATTTATAATTGCTGAGAAAGCATGTTCGAGCTTACTCTCACTTTCTGACTCTCGTTTTAGTCTTTTTTTTTTAAGCATACTGCTCTTGTTTAATGTTTGTAATATTTTCTCTTATGTTTCTGAAAATATTAATGGTGTCTTTTCCCCCCGAGTTTTCTTTTGCCCGCGTAGTCTCTATCAGGACTAACTGCATCATTTGCAGAGTGGAAATGTGGGCCCCCTTGTTCAAGGTTTATTAAAGAATTCCAAGACAGCAGAGCATCAAACCTAACATGGACCTCTTCTAAGTCAGGGTGCTGTGCGACCGCCCAGGCCACACACCTGTGAAGTGGACCCTAGTTTCTCTTTCTTCCAACTTGTTGTTTCCCTCTCTGTCTTTCATCCTGGAGATATCCAACAGTTCTTGCCTGTTTGTTAATATTTAACAGTGGGATCCTGCAAAGCTCATTGGAAGCTCCGAATATAAAGTAGGACTTTGCAGCTGTGAGCTTCATTGTCGGCTGGTCTGGCTGGGCAAATTCAGTTTGAGAATTTGTCAGTATCTTTATAGTTTTGCTCCTAGACTAATCGCTGGTCAGATTCCGCAGAGAAGTCTCTTCTAATCTTGCCCTGGAAGTGAAGGCCTGACAGTCAGCCTTTGGGGAAAGGTATTGATAGAGGGGGCTGGGGTCAGTGGCTTGTACTGGCACGTCGGAGTCAGTTGTTAAATTTTCAGGTACTTTGTGAGCCAGTTGCTAAATACAACAATTATTAAAGATTATACAGACTTATAATTAAATTTTGTGTTAAAAATCAATTATGGGCTGGCCCCATGGCCGAGTGGTTAAGTTTGTGTGCTCTGCTTCAGTGGCACGGGGTTCACGGGTTTGGATCCTGGGCGCAGACCTACACATCACTCATCAAGCCATGCTGTGGAAGCATCACACATAGAAGAAATAGAATGACCTACAACTATATACTGGGGCTTTAGGGAGAAAAAAAGAAAGAGGAAGATTGGCAACAGATGTTAGCTCAGGGCCAATCTTCCTCACCAAAAAAGCATACCTTTAAAAAAAAAAAAAAAGAAAAGCAAGCTAGCAAAAACAAGAAAATTTAGAATACCTACTGTCCAAAAAAAAAAAGAGAAATCAAATTACCAAATACTAAAAACTCACCACTTCCTAATTATTTTATTACATTTTGATATTAGAGATGCTTTTGAAATTATTTACATCTACCTATATGGTAGATATACTATGTAATACTAGCATACTGTGCATCTCTTCTGAACTCTGTGTTGTGACATTGATACTGAACCTCTTAATCTCAAGTTCATATGCCTGATGCACTGGAAGCCAAACACAGAGACATCAGTGCTCAGACACGGAGAAAGATTTATTCAAATTGGCCAAAATGCAAGGCGGGAGCCTGGGTTCGCTTAAATCCACCTCCCCCAAAGCAAGGGGGTTTCTGGAGCTAAGGCGCTTGGCAGGAGGAGCTTCGGGGAAACGAGGGGTCACTCCTGATAAGCCCCTGAGCACTCTGACTTCTGGGCTTCAAGGGCTGCTGAGAGCCAGCCAGCCAGTGATGGCAGCCTCCCCAAAGGCGTACTCTTTCTTCTGTAAAACAAGCTCACAAATCCTCGGGACCCCTGAGTCACCCCTCAAGTTGCACAGGAAAAACAGCAAGTTGGTATAATGTCCACAGTACCCCTCAGGTACCCTGCTTCAACATCATTGGGGAGCTTGAAGCAGCTAAGAGTATCTACGCCACAAGAATCGGCAAATATTACAAATAACTACCCTTGTCCCTCCCCGCCCCAGGTAGTTGTTAATCATTTATTTACCAACGCACTGTGGACCGGGACGTAGGACATATGTTAACTTAAACTGCCTCCACCTCGCCCATTGATCCCCTGCTCCATGTAGCCCTCTGCTTGAACCCTCCTTGCATTACCCCCAGCCTTGGCAAGGGCGAGGGAAGGGCATTTGTTTGCCTGTCTGAAGACCGAGAGAGGGGATCTGGGAATTGCGTTTCAGGAAGGTTTCCTGTTAATCCTTCCCGTTTTATCCCTGCTGAGCCTTTTGGGGGAGTGTTCCCTGCTGCTTACCTTAGGACTCAGTTTTCTTGGGTCTTTGACTACTTTACCTCTTATCCATTATTTTCCAGCTTTCAAAAATGCGTGGCTGTACTCTCCAGTTTTCTTTGTCCCTGTGAGTTTACATCTTGAAGAAATGCCTTGGTGTTTGGGGAAGGGCCGCAAATAGCTGTGCGTTTGGCCCACCCTCCTTACCCGGAAGTCTGGGATATCGCTCCTGAAAGAGTATAACCTCAGCCGTTTGAAGAGGGCCTAAACAGGCTTAGCCAATCCCTGTTGGTTTGCAAGTCACATTTAAATGCAGTTAGGAGAAAGTTCTGTTGATTCTAGAATATCTGCATTTCCATAAAGAAAGAAATGACCTTCTATGAGTAGGTTTGGACCAGATGACCTGTTAGTTTTTATGTGGATGTGTGGGGACGTAAGGAAAGACATAAAACCGTTTCAGGTCGTAGTTTGGTCTTGAGGAGAAGTGGAACTCTTCTCGATTCTGCAGCAATTCCAGTTGCCCCTCAGCGGCTGGTCAGGTGGCCTGGTCGCCTCGCCCACTCTGAAGCAGGCATTTGTTGCCCCCTCATCTAGTGAGTCTCCCAATCTTGGGATTTTACCTCCACTCTTACCCCCTTCTGCTCAAACTCATTGCTCCCCTCTCCTCATTAGATTGGATGTGATTGGGTTGGTTGGGCTCTCATTAGCCTTAATTCTGTACCGTGTTGATGGTTACCTTTTGGTTAAGGCCAGAGTAGAAAGGTCATAGGATACAAGGGTGGCAACTCAAGGAGAAGAGATTGCCTGTGATCTCTAAGAAGGGGGACTTGGACCTCAAACTGTTCCTCTATTGAGGAATGCATATATTTATGAAAAAGAGTTTTGTGGCTCAAGACAGTGACAGTGGTGGCTAAAAGGATTAAATATCTGACAGGATATATAAAAGGAATAAATAATTACTTGACACTGGACATGTGAAATAGGTTAGATGTCCTGGTGACCCTTCTTGTTCAAAGTTGTGAAGATGGTAATTCTTTTTTTTTTTTTTTTGAGGAAGATTAGCCCTGAGCTAACTACTGCCAATCCTCCTCTTTTTGCTGAGGAAGCCTGGCGCTGAGCTAACATCCGTGCCCATCTTCCTCCACTTTATATGTGGGATGCCTGCCATGGCATGGCGTGCCAAGCGGTGCCATGTTTGTACCCGGGATCCGAACCCGCGAACTCCGGGCCGCCGAGAAGCAGAATATGCACACTTAACTGCTGTACCACTGGGCCGGCCCCGGTAATTATTTCTAAAGATCCAGTGTACAGCAGTATCCAATTGCTAAATTAAATTAAACATTTCTACAAAAAGGGCTTCTGGCAACTACTGCTTATTGCTCCTCTTTCTGATCTCTCCTTTGCTCACCATCTTTTGTGTTTTAATTAGAGAGGTTTTCCCTCACTTCAGTTTATAGGATGAGATCCAGGTCAGACTCTGTGCATGTGCTAATTGCTGTTTTTTTGTTTGTTTTTATTTTTTAAATCCTTTGTGATTTCTGGGAAGAAATGCTTGTCTTCAGATGGGAGGACGGGATTAGGCCAGGTTTTTCCATATGATTATATGTTCATGTCCAAAATTCTGTAAAGAGTCTAAAAAGATTGTTTGCTGAGTTTCAACTTTGTTCATATAAAAGGTCTTTCATGAGTAAAACTGTTAAATCACGTTGAGACACGCAGAGTCATGCGCTGTATCTCGATGTTTTGGTCAAGTGACGGACCGCTTATGGGATGGTGGTCCCATAAGATTAGTACTGTACATACAGCCTAGGTGTGCAGTGGGCTGTACCATCTAGATTTGTGTAAGGACACTCTGTGATGTTGGCACAAGGACAAAATCGTCTAATGACAGATTTCTCAGAACATATCTGCATTGCTAATCGATGCATGACTGTATTTAACAAATTACCTTATGTGAAAACAATGAAATACTATGATGTCTAGGTCCTGTGACTGTCATGTTTGCCATAATGTCTTCCTCGGAACCTGCCTGCATTTGCCTTGGCATTGCGCACAGCGTGCATTTGAAATAGGATATCTATAAATGCGGACCTTGTCGGCATGGTTTGGGGAGAATTATGGTAGCATTACGATAGGCTTAAGAAAAGCTCATTCTGGCCGTTGACTTTGTCCAGGTGATGGTGATTGCCTGCTTGCCCAGCAACCTCAGAGATGCTCCTAAAAGGCAGATGGTAAAGCAGTTAGCCCTAAGGTAGTGGCATAACCAGGAGCTGCTGTCACACCCCTCGCATTTTTGAAATGCCCTAAGCTAAGTGGTAGGGTGAATTTTTTCCAAACTTATTAGCAGGTTCTTTTTTCTGCCTCCTTTCACTTAGGAGACACTTTAAAAAGAATGAGTTTTAAGGTGAGAAAGTTGAAAAATTTTTATGTAGTCATGGTCTTTATTAAAACTGGCTTGACTGTTGAAATAGCAGATGGCTGTGATAAAATGGGAGCATGTCAACTGTAAGAAGAAACCTGTGCGGATTAAATCATAATTAAAAATACCTCTAATATCATTCACCAAAATGTTTTCCTTTGGATTGACTATGAATACTGTGTCCTCTTTTTATTCATCTTTTGACAAAACCAAAGAATAAAAAAAAATAGACACAGCGAAAATGACCCACGGTGGCTTTGAAATTTCTGTGTTCAGAGATTTTTAGGACATGGACTTTCCAAAGTCAAAGAATCTTGAAAATAAGACAGATACTTGTAGGAGCAAGGCTGATACGGGCTTTTTAAAAGCATTTTCTGTTCAGCGAGTTGTCAAAAAATGGATTACACTCATTAGGAATGACCAGTCCTCCTGTAACACACGGCATTTCAGAAGGATAGTGTCCACTGATGCCTTAACATGGCAAGGGCTTTACCTGCACCTCCTTCCCCCACTTCAAAAGAAAAAAGAACGGGTGTCTTCCCTCGCCCTGTGTCCCTTGCACTGTCGCCCAAACTAGGTGTACACGGCCTTTTCCTGAGACCCTGTGCACCGTCTCCAACTGGTCCCAGTGGTGAGCTCAGTGCCGCGTGTCCACGGGTGTTCAGCAGTTGTTCCGTGGTGGAGAATTGAGTCCCTGCCTGTTTCCAGCCTGGTGCCTCTCATGGCCTCTCGGGAAAGCTGCTCCAGGGATCTGTCAAAGAGACGAAGCCAGCCATGCCGCTGCCCTTCTGAAAATGCTTCGGTGGCTGTCAGCTACTTAAAGTTTAGCCTCTCAGACTTTTTTCCTTCTAAAATTGTTTTTGATATTATAAAATTAACATACTATGATCAGAAATTCAAACAACATTAAACATAGATGTAAAAATATATGTAATACGTGTATGTAAATACATTTATATATGTATGTAAAAAATATATGTAAAAAATATGTCCCTAACTCTCCTCAAAATATCCAGTTTGCTGGACCTTATATAATATCTTTCTACAGATTTGCAAACTACATATAGCTTTCCAGTTTTGTTTTCCACCAGTAGTGTTATGCTAAAATATTGTCCTCTCTTCTCGCCCTTATTGGCTTGGGTAAACTATTTAATATCATGGAAGTTAATCCTTTGTGTATATTGCAAATATTTTTTCCCAGTCTATGGTGTCTTTTTTCCAGATAGATGTTTGAAATTTGTATCTCGTCAGATATGTCAGTGTTTTGTGTTTTTTGTTTAGAAAAGAGTTCCCAGTAAGATTTTAAAGCCATTCTCTCATATCTGACAGCATTGGATTTTGCATTTTACTCAGTCATGCACTAAGTTTTTGTTTATAATGAAGTAGGCATCTGTCTTTTCAGCATACTTGTTTATATTGCAGAGGCTGTTATTTTTTTAAACAGTTTTATTGGGGTAAAATTGATATAGAAAAAACTGCACATTTGATGTATACAATTTGATGGGTTTGAGTGTGGGCATACACCCATGAAACCATCACCTCAATCAATTAATAGACATATCCATCACTTCCACAAGTTTGCTTGTGCCTCTTTGGTTTTTTGGTGAGGATGTTTAACGTGAGATCTACCCCATCAAGACATTTTTTTTTTATTAAGGTTATAAAAGTTAACATCCTTGTGAAATTACAGTTGTACATTATTATTAGTCATGTTGTAGCTACACCACTTCACCCCTAGTGCCCTCCCCCCACCCCCTTTTCCCCTGGCAATCACCGATCAGTTCTCTTTGTCCATATGTTAACTACCGCCTATGAGTGGAGTCCTACAGAGTTTGTCTTTCTCTGTCTGGCTTATTTCACTCAACACAATACTCTCAAGGTCTATCCATGTTGTTGTGAATGGGACGACTTTGTCCTTTTTTATGGCTGAGTAGTATTCCGTTGTATATATATACCACATCTTCTTTATCCAATCATCAGTTGCTGGGCACTTAGGTTGGTTCCATGACTTGGCTATTGTGAATAATGCTGCAATGAAGATAGGGGTGCATGGAACTTCTGGAATTGCTGATTTCAGGTTCTTAGGATAGATACCCAGTAGTGGGATGGCTGGGTCATAAGGTATTTCTATTCTTAACTTTTTGAGGAATCTCTGTACGTTTTCCATAGTGGCTGCACCAGTTTGCATTCCCACCAACAGTGTATGAGGGTTCCCTTTTCTCCACAGCCTCTCCAATATTTGTCACTCTTGGTTTTGGATATTTTTGCCATTCTAACATGTGTAAGGTGATATCTTAGTGTAGTTTTGGTTTGCATTTCCCTGATGATTAGTGATGATGAGCATCTTTTCATGTGTCTATTGGCCATCTGTATATCTTCTTTGGAGAAATGTCTGTTCATGTCCCTTGCCCATTTTGTAATTGGGTTATTTGATTTTTTATTGTTGAGTTGTGTGAGTTCTTTGTATATTATGGAGATTAACCCTTTGTCGGATAAATAACTTGTGAATATTTTTTCCCAATTAGTGGGCTGTTTTTTTGTTTCAATCCTGTTTTCCCTTGCCTTGAAGAAGCTCTTTAGCCTGATGAAGTCCCATTTGTTTATTCTTTCTATTGTTTCCCTCATGTGAGGGGTTACGGTGTCCGAAAAGATTCTTTTGAAGCTGATGTCAAAGAGTGTGCTGCCGATATTCTCTTCTAGAAGACTTATTGTTTCAGGCCTACTTTATTTATATTTTAAAGATTTTATTTTTTTCCTTTTTCTCCCCAAAGCCCCCCCAGTACATAGTTGTATATTCTTTGTTGTGGGTCCTTCTAGTTGTGGCATGTGGGACGCTGCCTCAGCGTGGTTTGATGAGCAGTGCCATGTCCGTGCCCAGGGTTCGAACCAACGAAACACTGGGCCGCCTGCAGCGGAGCGCACGAACTTAACCACTCGGCCACGGGGCCAGCCCCTGATTGCTGTAGTTTTAACATATGTTTTTGGAGTAACGTTTTTCCCACCTCAAGTCTTACTGACTTTTCCATGTACTTTTTTAGTTTAGATGTAAATCACATGCCATGAATCCACCTTTTCAAAGTTTACAGTTCCCTGGTGTTTAGTAACACAGTCATGTGTCGCTTAATGACAGAGAGACGTTCGGAGAAATGCATCATTAGGCGACTTTGTCATCGTGTGAACATCACAGAATGCACTTACACAAACCTAGATGGTATAGCCTGCATACCTAGGCTGGATGGTGCTCATCTTAGGCAACCACCATCCCATAAGTGGTCTGTCACTTAACCAAAATATCGTTATGCCCTGCATGACTGTAGTCACAAAGTTGTGCAACCATCACCTCTAATTCTAGGACATTTTCATTACCCCCAAAAGAAACCCATTAATAGTCACTCCCCATCGCTGCACTGCTCCCCCACCCACAACTGGCCCTAGGCAACCACTAATCTTCTTTCTGTCTCTAGATTTGCCTATTCTGGACATTTCCTACAGATGGAATCGTACAGTATGTGACCTTTTGTGTCTGGATTCTTTATTTGTGTATCCATTCGTCCACTGATGGACCTCTGGCTTGTTCTCAACTTTTGGCTATTTTAAGTAGCGCTACTGTGAACTTTGGTGTATAAGGATTTGTTTGAGTACCAGTTTTCAGTTCTTTTGGGTGTATACGTAGGGGTAGAATTGCTGGGGTATGTGATAATTCTTCATTTAACATTTTTTGTTTTATTTTTAGTTTTCATGTTTTATCTGGTTAAGTTTGTGAACTTACTATTAGGCCAAATTTTTATTAATTTAGTTGATTTAATTTATTGCTTAACTTGAAAGCCCCAGATAAGGTGTAGTTGCAAATAATGACAGATTTTTATCTCTTCCCTTTGAATATTTTAATCTTTTTTTGTAATATGATAGCTGAGACCTTTTACTCCTAGCTCCAGGATGGGAATGTTTTTAATATTTTGTTAGTGTGTATGCTATTTTCTATAAGTTTCTGGCAGATTCCTTTTGTTAAGGTAAAGTTTTCCTCTATCCCTAGTTTGCTAAGAATATTTTCTAGATCAGGAATAGGTGCTGAATATTATTATTTTCTTTTAAGAATTTATCGAGGGGCCGGCCCCATGGCCGAGTGGTTAAGTTCTTGCGCTCCCCTTCAGCAGCCCAGGGTTTCGCCGGTTCAGATCCTGGGTGCGGACATTGCCCCGCTCATCAGGCCATGTTGAGGTGGCATCCCACATGCCACAACTGGAAGGACCCACAACTAAAATATACAACTATGTACTCGGGAAGTTTGGGGAAGAAAAAGCAGAAATAAAAAAAAAAGAAGATTGGCAACAGTTGTTAGCTCAGGTGCCAATCTTTAAAAAAAACAGAATTTATTGAGATAGCGCATCTTTCTTGTAAACCATCAGTGTTTCTGGAGCATTGGACTTGTACCAGTATTTGCGTGGGTTGATTCTTGGTTGCTTCAGTAGATGTTTCTTCCCATCCAGACTGTTGGTCACACATAAACAAAACTGTTTTGTGTCTAATCAGTCTGAAAACCAATCTGAGAACCTGTGTTCTGGAAAATCTGTAGCGCCAAGTTCAGGGATGGTATAGAACTGTACGTGTTAGAATATTGTCCAGCATGTTTATTTTCTTCAGTCCTCATACTCTCTTCATTTTTTCCTGTAAGCTAACCAATTTAAAATCTTGTTATTCTGAGTCAAGAAACACCCTCCTTTACATGTTTATAAATATCCTCCATAATTGGTTTTGCTTGTCCTCCCACCTCATTCCTGATAAACAAAGCTACTGAATGCTTTGAATTTCCAGTGAAGTGGCAAATTATCTCTGTTCCTACGGTGCTCATCACCATAGTAACAGGAGCCAACTCATTCTTGAGGCGGGGCAGGATGCTGGTCCATTGCTTTTCAGAAGGATGTGAGACAATCCAAATACCATTCTGCAGATTAGACAGCAGGCCCGCTCAAGGTGTGTCTAAACAGCCTCAGCGTTCAGGAGATGCAGCTGAGAGTATGTGGCGTAGTCAAATCCCCTGAACTGAGGTTCAGTCACATTACAAACACTCCAAAACTAATCCACAGGGGCTTTACTTTCCGCCTGAGGACAGTCGAGAATCTTCCAGTTAAGGCTCATTAGTGCTCCCTCCCCCTCCCCAGGAACTTAATTAGAATCCTGGGGCTGGGTACAGAATGTGCCCTGAGAGCTAGAGAACTGCTGCCTGGAGGCCCTGGAAAGGGCTGACGGAGATTTGTGCAAAATGTCTTTAAAAAGCAATTTATTTCCAAAATTCAGGTGTATTTTGAGTTCTTTCTCTATTATAGTATCCCATACTTAAACCTTAGAAATGTTTAAAATTCCATGAAATAACATTTGTTGCAAGAATGAATGGTTAAGTAGGCTTCTCTCTTTAAAGTGAGTGTACTATTCAACTTGGAGATAAGATGACTCAGAAAATTAGAAAGAGCTGGCTACTAATGGATGTGATCAGACGTCTTTAGAAGGAACATAATCTAGTAAATGAGCAGCTAGAGAGGTTTAGAACAGTCAAGGGAATTAGTTCAAACTCAGAAGATTATGGACACCTGGGAAGTGAAAATCCATTTAGTTACATCAGCTGAAGAAAGTATGTAATAAACTGAAGTTGATTAGGTCTTGAGGAGGAGCTTAAGTACAAGCATTTCAAGCGGGTGCTTGTGCTTGTTCTGCCTTTAGGGCGGTGGATGAGGAGGCTGAGTCTGTGCACTGAGTGAGTACTTGGGTTCTAAACTTAAGGGGGTGTAATTAGCTGTCCGTCAAAAACTGTACATCAAGATTCTTCATAGCTTGGTTGAATTCTTTCTTAGATGATTCTTCCTTAAATTATTCTTTTTTCATGTGTAACCCAAACCTACTGGTTTCATTATTACACTAGGAGAGGGGACAATATGAAGGGAGGACTCAGGCATTCCAATTTCTGAAACTGGAATTTTGATCCCCATTATGACTTAATTGACACACCAGTTTATATTATGAGCTAGCCTTGGGAGCCTCATCAACTGAGTGCAGTGATAAAAGTGGGTTTCTGGTCCTGCATCAGTGTGTGAAGCCTTGGCTAGGTGTCATCTCATGATTCCTCTATGTTTCTCAGGGTTTGTAATTCCAATGGGAAGGAGGGCATGTTCAGGAAACCAAAAAATATCATGTGGAGTTTTTTGAGCATGAAATAACAGGATTGGATGATCTTAAAAGATGTTTAACCAAGTTTTATGTTTCTTGATACTTTTGACTCACTCTTTCTAAAGGTTTAATTTTCTATTCAACGTTATTTTGGAGAATCACTGAATTTTGTTTCTTGGACTGGTGGGAATATGGGTAGAAATGTGGTGATGGGATAGAATTAAAATACCTGTGTGGCTTTCTTTTAAAAAGGGCATTTTGGAATTAAAGTCTTTTTTTAAGAACATCAAGAAAATTTCACAATAATTTGATTTTTCAGATAAAATTTAAGTATTTTAAGGAGATTTCCTCTTAGCCTCTTGAGCTTTTCCATTTTCCTGGTTCCATGCTAGGAAGAATGTTAATTTTAGAGCCGTTTTTCTTCATGGCTAGCCTTTGTTTTCGTGGTAAGTTCTGTCAGAGATAATTTTTTCCTGTTTGATTTGCCTGTTTTTTGTCCCTGTAACTACTGGTGTTCTTCCCTCCCCTCTCCGTCTTCCTGGATGGGAGCCTGGAAAAGGCATTCATCTGTAGTTTTGATTTGTGTGTTTCCTGTAATCATGCAAGAAATCTAGAGCTGAGTGGCATCAGACAGCCATGATGTCATTTTTCTCTTTCCATCCAAATTTAGTTTTAATATTGAAAACTTAGGAAATATTGTACACTTACGCTAACGGTGAGTGACTATTGATTAACTTGATTCCCGGGAGTTCTTTCTTTCCCTGTATTGTCTCAACCTCTCAGTTTTTGTCTGTCTCTGTAAATGTTCCTCTAAAATTTGTTTCAGATCTATTTAGAGTATTTCAGGAATGGTTTGAGCACACACCAGGATTAGATTCAGTTCAAAAAAGACCTTGCTCTTGTGCCATTTTGCTTCTGTGTGTTATCCTGATGTTCTCCTCCCATTTCTGGGTTCATATATAAATGGGCACTCATTATTTCTAGTAGATTTTATTTAAAAGTTTTTAGGGGGCAGGCCCGGTGGCATAGTGGTTAAAGTTCCATGTGCTCCTCTTTGGCAGCCTGGGTTCACTGGATCAGATTCCAGGCACGGATCTACACCACTCATCAGGTCACACTGTGGCGGCATCCCACATGACATAGAGGAGGACTGACACAGATGTTAGCTCAGCAACAATCTTCCTCAAACAGAAAGAGGAAGATTGGCAACAGGAGTTAACTCAGGGCCACTCTTCCTCACCAAAAAAATGTTTCATCATATGGTTGACTGTGAAATAGCTGTCTGAAACCTTATGTCTAAATGCATCGTTTGTGTATGACACACTCCCTGCTTCCCTTTCTCTCCATAGAGACCTCTTAGGTACCATATGCTTTTTTAGCCTGTCTCCCAACTAGAGCAGAAGTTTGAGGACAGGAAGTTTTGTACTTTGTTCACTGCTGTATCCTCAGTCTCTGGAAGAGTGCCTGGTACATAGTAGATGCTCAGTGGTGAGTGAATGAAAGATCTAATTGATAGTTTAGCTCCCAGTGTGAGATTTGAATAGAAGCAGAAATGATTGCTTAGGTGTTCAAATTAGAGATGGAAATTGTTTTATTCTTGTGATATGCAATGGAAGCAAATTCACCAAGGTTAAGGATTGGTGAAAACTCCCCTGGTTAAGGTGCCTGATCTCTTTCGGCCCCGTGTAATGATTGCAGTTTGAGTGCAGCACTCCTGTTACAGATCTGGATGAGTGGGGCCTAGAGAGCTCCACCTTCTTAGACTGTTACTCACGTCTCTGGTATACGCTTCTATTGTCAGTATAAGAATAGTTTTTCCTATGCTGCTGTCATCCTCTCCTACACTGATTAATTTCTGGTCTGGAGCAGTATTTTGTAAACTTGAGTATCATGAATCCCAGCCAAAGGAAGAAATTTACTGAAGCCCTTCAATATAGAGAGAATGTTAAAATTTTTGTTACATTATAATGTAGTTAAATATGTGTAAACAAAACTAGTAAACCCTGTATGCTTCTAGATCTTATGCAACTATAAAGAGAAAATACGTAATGTATACAATACTCGGTATTTTGATATTAGTTTGAATCAAGTTTGAAAAACTAAATAGACACATGCGCTATAAATGCTGACGTTCACTCAGCAGACTCATGTTTTAAAGCCACTGTGATAACTCACCCTCTCCGCTTTTCTCTGTCTGAATCGCTGCTGAAACTTTTGTTCACACCTTGTTTGGCTTTTGTTTTGCCTTCATTAACTCAGGGTTTCAAGCACATTGGAGCATATCTGGAGGTGTTAGGTAATTATTTTCCAAGTGAATTCAGGAATGGAAGAGCATCCTATTTGATTATCCTTGGATGTTGAGTATTTTTCTCACCTATACATTCCACTCCTAGTAGAAGTAAGAATTACAGTAGGTGTTACTTGAAGGCACTGTTACGTGAAACCCTGAATGGACTGACTGAAAGGGCCTCCTTGCGTGTGCACCTAGGTCTCACGCTGTCAGCGCTCTGTGAGAGCCCAGGGGCTGCAGGCGAGCTTCAGGTTTGTCTCTAGGTAACGTTGAGTTCTCTGCTGATCACTGTCGAAGGCTTTTTGGATACAAAGCTGTTTCTCCAGTTGCCTTCTACTTTGCTTTCTAAAACTGGGAGGGAAGTGTTTAATACAATAGGGGCCTACGTCTCAGTTCCTGCAGTAAGACATTGTAGAGTGTTTTCATGGAGAGAACGTGGTGTGTCCCTCTGTTTATGTTTTATAACTTAAAATGTGGTGTGTTTTGAATTTTTCGTGTATCAGAAAATGTTGACCTTTGAAGGAATGGCTACATCACTACTGTGATCTTGAGCATGTTTCACTTTGAGTTTTTATTGCCTTTTTGGCACAATGATTGCAGACTTTGGGGTACAGAAACATTGAGGGATATGAGGTTTGTGGTGACCTGAGGACCACAAGGGGAATAGGATAGGCATGCAGAGATTGGGGAGAAAGAAGGAGCAGCTGGTACAAAGGCCCCAAGATGCAAATGAGCTGAGGAACAGAAAGAAGGCCAAATGAAACATTTGTGAAAGTGCTTTGTAGATAGAAAGCATTCCTTACAGCTCAGGTGCTGTTATGTTTAGGAAAGATGTTTGTTATCTTTTTCCAGTGAGCTGTGGTTTGTTAGCTACAGGGCCACCTTGCCTAGGGAGTAGGATCCTGCTTTGAGGATGGAAAGGAAGCGTTGAACCCACACGTCATAAATTCCAGTAGTTTGTGAATTATGATTAGTTACTTTATTTGTACTAATAGTATTTTTCTGAAAGATTTGCAGTAGGAAAGAGGAATGGGCTTAGTTGTAGAAATTTTGGGTGAGAGCGCTCTATATCGTTTCTACCTCCTACCACGGTTGGCTTTTTTGTCTGACCTGTAGAGTTTCACCATCTATTAAGCCAGCTCTGAAATCTGATCTTGGGTATCAGATTCTCCTTCGTGGTTTGGTTTGTTAATAATTTGAAGTACCTAAGAGTTCTGGGTATGAACTCTGCATACTTTATAATTAATTTAGAACCAGGGAAGTTAGAATTTTCTGTTAAAGTAATAAAGCATTGTGGCTTTAAAAATATATATATAAAACTGTTATACAGAAATAACTAAAACATGATAATAGGACATAGTTTATGTTTTTATGGCCCTTAAAGATGGAAATATTTTTAAACTCCATGTTCTCTTCCTTTCTAGTTGGGTGTAGAGGAGCCTGTTTGTCAGAAATTTTGTTAGTGCTGATGTTGGTTTGGCTTTTTTTTAAATCCATGTAAACATGACCCTAGACAGCTGTGTTTAATATAGTAAAGAATCCTGGGGAGACTGTACAGTGTTTCTTTTTGGGATTTAGTGTCTGTGTGTTTTAGTATTTAAAGGATGTGGTTTGGGGCTTTCAGAATGAGAGGGAGGTTGCCTAACTCATAGCTGAAAGCCTGCAGATCCAGACTGTTCTGTCCTGGAGGTAATTAGCAACGGGAAAGTATGAAAGCTGTTTTTACTCTAGTTAAACTGACAGTATTAAGTTAAATAATTTTATTGCGGAAGCGTGTGTTTGCACATGGTTGGTGAGTAGAATTTTCTTGAAAATCTGATATTGCATAGGAATGTTTTAGGCAACTAGAGCGCTGGGAAAAAAGCTGCTACTCAAGCCAAACTACTTTCTGCTTTGCAGAAAAGTAACACAGATTAAAAGTGCCCATGGCCTGGAGCGCGTCCTCTGTGCCTCCACCTCATCCACCTCCCCTCTGTGAGAGAGCAGGGCGCTAGATCAGGAACCATGGGTGGAGGTGCTTGCCTGCATCGACTTCCTGGGCTGCCCAAGTATTGATTAGTCAGACACTCACAATGTCCCACTTAAGAGATTCTTGCTGATTGGCTGGTTTCTTTCAAGTCCTTAGGTTGGACATGGACTCGCTCTAACGAATACTTGCCAGGCACGAGGGAGGCATTTTGCTGCGTGTTCTGTGTGCGATACAGAAAGGAGTGAGGGGATGCATACTGTTCAGGAGTTTACAGTGTAGGAGGGGAGATGAAGACAGGGTAGACCGCGGTACGTGTCTCAAGGGAAGCCCAGCTCTGGGAATTCAGAGGCATATGGTAAGCCGTTCCGTAATATCGATGGTTGGGGTGGGGCAGTGGATGAGGCCTGGGCAGGGAGGGGCCCATTTGTGTAAGCAGTTTCAGTTCTGATGGGTAAAGAACGATAAAGATGTTAACAGGTAGGGAAGAAAGGTCAAATGGCCACTATGAAGATGCAGGGAAAAACAGAAGGAGGGACTAAGGCAGGAGCTATTAATCAGACGCCCAGAGTTCTATAGAAAATTGTTTACGTGTACTCTGGCATTTTTCTGGGGCAGAGAACTCTGAAACCTTTTCTGAGACTCTGAAAAGGGTCCAGGGTCCAAAAAAGATTGAGAACCGCTGTGCTAAGTTATCAACCTTTGATGACTGAGAGGGTGTTGAGGCTTGGTAGAGAAATAAGGAAGTCATGTGGTAGAACAGACTTGTCCTTGTGGGAGGTGGGGTGGGAGTTAGGGAACTGAGCTTAAGAAATGGTCCCCGGAGGGCGACGATTGCCCTGTCACACTGGGTTTCCCACCCAGCCTGTTAGGTGGATCCGCTAGTAGGCTGTGTGACAGTGAAGTGGAGGTGTTCTAGTCAAAGGGGTCTCTCAGCATTATTATCTCCTGCTTTATTTGGAGGCCAGATTGATAAAGATGTAGGAGACTAGGATGCTATTCTAGAATCCTTCCTGCCCTTAAGTAGCTGATGGTATGGAATGCTTTCCTTTTGGCTTTTTCTTCAGCTTGGATCTGTGCATGTTCAGTTATCTTTGGGTCTTTGGTAATTTCCTGGGCAAAGGGAAACATTTCTATTAAAATGAACTTGAAGTGACTTTAGTCTGTGACTTATTTTTCCTTTTAAAGAATGGAGAACCCCTTTGATTTTGAGGGTTTAGAAAATATAATAAATACACTGTAGTTGTAATTAGGAACCTCTGTACAGCTGATTTGGTGGCTCTACTGTTAACTGTTATATAAATAAGTGTGTGTATACACACACGGCTTCATTTAAAATCCTATAAAGTACATTTTTAAAAAGCGACCCATCACTTAGAATTCTAAGATGAACTGGTGCTTGTATAATCAGTCATTTAAAATATTCATTACACTTTAAATGGTCAGTTTTCACCTTTGTGAAATGGGCATAATAATAATAATTGTATGTATCTCAGAGTTGTCCTGGAGATGAAATTAGTTCATATACATACATAATCAAGCTCTTTAGAATCATGTATAATTTAAGTGCTCAATAAATACCAATGGCTACATTATTATTAATATTAATAGTTTAGGGGCCGGCCCAGTGGTGCAGCAGTTAAGTTCACACGTTCTGCTTCTTGGCGGCCCGGGGTTCCCCGGTTCGGATCCTGGGTGTGGACATGGCACCACTTGGCAAAAGCCATGCTGTGGTAGGCATCCCACATATAAAGTGGAGGAAGATGGGCATAGATGTTAGCTCAGGGCGAGTCTTCCTCAGCAAAAAGAGGAGGATTGGCAGTAGTTAGCTCAGGGCTAATCTTCCTCAAAAAATTAATATTTTAATATTAATACTGTCATTTCCCTCTTTCCCATGGGTGCATGTGGGGAGTGACTGTTGTTATAAAAGGATTTACAATTAGATCTCTTTAAATAGCAAAATTTCCTATGCATTTATTTAAACGTTTAATTTATATTTAAAGTTATAAAAGTTAAGTGCACTTAAGGCAGATTCAGGTATTAGACTGCTCATTTAGGTTACAGAATGAGGAATTGAAAGCCATTTCTGTTTAATTAAGAAATGGATTGATTGGCCTTGACTGCTGTTGTCTTTCAGTTCTTTTTTGTTTGACTGCCTGTGTGCTTGTCTCCATTTCCATTTTATCCTTTTTGTTGCTTTCTAATTTACTTCCTGTTCAGTTTTCAGTAATGGGTGTGGAGTAGGGCTGGTGCCCAGTGTCTGAACCAGGAAGAAGTGGTGCATAGGTCGTTGTGGGGCCAGGTGGAGAGGGAATTCCGGTGAGGCCCACAGAGCTGCCTTCCCCGGGAGCCGCTGGAGCCCAGTTGCCTCCCCCCACATCAGCGTGCACGTGGCTCCGCAACGTGTGCATAATGGATGTGTCGAGGCTCACTCATCCATTGTTTTCCAAATGCTTCCATTGGTTTGTTGTTCCTTTTTAAAGACCAGTAATTATGTACAAAAATATAGAAATAGTAGAATGTTAAACCCCCACTTAGCCATTACTCAGTTCAACAATTGATTGTCTCATGGCCAATGTTGTTTGATCTAGACTCCTAGCCATTTCTTCTTTCCCTATTGTTTTGAAGAAAATCTGACATCATATCATTTAATCTAAAAAGACTTTGGGATGAATATCTAAGAGATGAGAACTTAAAAAGACATATATACATACACATATATATTAATTTTTACGGTGTGTCTATTTGACTCAGGACCCACATATTTAGTTGGTTAGTTTCTGAAGTCTTAGTATATAGGCTCCCCCATCTCTCTGTCTTTCTCTCTAACTTGGAGTCTGCTTGAAGAAACCAGCCTTATTTTGTTCTGTAGTTTCCCTGCAATCTAGAGTCTTCTGTTTTGTATCCCTCGGGTGTTTAACCTATTTCTCTGTCTCCTTTGTTTCCTGTAAATTGGTAGCTGGCTGTAAAGGATTGACCAGATTAGAATAGATTTTGTGTGTGTGTGTGTGTGTGTTTCCCCGATCAGGAGCTTATTATATCTGGTCGTGTTTTTCAATTTTGTGATGTTAGCAGCTACTGATGATCAATGCCTAGATCCATTAACTCAGTAAAAGTTGGAACGTATTGATATCTATTTCTATCACTCCTTCCATTTATTTGGAATCAAAACCTATCAGGAAATTTTTCTTTAAGGCATTTAATAGCTTTATGTGTATTTTATTTTGAATCAGTATTGTCTCTCTGACTTTGTAGCAGTGATTAAAGTATAGTACATGATTTGGTATTGAGATGTGCAAACTACTGTAGGGTAGCTGATCACGCAGAATGACTTCACACCCACAGAGTTCATCTAGTCAGGAAGTTGTCTTGCAGGGCTCACTGCTGGTTGTTTCCCAGCTAGAAATACTTATTGGGGATAAATATGCATTCGAATTAATGTGTACTTCCCTACTTGTGGAATATAAATTGCTATTTTAAAGTCTTACTTGCTTATTTAAGTTATTTTTTAAATGAGCTTATTTTTCTAAAAATCATTTCTAGGCTTCACTTGGAACTGGGAACAATAAAGTCTAAAATATATCTGCTTTGGGGCTGGCCTGGTGGCGCAGCGGTTAGGTTTGCATGTTCCGCTTTGGGCGCCCGGAGTTCGCCGGTTTAGATCCTGGGTGCAGACATGGCACCGCTTGTCAAGCCATGCTGTGGCAGGCGTCCCACATATAAAGTAGAGGAAGATGGGCATGGATGTTAGCTCAGGGCCAGGCTTCCTCAGCAAAAAGAGGAGAACTGGCAGCAGTTAGCTCAGGGCCAGTCTTCCTCAAAAAAAAAAAAAAAAAAAAAATCTATATATCTGCTTAGGGGTCGGCCTATGGCCGAGTGGTTAAATTCTTGGGCTCTGCTTCGGCGGCCCAGGGTTTCGCTGGTTCAGATCCTGGGTGTGGACAAGGCAACGCTCGTCAGGCCACGGTGAGGCAGCGTCCCACATGCCACAACTAGAAGGACCCACCACTAAATATTCAACTACGTATCGGGGGGCTTTCAGGAGAAAAAGGAAAAATTAAAGTCTTTAAAATCTATCTGCTCAGTACAGTTAGCTCTGGTGTTACTTATTGAAGACTTCGGTTTCGAAATTGTGTAGTTTTTAAACAAAATTGTAGCAGGGAGGCTTGGAAGAGAAGTGATTTTGTTCGGTTTTCTAGTTTACAGCAAGTGCCATTTCATAATTGGTACATTTTACATTTGAGTACTATCCAAAGGGATCTGAGGCCCACATGGTGTCTTTGAGGACCTTCCAATTGGTCCTCTAATAAACAGTTATAATATGACAATATTTTTGTTTGTTTCTGGAAGGAATTTGTTTAGGAAGAAAAGTCTCCTCATTGGTGTTTCCTGTAAAGCGAGCAGCTGAAGCTGGGGGCCTAGAAAGTGGTCTAAGGCCCAGTGGCCTGACCAGCTCAGCGCCGCCTGTAAGAAGAAACGGGCGGGGTTCATGGGAGATTTTCCTCGGTAAATCTGAAAGTGACCAGACAGTTAACTTCTTTCCCCTCCTACACTCATTGCCGTTCTCCTTTCCTCTCTTCAGATCTTGGTCAAGGTCAACGCTCTGGAGGTGAGCAGACTCGCTTCCTACTCAAAGCTATTGAGTGTGGTTGAATTTATTGTTCAGATATGTCTGCAATGGAATAAACCTGATTTTCACTTCTCTTTCGAGGATTTTGTTTCTGCTTTCCAGATGAACTTGGACTTTTGTGTAAATGGACATAGAAGAGAAATTAAAATAATAGATCAGGAGATTTAAGTTTTTTAGCAGTTTGTCAGATGCTTCTTCAAGTTGGTTTTATGTAACTCTTTAGAAAATAAGGTATAGTAAATCTCTTTAAGGAGTAACAGATTCTTTTCTGGGCCTTCATCTAATACCTCATTGGGTCCAGCCCAGCTGCAGCGATCCAGAGGGGGTGCTTTTACAGCAGAGATGGATGTTACGTCGCATCCCGTTTTCCAGGTTCTAGTGTCGCATCTAAAATATGTCATTCGTTCCAATTCAGCAAACATTTTTGCAAGTGAGGCTGCAGAGCAACAGTGGAAAACCAGGCAAACAAGGGTCCCTGTTCTGGAGAGCTTCCATCTTAGTGCAGTTATCCAGAGTTCCCTCAGTAGAGTAGTAGAATCCTGTGTAAGTTTCTTTTTTGCCCCATCGTCGGAACGGATCCAGACCTGCTTTTTGAGGAGTCAGGGAGCACCTATGCCTGGAGAGAGTAGAATACAAGCCAGCTTTAAAAATTCCACAACGTAACATTATCTCTGCTGGCTATGAGTTTGGTAGGTAGAAAATAATGGGTCTTCTTTCAGTTAACAAGAAACCTGCTAGTGATTCCTACCTATTGTTTTCTCTTTTTTATTCTGGGATTTTGTGCCGAATTGCAATAGGTTTTCTTAGATCTTCTGAAATAATATTTCTTCCCTCTTCTGTCCTTTCCTCACCTTTAGTGTTGGCTAGTAGGATTAAAATCTATTCTGATATTATTTGGTTAATCATTTAGCTACTTCCCAAAGGACTGGAAGTAGCTAATGTAAACATGGTTACTGCAAAATCCTATATTTTTCAAGATAATCTCAACTTCAAGTATTTCGTTCTGTTTTTGGACAGACTTAATTTTTAATTTAGATAATCAGTGGACCTTTAGGTGAGTGCTGTTGAACCTGAGTCCACGTACCCTGATGCCTTAGGGAGGTGGCGTGTGTCTCCTGAGCCGATGGTGCCACACTTTGTAGCCACCTGCCGTTTCTCCTCACTTTCCTGAGGAGGGGCCCTTTGCTTTCATCAGCCCTTCAAAGGGCTTAGTGACTGCAGAAAAGGTTAAGAACCACCGTACGCTGTATAAATGAGATTTTAATAAGAATGAGGATGCTTTCTCCCTTCCTGACGTATTTGGCAGAAAGTTAGAAGATTGTCCAGCTGTTTATTATTGAGCAGTGAGCTCTTGAATCATTTGAAGTGTTCTCTTGAGCCAACTTGGATTATGTAGAGATCTAATCGAAATCGCTTGCTTTTCTTTTATGTGATCTTAAAACATCAAACTTTAACCTGCGAGTTCTTGCATTTTACCCCATTGTTTACATTTTACCCTACTGAATACAATTCAGCCTCCCCTCCTTCATGGAGTGAGGTCCTAACCCCCACAGTACCTCAGAAAGTGACTGAATCTGCAGAGGCAGCCTTTAAAGGTGATTAAGTTAAAAGGAGGTAGATAGGGTGGGCCCTAATTGAATCTAACTGGCTCCTTAGAAGAAGAGGAAATTTGAACATGCAAGAGAGACACCAGGGACATGTGTGCCTGTGTGTGCAGAGGAAAGACCATGTGAGGACACAAGGTCATCTGCACGCCAAGGAGAGAGGCCTCAGAAAAAACCAAACCTGCAGATGCCTTGATCTTGGACTTCCAGCCTCTGAAACTGTGAGAAGTAACTTCTGTTGTTCAAATCACCCAGTCTGTGGCATTTTGTATGGCAGCCCTAGCAAACCAGTACACTCATGATGAAGTAGAGGTTGAGTGACAGTAGAAAGTATAACAAAGTAACTGTTTCTCTTTGCCCTAGTACATTTTTGGGGAAATGATGAAGTGTTATATAAAGCTTCACACAGTCTAGTACCAGAAAGAGATGGTAGGACCTAGGAAATCTAGATATAACAGATATTAATATTAATTCCTATTCTTTTTTTTTTTTAAAGATTTTATTTTTCCTTGTTCTTTCAAAGCCCCCCAGTAGATAGCTCTGTATTTTTAGTTGTGGGTCCTTCTAGTTGTGGCATGTGGGATGCCGCCTCAGCATGGCTTGACAAGCAGTGCCATGTCTGCGCCCAGGATTCGAACCAGCGAAACCGTGGGCTGCCGAAGCGGAGTGCGTGAACTTAACCTCTCGGCCACAGAGTCGGCCCCAATTAATTCCTATTCTTATTGGTCTTATTCTTTATTGATTTATCATTTTACAGTTTCCCGTTTGTCTGTGGTTCTATTTTAATATCATTCTATCCTCTAACATTTCTCATCTCATGGAGCTAACTTTCGTAAGTAAGTGTACTATAAATCAACACCAGGACAGTAGCTGTGTGTATACGCCTGCCTGTGTTCTGCACAGTCATTCCAGCCAAGCCTTATTCTCTGATAATGTCATCTGTCCTCAGGCATCTGCTCCACACTGTCATACTTACATTCAATTTTTGAAGTTTTTCTGTGCCAAAAATAAAATTTGAATGTTTCCAGTGATGCTTAACTTGATTCCATACATTGGAAACTTTTAGATTTGGAAATGAATGAAGGCTAAGGCATCACTGTATGTTTCTCAGGTTTGCCACGAGGGCAGGAATTCCATCAGTTTTGTTCATGCTGAAGCCCCCGGGAGGTTAATTATTTGGTAAACGAATCGATTGATTTTAAGTAAGGTATCAAACTCAAGGCATCCAAAATTGAACGTACAGCCAGAATTCTGCTTCTTTTCATGGTTAGACTTCTCAGTCTTCGTTTATGACATTGAGAATAAGCTTGCTAAAGGAGTACCTCCTCATATGTTCGTTGTCTGCTCCCTCCCTCGTCGTGTAGTGTGGTAGCAGGCGTGTGGCCTTGGGCTTCTGCTGGCGGGCACATCCAGCTTCTTGATGTGCTTGCTGTGTGAGCTTGGCAACTTCCTTAACCACATTCTGCTTTGATCTCTTCATCTACAGATGAAGATAGTAAGAGTATAATATTGGAGATAATAAGAGTATAATTAGGCTTTGGGGGGGATTGTGAGCTTAGAACAGTTTCTGTTTGGCACACAATAAACATTTTAGAGCTAGTAGAGCTGCTCTTATTCTAGAATGAAGCCAGATTATTCTGTTCTCGCTTATTTTTCATCTACTCACACTCTGACTCAAGAATTCCTCTTTTGGGGAATCTTCTACGGACATACCTTTAAATGCATAAAAGATTGTATCTGTGAAGATGTTATGTTGTAATGGCCAGGGTTGGAGGGAATGGTTTAATTAGTTCTGGTACTTACACACTTAACAGTTGATGGGTTCGAAGGCCATGTAATAAAAAGTACAACATTGTATGTACAATATGGTTACAACTATGTTAAGTAAATGCCTAGTCACATCCAGGAATTTCTAGAGGATAGGATTTATAAGGGTTCTTTTCCTCCCTGACTTCTTTTTGGATTCTGGGTTTACACAAAAGTAGTTCGTTTTTGTTTTGTTTTTTTGAGGAAGATTAGCCCTGAGCTAACATCTGCTGCCAATCCTCCTCTTTTTGCTGAGGAAGATTAGCTTTGAGCTAACATCTGTGCCCATCTTCCTCTATTTTATATGTGGGACGCCTGCTACAGTATGGCTGGATGAGCGGTGTGTAGGTCTGCACCCGGGATCCAAACCAGCGACCACTGGGCCACCTAAGCAGAGCATGCCAAACTTAACCACTGTGTCACTGGGCTGGCTGCAAAGCTACTTCTAAATGCCCAAACTTTACCCTTTGTATACCTTGTTATAAACCATGACCTTTCCTATTTGGCTTTAGGAATTCCAGGTTTAGTCAAATTCTGCAGAATGGGATGGCTGTGGGGTTAGAAAGATAAAGACGGACCCTCTGTGTCCTCAAGGAATAGTTTTATGTGAGAGGTCTTATACAAGCACATACACTCGAGTATGTGTTTTTTGTCCAATCACATGACAGTATGGGCTCCTCAGTGCCTAATGGGTGGTTTTCTGTAGTGTAGATTTCTCACATTACCCTGTGCAAGTACTCATTTTTAACTCCAGTATTTAAACTGGCTTTGATGAGCTCTAAAAACAGGCCCCAAAGTACACAACTTTTTCAGTTTTCTATTGACCATAAACCTCATTGCTTTACAAGTGCTGGTTCTTAACAAAGTGTACCTCGACCAGCCAGTGCACAGACTGCTGCGTCAGTCTTGGTTCAGCAGACCCTAGAGGAATGTGGTGGAAGGAGGAGTGATTACTAAACAGCTGGGCTCTGTTTCTTTGGTAAACACCATGGGTCCCGTTTCTGAAGGAATAACCCTGCCCCTTCCACCCCCAGCAGGGTTTCAGACAGTCTGCATTTGCCAGCCCGTTGGTCTGCATTGATACTGCAAGCAAACTGTTTTGTGTGGTGCCTTAATATTTGTTACCCTGAAGTTTTATGTTTTTACCTTCTTTTTTGTTCTTTCCGAGGGATAAGCCATTTTAAAATTGTTACCTATCGTGGTGTGTCCAGCTGGCTGTGTTAGGTACTTGCCTTAAGATCCAGGCCGCACCCAGGGGTGAGTGAGTGTTGGCAGCCAGGCACAGTGCGGAGTGACATTTAGACTGGACAGTTAGTAGTTGCTCTGTTGTTTTTCATATCAAATGTTATTTGGCACCTAATGGATTTTTGAACTGTGTTCATGGCTGACCTTAGAATCTTTAACATTTATTCCCTAGGAAACATGACATCCTTATGTCTGAGTTACATTTCAGTCAGAGGGCTCTGATCAGTTCTTTGAAAGGACTGCGTGTGCAAGTGATGTCAAAAATTGCTATTGCCTTAAAAATATATAAATTTATATAAAAATATATATGGAAGAATGATTGGTTTCAAAGTAAAAAAAAAGCATCAGCTCACTCAAGGAAGTAAAATGCTATATGAAGGGTTTTCTTCTCCTTTGTTTTCTGTAAGAAGTATTAGAATAGGAAAAATAAGCAAGAAAGTTTTAACAGAAATGCTGAATATCTGAACCTGTGAAGGAACATTTTCTTGGTAACACTCAATATAGTTTTCAAAATATATTAATTTTGGGGGGACTAAACTTAGTTAGGCTTCATCTGGATTTTGATGTTCATTCTAGCAGGGGCTACCAAATTGTAGATGCCTCATCAGCTCTGGTAGCAGTAGTGACATGCCAGTGTTTTGTGACTGTTGGCATTCTGTCACAGGAGCAATAGGAAATAAATTTGTGAGCTCCTGTTCACTGGGTTAGCTTAGTGGAACATGGTAAATGTAACAATGTAATATTTCAATTGGTCTCTATCCTCAAGTGTTAGTTAATAATTCATAACAGCCTGAGCAAGTGTTCTGCCTCCAGCCCTCCCCTTTCCTCCCTACTCCAAGAAAAGCGGAGGGGGGGACCCATAGCACCTTGCATAAATATCACTCGTTCAGTGTTTGCAGTATTGTTAGATTGTGTTAGGTGTCACTTGTTGTGATCACAGTAGAACAGCAAAGTAGTGGCTACTTTCCTAACTTGTAATATTGTACTTGGTTGTCCCATTAAGCTTATCATAAACCTTATTTTCTGGAATTTAGCTTTTTCAGTCTTTAATCATGATAGAGAATCTGTATGGCAGATAACTGTGAAGCAGGTCTGTGCTGTATTTAAATACCATTGTGAAATCTAAGAATGATGACAGCTGTGAGCACTGAGTTCTTGAAAACCATGCATGTGTTTCCAAAGGCTGTTCTGTGTTGCTCCCTATCTATTAACAGACAATATAGGATTTTTCCATTAAATTGTGTATTGCTCACCATCCAGCCCTCCTGAGGTACAGTTCAAAGTTGCCATGACATGGCTTTAGAGGGTATTAGTTAAGAAAGTGGTGAACATAATGTAGTCTACCCAGAAATGGAAATAGAGTGATGCACACCTAAAATTTATATAATGTTATAAAGCAGTGTTACCTCAAAAAAAAGAGGTGTGAACGCCCTCCCCCAAAAAGTCAGCCCCCAATATTCTCGGAGCTCAGTTTGAGCAATGCTGTCTTTTTGACCTTGTTCTGCCTGAGCTGGTGCATTCTGTCAGTGCTGAGGGGCTCGTGGAGTCTTTGCTTACGCCTGCACCTGTGTTGAGACCCTCCTGGTCCTGGCACTTTTTCCATCTGGATGGCCGTGGAAGCAGTTTCTACGTAGTTGGATTAGTATGGCTTCTTATGTGCTGATATGTCTACTTTAGTTGATCACAGTTCTGTGTAGAGATTTTACCTGACACTTAAGAAAAACTGACCCAATTTGAACGATAAAACTCTTTAAATAATTCTAACAGCGTCTGTTCAATTTTATTTGTGTCGTAATTGAACCTAGTATTCCTATGGGGTTTTTTTGTAGCAAGGAAAGTATAGATCCAGGAGACTGTTATCTAATTCAAATCTTAATTCTATCACTATCGAGCTGTGGGGCTTCAAAAGGCATTTTAGCTCTGTTACCTCATTGGCAAAAAGCAAGGATTTCGTTATATGTACCTGCGGTACTTGCTGGAGCTCCGTAATGGTCCAGTGAAGGCGGCGGTCATAAGCCGTTCTCTGGGCGCTTTTACATTTTTAAAGAAACTGAATTTATTTACTGTGTACTTTTCCCCTCTGAAGGGAGCACGGGAGGGCTCTTTCAGGGACTATTCTATTTTTATTCCTCTGACCTTTAAAAGTGACTCTTATTATGCTAATAAATGATGGCTCCTTTTTGGAATTAGCATTCCTGTACCTTTAACGAAGCAGAAAGAAACAGGAAATGCCTTACTTTCTAACCTGTTTTGAGAGTCAAGGCCATAGACTGAGTGACTTCTGTTAGCACTGGGACGCATCCCGTCCTTTCCCCTGGGCGAAGCTCGCGTTGCCATCGGACTCCTCCTGAGCAGGTCCCCTCCACCCTGGAGTCACTATGGCTCTTTAGACTTCGAGTTTTGTTCAAGCACTTTTTTCCTGAGCAAAGTTAAATTCTCTTCCGTGGCTTCCTTTTGGGATTGTGCACGATGTTTAGGTGAGAGTTTTTGCAGCTTTTTTGAGTTGAAATCAGAAGTTAAAGTCTAAAAGGAGTACTGGCATTATTTGAAAGCAGGATCTTGGCCTTTACCGGAGGCAAGTTGCTCGGGTTTTGATGGGTTGATCTGTCTCACCTTATTCCTGGGCAGGATGTAAGGTGACAGTTATGTACGAAGACTTTCTTCTTCGCAGCCAGGCGCCGTGGAAGCTGGAAGCTGGCCGGGGCTCGCCTCCTCACCTTCTTGCCACTCCTTCACGAACTTCGACCCCCGCCTCACTTGCCCGCTGCTTCCTCTCAGCAGGGTCTTCAGGGGGCTCCACTGCCAGCTGGACACGGTTCTTGATTCGACCTTGCTGTAGGGTCTTAAAGTGCCTGCTCCTTTTTATGTACATTTTTTCTTATTATAACAGTAATATATGTAATATATGTTCATTGTGAAAATTTTGGAAAAAGACGTCTGTGATCTGGATCCGGAAAACTTTTTCCTCATTGAATTTCTATGACAGCTGTGTTGTTCCTTTCCTCCTCTTTCTCTTGGTCAGACCTGTGTTAGTTAGCCTCCTAGATGTCTCTGTCTTGCAGGCAGCACTTCTTAAAACTGAACTTACTTCCTCTTCCCCTTCTCCAGATCTGTCCAGCTACCGGTGTGACCCTCTCGCTAAAAGGTGCTGCTCTGCAGCCAGTTGCTGAAGCCCTAAGATAGGACCCATCTTTGGCTCCTCTTCCTCAGCTTCCATTTACAATCAGTAGCTAAAGATCCTGCCTGTTCTTCCTTCCTAATCCATTCACTTGTCTCTCCACTCATGACACCTTAGCTTGGACTCTGATTATTTCTCACCCACCTCAGTTTCCCAAAGGCGTCCTCTACTTTTGAACCTCTTAGGAGTTTATCTTCCTTCAGGGCTTAGGTTAGAGAACCAGGGCTCGTCTGACCTGTTTCTACACCCTCCGGACTGAGCTTGGCCAACCCTCTCCTCCCTTCACACACTCCTTCCTTCTTTGCGCCCCCAACCTGTACTATTCTTAGAACACATATCACATTCTACTGTAATTGCCTATTTACTTTTCTGTCTTAGTCATCATTGTACCAGTAATATCCAGCCCAGAATTGTTTAGTAAATTTCTTTCTTTTTTTTTTTCTCCTGCTTTTATTTTCTCCCCAAATCCCCCCAGTACATAGTTGTATATTTTAGTTGTGGTATGCAGGACGCCATTTCAGCATGGCCTGATGAGCGGTGCCAGTCCACACCCAGGATCCGAACCGGAGAAACCCTGGGTCACCGAAGCAGAGTGCTGAACTTAACCACTCGGCCACAGGGCTGGCCGCTAGTAAATTTCTGATAATAAATGGATGGAAGGAAATGGGTGGCGGTTGGTAGGAAAAAACTTTGAAGCTGTTCTTTTAGTCTTATGGTTCTGGCTGCTTTAAAATCTGTATCTTAACCAATATGCCAGCGGGCTAGCCCCTTAAGTTTGCCAGCTCCACTTTCTTTTGTGGGCAGGCTTTCATGGCTTCAGATCCTGGGCACTGTTCATCAAGCTATGCTGTGGCAGCATGCCACATACAAAATAGAGGAAGGTTGGTAGAGATGTTAGCTCAGGGCCAATCTTCCTGACCAAACACCGCCCCGCCCCCCCGCCCCCCCAATTTGTATCTTAAGTGATATGATCGGCCCAGATCAGCCTGGTCCTGTGGTAATGGTTCTGTGAACAAGCTTCCAAAGTGTGAAGAGTGGTAGGGCAAAGCAGGAGTGAGGCTGATAGGTTGGTTGGGCTGGGCCCACAGTCTTGCACTGCATTGATAAGAGGTTAGGCTCCCCTGTAGGCAGCAGCAGTGGAGCAGAGATAAGATGGCTGCTCAAACCAGGGCAGTTGCACCAGGGCTGAAGAGGAGGGAAGATTTCAGTGACTCGGTAATTGGACAGGGTGGGGATCAGAGAGGAGGAATCTAAGTGACTCAGCTTGCTGGCTTGGTTGACTTGATGCTGTCATTCACTAGTCATGTTGATGTTTGAGATTCTTTCTGACATCCAGGTGAGCATGCCTACTTAGGCAGGCAAGGATAGGAAGTTTGGGAGAGCAGGCCACTGGAGAGTCATCAGTAGGTGGTTGTTACAACTACAAGAGATCACTTAGATATATAGCTTACGAGTAATAATGGTCTAGAGAAAGAAAGAACTCTGAGGAACACTGATGTTGAAGGGCTGGGAAGACGTGAAGAGAGCTGGGAGCGCAGTGTCAGGAAACGGAGGAGTTAATCTGGCAATAAAAAGGCCATTGACTTTTTGGTGCTTTAAAGAGAATGACAAGTAAGAAAAGGGTCTGTCTTTACTCAGCTGTTCGAATAGGGGCCTCAGTATTGACTGTCAGCTTGGCTCTTGTCGGGTGGTGCCACCTCACCCCTGTTGGTAGCTCAGCACCCAGCCCAAACCCAGAACCCCACTGACTCTCCCATCAGATCTGACAGGGAGCTCTACAGTTCCTTCCAGATTAAATCCAGGGTTAGAAACAGGTTCCTGCTCCAGTCCCAGCAATTCTGAGATTAAATCCAGGGTTAGAAACAGGTTCCTGTTCCAGTCCCAGCAATTCTGACTCACTGGGCTCAGGGATCTTAACTTTTTACAAGGACATTTCTGAGCATGAGGAACAGTCGTGTAGGTAGGTGTGATAACCCTGCATTTTATTCACTTACAAGGAAGCAGAACTTTATTATGGCGAACTTTTAAAATTACAATTGTGACGACGAGATTGGCAACCATGGAAACCTGGCTGGAGCTTTCCGCAGGGCCTGCGTTGTGGGGGTGAGGCGGAGGTGGGGAAGTGCCGCCATCTGGTATGATCTGTTAGAGATGTAAAGTTTTTATTTTATGGAGTTTTGCAGCAGATGCGCCTAGTACTTTGTATCATATCCTCATGGTCCATCACTGCTTTCAACCAAAACTCAGATTTTTGTAATTTCTAATTCTAAGTCTTGCCAGCACTTTCCTATTTTCTGCCTCAGGGCTTTCAAGCGCAGCACAGGAAGGGGAGAGCTTAGTATCCCAGGCATCCTTCAACTGGTGGAGGACTCAAGCCCATGCCTACAGGTCTGTTTCCTTCAGGGGTCCCTCAGAGAGGCCCCCACGCTCCAGCAGCTGCCCAGATTGCATCGAGTGCCCTTGTTGGCTTTTCAACCTTCCCTGTTGTACTTTCTCTTGCTTCTCTTCCCTGGGATCGTCTCCTGTTTTAATCCTGCTCGAACCTTGTCTGTTAGCAGTGTCACTTGAGCTGAATTTACAGGCTAGTAAATGCAAACAAAAGCCTTCTGTAATTACATTAGTTTCTTCCTAATGTCCCAGTCTGTCTTCACACCTACAGTAATGTGTGGGGGAGGAAGTGAAGAGAACGTACTGTGCAATGCAGAATGGCACATACATTTCTGAGGTTTAAATTTATTCACAGACACTCTGCAGTGAGATCATTATGTGGGAATTTATTGGATTTCTCAACAACCTCCATTTCTTCCATTTCACTTAGGGGTTGAAGGGAGATGAAAAACCAGAAAATCATTGACAGAGATATGGAACTAGATGTGCCTCTTTTATTCATTTATCTATTGTATTCATGTATCTTCTCTTGTTCTTGAAGAATTCTGGGTGGCTCTTTTTGTAAGACTAAAATATAGAACATAATGTTAGAAAGCTATTAAAAATGCTACAATACAGAAATGGGGAAGATCTCTACAGATGTGAGATATAAATTGCCAAAGACCAGAAACAAATCAATCGGATCTATTTCAGGGATATCTTTGAAAAGATACTTGGTGTGCACTGAGCCAGCCCTGAGGGCCTAGCAGCTAAAGTTCAGCGCTCTCTGCTTTGGCGGGCTGGCTTTGGTTCCCAGGCACAGAACCACACTGCTTGTCTATCAGTAGCCATGCTGTGGCAGAGCTCACATAGAAGAACCAGAACTTACAACTATACACACAAGGTCCTGGAGCCTTGGTGGTGGGGGAGGGAGAAGAAAAGGAGGAAGATTGGCAACAGAAGTTAGCTTAGGGCAAATCTTTCCCCGCAAAAAAAATTCTTTGCGTGCCTTAAATGCAAGATTTCTCTTTACCTGGCTAGAAGATATTCATATCCATATTTCTTCTTTTAGCTGAGACTGGACTCTAGGAATTAAAATTTGAAATGAAAAGTGAACTTGTTCTGGGTGATCACTTTCATTCTTGATGATTAAAACTGATATCTGAAAGCAGTTACCTTGGAGGCTGCCACACGGCAAGCACTAAGTGTTCCATGTGTGTCTTGGACGGGTGTCCCCTCAGCTCCGGGTGCTGAGACTTGAGAGGCTCGCACTTCACTCCCATCAACCTGTGACTGCAGTTGTTTATTTTGATCTGTAGGAGACCAGGCATCCCTTCCAAACGCTCTCTCCTTAGTCTCAGGTGTTCTATGTAGCCCTGGGGTATTTTGACATATAAATCAACAAGATCGTTAGATAAATCTAGCATTCCACCCCCTCGATTAACATTTCACCTCAGACCCAGAGAGGAAGTGACTTGTCCAAGGTAAAACTACCCTTTCTGTCTACTCAGTGATATGGCAAGGAGTAGAACACAGATCTCGGCATGTCGTTGGCTTTCTGTCAGGCCGGCAAACAAAGCAAGGCACTTTTTTTCTGAACTAGTTCAAAATGGTTTTGGGAATTAATAAAGATTGTAGGTTCTGTATTTGATTTACAATATTTGCAGAAAATTTGATAGTTAAGAGCTTATACAAATAGACTATTTAGAAAATCAAGACTAATTGATGGGCAAAATATGTAAACAAGTGAGAAATTATAAACATCTAGTAGTCAAGAGTATGGGCGGCTTAGAAAGCAACATGACAAGTTTGATAGACTGTTGTGCCTCCAGTAAAATGCTAGTTGTGATGACTTAGAAATAGTGTTAATCTACTAGGGATTCTGGATGGGTTCTTTTTTTTTTTTTTTTAACTTTTGATTGAGATTATGATAGTTTACAATCTTGTGAAATTTCAGTTGTACATTATGGTTTGTCAGTCGTGTTGTAGGTACATCACTTCACCCTTTGTGCCCACCCCACACCCCCTTTCCCCTAGTAACCACTAATCTGTTGTCTGTCTACATGTTTAACTTCCACTTATGAGTGGAGTCATACAGAGACTGTCTTTCTCTATCTGATTTATTTAACTTAACATAATACCCTCAAGGTCCATCCTTGTTGTTGTGAATGAGACGATTTTATCCTTTTTTATGGCTGAGTAGTATTCCATTGTGTATATACCATATCTTCTTTATCCAGTCATCAGTTGATGGGCACCAAGGTTGCTTCCACGTGTTGGCTATTGTGAATAATGCTGCGATGAACACAGGGGTGCATGGGACTTTTGGAATTGCTGATTTCAAGTTCTTTGGATAAATACCCAGTAGTGGGATGGCTGGGTCATATGGTATTTCTATTTTTAATTTTTTGAGAAATTGCCATACTGTTTTCCATAGTGCCTGCACCAGTTTGTATTCCCACCAGCAGTGTATGAGGGTTCCTTTTTCTCCTCAACCTCTGCAACATTTGCTACTTTTTGTTTTGGTTATTTTAGCCATTCTAACGGGTGTAAGGTGATATCTTAGTGTAGTTTTGAGTTGCATTTCCCTGATCAGTGATGATGAGCATCCTTTCATGTGCCTATTGGCCATCAGTATATCTTCTTTGGAGAAATGTCTGTTCATGTCCCCTGCCCAATTTTTGATTGGGTGGTTTGATTTTTTGTTGTTGTTGAGTTGTGTGAGTTCTTTACATATTATGGAGATTAACCCTTTGTCAGATATCATTTGCAAATCTTTTTTCCCAACTGGTGGGTGGTTTTTTTGTTTCAATCCTGTTTTCCCTTGCCTTGAAGAAGCTCTTTAGTCTGAAGTCTCATTTGTTTATTCTTTCTATTGTTTCTCTTGTCTGAGAACACAAGGTGTCCGAAAAGATCCTTTTAATACTGATGTCAAAGAGTGTACTGCCTATATTTTCTTCCAGAAGCCTTATGGTTTCAGGTCTTACCTTTAGGTCTTTCATCCATTTTGAGTTTATTTTTGTGAATGGTGAAAAAGAATGGTCAATTTTCATTCTTTTGCATGTGGCTGTCCGGTTTTCCCAGCACCATTTGTTGAAGAGACTTTTTCTCCACTGTATGCCCTCAGCTCCTTTGTTGAAGATTAGCTGTCCATAGATATGTGGTTTTATTTCTGAGCTTTCAATTCTGTTCCATTGATCTGTGGACCTGTATTTGTACCAGTACCATGCTGTTTTGATTATTGTAGCTTTGAAGTCAGGGATTGTGATGCCTCCAGCTTTGTTCTTCTTTCTCAGGATTGCTGTAGAAATTAGGGGTCTTTTGTTGCCCCATATGAATTTTTAGATTCTTTGTTCTATTTCTGTGAAGAATGTCATTGGGATTCTGATTGGGATTGCGTTTAGGTAGTATGGACACTTTAACTATATTTATTCTTCCAATCCATGTGCATGGAATGTCTTTCCATCTCTTTGTCATCATCAATTTCTTTCAGAAAAGTCTCTTAGTTTTTGTTGTAGAGGTCTTTCACTTCCTTGGTTAAATTTATCCCAAGGTATTTTATTCTTTTTGTTGCGATTGTGAATGGGTTGTGTTCTTGAGTTCTTTTTCTGTTAGTTCATTATTAGAGTATAGAAATGCTACTGATTTATGAAAGTTGATTTCTTACCCTGCAACTTTGCTGTAGTTGTTGATTATTTCTAATAGTTTTCCAGTGGATTCTTTGGGGTTGTCTATGTATAAGATCATGTAGTCTTCCAACAGCGAGAGTTTCACTTCTTCACTCCCTATTTGGATTCCTTTTATTTCCTTTTCCTGCCTAATTGCTCTGGCCAAAACCTCTAGTACTATGTTGAAGAAGAGTGGTGAGAGTGGACATCCTTGTCTTGTTCCTGTTCTCAGAGGGATGGCATTCAGTTTTTCCCCATTGAGTATGATGTTGACTATGGGTTTGTCAGATATGGCCTTTATTACATTGAGGTACTTTCCTTCTACACCCATTTTATTGAGAGTTTTTATCATAAATGGCTGTTGGATCTTGTCAAATGCTTCCTCTGCGTCTGTTGAGATGATCATGTGGTTTTTGTTCCTCAGTTTGTTGATGTGGCGTATCACGTTGATTGACTTGCGGATGTTGAACCATCCCTGTGTCCCTGGTAGAAATCCCACTTGGTCATGGTGTATATCTTTTTAATGTATTGCTGTATTCGGTTTGCCAGTGGGTTCGTTTTTTATAATTTCCTTTCTTCTATACATTGCCTTGTACGTACTGGGATGTTTTCAGTAAGTTTGCATTTCTTTACATTTAAGAATGCTAACTAATGTCAGTTTCTGAAATTGGCCAGTTTATTTTCTGGCCCGTACCCCCGATGGCAGTGGCTATTTTGCTTTTGTTATTCTTGAGCTGTACATTAAAAACCAGCTGAAATGAGAGTTGGTGAAGGTTTATTGAACTGATAGATGGTTCTAGCAAGTAACAGAAACATTTTCTGAGTGTAAGTTTAAAAACTTTTCTAAAAACAAAATCAGTATCTTAATCGAATGTGTATTTCTTTCCTGTAGAGCCTCTGTTATGCACCTAAAGCCACAGTGGAAACTGCAGAAGAAAGTACGGCCTCTGGAAACCAGCAGGGAGACTCTGAGAACTCCTCTGAGCCCCCAGGAGGCTATAAATGGTGAAACGTGCAAAGCTAGCTACGTGAAACCTAGTGTCTTTCCTTCAGCCTTTCTTGGTAAAGCGTCATCTCGGAAGCCTTCTGGGATCCTTTCTCCAAATGTTCTGTGCAGGATGAGTGGGCAGAGTCCTTTAGAGAGCAGCTTGAATGTTCAGACCGAGAAGAATGCGCCGTCGGCAGTGACCCGCCAGGGCGAAGAGGGGGACGGGCCGCTTGATATCTGGGCGGTCGTGAAACCGGGAAACACCAAGGAGAAAGTTGCATTCTTCGCAGCCCACCAGTGTAGCAGTAGGATAGGATCTATGAAAATAAAAAGCTCCTGGGATATTGATGGGAGAGCTACTAAAAGAAGGAAAAAATCAGGGGATCTGGCTTTTTTGAAAGCCAACATACAATTACAAAGGACGAGGGAAGTCAGCAGCAGGTGCTGCCAGCCTGAGCCTTTTGCATGTGGCATTGAGCACTGTTCTGTGCATTGTGTGAGTGACAGTGGGGACGGTGTCTATGCCGGAAGGCCTCTGTCGGTCATACAGATGGTTGCCTTCCTCGAGCAGAGAGCCAGTGCTCTGCTAGCCAGTTGTTCAAAAAACTGCACTAATTCATCTGCCGTGGGGAGGTTTTCTGGGCAATCGAGAGGTATGCCCCCCACATCTGAGCCCTTCTCTGCCCCAGGAGCATGTGGAGAACCCACGGAACGGGGAAATCCTGAGGTTGGTGCATCACAGAGTGAGCCAGTCCGTGTGCTCGACATGGTAGCCAGGCTGGAATCCGAGCGCCTGAAGCGGCAGAGCCAGCACGAGCCTGGGAGCCTCTCAAGGAATAACAGCTTCCGGCGCAACGTGGGCCGGGTGTTGCTTGCAAATGGCACTCAGGCTGATGAAGGTGAAACAAACAAAGGCGCCATGGAGGCAGCTGACACTCAGGTGACTCCTGTGGGGTCGGGGTCTGTGGACTGTGGCCCCACAGGAGCTGCCCATGGTCTTCCTAAGGAGAACCCAGCCTGGGCCAGGGCTCCTCGGGGCTGTCCCTCGTTGCCAGCAAGGGTGAGTTTCCACACAGTCAGTGCAGATTTACAGCCAGATCAGCAAACTGCTAAGAAAAACAGCAATAGGTATGATGTGGAAATGACACAGGAACTTGCTCGGTCACCTTTCTCTCCTCGCACCTGTCCCCAAGCCATTGAATTGCCTGCAAATGCCACCGATTGTATGAGTAGAGAGCTTGTGCCACCTTCTAGCCAGAATCCTGATCAGAGAAGAAAAGAATCCTTGTGCATTAACATCACTGTATCCCAGGTAGCGAAGGACCAGCCTTCTCCTTTCCAGTCCTGTGAAGACCCAGTTCCAGGGAGGCTGTTCTTTTTGCCACCTGGGCAGCACCAGCCGGACCGTTCGCAGTTGAATGAAAGCACAGTAGAGTCACCTGAGGCCAGCCAGCTTGAAGACGCTGCTGCGGGGGGCAGTGCGTCTGAGGAAAAGAGTGTTTCAGCCAAGTCCTTTGTCCCACGAGCCTCTCCTGTGGCAAGTATGTTACCAGCGCTCAAGACGTCCCAGTGGAAGAAGCAGGTATCTCATAACTTTCTAGAGACCAGGTTTAAAATCCAGCAGCTTCTGGAACCTCAGCAGTACATGGCTTTTCTGCCCCACCACATTATGGTGAAAATCTTCAGGTTACTCCCCACCAAGAGTTTAGTGGCTCTTAAATGCACCTGCTGCTATTTCAAGTTTATCATTGAATACTACAACATCAGGCCAGCAGATTCTCGCTGGGTTCGAGATCCACGCTATAGAGAGGATCCGTGCAAGCAGTGCAAGAAAAAATACGTGAAAGGGGATGTGTCCCTGTGCAGGTGGCACCCTAAGCCCTATTGCCAGCCGCTGCCCTACGGGCCAGGGTACTGGATGTGCTGCCACCGCTCTCAGAAGGGCTTCCCTGGCTGTAAGCTGGGGCTTCATGACAATCACTGGGTCCCTACTTGCCACAGCTTTAATCGGGCAATCCACAAGAAAGCAAAAGGGACCGAAAGCGAGGAGGAGTACTAAAGTCTATGTGAGAGGCAACAAAGGACTGAGTTTCAAAACTGCAAAACACCACCTAGAGATCCCGTTCAAGTGAAGGTCGCCTTTCTAGGAGCGTCTGCACTCACTCCATCAGGACTGCTGCTGCTCAGGCGTTGTCTTAAACTCTTAATTTACAAGCTGTACAAGAAAATTGGTCTCGTGGTTTATAGTGGCGCCTCACATTCGATCCGGGGTGGAATCCCACAGTTTGAGTCACTGGGCTGTGAATAACTAAGCCTATTTTCCCAAACCAAATACATCCTCAAGGACAAAGACGTCCCCGTGGGGCCGTCCACAAGAGTTCACTGCAGACGGCAGGCAGTCCCCCAGAAGGGGCTCCAGGGCTGTTTCCAGCACTGGCACCACATTTGAAGTGAGTGAGGAGTGCCCTGTGGAGAGAAGAGCAGCCCTCTTGGATGGGAAGTCTGCTTACAAAGGAGAAGTCAGGCACCTTACCTCAGACCTCGTATGCTGATCTGAGACTGATGTTTGTGGGTGGAGGTGATTTCATGCCCTGCGGTGTTTACAGTGTATATAATGGTTGTGTTTTCATAGGGCGATGAAAGTGCACATTGACCCCAGCGCCTTTCCCTGAGATGCGTGCTTTTGGCCCCTCTGTAAATGACACTATGAAGATCCGGTTGTCTGTAGTGGATGGCTGGCTGAACAAATCACAATGCAGCTAGGGTAGTGTTGCGGCTACAGTTGTGTGTGTTTTTTATCGTTTTGTCTCAAATTTGTACAGCCTGTATAAAATATGAATGTTTTCCAAATAAACTATGAATGTTTCCTGTATAATATATGAATGTTTCTGAGAAGAAACTCTAAATAGTTAAGAGGTTAACCTGTTGAAAGGATACCAAATAATGTTTTAACTGGACAACCTTAAAATTAGCATAGAGAACAATCCTTTGTTCTATTTTAGTGATCCACCAAGAATGAGGGAATATTATATAGTCAGATTATAACATTTTTGTCTATTTTATTCTGTCTGGTTAAAAATTTTTTTAAACTTCAATAAAAATATGCATATTAAATGGGACCTGAGTTTTGTACACTTTTACTCCTTTTTTGAGGTAATACTGAAGAAGGATGTGAATTGAGTCTTAAAGAATTTAAAATTTTGTTAGGGGGTGAGAATTTTTTTCTGCTACCAAAAAGAGACCATCTTTATTTAACATCATGAGCTTACATTTTTGCAACCCTTTAACACTTATTTTGAGTTTGTCATCTGCCTGACACCCACTGTATTTCCTGTTGGGTAAGGTGTATTATCTAGGACATTCTTGGAACTCGTCCAGGCATAATGAAGTTAACTGATCGGAAGTCAGAGATGATACAGTCAGGCCTGTGGTCAGGTAATGCTTGGCGGGGCTGGAAGGTATTGGGCCCCAGAAAGCTGTTGTGGAGGAGGACGTGAAAACTAGGTTCGGCCAGGTCTGCCAGGCAGAGTCGGGGCAAGACTGGAGCCAGATGGACCGTGTCCTCCTGTGGCTGAGGTGGTGGGGTGGCCACGGAGTGGCTTCCAGACTGGAGTCCGCCTCGGCTGCTTCTGCCCTTATCCTTAGGCGGGAGCTGCTCCTCCCTGAAAAGGGGGCGCTGACGCTGGCAGGTCTCTCGGTGCTGAGCAAGTCTGCCCCCGTCAGGCACATGGTAACACTGCTGACGTGCAGGCGGGCCCCTGCAGGCTCATTCATTGTCTGGGACACAGCACAGCTTGCTTTGCCTTCAAGGTCTCAGTGTCTATCCTCGTGACTCGCCCAGCTGAGGTGTGGTGGAGCCCTGGCTGAAGCTGACGGTGCTTGTCGTCGTCTGAGGCCGGCGCCAGCCTGGCAGTCTCAGTGTACCTTCCTAATGGGGCTATAGGATTCAAGGAGATACACACACGCAGGTCGTGGAGGACAGCTCAGCGTGGGGAAAGTGCCCAGTAAGCATTAGCTGTCACTGTTACTGGCTGTCGGTCCTGCATTTGCCCAGGGTGGACACACAGGATAAACAACCCTGTTGGTTGGTTTCCCTTAGCCATTCCAGATGTGGTTTTCATGTGGGACACAAAGCTGTGACTCTGATGGGCTGAACTGACCAACAGCAGAGGACACAGCAATGCCCCACCCCATCTTGGCATGCAGTTCTTAGGGTCCTCAGAAGTCAGTGATGACCCCTCTTGAACTATGTGGCAGGACCCCTTCCCGGTACTCTCTGAGTAAACGGTAGAGGATTTTAGCAGACAGCTTCGGAGGGTACCCGCTCCCTGGTCTGTCTTCCTAGACAGGTGGGCTTTCCCCTTAGAAGGAGACCGGGGAAGAGCCCCGGGGCTGGGCCGGGTGGGGAAACCAGCCCCTTCCTGTTTGCTGCAACGGTGCAGCGCTCCCTGCTTCCCTGCACCGCCGTGGAGGCTCAGACGGGGAAGAAAGGACCTGACCATGTGGGCACCAGAGCCTCCGCCCCGAGAGGCCCAAGTAGAGAAAACGTCCCCATCGGCTTTTGCCCGGAGGCTCTCATCTGCCTGGCCTAGTTTTCCTCTCCCACTCCTCACTTCGCCATTTGAAAGGAAAATCAGAAGCAGAGAAATCGGGGCGAGTGAGAGTGCCCCTACCCCTGCCTCTGGGGCTGTTTGGGTTTGTCCCCTGCCCCATGGATGAGACCAGATAACCAAGGCAGGGATGAAATGGAAAAAGGGCTAAGATTAAATTTTTTTCCAGGCCTTGTCAAAATGACTGGCGTTAAAACAGCCATGTGAAAGGATCGTTCAAAATTGACCACAGCCTCCTTCGGGACCCCCACTCTGTCCTGCCACCACATTTGGCTGGGTGCTTTCAGTACCCTGTGCACATCTCCGCCGAATGCCCCCTCTGTATATGGATCTTGCTCCCCCTCTGGTATATGGATCTTGTATATATGGATGTATAAGGGTGGCTTGGTCATGCATCCCCTCAGTGCCTCACACAGTCCACACTCCATAAAATGTTTACATTCCTCTCGAGTGACCATCTTTTAAAAAATTTTTTCAATTTTTATTTTTTGCAGTAACTTTGGATTATAACATTATATAGCTTTCAGATGTACATTGTAATATATTTCGAATTCTGTGTGGATTACATCATGGTCACCACCCAACAACTAATTATACTCCATCCCTTCACCCCTTTTGCCTCCCCCCTTCCCCTGTGGTAACCACTAGTCCAATCTCTGTTGCCATGTGTTTGTCGTTTTTATATCGAGTGACCATCTTAACATGAGGGGTGCTGGCAGCTCCTGACTCTTCTGGCTGGTACGGTAGTTTTCCATCTAGTACAAGAAAACTGAAGGGGGTAAAGGCATGAAGGGTGATCTCTTCTCTGGCCACAGCTGGTTCCAGGGAGCACTCTCGGTTGGGGCCGCACCCACAGCAGCCTTGTGTGTTGTGCATTTGGTGTGGCTTGGGTTCCTTCGGTGGCTCCCTGGAGCAGGCTGCTGTGGGCTTTCTGACTGCAGGAGGCTGTGGGTTGACGGTTTCCCATGATAGAGGAGTTCCCTGCCTGGCCTCTGTCCGCCTACACCTTCTAACTTGGACTTGTCAGGGCCTCCCTGCCAAAACTTTTTGGACTGGCCTGGACCAGGTTTTCTTTCTTAGTATCTGGGTATTCCCAGGTGTTTTCCACAGCTTTAACTGCCTTCATTCCTTCTTCACTCAACCGACTGGCTAGCCTCTCCTTCCCCCACTGCCTGCCTCAAAAATACAGCCAGTCTGCACCAAAACCCTTCTTGCTGTCCACCGCAGACTGCACCCTGGGAGCTGATGTTATGTAGCTCCTGCTGTCTGTCGGGGACCATGCTGTGCTCAAATGCATTCTCTCCAGGCACAGCGCCTGGCCCTTGGGCAAACTGAGTTTCTATTGCATGCTTTTCCTCTGGGCTCAAACAAGCTAATGGTGCAATCTCTGAGCTGGTGAAAGTACCTGTGTGGGAAACTTGCGACCCCATCTCTGGAGGTGCACACGGTTCCTAAGTTTGTGGCCTTAGCTGGTGTTGGCGCAGCCTCATGGGAAGAGCACACATCACTGTGATCACGCACCCTTGGGTGACTGCCAGTGTCTTCATACGTAACTGGCCTCAGCAAGATCACAGGTGGCACCCCCATGCTAGGGGCTGGTTTGACCTTAGTGTTATTTCACTAGAGTTGGTAGCTGGAAGTGAGGTGGGAGCAGAGTGGTGGCAACCTGACACTGAACGACCCCTTGTAAGCTGTGGTGTGACTCTATTGAGAAAGCAAAACCACGCCCCTTGCCCCCAGGCCAAAGGCCCTTCATCCATTCTTAGCAGAGAACAGGCCTCAGAACTAATTAGTTTTGGGACAATTTATCTCAAATTCTTTTGGGATTCAGGTGGGCTATAAAAAAAGTTAAAAATCAGAAGCTTCTACTAACTCCTTGGCTTTTCTCTTGGAGTGACGAAACGGCAGGGAATAGGTTCTGAATTTAGCACTTCGGGGGTCAGTGAAATGAATCTGGGAAATCCCGTGTCCGTCACCCAGGAGAGGATGCTCCACACCGTGCTCACTGGGGGAGTGTGCAGGTCCTGTCAGAGGAGGCGCTCTTGCTGAGTGATGAGCAGGGGGCAGAAACCGAGACTTGGGGACTTGCAGATCCCATCTCCCAGGAAATCAGGGCACAACCACCTGTGCCATTTATATTATTTCCCTCCCTTTTGTCCCCCCCTCCAACGGAGAATCAACCAATTGCTTTACAGACTGCTGTTTTCAGATGCCTGTTAAGTAGTTTGAAGAGGTCGATGCAGTTCAAACCAACGAGTTGCCAATCCATCAGTAAAACGTAGAGCAAGGCTGGATTTGTTTAATTCTCATCCACTGTGAGGTTAGATGTCCCATGGGCATAACTGAGTGTGTGCAGTCTGTGGGCGGTCGCGATGGAGCGGCCGGCCCACCCACCTTCCCTATTCTGGGACTGAGCTGTTGGCTTGCATTGCCCTCCCTCACCAGGCCCCTCCATGCAGGCAGCCGAGTGTGATTGTGCTGCAGGGGGGCTGGCCTACCCGAGCACTTCTCCTTGCACCCCAGCCCTGACTCACTCTTCTGAGCAGAGGTGGTGAGTTGGCCGCCCCAGCACCCAGGCCGGGGCCTCTCCCATGGCGTCCCTTTTCCATGGCCAGTAGTCTTGGCTTCAGGCCCCTCAACTTGCTTCCAGCCTGTGCTCTACACAGGCTCGTTATTGCACAGGGTCTCAACAGGAGACTGCTGGCACACCCAAGGTCAGTGAATTCTTGGAGGGTTTATTGTAAGGGTGTAGATACAAGAGCAAGTCCTCCCTAATACTTTTATGGCCCACGGCAAGAATACAACTAGAACCCTCCTGCAGCACCCCCCCCATATCTTGTTTTCATATTGATTACATGTTGAAATATATTTTTGGATATCCTGAGATAAAATAGAGAAATAAATTTTACCTATTTTACCTTTTTAATGAGACTTTCAGAAACTTGAAAATCACATGTGTGAGTTACGTTATTTCCATTGGACAGTACTGCGCTAGAGTAATTCTTCTTAAATAGTCATTTATGTATGAATTATTGAAATGATTCTGATTCAGGGGGTTTGAGGTGGCACCCAAGATCCTGCATTGCTAACAGGCTCCAGGTGATGTCAGTGCTGCAGGTCCAAGGATTGCACCATGAGTAGCAAGGCTCCGGAGAATGGAAGGAGCTAAAAGGTCTTGGGCGTGGCGTTATCAGAGCCCTCCGGAGGAGCTCTTCGGCTCCTAGCAGACCTTTTCTCAAAGGCCATCAAGGAGGTAAGCAGAAATCCCAACTTAAGCCAGTCCCAATGCCTTAACCAGAAAACAGATGTATTTCCCTCTGTGGGTGGGTCTAGACATGGTCCTTCCTACTTGGAAGGCAACTACAGTCCGCCTTCCACATCCATGGGTTTCACATCTGCAGATTCAACAATCACAGATCGAAATTTTGCAGATATGTAGAAACTGAACTGAATCCACGGATGCAAAACCCTCAGATGTGGAGGGCCGAGTTGTATTCATTGCATGACGCCATTTTACATAAGGGACTTGAGCACCCATGGATTCTGTATCTGCGTGGGGTCCTCGAACCAATCGCCCATGGATGCCAAGGGCCAACTGTATTAAACTGCTGACACAGAAGCTCAGCTCTGCTTCTGTCATTCATTCATTAACCAAGCTGGGATTGGGAGGAGCATCTCCCATCGCCTACTTCCAAACCACTGGGCACTGTCTCACCCAAATTGAGAGCCACATACTTGCTTATGCTCTAGAAAGCCTTCCTGAGTAGGTTTTTAAATCTAGGGAAAGAAGCTGCTCCTGGGAAGGGTAGGAAAGCCCTTTCCTCAACATCCAGGTGTCTTCTGAAGTCATATGTTAAATGCTGTAACAACCTGACATGGGTCTGGCAGTGTCAATGCCTCAGCCACACGGCGCTTCAGGGCTTTTAGCTGCTGCCACTCAACTGGCTCTAGCACATTTCTCAGCACTTGCCTAGTGCTGTCAAATCCCTCTTGCCTACTTCTCGCTTTTCAAAGGGGACCACTCAAAATCTCCGTCAGAGTTGGCCCCACCACAGACTATCCCTCACGCCTTCCTACAAAAAGCACAGCAAGAGTCACTGATGTGGTCCAGAGACGCGAACCGTTGTTGGGGAGGTTTCGGCGGACGCCCAAAGCGCAGTCGAGCCCGCAGCGCAGCCGACTTGGAGCCCGAGCCCGAGCCCATCCCGCTCCTCGTGAAGAGCCCCAACCAGCGCCGCCGCCACTGGAGCTGAGCGGCGACCGCAGCTGGAGCGTGGCCGTCTCAAGGCTCCTCTGAGCCGCGTCTACCCCGAGCGCCCGCGGCCAGAGGACCAGAGGTTAATTTATTCTGGGGAGCCGTTGTTGGATCACCGGTGTCTTAGGGACTTGCTTCCAAAGCAGGAGAAACGGCACGTTTCGCATCTGGTATGCAATGTGAAGAGTCCTTCCAAAATGCCAGAAACCACCGCAAAGGTTGCTGAAGCCACAGAGCAGCCTACTGGTCTTAATCAGGGACAGTATTCTGGGGATTCGCCAAGTGATGGTTTAAGGCAAAGGGAGGCTCTCCGGAACCTTTCTCCCTCTGGATAGGAGAACATCTCCAGACCTGAAGCTGCCCAGCCGGCGTTCCAAGGCCGGGGGCCTGGTTTCTCGGGCTACACAACCTATGGGTGGCTGCAGCTCTCCTGGTTCTAGCAGACGGACGCACGGCAGTACTGCATGCAGTATTCAGCGGCCACTGCTGCATCAGGGGCTTCTGTGCCCTCACCAAGTGCACAAGAGATACCTGTGGTCTCCGCTCCTGCTCCAGCAGCTCCCATTCACAACCAGTTTCCAGCGGAAAACCAGCCGGCCAATCAGAATGCTGCCCCTCAAGTGGGTGGTTAATGCTGGGGCCAATCAGAATTTGCGGATGACCGCACAAGGTGGCCCTATTGTGGAAGATGATGATGAGATCAACCGAGATTGGTTGGATTGGACCTATTCAGCAGCTATGTTTTCGGTTTTTCTCAGTATCCTCTAATTCTACTCCTCTCTCAGCAGATTCCTCATGGTCATGGGAGCCACCGTGGTTACGTACCTGCATCACGTTGGACGGTTTCCATTTAGACAGAGGCCAGTTCAGAACTTCCCGAAGGATGGGCCCCCTTATGAAGCTGTGAATCAGGACCCCTACAATAACTTACAGGAACGCCCTGACCCTGAAATCGAAGATCCCAACCACGTTCCTCCAGACAAGGACGTTCTGGATGGCGTGCAGACCAGCCCTTCATTTTATGAGCACAACCTGGCTTGTTTTCAAGACTCTTTGCCTCTCTTCTTCCAGAAGGGCCCCCAGCTATAGCAAACTGATGGTGTTTGCTCTCTGGCTGCTAGAGGCTTTGGTAAGTGTGGACTGGATCATCTGACTCCAGCTAGATTTCCTCACCCGGACATGGCAATGGCACAGAATTAGTAAAAGAGCCAACAAGGAGGATGCTGTGCTTTTGTGATGAAGCACAAGCAGAAAGTAAGACATGAAGCCATGATACAAATTGATGAACAAAAAAATGCCTGAGGCTTCTCATATCTTTATTCTGAAGAGGTTTAATACATTCTGTGTGTAGTTTCATAGGCATTGTAAGTAGAAGGCATTAGTGTCGCATGTTATGCCTGAGGAACTTTTCCGGATGTCTGTGTGTGCACGTGTTTGTACACAGATGTCATAGATGCGGAAATGGTTCTGCTGGTTTGATTTGACTCCTGTTGGAATGTTTAAATTACACTAAGTGTACTACTTTACATAATCAATGAAATTGCTAGACTTGTTTTAGCAGGACTGTTCTAGGAAAGACTTATGTCTAGTTGCTTTTTAAATGCAGTGCTTTACTGTAAACCAAGGGGCACTTTGCACAGGTGGACACCTTGTCTGGGTTTTCTGTTCAATAACGTTTTACTATGAATGACACTGAAAAAAAAAAAAACAGTCACTGATGTGGCTCTTGCTGTTTTACCATCCCTTTTCTTCCAGAAAAAACTGTCCTACTGCTGGCTTCTGGTTAAAAAAAACCCTCCTCTTCATGTGTGTCACTCGAAGCCCACGGTGAACCCTCCTTCCAGGGTGTTTTCTCCCCACATCCCTGGAACAGAGTGCTGGTGGCAGCTTGCTCTCATTGAAAAATCCTTCACAGCTGAGATTCAGATGACTTGCCCAAAAGCCCAGTTTCTAATTTCCTGGTACATTTTGTTGAAGCCACTTTCAAGTGACCTCCCTGACCACGAAAGACAAAGTTATCCCTAGTTCTTCCCATCTGCTTCAGCCCGAATCCTGTGCCAACCATGCTGCCACTCCGGGGCCGGGCATCTCCAGGGGTACACTGGATGGGATCTTGTTTTTAACTGCTGCCCAAAGAGATTGGAAAACACTAACACGCAAGCACATGCCCTATTCGGGAACCCTTCCATTTCCTTGCCTGTTTCCTCCTGCTGCTGGGCGGCCGCCCACTGCAGGCAGAGGAGGAGGAGGACCCGGCACTGGCTGTTCCACAGCAGTCACTCTGCTATCCCTTGTCCGCGGCCCCTATCCGTAATAATCTAACCTGAACGGTAGAGATTATCCATCCAGGAGAGAATAGTTACCAAAAAAAAAAGAGGGATTCCCCAAAACTACTTGGTTCTCCTCCCAGTTTGACAGATCCCTCCTAACCTCTAACATTTCTCTTTCTCTCTTGTCCTGAAGAAAGTCTGGGCGGGTTCCATATGGGCAACTTAGAGTCTCCATCCCTCCCTCCCCAAGGGGCTACTGCAAGACACAAGCCACTGGAGGGCACAAGCATCTATGATGGCTACAGAAGCAAAAGGCATCTTTAGAGAAAGTACTCAACTGGTAAGCAAGCAGTTTCCCAGCTTACCAAAGATGGACTGTTCCTGTTAATACCACCATGATCTATAATTTTAAGAAAGTATTAACAGGCATTTTTTCCTTACCTGGCAAAAAATTCTAAAAATATTTATCCTATAATTTGTATAAAATAGGGTTAGAGCTCATTCTTGCTACGTTCAGTGTATCAGGAGAAATCAGTAATCAGAGCTTGAAAAAGACATACATAGCAAAGTACTGTTAAAAGATTTATTGCAATAATACAATAAGTTTAGAAAACATTTGTATGACTCAAACTGGTCTGGAAGTCGCTCAGCAGTGGGAAATTCCTGCAACGTGACACCATGAGGGTACTGCGGTTCTGTCAACAGCAGGCCGCCAAATAGTCTCCCAAATCATCAACACACAAATCCTTAGCTGAAACCTGTCTGCCCCGCCCACTGCTGGCACCACCTCCCCAGCTCACAGACCATAAACTCTTCTTAGTTATATTCCATTACAAAAAATCCTTAACAGACCATTTTAAGCAGCCTATTTGGTGCCTGTGGATTTTTATTAGTATTATCTTGTTTCAACAAATCACTTTAATATGGAAAACATGACCAAGTTCTATGGCTTTTTGTTTAAAAAAAATATCAGCTTCATTTTTTTAAAAAGCTGTTTACATATGGTTCTGGCACCTACATGAAAGATTTTAATGAGCAGCAAAGAGAGTAGAAAAAACAGTGGTTGAAATGTATATTTAAGAATATTTACAGGGTGAATCCAGTGCAAAATAAAACCAAAATATCTCAGCAGTGTAAGCCAGTATGTTGGTGTTCAAAACCATACAGGGTTTGATCATTTAACCCTAAGTAAAGTGCCTCTAGTCGATATCAACAACAACAAAATACAGCCTCAGCACCCTCAACTCTCCACAGCCTTCCAGTTCTGTTGAATTATCTAGGGAGGAGTTTGTGGTCTCTGGACTCCATCCCTTAGCTTCCTCTCACATCATGGTTTCACAAGAGGCTTACCTGAGAAAACCAGGATGACTGCTTGTCTTTCAGCACAAGTCAATCTCTACCCTGAGCCCCAAATTCTAGTCTTCTCATTCTTGAAACTAAGCTGTTCTTTTTGAGAGTGGAAGTGCCTCGACAACTCTTCTCTCTGGGATTTTAAGTTCATCTGGAACCTGGTGAAGTCTACCCGGCCGACTCTCGGTGAACTACAGACCTGGCTGGCGCAGTGCAAGCCCAGCAGGCATGAAGCTGAGCACTTGACACAGACACCGACTGTGGAAGAACCCACAAGGGGAAAATTCATAGTCAGGGAACATGGGACTCCTGGACAGGAATAAACACCCTTCTTCTGCAACTCTACCCGAAACTCTACCATCCACTAAAATATCCCAGCAGCAAAGGCTACAGATACAGCCCCTCGGATGTGGAGGCCAAGGATCAACTAGAATCATTACAACAAGAAAAGAGGCCAGGGCAGGGCGAGCCTCTGGACGGTGTAGCTGAGGTGCGACCAAGCTGATCACACTAACATGATGTGGTAATAATGTCTGTTAGGAAGTCTATTTCATAGGATTTCTTTTTGTAGTTGTTACACAGGATTTTTTTTGCAGTTATTAAAAATAAAAAACTTACAGACTTGTACATAATGCCTCTCTACAGTTTTCTTATAAGATTGTCACTAAGAGAATGATAAGACACATTGGCTGAAAATGAGCTCATGGTGAGGAACACCTCTCCCTCCGCGCCTCCCCCTCCCCGGGGACAGAGCAGACACTATCAGCTGTGCTCATCTGCTCTGCATTTCTCAGGGAAGGCGGTGTCCTTAGAGCAACAGTGACCTCTAGGAAACAAATAAGCAGGATGGTCTTCCCTGGAAAACCCTGCCGCTAAAAGAAACTGGACACCACAAGAATGACCAGAGGCCACTTAGTTAAGTGGATTTAAGCTGTGCCCGGGTAGGCATTTAGCTTACATAAGGGAATGACCTTAATGACTTATTTTTCACTCATAGAAAATAAGTTCACTTTCAAAATGCACATAGTGTAGATGGTAGGAATTAATAATCTAGGTAAGAATGGACTTAAATTCCCCTCAGAATGCAAGAAGGCCAGGACGGTACTGCAGCCAGGGTTTCTTCTCTTCGTGGATGTGGGGCCTCAGGAAAAAAGACCTTAGTCTCTTTGGTGCGTGAGGAGGAAGGAAAACAGGAATGTCCGACAAGCTATGACAGAGCAGCACAAATGAAATTAATTTATCTAACCCTTCCAAACAAGCCCAAACCTTGACCTAAAAACCAAACGTGACCAAGTCATGAAGAAGTCAAGTATTTCAAATTGCCTGCTGGTTCTCTGTACAAAAAACAAAGGCATAAAAACAAACTCATATTAAACAGTTTTTATCTTTCAAGTCCCAGTCATCAATTTCCTTGTGATTCAAACTCTAAAATGTGAAGTGTTAGGAACAGTGTCAGCGTCACGAGGACCAACCCCTTAGCCCCTGTCTGTGGGTCGTGTGGCCAGTGACTGGAGGGAGCCCAAATGAACTTCTGCCTCAACAGAACTGACCACGTGCACAGGTCCTTCTTCCACCAACACCAGGCTGGGTAAAGGACCTTTGACCCCTCTATTATCATAAGTATGTTGGCCACCACCACTGGCCATCTGACAAATAGAAATGCTTCTCTCCCTGCTTAAAAAAAAAAATAACAGTTGAACCTCTTTTGTTCCAGGCACTATGTTAGCTAAACACATGAAGTTTACCAGAGCCTAGTGGAAAAACTTTCTTGATGCAAATTTGGCATGTTTTGGTCCATGCTCGTTAACGGTGTCCAGTGTAAGCTCTAAACCAGGAGGTCACCGAGGCTGCGGCCGAGGAGATCATCCCGCCCGCACTGCTGCTCGCGATGGGCGGGGACACCTGGCTGCTCTGGCTCTGGGAGACTTCCACAGGCTGGGAAGGGATATCACAAAAGCGGGGGCTCGGCAGGTTCTCCCAGTCTGTGCCCAGGTCGGTCTCCTCGTCACTCATGCGCTCGTCTCCACTCTCATCTGATTCTCCAGTAACTCCGGGATCCACAAATTCCATCGACTCCTCAAGGTCTGCTCGCACTTCAAAGGGTCCTGACCTGTGTGCAGACAGCAAGGGGCCTCTTTAAGACAACCACCATTCTTACTGCATGGGACAACAGGTGACATAAGACCTGATGGGACACAGGAGACCCAGAGCCATCACTGCACCCATTTCCTAAGTCTGCACTGTGCCCACTGTTGGTCTCTATCTGTGTTTTTCTTTACCTAACTAATAACTGCCATCCAATAATGAATACAATCATGCATGATACAACACTTTTCCTCCAGTCTATCTGTTATTAGTGAAGACCCTGGATGGAAAAGAACCCGTGCACTGAGACTGTCCGTGCTGGCACAAAGGATGATCTGATCATCAGCTGTGAACAGCTGTGGTCTCGATGCCTCCCAGCGAGACGAGTCTGACAGAGTCGCGTGAGGTACGCTCTGGGCTATCAGTTAGTGGAACAAGTAATGAACAGTACACAAAGAAACTGTACAGATGTCCTCTGCCTTAGGGAAGCCCCCAATTGTTAAACTCAAGATTCAGAACGGCTAAATGATCTGGTTGTGTGCATGTTAGGAGAGCTTCCTTGGGCTGGTGTCGACAGCAGGCTCCTGCACACATTGTAAGATAGCATCACGTCATTTTCTAGGGACACGTGTAACACAGAATGAGACATGACTACAGAATACATTCAGCTGCAATAGTGCACATTTCTGCACTGGATTTCCGGAAAAAACTATTTCTATTTCTCAAAGGTCCCTAATGAGGCCCTCACCTCCAACCTAATGACTGTTCTCAGGCCTCAGCCCCTGTGACGGCTCCACAGCGCCACTGCGAAAGCGTGTGAGCGAGTCCCACTCAGGCCTTCTGCTGCTTTTCCCCTGCCCCCTTCACAGTGCCCATCAGCTCTTCCAGGGGAGCCAGGCTGCATTTCCTTTGGGTTGGCAATCACCCCACTCACTGACCCTCCACGGGATGTCCCTGCAGCTGGCTAGAGGGTGGGACCAAGTCCCTCAGCAGCCCGTCTCTCCCGCTGTTGTCCAAAGATAAAGACACAATGCCTCTGTTCATTTAAGAGTTTCACTGATAATTACTTCGGGGAAAAATGACAGAGATTAGCAAAAGTAACAGATAGAAATGGGAAACATCATGGAACTGTGTAGCCTGTCATTGTAGTCTGTGGTCCCAAATCCTTTACAGCCATTATAATGCTAAAGGCTAGTGCTGGCCTCCAGCAACGCCTCTTCAGACCTGCGGTCAGGCAGCCTTCACCCTCCCAAGCCAGCCCTGCTTCCCAGCTGGAACACAGCGACAGTTCCTAGCTAACATTTCTGTTCCAGACAGTTTTTAGAGCTTTCAAGCCTTCATTAAATTGGAAGATGCACCACAGTGTTGACCTGTGGTCTCCAGTGAACAATTTGCATTTCAAAGAGCCCCTCAGACCGGGGCTCTCAAGTTTGCCAGGCCTCCCTCCTGCCCGGAAGTCCTTATGTGAAGGGAGAAAAAACTGAGGGGGAGTTCTCCCCAGTCCTTCTACCTCCCCCTGAAACCTTCTCAAACCAACCAGTAACCGCTGCAACCAGCATCCTAGCTGGGTATCCCTTTTATGTTTCCTTAAGGTTTTCCTTACAGTTCATTTCCTTTTCCCCTTCCCTTTTTCTTTTCCTTGGCAAACAGGCCTACTCCAAAGCCATCTTTTCAGATTCCTCTCCTCCTAGCTCCACTCCCCAAAACCTTCCTGCCTGCCAGAGCTCTCTGTCTGAGGGTTGCTAACCTCTCAGACTCTCTTCTCAGATATCTGAGCCAGTCAACCAGCTCCAAAACATAAGCCAGCTGGAACTCCTCCCCTCCTCCCTCATGTTCCTACAGGATATCACCAAATAAGTCCTCTTTCCATCCTCAATGTGTCCCCCAGCTCAGGTCTTCAGTGTATCACCATCGCTTCCCGGCCAGAGTCCCATCTCCAGTTAGCCCTGCCCGCCTCAGTTTGCCAGACAGCTGCCTCTCTCCTTGTGGTGTCTGTCTACTAAAAATGTTCACAGTCCAAGTACCTTAGCTGGGCTCCCTCCTTTCTTAAACACAAGGCTTTCTGATCCTGTTCTGTTCAGGGTTACTGTCCAGGCCCAGCTGTTTCTGTTCTGTTCCTCCTTGATGCTGCCTCACCTACTCATGGGGTCTTTCTCACCATGAGACTGCCATCGTCCCCAGATCCCTTCTTTAAGGGTTTTCCCAGGAGACAGGCAGCAGTGATAGATGTCAAAGGGGAAATAACACTTCCTCAAAGCAGAGAGCTCCCTGCCTGAAGCCCCCAGGACTCCAGGTCTCTGCTTGGAATCCCACAGAGCGGAGTCCACTTGGCATGGAGTGCCTGCTTGATTAAGTACTTCAAATGAAAAATAAACTAGCGGATGATTCCCCAAGTGGCCAGCTGGAACAATTTTAGTTCCAATGAGTAACATACATTTCTGAGAACCTGCAGGAGAAGACATTTCTCCACTCAATGCCTCTCTCCCATCACTTCTAGCTTAGAGATCTATCACCTGCCCAGCATACTCTGAGCCACACACACATCACACAGAATTAACTTGCAAAAGAATTAAGTCTTTTTCACTTAATGTCTTCGGGGAATAGAGATTATAAAATAATTCCTCTTAATTTTCAGCTCAGCAGAATAATTGGTGTATTTTTATTTAAGACCTTGAAGCCAGAGTACTCATTTTCTCAGGATGGTGCAGAGAGTTTATTGATTAAGGCAGCAAAATGATTTTTTTGTGTCTTTGTACTATTTTTATTTTTTGTAACCTTTCTCTAAGTTTGAATTTATTTCAAATAAAAAAGTTTACGTTGAATTCAGGATGGGATCCTCAGTTCAGCTAGTCTCAGGAGAAACAGGAAGTCCCACCCAGGCTCCATCAATAATCTCTGTAAGCCTCATTCTGAGAGGTGAGTGTGAGAAGGGGGCTTCTGTATGTGTACTTCTGGCAGACACAGACTCTAAATGGACAGCTGACTCCAGGGCAAGCCCACAGAAAACTTCAGACCTCCAGGGATATCCCCTCTAGTAGGAGACTGTCTATTTTCCCAAACCACCACCAATCCTGGATATCATCTTTTCTTTCCATTCTTGCCAAACAGATGGCTAAAAACTGGAAACCTGTTTTGAACTGCATTGCTTTATTCTTGATTGAGGCTAAAGATTTTCGTCATTGAATACTGATTACTTGAATGTTTTGTGTGTGAATTACCTGCTTGCATCCTTGGTCTAGGCTTCTGCTAGGCTGTGTCTCTTTCATTGATCTGAAAGCTTGCTTTCAGTAGTCTAGATTTTAATCCACTGTCTGTTATATAGGTTGCAAAACATATCTATGGCCTGTCTTTTAACTTTATGATATCTTTTATCAGAGACATTTAAAGTTTTTACACAGTAAAATGTGTAACACCTTCCCTTTATGGTCTTTGGATTTTGTGGTTTATTTTTTTTATTTTAAATTTATTTTTTAAATTAAGGCCTTTTACATCAACTGGAATTTATTTTTGTATGTGGAATGTGTTAATCCAACTTTTCCCTGACATGAATACCCAGCCGGCCCACCACTGAGCTGCTCTGTGTTTCAGCGTGCCGCTCCTGTCATACGATGCATGATATTCCCACAGACAGGGCTCTGTTTCTGGCTCTTTATTCTCTTCCACTACTCACTCCACCTATTTGCATGCTAACAGCACCCTGTTTTAATTAACTTCAGACTGTGTTTTCAAAGGGGCCAAGCCTATCTGGTATTATTCTTTTTCAAAGTTTCCTTGCAGACTGTGTTTCTAGCTAACTTTAGAATCAGCTGGTTAAAGTTACAGGAAATATCTTTTGAAATTCGGACCAGGTTTCCTTTTGGGGAGAAATAGCATTTTACAATACTGAGCCTTCCCATCCTAGAAAATCATAAGGGTCTTCAGTGCCTCCCACCTTCCTTCATTCAGTCCGGCACCTCATACAGCACAGTGCCTGGCAAACACTCAAGAAATACATGTTGAGTAATTAAAAAGTTTCTTAATTTTCTCATATAGGTTTGCATATATTTTGTAAGGATTATTCCTATATACAGTAGTCCTCTCTTGTCCACAGTTTCGTTCTCCGAGGTTTCAGTTACCATGGTCAAACTGAGGTCCAAAATATTAAATAGAAAATTCCAGAAATAAATAACTCACAAAATTTAAATCTCGCATCCTCCAACCCCATCCTGCCTGGGACAGGCCCCACCCAGTGCCTCCACACTGTATACACTACCCATCTGTTACTCACTTAGTAGCTGTCTTTTATCAGATCGACTGTCACAGTATCACACTGCTTGTGTTCAAGTCACCCTTATCTTACTCAATAATGGCCCCAAATCACGAGAGTAGTGATGCTGGCAATTCAGATATGCCAAAGAGAAGCTATAAAGTGCTTCCTTTAAATGAAAAGGTGAAAGTTCTCAACTTAATAAGGAAAGAAAAAAATCGTATGCTGAGGTTGATAAGATCTTTGGTAACTTTTATTACAGTATATTGTTATAATTCTTCTATTTTATTATTAGTTATTGTTAATCTCTTCCTGTGCCTACTTTATAAACAAAACTTTATCGTAGTTATACACGTATAGGAAAAAACACAGTATATATAGGCTTCTGTGCTATCTGTGGTTTCAGGCATCCACTGGGGGTCTTGGGATATCCATGGGGTCCCCCACGGATAAGTGGGGACTACTGTAATTTATAGTTTTTGTTCCTACAAGTAAAAGGGACCTCTTTTCCACTACATTTTCTAACTGGTTGTTGTTGGCATATAAGAAAGCCATACAGCAGCCAGCCCGGTGGTGAAGTGGTTAAGTGTGCAAGTTCCGCTTCGGCGGCCTGGGGTTCACCGGTTCGGATCCCGGGTACAGACATGGCACCACTTGGCAAGCCATGCTGTGGCAGGCATCCCAAATATAAAATAGAGGAAGATGGGCACACATGTTAGCTCAGAGCCAGTCTTCCTTAGCAAAAAGAAGAGGATTGGTGGCAGATGTTAGCTCAGGGCTAATCTTCCTCAAAAAAGAAAGCCATACAAACTGCTTTTTCTATGTCAATCTTATATCTAGTCACCATACTGAACTATCATTTCTAATAGATTTTTGGTTCTCTTGGATATCTAGTTCAGTAATCATACCATCTATAATAATGCCAATTTATTCTTTCTTTCCAATGTAAATACATCTTACTTCTTTGTGAAAATGTTTTGCCTTGGCTGGTCCTCCAGAGCAACGTTAACATAGCAATGATAGTAGGCATCCTTGTTTTTTTCCTCACTGTAGAATGCTTCTATTAAATATCTATGTAAGTAGCATGTCATTAAGTGTAGTGTTTGCTGTAGGTTTATAGTGGATATCCTTTCTTCATAATCTATTTTTTTAATGATTTTTTAAGGCTTTAATTTTTTTTGCCTTCCCCAAAGCCCCAGTATATAGTTGTATATTCTAGTTCTAAGTCCTTCTAGTTCTTCTAAGTGAGCCACCACCACAGCATGGCTACTGACGGACGAGTGGTGTGGTTCCACACCCAGTAACCGAACCTGGGCGGCCCAAGTGGTGAGTGCGCTGAACTCTAACCAGTAGGCAATCAGGGCTGGCTCCAAATCTATTTTTCATTTGCTAATAGTTTTCTATACTTATTAATGGGAACTGAGTTTATTCATTGTTTTTCTGGCATCTATCAGGTTGACCTTACGTTTTTTCATCTTTAATCTGTTAACGTGATGAAGTACTCTGCGTTGGTTAAAAGCATGAGTACCTCCTACTCTGGAGTCAGCCAGATGTGTGCTGGGACCCTGGCTCCACCGCTTTTACTGGCTCTGTGACCACAGGCATGAGTTACTTAACCACACTAAGCCTCAGTTACCCCTCAGTAAAGTGAGAATAATCATCTTACCTCTGATTTAAGGCATGTAAAGTAGTTGGCCCAGTGTCAACAAATATTGGCTCTTATTACTAAGGATATATTTCATAATGTTGAACTCTTTGCAAATAAGGTACAGAGAGGATGGCAAGCTAACCCACAGAAATCAACCACTGAAACTGGCATAGACTTCTAATAGGCTTCCGCGGCTTGTGAACTAATGAATGGGATTTGGGATGAGGGGCGTGAACTTCCTAAAAAATGGCACAAAATTCTGGGTGTATGTGCAGTTTCCTGGAGAGACTTCACAGCTTTCTCCAAAGGGGTCTACATCCCAGAAAAGTTAACTACTGTTTTAGGTTGGGGGAGGGTAGATGAGGAGGGAGAAACACAAGACAATGGTTAAGGGCAGATTACCGTGGAAAGTTCCCTGCCACGTGGAGGAAGCCAGGCACCCTGGTGGTGGAGGGACTCCCCTTGAGCCTTGTTCCAGGGTCACAGCAAAAGGACGATGGGGAAGGGAGTCCCAAAAGAACATTCCACCTTTTATTCTTCGTTGTCTTTCAAAAGTGCAAATACATTATTAACCAAGTCATATCTGCAGACATGTATGGACGGACTGCTCAGAGCACAGAACAAAGAGAAGCGTGCAGAGAAGGGGTGCTTGGATGGTACCAGAGGTCAGCCTCATCAATGTCAGACTTGCGCGGGCAGAGAGGCTAACAAGATCTCAGAGACCAGTCCTGCTTGGTCTTTTTTGTTACTGACTCCTGTTTTTAAGCTAATGAATTTCAAACTAGTTCATCCCATAAACTTCCAGTACCCTTTATCACCAACAAATGGCAGCCAGATCAACTCCGTGACAAAAAGAAAACTGTGAAGAATTGTTATGATGGGGAGGAATGAGCAGGCACAGAAGATGATGCATGAGAAACAAGGCAGACACTAGGCAGGGCTAGAGAAGAAACAACGGGGATTCAAAGAAACGGCTTTTGGTCTTCAGGGACAGCACAAGAAGGGCCCACGCCAGGAGCACTGGCTGCTTCTATTCTGTTTTCGGTGTTAAGAATGTTTGATATTAATTTGCTCTGAGAAGTGATTATGTGAGGACCATAAAGGTTCAAATATGATCAGCCACTGCTGCCTTCTGTGTAGGACCGCATTATGTTTGTCCTTTCTGGAGCGTCTGGGGCTGGAGACCAGGCCCCTGTGCCCTGCCAACAGGTCTACTTAAAAGTAGTCACAACAGCGCCACTTAGAGAAAAGCAACAAACACCCTTCTTACCTGCCTAGGTGTTCAGAGCTCGGGCTGACCAGGTACATCAGATTCCGGAGGGTATGCAGTGGTTGTAATTGATCTAAATTTACATGCTAGAAAAAGCAAAACAAGGATTAATACTTTCAACCATGTAACAAATTAAAACTCAGCCCGCAGCACACTGTCCATACCTGAGAGAAGCACAGGTAAAGAATGTTGGCATTCAGCTTCTTCACCGCTCGAGTAAATTTCTGTCTGCTGAGATTTTCCCCACAAAATTCACTGTAAAGCAAACACACAATCTGTCAGGTTGTATTTTTTGGAGGGAATTCTAATGTTCACGTTAAGAGGTTTGTTCTGGAGAGCGTGCTTCACAGGACAGTTCAGGGTAAGACCTGTGCCGTCGCCCCGGCCCCTTAAATGAACGGCACTGAACGGAAACTTTCTAGGGCTGAACTGCTGCCCTCACAGCGGTTTCACTGCATCTATCAAAATTGCAACTGCACGCAGCCTTTGACCAAGCAATGCCACTTCTGAAAACTTATCCTACACAAATACTTTTCATACAAATACATTTCACACTTACGAAATGACGAATGCACAAAACTGTTCCTTGAGGTACAAAGAGGGGATGGGTAAGATCTTGGCACATTTATACAAAGGAAAACTCTGCAGCTGTCTACTTTATGCAGAATGACAGCTGAAAGCTCACAATGGCCCCAAGCAATGTGCACTCTCCCCTCCTCACTCGCAGCTCTCTCTCCCCAGGGCCTGGCACTCGCCATCCTCTCTGCCCGCAGCCTCTCTCCCTGAGGTTCCCACATGATCACATGCCTGCCTGCTGAAACACAGCAAGCCCTCCCCCCATCCACACGCCCTTTCTCTCACCTGCTTTAATGTTCTCCACAGCACTTATCACCATTGGACATACTGTTTATTTATTATTTGTCCCTCCATTAAAATGTAAGTGCCAAGAAGGCAGGGATTCTGTTCTCATTACCACTGTACCCCCCACTCAGTGTCTAGAACAGTGCCTGGAGCACAGTAGGTGCTCAATAAATATTTGTTAAATAAATACTTAAAAAGCAAAGTACATTACACCTTAGTATAGCATGGTAGCTTCTGTGTGTAAAAGGGGAGGGGGATGGTAATAATACATATTTATATTTGCTTGAAATGCAAGGATAACTGGAAGGGGGGTCGGAGGGTCTTAGTAGGAACTAGATAAGACTGTAAACCTTTACATTTTTTTGGAATTATAAACATTTTTTATTTTTAAAAAATCAAACAAAAAATATTCAAGTGTTACAGTTTACCCAGTTCTCACACATGAGCATACCTTCTGAATACCTGGTTTTTCCTTCAATTATTTTTTTCAAGTTGGAGAATTCTCTGTGGTCTTCTCAAAGACTTCAGGTACAATTGTAAGATAATGAAACAAATTTGCACAATAGCTAATGCTCTTGAAATTAATCTCAATATTTCATAGTCAGACTTTTTCTTGGTAATACTTAAATTCTTATTTTTGGGTTTTTTTTAAAGATTGGCAACTGTGCTAACATCTGTTACCAAACTTTTTTTTTTTTTCCTTCTTCTCCCCAAATCCCCTGAGTAGACAGTTGTATATTTTTGGTTGTGGGTCCTTCTAGCTGTGGCATGTGGGATGCCGCCTCAGTGTGGCCTGATGAGCGGCGCCATGTCCGCGCCCGGGATCCAAACTGGTGAAACCCTGGGCCACCCAAGTGAAGTACACAAACTTAACCAATCGGCCACGGGGCCAGCCCCTTATTTTCAGTTTAATTAGAATAAATAAAACACAACAGGAACATGAGAGATCCATGATAAAGATGACATCACCACTTTCAATTACTTGCCTGTTGCACAGCTTTTTGGGAAGATTCACATCAAGTATATGAGACAAAATGTTGACCAGCTGAGTTGCAAAGCACAATGCGGCACTGATTGTGTGGGCGGGGTTATTATGCTCCATGTCTAAAGTACAAAAACAACCACCATACACAAAACAAGGTTCATTTCAACAACAATATTAATGCATTTAGATTTTACGATTTGTA